>NC_136789.1:50541399-51291399 GCF_951216825.1 Electrona antarctica | reverse complement strand
TATAAGACCTTACACCACTCAGTTCACACGGGTGTGATTTTTTTTTTACAAATTGCAGCATTTACCTCCTGTTTCATGTTATGTGGTTATAATGTGGTTATATTCATGTAGAAAACAGAAGAAGAAATGATTATTATAACTAAAGCTAGCAAAACAAACTAGATAACAGTACAGTAGTACAGTAGTGCATCCCATGGATGCAGAGGTCGTTGTTTTATTGCGTCCCTTAACTATGAAGTGTGTTTTTTAATCTCTGTAAGAGCGCCCCTCACTTCACACAGGTGTGATTTTTTTCTTACCTAATATCTTTGTATATGACAAAAAAGGGATATTTTAATGTTTTTTTGAGTGGTGTAAACCACTCCTACAACTGGCTTTGTCTGTCTGTCTGTCTGTCTGTCTGTGCTCAAAAAATGAGCACGGTTGCTATGGTCACCCAGTTCACACGGGTGTGATTTCATTACGTCAGACCACAGCTGATCAGTCTATATAAGACCTTACACCACTCGGTTCACACGGGTGTGATTTCTTGTCTATATTAGGTTAAAAAAAAATGTCTCTCCACACACAACTGCAATCACTCGTGTCTCTTTTTCAGTTGATGTTGTCCAACCTTTCAAACATGATGTTGCATCATGGATTCAAGAGCAGCAAACAGGACTTCACGTTTGGACCGTGGAAAGTGACCGCTGCCAAAACCCACATCATGAAATCTAAAGACATCGAGCGGTGAGCGAGTCCCTCCCAGTGTTGTTTTTGTCGACTAAAACTAAGACGAAAAATGTTCGTCGACTACCTTTTTCCACTGACAAAAACTAAATGGAAACTAAATGAAAACTAAGCTATGGTGACTAAAACTAAGACTAAATATATTGACAATTTCGTCAACTAGTGGACTTGGTTGCATGCTGAAAATAGCCGATCTACAAGCTCACAACGCGTCGCGACGTCGACGAGGAATCTCAGGATCTCACCTATAAACCTGTGTGTTGGTGCCCTCTACTGAAAGTGACGTCAGACTTCGGTGCTCTATGCCAGGGGTTCTCAACGTTTTTGGCCGGGGACCCCCGGAACTGCTTTGGCAATGTCTCGGGACATTACATTGGGAGCAATGTAATGTGCAGGGGGGGCAATGGTTTCAAAGAACAGAGAGTTCCCAAAAATCCAGGCTCCAGTCCAGCTGTTTACATCCGACTGTCACTTTAGAATAGATGTTACCTACCTAATCCCTTACGTATTCCCATCCATCAGTGTGTGTGTGGTTGTCGTGACAACGCAGAGCGTTTGTCAGGAAGTAAGTAGCCTAACAAAACGTACAGGCAAAGGGTTTTATTCCAGTACAAATAAAAAAAGAATGAAAATAAATCAAATAAACAAAGCAAGCAAGCAAGCAATTGACTACTAATATGACTGTATGTATTGTTTGGGGACAGGTTGATTTGTGGAAAGTGTACCGTCTATTACAAAATGACGTGAAAGAAACATTCGAGCGGATATTTTGAGGTGTCAGTTTGCAAGATTACACACACACACCAACGTTAACCCATTTTGGGCGGGAACCCCTTTTGGTGTTTTAAACATTATGTTATAATTTAGCTATTGAAAATAAGCAGATCTACACGCTCGTAGTTTGCCACCGAGTGGCGCGCTACGAGCTTGTAGCTCTGCTATTCGTTAAAATGTGGTGCAAATCATTGAATATATATTTCAGACAGAGCGAACATTTTTAACTAAACCATTTGCTTCTGGGGGGGTCCCTGGAACTACATATTTTGAGATGGGGGGGGGGGTCCGTGGCCCAATAGAGATAATTCTGGGGGTCCTTGACATGAAAAAGGTTGAGCACCACTGACATAGAAACATAGGTTTTTCAGAAAAAATTTAGGATTTAGAAGCCTTTTTTTATCGACCTCAGTCCCAAAATGGGTTAACCCATTGAGACCTGGAACGCATCCATGTCACGTTAGCGTTTAACCACATTAACCATTAAATGTTCCCAGTGTATAGAGAGTATGCACATGCATGATTTTCCCATCAGGACACGCCCCCCTCATCTAGACTGAGTGGCAACACTGAGCAGCATGGAGTGTTGGAGTTTGGAAGCGCTCGTTGGAAATCACTCAACCGTCCTGCGTACCACCTGTTTCTAAATGTCACATAATGCAGGAGGCAGCAAAATGTTGTGTTATTGAAAACAAGCACTTCCAAACTCTGACACTTAGAAAAATAATCAAACGCAGGGCATTTTCTTGACAGAAAGTAGCTCATAACGTTTCTATGGTGGATTGTTATGGAACAAAAACTTTGCAGATAGAGGATAATTCAAGCTTTTTGTACAGCTGCAATGTTGGTGAGTCTAACATTGTTTTAATGCAATCAGACAGGACTTTTCTGTTTGGATGAATGGGGCTGTCGAGGCCAGAAAGTAGCTTTTCGCCACTCAGCGGGCGTTCCCGCGTAACTTCCAAGGTACGATGATGTCACGGCGCATACCCTCTAGGGGTGTCAAAAAAATCGATTCGAATTAGAATCGCGATTCCGTTATGAACGATTCAAAATCGTTTCATAATTTCCAAAAATCTTTTTTTTTTTTTTTTACAGTTACAGGAGTTTTCACTACATGTGTCTGTGATATGAAATGTAAGCTCACCCTAATCACAGTAAACATCATGTCTTCAGTCATTTTCAAGTTACTGTAGTCACTTCAGTTCAAGACCGGAGCAGATTGTGATGAAATCCTATGTATTGAATCGAGAATCATTTTGAATAGAAAATAGTTTTGAATCTGGAAAAAAAAATGCTTTTGAATTTAAAAAAAGATTTTGAATCGAATCGTGACCTCAAGAATCTGAATCGAATCGTGGGACACCCAAAGATTCACAGCCCTAAAAAGACCCACTTCTACACTCTTGCTTTTAATTGATCTTTTAATTTGGTGTTATTCATGTCCTCACTGTATTGCATTACTGCTCTTGTTTTTTTAATGTTTATGCCTTGCTTTTTTCTTTTTTCTTTTTCTCTGTAAAGCACTTTGAGCTGCATTTCATGTCACGAAAGGTGCTATACAAATAAAGTTTTATTATTATTGTTGCAGGTTGGCAGAGGAGATGGGCATGCCCGCCCTCCCGGAGATGCTCTTTGGGGACAACGTGTTGCGGATCCAGCACACGGACGGCTACGGCATCGAGTTCAACGCCATCGATGCCCTGAAGAGAGTCAACAACCTGGCGGACAACGTGAAAGTGGCCTGCTCACAGGAGTGGCTGGAGAGCAGGCAAGATGATGATGATGACCGTCCGTTTTGATCTAGCACAGCCTGTATCAGGGCATTAACTCCATTTTTGGGCAGGAACCCCTTTTGGTGTTTTAACCCATTTAGGCCTGACCTCGAAATTAAAAAAAAAATCTTCTAAATCCTCCAGTTTTCTGAAATAAATATTTTCACGATTTTTAAAAAATAGCAGACCTACAAGCTCGTAGCGCGCCACTCGGTGGCGCGCTATGAGCTTGTAGATCTGCTATTTTTCAATAGCTAAATTATAACGATGTTTAAAACACCAAAAGGGGTTCCCGCCCAAAATGGGTTAAAGCATTATGTTATACTTTAGCTATTGAAAAATAGCAGATCTACAAGCTCATAGCTTGTAGGTCTGCTATTTTTGAAAAATCGTGAAAATTGTGCCTCAAATCTTTGAATATATATTCTTTCAGAGTTTCAGTTTTTTGAGTGGTGCAACCACTCCAAGGAACAGCAATGTCTGTGGCTTGTGACTCTGTGACTCGTGTTAACCTATGTGTTAACCTATGTTTGTGTGTGACTCATGAGTACCAGTAGGGGCGCCAGAGAGAGACAGAGAGATAGTGTTGCACTGTCGCCTGCTGATTACACACAGAGAGAGAGAGAGAGAGGCATAGACGAAATATATTTATTTTATTGTACAATTTTCTATGCGCTCGCTCTGTTTACAAACAGAGGCAGCAACACAGCCACGCACACTGTATGCTGTGAACGGAACGCAAGCTTTTTTTTCCTAGGATGGCTGCGGGATTCGAGGAATTTGGAGCACTGTGATTGGTTGTCAGTGGAGTAGGAAGCGCTGGGCTGTCGGAACAGCTACAAACGTTACTAAACTACAGCAAAGCACAGGGAACTGGAGATGTTAACACCCCAGGGGTGAGTGGCATATGTAGCAACACACATGAACGTGGCGCGTGTGTGCACGCGTGCAGCCTACTGTAGTAGCAAAAAAGTAACGTTAGCCTAGCACGTAGCAACACGCATGAATGCTGCGTGCGTGCATGAACGCGGTGTGTGTGTGTGTGTGTGCACGCACGTGTGTGTGTGAGAGACTGGGTCAGTGTGTTCTAACCAGGAGTTTAGTAATGTTAGGCTGCACTGGGAATTCCACTTCCACTTCAAGATGTTTTAAAAAAACAAAGTCTACAGTACAATAACTATAACAATAAATGTGTAGTTGCACCACTCGGTTCACACGGGTGTGATTTTTTTTTTATTCAAATCTTTGCTTCTGGAACAACATATTTTCAGATGGGGGTCGGCGGCATATTACATATATTTTTTGGGGTCCTTGACATGAACTATTGAGAACCACTGATATAGACACTGCTTTTTCAGAAAAAAATACATTTTAAAAATGTTTTTTTTTAATTTCGACGTCAGGCCTAAATGGGTTAAACTAAACTAGTAAATCCACTAGTCGACCTTGTTGGTACTAGTACTTTATTTTTTAATATTTTTCCCCTATTTTGTAGGCCTCAAGATCAGGTAGATTATAGTTATAGTCACCAATGTACACAGTTTTTAAATGTACAAATATTTATTTCCAAAAAAACAAAAACAAAAAATTAACATAATAGGTAGCTAAACAACTATTCAACTAGTAATAATGACTAGAAGTGAATGCCCTAGCCTGTATCCTATTATCTAGCTAGATTGTAGCACACCATGCACCTGTTCCAGTGTTTTCTTTGGCAGCACATATTAGATTTTAGTTTTAGTCATAGTCTCTTGAATAGTTTTCATTTAGTTTCAGTCACATTTTAGTCACCTGGAATGTTTTAGTGTAGTGTTAGTCTAGTTTTAGTCGACTAAATCTACAGTTGATTTAGTCGACTAAAATGTATTTCGTAATGACTGTTTTTACACTTGCTGAAAATAGCCGATCTACAAGCTCACAACGCGTGCAACCAAGTGTAAAATGACTTATACTGGATCTCTTGTCCACTAGTCCCTTCCTAACATTTTAGTCTAGTTTTTATTTGTTGACGGAATTGTCAGTATATTTAGTCTTTGTTTCAGTGGTCATATCTTAGTTTCCATTTAGTTTCCGTCAGTGAAAAAAGCTAGTCGACGAGCATTTTTCGGTTCAGTTTTAGTCAACAAAATCAACACTGCTTCCTTCACACATAGGGCGAACATTCAGCAAAAAATTGCTCTCATTCTACAAGCTCACAACATGACACATTGTGACACATTCTTGTGAGATTTGTATCCTCTGCCATTTTCTGTAAACGGATTTGGTGTAGAGGGACAAAATGACGGGAGGGCTTAGTGTAGCGTCTTTTATCTATAGGGTTAACCCATTTTGGGTGGGAACCCCTTTTGGTGTTTTAAGAATTAGGTTATACTTTAGCTATTGAAAAATAGCAGATCTACAAGCTCATGTGCCGCGCTATGAACTTGTATGTCTGATATTTTTTGAAAGATCGTGAAAATGTGCCTGAAATCTTTGAATATATATTGTTACAGAGGCGAGTTTTTAAAGGAGCATTCAGTGATTTGGGGGACCCCCTGGTCCTCCCCGGTAACAAGATGTGCACATGCACGCACTACAGTGGGGGGGGGACACGCGACGGGCCAACAGCACGTGCACCAAGGCCCGCCACCGCTCGATCGTGATTGGAGGAAGGCCCTCTCTATCCTGATTGGATGAAGGCTGGGCCACCTAGCCAAAAACGAAACCTACGGTGTTTTGACCCCAGGGGTTAACTGGGGACAGGGAGGAACTCCTTATATGGTCAGCACACTCTATAGACTATAGTAGGGAGGATTATCACAACAAAACAAAAAAATAAGTGATATTTGAATTAAGTGAAATCACTGAATATACCTTTAACTAAAATCTTTGCTACTGGGGGGGTCCCTGGAACAACATATTTTCAGATGGGGGGTCGGCGGCCAATGTCATGTATATTTGGGGTCCTTGACATGAATATGTTTGAGAACCACTGACATAGAAACATGAGATTTTCAGAAAAATGTCTTAGAAGACATTTTTTTAATTTCGACGTCAGGCCTAAATGGGTTAAGCCACTAAGTGCTTAGTGGGGGCACGGTGGCACAGTTGGTAGTGCTGTCGCCTCACAGCTAGAAGGTTCCGGGTTCCGGGTTCGTTTCCCGCTGGGGACCCTGTGGGTGCTGGCGGCGTGTTTCCTCCTCCGCGTCATCAGCGCCCATACCCGAGGCGGGGTTGGCGAAAGGGCCTTTCTGTGTGGAGTTTGCATGTTCTCCCCGTGTCCCCATAGGGTAGGTACCCTCACAAAAAACATGCAGTAATCCTGGTCTCTAAACTGCCTCCCCCTGGCCAGCCGGGGCGCCTGATGGAGGGGAAAGGAACTGGTTGGAATAACGTGTTCCTTCCACGCGCTACGTCCAACCAGGGAAACTCCCCCCCTGTCAGGTGTAAAGGAGCAACTTGGACACACAGGCATGAAGGAAGCATGAGTTCAAGTCCGTTGCTCTCCCCATGTCCCCCATATATGGGGACTAGGTTGGCGGAGGGTGTGTAGAGCCCAGGATCACATTAGATAATTGACACAGGGGTGAAAAATGGGTTACAAAATCGTGGGATAAAAAAAAAAAAAAAGACAAGACAAGTGCTTAGTGACTGCAGGAGTTGAAGTATATTGTGGCTCAAACTGTTGCTTCGGTAGAAAACCGTAAACCTGTAACCGTGCCAAGCCTTCGATGTAGGTCCGAATTTGTCAAAGATTTGCTCAGGGTGGAGTGCTGGGTATTGGTATCTCTCTCACACTCTCTCTCTTTGTTTCTAATTAGTTACTGTGGATTTTAACGGGACACCTTATTCTCAGTCCCTGGCGTCACGGAGCTCGATAACCGATACCCGGAAAGAAATCCGATAACCAGCTTATCGAGTACCCGTTATAACCACCGTGTCTCTTAATGCTTTCTTTCTATGCTAATAAACAAAACATAATTCAAAAGAACAAACGTGATCAGCCAGGGTTCTAATTCTGTATCAACCGTCCGTAGCAAACAATCAAAAGAATGTATATCTTCCTCTGAATAAGCGCCACCGCTTCCCTCTACACCAGAACCCAAAGTAAAACACAAGCTATCCCATAACACTCCTCACCGGCGCGCTCAGCCCGCCAGCCCAGTTGAAAACCCCATTTAGACCTGCAGGACGATTCTACAAATGCCTTCTAAATTCTGACAGTTTTCTTGAAAAACCCCTATGTTTCTATGCCAGTTGTTCTCAAACATTTTCAAGGTCAAGGAGTCCCAAAAATATGTGTAATTGGCCGCCGACCTCCCATCATTCCAGGAACCCCTCAGAAGCAAATTTGATTTGAGTTAAAATGTTCGCTCTGGAAGAATACACATTCAAAGATTTGCGCCACATTTCTTACGATTTTTCAAAAATAGCAGCCCTACAAGCTCGTAGCGCGGCACTCGGTGCCGCGCTATGAGTTTGTAGATCTGCTATTTTTCAATAGCTAAAGTGTAACACAATGCTTTAAACACCAAAAGGGGTTCCCGCCCAGAATGGGTTAAAGGAACAATCCCCCTGTGTATACGGTTACAACGTTATCAATAAGCGCTGGGCTTATCAAGCCTGTTATCGAGCATATAGAGCGTCGCAGTCCCGCCCCCTACCATGGCCCAGGAAATGAATCCCAATGCATTTTTCCCATAGACATTTCAGAAAGTATTTATTTAAAGACGGTTACGCCACGGACAAAGCCAACTCGAGTCGTGACAACTCATGACAACACAAACAATATTTTGGACCAAACAAATAATTACAAAGAAGAAAAACAACAAAAAGAGTGTTGTAACCTGCCGTTTTTTTCTTCTTTCTAATTATTTTTTCGGCCCCAAAAATTGTGTTTGTTGTCATGATTTGTCACGACTCGTTGTCTTTGTCCGCGGCGTAAACGTCTTTAAATAAATACTTTCTGAAATGTCTGAGGAAAATGAACGGAGAATCATTTCCTGGTCCATGGTAGGGGGCGGGACTGCGACGCTCTATAGCGGCCCATGACGTCATGTTTTAAAACAATCAAGACGAGAGGCGATCAAGGAATAAATCGAATCACCCACGCTGGCACAAACATGGCGGTCTAAACATGTATTGATGCCTGCCAACCAGCGCTGTCCGGGTATCTTTAAAGGACCTATAACATAAAATTAAACTTTTTCAATTTCTTTTGTGTTTCTGGGGCTATATATATCCCCACACATAACCAATTTAGAACAATCAGGCTTTCATATCATATGGGTACTTTAAAGGAAATTGCTCTTAGAAACGGCTCAACTGATTTTGTCCTCATCGTGATGTCATCAATGTCACCCTACTTTGTATAATTCCTCCTCTTCTTCAGTCTTCAGTTCCAAATTAGCATTTCCACTTTGTTTAAAATGTCCACCATTGTTGATTTTCCAAGCTGGCATGGACTGGAAACAAGCCTGGTTTTATCTAGCATCAGTATTATAATGACTCAAATATTAAATAACCTGCATATCAGCACCCCCACCACATCAGGACATTGTGGTACTGCAGCTAAAACTGCTTTCAAAGTCCAGAAAGAAATGACAAGGACTGGTTATATCAGAGTGGTGATTGAGGCTCAAATCATTAGAAATAACTTTGAGGGACATAGACAATATGATATTAAATATTAAAAGCAGTTTTAAAATGCATGTTATTTGCGCTTTAATATTATTGTATACGGTCAGTTGCCTTCCGTCTGTTGCCTTCTTCAGGCCAATCAGCACTTTGGCCATCAGTGTGTGGCGGCCATTCTTTTGTCTTTTTAACCCATTCAGACCTGAGGACGATTCTACAAAATGTCTTCTAAATCATGACAGTTTTCTTGAAAAACCTCATGTTTCTATGTCACTGGTTCTCAATATTTCATGTCAAGGACACCCAGAATTATGTGTAATTGGCCGCCGACCCCCATCTCAAAATATAATAGTCGTTCCAGGGACCCCCTCCCAGAAGCAAAGACTTGAGTTAAAAACGTTCGCTCTGAAAGAACATATATTCAAAGATTTGAACTACATTTTCACGATTTTTCAAAAATAGCAGACCAGTGCCGCGCTATGAGCTTGTAGATCTGCTATTTTTCAACAGCTAAAGTACAACATAATGCTTAAAACACCAAAAGGGGGTTCCCGCCCCAAAATGGGTTAAGACCGGTGTGCGTATAGCATCCTCCTGCACAGTACAAAGAAGCAGCTGGTAAACTGCAATAATGGTTGTCGACACCGTCCTTGACAATAGAGTATGTGCATGCTTAAAGTGAATGGCACATCGAGTGGCAAAGCAACAGGCAAAGTGAGTTTAACATCGTTTAATGTTGTTTAATGCAATCAGATATAACTTTTCTATGTGGATGTAGGGGCTGTCAAGGCCAGAAAGTAGTTTTTTGCCACTCAGTAGGCATTCCTGCATAACTTCCTGGTTTGATGATGATGTCACGCGCATACCCTCTATTAGCCCTTCACTAAATCCCACCCCAAAAAGCGATTGCCCAATGCCAATCCAAATAGCTTAGCAACGGTTGCTATGCAGGTCAAGCTTTCTTCGCTACTAACGTGCCTATTGGACAAGGATGGGTTGGGGAGGGACTTAGTGAAGGGCTAATTATCTTTTGTGTGTTGTGGCACCGAGAACGTAAAACAAATTGAAACAAATCCCCCTACGGGGATTACAATGCAAATAAAAAGTACATCATGAACGCGTTTTTCGGAAAAAACGATGGAAAAACGCAGAAAAAAAATCCGAAAAACGGAGCAGTGTGCAGGGACCTTTAGCGCCCTCTACCTTTATTGACGTCAGACTTCCTTGCTCTATGTCTACATTTTGTTGATGTAGAAATCTTATGATGTTTTTTTTGTAAGTAGGACCTGCAACCAATTCAGGATGGTTTGAAGTCATGAGACACACAGCACTGTTTTTTGTTTTTTAACCCATTTACGCCTGCACGTCGGGAAAAAAAAAATCTTCTAAATCCTGACAGTTTTCTGAAATACCTATGTTGCTGTATCAGTGGTGCTCAATATTTCATGTCAAGGAACCCAACATTTGTATGTAAGAGGCCGCTGAACCCTGTCTAAAAAAAACGTTGTTCCAGTACAGGGACCTCCCCAGAAGCAAAGATTTGAGTTAAAAACGTTCGTTCTGAAAATAAATATATTCCAAATTTGTGCCACATTTTCACGATTTTGCAAAAATAGCAGACCTACAAGCTTGTAGATCTGCTGTTTTTCAATAGCTAAATTATAACATAATGTTTAAAACACCAAAAGGGTGTTCCCGCCCAGAATGGGTTAAACTAAGACTGAACCAATTTAGGGGTGGTTTCAACTTTTAAGCCATGGGACACGCGGAACTTGATCTCCGTTCGTTATCGCCGAATAAACAAACTCATTGTGTGACATTGTGTCTCACTCTTTTTTAGGGCCGATTCGGAGCACTCCAAGGAGGTGGTGAAGCCCTACGACTGGACCTACACCACGGACTACAGAGGCACCATGATCGAGGCGGACATGCAGATGAGGGTGGGTGGCTTCATTTGATCAACTGTCCTCATATGAAACCCATTTATAGACCCGAGGACGATTCTACTAACGAATGCCTTCTAAAAAAAACTTCTGAAAAATGTCGTTTCTATGTCGGTCGTTCTCAAACATTTTCATGTCAAGGACCCCCAAAATTATATGTACTTGGCCGCCGACCCCCCCCCCCCCCCCCCCCCCCCATCTGAAAATGTGTTTTTTCCAGGGACCCCCCCAGAAGCAAAGATTTGAGTTTAAAACGTTCGCTCTGAAAGAATATAATTTTCAAAGATTTGCGCCACATTTTCACGATTTTTCAAAAAAATAGCAGACCTACACGCTTGCAGATCAATGACTAAAGCTTCTAGGCAAATCCTTTAATGTAGATTGTGGCCCCTAGATGTGTCACAGAGACTACGCTTTTTTTGGGAGCGTTTTACCCCCTTGCTGGCTGTCTGAATACCAACAAATAAATAAAAAGGTAATTAAAATTTGGAGGACGGAAAATGACCGTGTGTTACCGTGCATGTGTAATTAATACCGTTATATATATATATATATACTGTAAGTGGCAGACATTCCGTGCTCAAAACTTGGGGACAGAATTGGCGCCGACATCACATCAATTAGCATATAATATACACAAACTGCATGTACAGTATGCATCTATTAACCCATTCAGGCCTGACGTCGAAAAAAAAAAAAAAAAAGTTTTCTAAATCATGACAATTTTCGGAAAGATTTGAGGCACATTTTAACGATTTTTCAAAAATAGCAGACCTACAAGTTCATAGCGCGCCACTCGGTGGCGCGCTATGAGCTTGTAGATCTGCTATTTTTCAATAGCTAAATTATAACAATGTTTAAAACACCAAAAAGGGGTTCCCGCCCAAAATTGATTAATAGCCAACGCTAAAATCTAAAATGACACAGATGCTTTCCCGGTTTCAATGGGTTACCGTTAACCCATTTAGACCTGAGGCAGATTCTGATAGGAAATTCACACTGAGAGGGACTTGAATCCGTTTCATTGGAACCGTTTCCGAATACGGTTGCCTGGTCCCCGATGGCCATGATTCACATTGCCCGAGATTCAACAGCGCACCCGCGGGTACACTTGCATAACACACTTTGATCCTCCAGATGGTGGTGTGCTTGATGGCTGGTGGCGCGCCCGGACACTGACCATCAACAGATTCAACATAGCAGATCTACAAGCTCACAACGCGTCGCGCTGCGACGCGTTGTGAGCTTGTAGATCGGCGACGGGCGGCGTTGAGAAATGAGCTGGTGTTACGCGTTGTGCAGCGTCTGTGTTTTTTTTTGTTGACGCTTGGCTCGTCGACTAGAGATCACGTCACGTTCTAAAAAAAAAACAGTCCACTTCCTTCTTTAGGTACGCATGCATTCACATTGGAACGATCCGTATCTGAATACACTTCAACGGTCCAGAGACCCGCCCCCCATGCGGTCTCAGGGACGGTTGGGCGATCCGCTCCCGGGAACGGTACGCATCATTCACACTACCACAACATCTGACAAGTGGTCCCGAGTCCGAACCCGGGACCATAGTGTGAATTGCCCCTGAAAAGAATTGCTTCTAAATCCTAAAGGTTTTTCTGAAAAACCTACGTTTCTGTGTCAGTGGTTGCTCAACCTTTTTCATGTCAAGGACCCCCAGAATTAGCTGTATTTGGCCGCCGACCCCCATTTGAAAATATGTTGTTCCAGGGACCACCCCCCCCCCCCCCCCCCCCCCCCCAGAAGCAAAGATTTGAGTTAAAAACGTTCGCTCTGAAAGAATACATATTCAAAAATAGCAGATCTACAAGCTCAAGCTTGTATCTACAAGCTACGAGCTTGTAGATCTGCTATTCTTCAATAGCTAAAGATCCTGCCTGGATCTGGGCTCTCTCTCATGCAGAAACGATAAACCGGAAGCAGTGGGACAAAAATGATGATATCTCCATAATAATTTGGAGACTACAAGAGTGTAGTCTTGTTAGGTTGTGTTTACATTTGCACTGTGGCAGCGCTTCAACACGTCATCAGTATCGCGTTGATCCCGCCCGCCTCTAGCGGCCCGCATACGGCCGCATATCTCTCTCCGGTCAGAAATGGCGAGAGGGACCAGATGGGAGCAGCAGGAGGAGGAACTCACTGCTGCCACCAGCTGGCGGAGTCGGGTTAGGGGAAACCAATTCACCATTTGTCAGCTGATTCTGATTTGGTCCCTGACTGCCTAACCAGCAGGCTCTTTCTGCCTTGTCCAGGCCCTGGTTTCCGCCTTGTTTATGTTGAATTGACTAAAAAACATCATTTTTGGAAAACACTAAAAACAAACATGATATGCCCTGCAGTCACCATGCTGCACCTGTGATGTTCTTTTTTTTTTTTTACTGATACCGAGTTTAACCCATTTTGGGGCGGGAACCCCTTTTGTTGTTTTAAGCATTGTTCTACTTTAGCTATTGAAAAATAGCAGACCTACAAGCTCATAGCGCGTCACCGAGTGGCGCGCTACGAGCTTGTAGGTCTGCTATTTTTGAAAAGTCGTGAAAATGTGTCGCAAATCTTTGAATATATATTTCAGAGCGAACATTTTTAACTAAAATATTGGCTTCTGGGGGGGTCCCTGGAGCAACATATTTTGAGATGGGGGTCCGTGGCCCAATAGAGATAATTCTGGGGGTCCTTGATATGAAAAAGGTTGAGCACCACTGACATAGAAACATGGGTTTTTCAGATTATATATATTTTTTTATCGACCTCAGTCCAAAATGGGTTAAAATAAGAATTGAATGCACAGAAGCAACTGAAAAACATGATTTTTTCCAGTGGTAGTGGATAGAGAGAGAGGACTTTTGTACAAACAACAAAACGGCAACGACAACCACAGGCGGGACTTGACAAGAGGGTGAATTAAGGGGTTCAGAGTCTTGCTCAAAGACACTTAACTCTGGGGGAGCCCACAGGGACCGAAACTGGGAACCTCGCGTTCCCATCCGGCCGCTCTACCCCTGAGCCACTGCCGCCCCGCACGATAAACGGTTATCGTGATTATAGTAAAAATAGTAGTAGTTATGTCAAGACCAGAGCCATCTAATAGAAGAGTTACGATATAGAGGGGGGCAGAAACCTGTTCACGCAGCCTGGACTGAGACAAGCTGGAGTTGGAAATACATTGTTTTCAACGAGGGCGGCGCAAATAAGAGCTATTTTAACAGTTCTACTGCGTAATCCGTGTTACCCGAATTAAAATCAAATATTCTACGCTGCCAGGATTGTTTTATTACCTTTAGATCATACGCTGAAGTATCTGGGCTTTTTTTCCTCGAAATTCCGCCGAAAATAGCTTGCGCCGTTTGTTTTCATTCCAGCGCACCAATCGCCATCTTGCCAAGCAGAATGGAGGGGGGTGTGAGGCTGTTGTAGTCAGACAAAACCCCCGTCCACTTGCATTGGACTCAATTTCCCAGAAGCCCTAGCAGCCGAGCTTAAGTTTCGATTTCCGGTTTCGTCGTCATAACATGAAGCTCTCTCCCCCTGCTGAACGACTGACTTTCTTTTTAATTATTAAAATCCGGCGATTTAGACACATAAAACAAATAGCGGGAAGCGCGTAATAAGCAGGGCATATCGTTTGATCAATCAATTTAAAGCCCTGAAACTGTTAAGCATGTGTGCAACATGACAACTGTTTTAAAAGTATTGTACAGTAACAACTAAAGTCTCTTTAATGTGTATGTTGTACTATTACTACAAAACAATTTAAAATAAAGGGGATTTGAGATCATTAAAGCTGGGCTGTTGCCCTGAGTCCAATGCATTTCTGCCTATACTTCCAGTCCAGGACTTGTCCCAGTTGGCCCAGTTGTCCCCCATTCTCAATAGAAGTCTATGTAGGAGAGCCGCCATTGGACTGAAGCCCCATGAAGTGAAGTGAACGCAGTTTGCGTAACTCTGTCTATATCTAGAACGGGGGTAAAAAAAATTAAATAAAAGTTGCACAACTAAAAGGTTGACCACGTATAGCGTGTAGGACAAAAGGAATGTCCAAAGAAATGCACGAAATGAGAACGATCCTGCACGCTTCTAGAGACACTGTGTGTGTGAACGCTCTCATCGTGTGCATGAAGAAAAGAACTCGACGGGAACCCCTTTTGGTGTTTTAAAGCATTATGTTACAATTTAGCTATTGAAAAATAGCAGATCTACAAGCTCATATCGCGGCACCGAGTGCCGCGCTACGAGCTTGTAGATCTGCTATTTTTTTTTAATCGTGAATGTGGCGCAAATCTTTGAATATATATATATATATATATATATATATATATATATATATATTCTTTCAGAGCGTTTGTTTTTTAACTCATATCTTTGCTTCTGGTGCGGGGTCTCTTTTCAGATGGAGGGTCGGCGGCCAATTACATATATATATTTGGGGGTCCTTGACACGAAAATGTTTGAGAACGACTGACACAGAAGCATGGGGTTTTTTTCTGAAAACTATCAGGATTTAGAAGGCATTTGTAGAATCGTCCTCGGGTCTAAATGAGTTAAACCATTCTGGGCGGGAACCCCTGTTGGTGTTTTAAGCATTAAGTTATGTTTTATCTATTGAAAAAAATAGCAGATCTACAAGCTTGTAGGTCTGCTATTTTAAAAAAAATCGTGAAAATGTGGCACAAATTTGGAATATATAATCTTTCACAGCAAACGTTTTCAACTCAAATGTTTGCTTCTGGGGGGGGGGGGGGGGTCCCTGGAACTACATCTTTTCAGATGGGGGTCCGCAGCCAAATACAGATAATTATGGGGGTCCTTGACATGAAAAAGGTTGAGCACCACTGACACAGAAACATAGTTTTTTTTCTCTGAAAACTGTTACATTTCGACGTCGGGCCTACAGTTGGAGGCCATCGATATTGTCCTTTTCTTTTTCCTGAGTTTTGCGTGATCTGCGCAAAAGGACAGTTAACCCATTTTCGGCGGGAACCCCTTTTGGTGTTTTAAACATTATGTTATAATTTAGCTATTGAAAAATAGCAGATCTACAAGCTCATAGCGCGCCGCCGAGTGGCGCGCTACGAGCTTGTAGGTCTGCTATTTTTGAAAAATCGTGAAAATATTTATTTCAGAAAACTGGAGGATTTAGAAGGATTTTTTTTAAATGTTGAGGTCAGGCCTAAATGGGTCAAATGATAAGGGACAATATCGGTGGCACCCAACTGTAAATGGGTTAAGGGATTATAACGACGTTCTATGGAATGGAAAACAACGTCCCGTCTGACAGCGTGACGATCTGGTTTCCCTTCCTTCCTTCGGCAGGTGGCGGAGACGACGGAGCGCATCGACCTGGAGAAACTAAAAGCGCGAGAACAGATCATGTTCTTCGATGACGTGCTGCTCTTTGAGGACGAGCTGCACGACCACGGCGTCTCCACAATAAGCGTTAAAATCGTCAGTAAACTACCCTTTTTTATCTCTTTTGTGTTTTTTTTTAAAGTGGTAAAGCGGCATGGTTGTTTTTCACCACCTGTGCGCAACCTAACACACGCACACAAACACACACACATATTAACTGTATATATGGTGATTTCGGGTGTGCCAGTACAGTACAGTACAGTGACAGTACAGTACAGTGGAGGGTACAGTAGAGGGACCTCCACACGGTAACTCTGTCATTTCTCAACCGTTTCGGACGCGGGGCGGCTCGCCGGAATCGGGCCGGCACCCTGGGTGCGTTCCTGTTGGTCTGGAACCCCCCCCCCCCCCCCCCCCACACGGAGTTGCACCACTTACTTCACACGGGTGTGATTTATTTTTTTTACAAAAAGTGACCCGATAGACCAGGCTTCCTTCCAGCCCTTTTGATAGTGTGCTAGGACATTCACTTCTGGTCATTTTTACTAGTTGACTAGTTGCCTAGTTTACTAGTCGACTTGTTGTTTAACTACCTATTATGTAAAAAATAAAAAATAAATGAATTATTTTTTGGAAATAAATATTTAAAAACACGTGTACATTGGTGACTATAACTATAATCTACCAGATCTTGAGGCCTACAAAAAATATTTTTTTATCAACTAGTTACTAGTTGATAAAACATTTTTAAAAGTATTTTTACTAGTACCAACAAGGTCGACTAGTGGACTACTAGTGGACTTACTAGTCGACTAGTTGAATGGTCGACTAGTTGCTTAAAGCCCTAGAGTGTGCTAACCTTATGAAATCCCCCATCTCGCAGCAGGGAGCAATTACTGTGACTGGTTTTCTCAGAGACTACAAACATTGCTGCTTGGTGTAACAGTGTGCCTCAGCTCAGCGTAACCACGTTTGCTCCTTTCTGATCAGTAGAGACTATTGCCTCTTCTACACAGCGACCATAAATAAAGATAAAACGGCAAAGTCCTGTTGCGTTCTCAATTTTTATTGACCCTTTACACGAGAACGCACACTTAATGAAAACGCTATAATGTCGCTAGGTGGCGGTAACGGGCTGCCAAATAGACCAGTCACCCACGTACAAGAAGAAGAACCCCTTCACGCAACCCTATTGGGGTTTTGAATGATTCCAGAACACAACGTGGTTGTGGCCGTGGCCCAGAGCATGCAGGCAGAGCGCGCCACGGGATGGTTATATATTTTACAATACATTAGGCTACATAAACGCTGCTGCCGCGTCAATATCGGATAAAACTTTTAAGATTTTATATTATGCACAATTGCCATGGTCACATAACCATTATATGTTGAGTGCATGCATTTGATGGTTACAGTTTTATAATCAGTTTTGATGAGTAAACCTTTGTGGAGATCTTCTCAGTTCTCATTATATGCTATTATATGGAAAATTAAATCCATTTGGATTTGGGGAGAAGTAGTTTCATAAGGGGCTGGTATAAAGTACTTGATATAAACAGAAAACGTTCAGTTCACTAGTCTACACTCTACTCTACAACTGCCTTCATTTCATCTGATTGTCTGTCTGGCAGGCACTTAACAAGCGATCGTTAACTGTGTCTGTTAGAGAGAGGGGCAGAGAAGAGTGGCTTTGCTCAACTTGATTTATACTTATATTCTCCACTCTGATGAAGGTACATGTTCGATATGTCATGCAGCCTTACTTATTGGCCTATATTTTGATTGATTTCGGAAACTCCGACTATTAATCGGAAAATCGATTAATCGGCGGCATCCCTAAAACATATGCGCTGTGAGCCAACGTGAGCCATGATGTCATAAGTTTTGCGGATTCACCGTTTTGCCTGTTTACACGGAGAAGGGATACAACGGGCGTTCTCAAAGATTTCCACTCTGGAAGGTGGTCTCACTTTGTTGCGTTTTCACCTCCTGAAAACACCATTCTCGTCTAAAGGGACCCCAGCAAACGATACTTTATTTAGCCGTTTTCTATGAACACCGTTCTCGTGTAAAGACCACCTATGAAGGAGATGTTGTTGGAACAGCCTCTTTTACTAACATGCTTGGCCAAATGGGTGAGATGCTGTTATTAACCCATTTTGGGGCAGGAACTCCTTTTGGTGTTTTAAACATTGTTATAATTTAGCTATTGAAAAATAGCAGATCTACAAGCTCATAGCGCGCCACCGAGTGGCGCGCTACGAGCTTGTAGGTCTGCTATTTTTGAAAAATCGTGAAAATATTTATTTCAGAAAACTGGAGGATTTAGAAGATTTTTTTTTAATTTTGAGGTCAGGCCTACATAATTCCTCGCTTTTGTTGTAACCAATGGTAAACCTGTGCTCTAACCCGACTCCATGGTCCAAATTGATGAAACTAGTAAAGGCAGCGATTCGAGCACACACACAAAGTATAAGAAATGAGTAGAAGGGAAATATAAAACATGGTGATTTATAACAAAAGTTAAAATGCCGTTTTGGCAACCTAGTTGATATACTGTATATATATTTTATAAAACTAGTATAGTTAGTGGGGGAAATAAAATAGCAGATCTGCTTGTAAGATCTGCTATTTTTGGAAAATCGTGAAAACGTGTGCAAATCGTTGAATATATATTCTTTCCACAACGTTTTTAACTCAAATCTTTGCTTCTGGGGGGGGTCCCTGGAGCAACATATTTTCAGATGGGGGTCGGCGGCCAATTACATATCATTTTTGGCGTCCTCCTTGACATGAAATAGTTTGAAAACCACTGATATAGAAACATCGTTTTTTTTTCTTCCGAAACTGTCATTTTCTGAAGACATTTTCTGTTCTCATTGAATGGACAGTGACATCTCAGTGATGTAAATAAGTTTTCAATGTAATGAGTCCCGGGATGCAGGGATGGTCTTTTAGAAATGAGTCCCAGGGACATTTTATGAGTCCCACTTCAACCACATTTTTACAAATTGCAGCATTTAACTCCCATTTCATTATATATGGTTATAATGTGGTTATATTCATGTAGAAAACGGAAGAAGAAATTATTATTATTACTAAAGCTAGCAAAATAAACTAGAAAACAGTACAGTAGTGCATCCCGTGGATGTAGAGGTCGTTGTTTTATTGCGTCCCTTAACAGAGAATTCCATGCTAGAAGGCTTTCTTACCTTACCTTTATACCTTTCTTACCTTTTATTTGTGCGTCCCCACCAAAGATGTCCAGGTGTTATTTTGTGCAAAAGCGCATTAATTGGCTATTTCCCCTGCCATAAGCCCTCAATGAATTGAATTGAAATTAATGGGGCATTGGGGCGTTTTGTACATATCCTCTCTTCATAATGTAAATAGTATCCAAAGCGGCACACTTTACTACTTATTTCGATGGAAGTAAGCGAATCAGCACAAAAACCCAACACCCCGTTGAGGGCTTATATTAGGGGAAATAGCCAATTTTGCACGAAATAACACCTGGACCTCTTTGGTGGGGACCTAACGACTACAAATAAAGGTAAGAAAGTCTTCTAGCATGGAATTCTCCTTCAACTATAAACTGCGTTTTGGGATGCCAAATGCACCCTATTTTAACTATAAACTGCGTTTTGGGATGCAAAATGCACCCTATTGTAATCTCTGCTGTCCTCCACAGAGGGTCACGCCTACCAGCCTCTTCACCCTGTTTTAATCTCTGCTGTCCTCCACAGAGGGTGACGCCTACCAGCCTCGTCACCCTGTTGTAATCTCTGCTGTCCTCCACAGAGGGTGACTCCTACCAGCCTCTTCACCCTGTTTTAATCTCTGCTGTCCTCCACAGAGGGTGACGCCTACCAGCCTCTTCACCCTGTTTTAATCTCTGCTGTCCTCCACAGAGGGTGACGCCTACCAGCCTCTTCACCCTGTTGTAATCTCTGCTGTCCTCCACAGAGGGTGACTCCTACCAGCCTCTTCACCCTGTTTTAATCTCTGCTGTCCTCCACAGAGGGTCATGCCTACCAGCCTCTTCACCCTGTTGTAATCTCTGCTGTCCTCCACAGAGGGTGACGCCTACCAGCCTCTTCACCCTGTTGTAATCTCTGCTGTCCTCCACAGAGGGTGACTCCTACCAGCCTCGTCACCCTGTTTTAATCTCTGCTGTCCTCCACAGAGGGTGACTCCTACCAGCCTCTTCACCCTGTTGTAATCTCTGCTGTCCTCCACAGAGGGTGACTCCTACCAGCCTCTTCACCCTGTTGTAATCTCTGCTGTCCTCCACAGAGGGTGACGCCTACCAGCCTCTTCACCCTATTGTAATCTCTGCTGTCCTCCACAGAGGGTGACTCCTACCAGCCTCTTCACCCTGTTTTAATCTCTGCTGTCCTCCACAGAGGGTGACTCCTACCAGCCTCTTCACCCTGTTGTAATCTCTGCTGTCCTCCACAGAGGGTGACTCCTACCAGCCTCTTCACCCTGTTGTAATCTCTGCTGTCCTCCACAGAGGGTGACTCCTACCAGCCTCGTCACCCTGTTGTAATCTCTGCTGTCCTCCACAGAGGGTGACTCCTACCAGCCTCTTCACCCTATTGTAATCTCTGCTGTCCTCCACAGAGGGTGACTCCTACCAGCCTCGTCACCCTGTTGTAATCTCTGCTGTCCTCCACAGAGGGTGACTCCTACCAGCCTCTTCACCCTGTTGTAATCTCTGCTGTCCTCCACAGAGGGTGACTCCTACCAGCCTCTTCACCCTGTTTTAATCTCTGCTGTCCTCCACAGAGGGTGACTCCTACCAGCCTCTTCACCCTGTTTTAATCTCTGCTGTCCTCCACAGAGGGTGACTCCTACCAGCCTCTTCACCCTGTTTTAATCTCTGCTGTCCTCCACAGAGAGTCATGCCTACCAGCTTCTTCCTGCTGCTGCGCTTCTTCCTACGAGTCGACGGAGTGATGATCAGGATAAACGACACGCGGCTGTTCCACGAGGCAAGTTATTCCGGCTTAAACCCATTTAGGCCCGACGTGAGGAATTTAAAGAAATTATTTTTTAAATGTATTTTATTTCTGAAAAACCTCATGTTTCTATATCGGTGCAGGTTCTCAATATTTCATGTCAAGTACCCCAAAAACTATATGTAATTGCCCACCGACCCCCGTCTGAAAATATGTAGTTCCAGGGACCTCTAGAAGCAAAGATTTGAGTTAAAGACGTTCGCTCTGTAACAATATATATTCAAAGATTGCGGGCACATTTTCACGATTTTTCTAAAATAGCAAACCTACAAGCTCGTAGCGCGGCACTCGGTGCCGCGCTATGAGCTTGTAGATCTGCTATTTTTCAATAGCTAAAGTATAACATAATGCTTTGAAACACCAAAAGGGGTTCCCGCCCCAAAATGGGTTTCAAACCGTTTCATTTCAAGGCCCCACTGTTTGTTCTGCTTTTGAGCCACGAGACCACCATTGGATGACATTTATAGCCTCCCGGACCCAAAACTTTAAAAAGAATATTTTGTTGTCGTTGGATAAGATTGTGTCTACAATTCCATGCTTTTTTGGGCAAAACGCTTATCAAAATAACAATCCTTCTACATTCTCTAATGCACATGCATAATGTGCATGGCAGACTGAGTGGCAAAGTGAGTGACAAAGTAAATGTAATGTTGTTTAAAGCCATCTAATGTAATCAGATCAGACTTATCTGTGTGGATGTATGGGCTGTCAAGGCCAGAAAGTCGTTTTTTGCCACTCGGTAGGCGTTCCCGCATAACTTCCGGGTATGATGATGATGTCAACACGCATACCCTCTATAGTGTAGACCTCTTGAAAAATGAAGTAATGCGGATGTTTAAACACCCCCGAACGCCCGGGGTTATTTAACCCATTAAATCGTAGCGCCCAGCGATTTATAGCAGCGGAGCACATTTAGCGACGGACCGGATGCTATCCCGGATGTGGCTTGATGTTAGCCTGGCTAATAAGCCAGACCGAAATTGCCTGCCGGCGGATTACGGTCTGGAGAGGCTCAATTGTACGCCCATTTCCTACACCAGAGAACTGGTGTGGCCAATCGGGACACGGTATGCAATATGGGCGGGCTTTGGTACAGCGACGTTCAATGCTTGAGACCTTTGACTGACAGTAGCTCTAACCAATTGCGTCAAAGAGAAAATGTTTGAACCCGCCCCCCCGGGAAACAAGATCAATACACAGCATCTCCAGACTCAAATACCACACGACTTGAGTCTGGCTTATTAGCCAGGCTAGCTTGATGTAGCCAAAACACTCCCGAGGCGATCGGCGACAACGGGAGGTATGATTCATTCTACCGTGACTAGCGACGGGACCGCTGTGGGCCGTCTAACACATGATCTTTGCTTAGAATTGGACGGAATGATTTAAAAAATGTAGATCAAGAGTTATTCACGTTTTAAGATTTTCGATCTCGACGGCTAAAATGAAGGGGGGGGGGAACATTTTCGATGACGTCCCACCGGAGTGTAAAATGGTAAATGGTGCATTTATATAGCGCCTTTATCCAAGGCGCTTTGCAGAGATTGTGCATTACATTCACCCATTCACACACACATTCATACACCGATGGCAGCGGAAACCATGCAAGGCACCAACCAGGTAGCCTGGTTAATAAACCAGACCGAATCAGCCGTTGGCAAAAAAAAGTTGCCTACCAGCGGATTACGGTCTGGCGAGGCTCAGTAGCACGCCTCTTTCCTACAGCAGAGAACAGGTCGGACCAATCGGGACACGGTATGCAATATAGGCGGGCTTTGGTACAGTGACGTTCAATGCTTGAGACCTTTGACTGACAGTAGCTCTGACCAATTGCGTCAAAGAGAAAATGTTCCCCGGGAAATGAAATCCAAGTGGAGCCAGCCCAGACTGATATACCGCGACAGTGTTGTGTGATATTAGTCTGGCTTATTAGCCAGGCTACCAACCAGGCACTCTACCCCTGAGCCACCGCCGCACGACAACGCCGTTGCGCAACAGACGCTCCCTGCCTGTGGAGCGATGCGATCGGTTTTGATATCAATAAATCTCCGTCCTTTTGGATCAATCTCCGTCTTGAGCGCCGGGCGTTACTAATTGACAGGGCGGAGAACTCCGTCCTGTGCGCTCAGGGTGTTAACAGTAAGTAATGTAACTCTTGAGATATCCGCCGTAGTCTGAAAACCCACCTCTTCAGACTCCATCTTGGCCCGTAGCACTTGGCTGTAGCACTCGCCCTAGCCCCGACGACCTTACAAGGCGAATGCAAAGGCTCAACATTGACACGTTGTCAGCTTATAGACTGGCCATTTTAACTATTCAAAAATGTTTTGCAAAATAGTAAAAAAAAAAAAAAAAAGGCAAAGAAGTTTAGGGATAAGGGGTTTAGCGGTGACGAAAATGGAGCCCTATATGCATAGTTTCATCATATAGATATATTCCACTGTTATGTTCGTAGCTTACGTATGATTCACGATAACTAGTCTTCATGTATATGATGTATCGCCATGTTTTTTTTTCTTCCTTAAAGCTGCTATAAGCAATAATATGTCAACATTTTAATGACTTTTTTTAAATTTATTTGTTGGTATTCAGACAGCCAGCAATGAGTAAAACGCTCCCAAAAGAAATGTAGTCTCTGTGACACATCTAGGGGCCACAATCTGCTTTCAAAGATGTTCCTAGAAGCTTTGTCACTGGTCGAGAAAAAAAACCTGGTCGAAATGACTAACCAATCAAGAGGTAGATTGGTTACCAATGACAAAGCTTCTAGGAAAATCTTTGAATGCAGATTGTGGCCCCTAGATGTGTCACAGAGACTACATTTTTTTGGGAGCATTTTACCCATTGCTGGCTGTCTGAATACAAACAAATAAAAAGGTCATTAGACTTTGACATATTATTGCTTATAGCAGCTTTAATGTAAATCGCTCTGGATTAAGAGCGTCTGCTAAATGCCTAAATTGTAAATATCATCTAATTAATACAAGGCGAAATATCACTTGTTACCAACTTATGGAAATGTCCAGTCACAGTTTCAATAGTAATAGTCCCTGTTTTGTTAGAGTTAGATGACAATCTGACAGTCATGATTGCCATCTAGTGGTTGTTACACATCATCACATATGACAACAATTTATCACGATCTTCAATGATTACCCTGGTGTGACCTGGTATTTTGGACATGCAATTGTAGGCAACAAATGTAAAAGAATTGCCGTTTTTGCTGCTATTTCCGCCGAAATATCTTGCAACATGGTATCGTACAACTTGGCATACCATTAAGTGGTTAACCCATTCTGGGCGGGAACCCCTTTTGGTGTTTTAAGCATTATGTTATACTTTAGCTATTGAAATATTGCAGATCTACAAGCTCATAGCGCGCACCGAGTGCCAATGCGGCCCAAATCTTTGAATATTCGTTCAGAGTGAACGTTTTTTTTAACTCAAATCTTTGCAATCTGTTGTTTGGGACCATGCCTGACTCTGAATAGCGAACAATTAGGACATGATCTGGTCCATCTGCTGTTTGTAGACTGTAAACATGTTCTCATGGGTACTTTCTTGGTGACCAAATCGAGAGTTAGAATTAATTCTAGTAATAACTATTGTATAAGTACTGGTGTTTGGAGCGCAGCCCTGGTCTGCCTGCACTGATGAAAGCAAATTGTGGGGAACATTTTTTTTTTTTTTTTTTTTTTAATTGTCCTGTCAATTTCTTTATAGGCTGGAAGCAACTACCTTCTCAGAGAATTCAGCACAAGAGAAAGCAAAATAGCTGATCTGAAGGTGAGCTATTTGACCGGAGAGTATATGCAATCACACAATAATGTCCTGCTAGTGATGGATGTTTTTTTTTTTTGAGAATTTGAGATTCATAAGCGATCAATAAATCTCGCGCAATCAAGAAATAGAATCCAAAAGAAAGTAGTAAAGTACGCACATCTCTATTAAAACAGTTTGAACGCCCAGGACGAAGTTCTTTGTCCTTTCTATTAATAACGCCCGACGCCCAGGACGAAGTATTGTCCAAAAGACGAAGTTTATTGATACGAGAACAGATCGCATGGCTGTATAGCCCAGGCGCGCCTCCTGGGCTCTCCTCGGTGACGCGCAAGAGTGAGACGTTATCGAAAAACTCCCTCCTCTGTTTAGCTGATAAACGAAAATCTTAAAACGTTCATAACTCGCGATCTAAATCATCCCGTCTTTTTCTGAAAAAAGATCCTGTGTTAGACGGCGCTCCGCAGTCCAGTCGCTAGTCTCGATAGATTTATTCTTGTCTCCCGTTGTTGTCGATCGACTCTAGAGTGATGTGGCTATTGTTAGCTGCTACACAACATCATGAACTTCCGCCGGTCCGTCCGGAAAAGGCGCCCGTGTTTATAAATCGACTGGGCGCATGAATGTAATGGATTAAATAGTTCCGGGCAATTAAAGTGTTAAAAACATTCTACAGGTGCTGAACAAAAAGATACATACAGGAAAAAAAAGGATTGCAGTCGGAATTCTTCCTCCTTTATATAACAATAAAACCTGATCATGTTTTAGGGTAGGGGGAAAAATCATGGCACTCCATCTTTAAATTTTTACTTTAGTTTTTTTCAACCAAGGTTCATGTTTTAGGTTGTTATTAGACAAAGTAAAAGATGAGTGTTTTTTTCATTTGCTGCTTTCTTTCGTTTTAGGTATTTCAGCTGTTTTTGACAGGGGGGCGGAGGCATTCCCTGTCAAAAACAGCTAAAATCCCTAAAACGAAAGAAAGCAGCAAATGAAAAAAAATTAACACTCGTCTTTTACTATCATTACTAAATGGACCGATCGCTGTCTGTCTGTCTGTCTGTCCACTTCCGGGTCACCAGTGAAAAGGACCAGTGAAATGCACGTTGGGACGGACACAGATTAATACTGGGACACACTTTTCCGCGTAACAGACCCACACGGGGAAAACAACTCGGACCCTGATACTACTAGCTACTCTTGCGTCAGTCGACAGAACTTCTTCTTTGGGGAAGCATCGCGGCCAACGCGGGGGTTGCGTGGCACAGGCACCTGAAAGCCAGCTCTGACAGTTGGACGGGGGCATGTTAACGTGAACACGGGCGCTGTTTCGACACCACACTGTCCGCTCCTTCCTCAAAAGCCTGGACACTGACTACGACAGGTTACAGCCCTGCGCACGCCACACACCCAGCGTGACTGCGTGACACACTGAACATCACCATCACAGTCAAGTATTCATAATGTTATGATCATCCAACAGATATAAAAGTGCACAGGATTGTAACTGTTGCCAAGGCAATTCCCCGTCCGGGTGGACTTAAACCCTGTTGTTGTTAGACCATCTGTAAACAATTCCCCCCCCTATCAGTAATGTGATCTATTACATCGCATTACCCACACTGAACATCATTTCACACTGAACATCATTTGCTGTTCATATATTCAGAACGGGCAAGGACTAGTCTCTAATAACAACCTAAAACTTTACAATTTAGGCATTTAGCAGACGCTCTTAACCCATTTTGACCTGAGATCAGATTCTACAAAATGTCTTCTACATCCTGACAGTTTTCTGAAAAAGCTATGTTTCTATGTCAGTCGTTCTTCGATTTAAAAAAAATAGCAGACCTACAAGCTCGTAGCGCGCCACTCGGTGGCGCGCTACGAGCTTGTAGATCTGCTATTTTTCAATAGCTAAAGCATAACATAATGCTAACACCAGAAGGGGTTAATTCCCGCCCAGAATGGGTTAATCCAGAGCGACTTAAAAACATGAACCTTGGTTGAAAAAACCCCGAAAAGTTGTCCTTTTTAACGAAACTCTTGGGTTTTCTTCCGTTTTTCTTCCCCCCTCTAGAATGTCCCTGCGTCTCTGCACACCGATCCCAATGAAATCGCCCAGTACTTAGACCTGAAGTTGACCGAGTGCGAGAAGCTGGAGCTCCCCCCGGTGGACAACAACGGCGACTCGGCCGCCGGTAACCAAGAGACGAGCGCACAATAAACCCCCCCCCCCCCCCCTTTCGTCACCCCTGTCCCATGTTCTATAGCACTCGTCCAATATCTGTTTACTCCTACTTTTTGTTTGTTTTAGCACCGCACACCCAGTGGTTTAGCCCGTTGACTGTGACTCGTAAGTATACTTTACGTTACTGCGTGTCTGCGGCCCACTGATTTCCAACGCATACTGCCGATTCTTACATTTTGAAATGACTACAACAACTTCACCTTTATTATTATTATAATTATTATAATTATTATTATTATTGTTGTTATTATTATTATTATTATTATTATTGTTATTATTCAAACGGTGCAGATTATAAACCCATCTTAACCCATTTTGACCTGAGATCAGATTCTACAAAATGTCTTCTACATCCTGACAGTTTTCTGAAAAAGCTATGTTTCTTCGATTTTTCAAAAAATAGCAGACCTACAAGGTCGTAGCGCGCCACTCGGTGGCGCGCTATGAGCTTGTAGATCTGCTATTTTCCAATAGCTAAAGCATAACATAATGCTAACACCACCAAAAGGGGTTCCCGCCCGGGATGGGTTAAACATCTATGCCCTCTCTGGCTGGTATCAGTGCCTGGTGAGAATTCATGGCCATTTTAATTTAGTTTGTATAAATGAACATTGTCTGGATCGAGGAACCTTATCTAAAAAGCAATTTTCAAGTCTTAAAAAAAGTCGTAGAGTTGATTTTCTTACCGTATACTGAAATGATTTGGAATCCAATGGCTTCCTCTGGGGGGGGGGGGGGGGGGGACATACATAAACTGTATGTTTAGCAAAATTGACAGCAATAATGTAAAGTGTGCCATATATGAGTCATGGTCATCATGAGGCCGAGCGTGCAGCAGCACTGGCACGGTCGTTTTTGAATAAGAACACATCGCACCCTGCTGTACTTTTGAAAAAAACGTCTCTGTTCATTTTAATAATACTCGGGACATCCTCAAAGGGACCTCCGTTGTTAAGAGTTGTGCTAAAACCTTCCTTGACGGATGTTGTTTAGTTTTTTTTGGGGGGGTTGTGTAAATGTTTGATGGTTTTATATGGGGGTTTTCTACATAAGTCTGGAATCATTCGGGATGTGAGTGCATGGGTTATTTGGATGAGTCGGTGTGCTTCCCGGCCTGGATTGGGGCCCCTCTCCATTTGGCTTTCTCGGGGCTGACTGAAGGTGAAAAATAAAATAAAAATAAATGTATGTCTTAAAAATCAAAAAAAAAAAATCATTACAATTCCCAGCAGCTTGCATAGCCGTCTGTCTGGATAAGCTTATTAATGGAAATAAAACAAATAAGAAATCTTGCCAAATGTGTAATTTTGAGCTATGAATGAGTGATTCTCAATGACACCAGACTTTTCAAGACCCTACTGTATTTTTTAATTTAACACTATATTCTATTATGGTGTGTTCTATTATGGTGTACTATTCCAAACGGAATGTTCTAGGGATGGGACGATAGGCCTATCTCACAGCCCGCTTTCCACGCCCACTTCCGGTAAATAGTGGTGTCATTTAACATTAGCATTTACACAATTTTTTTCTCTGGAGAATCTAAGTACATTTTCTAATGTAAAAATGTGACAGACCAATATTATTATGAAGCAAACAAGATGGTAAATGAGCTCGAACAGATAGAACAAACCTTACCTTAAATTACCTCTGTTAACATGTAGCGTCTATGGAGTGACGTCACGCTATCACCACTAACCCCGAAAGGGGGCGTATTAAGGGGCGGGGAAATTCTGTGGGATGGGACGATTTGCAAATCACATGGCACGATTATTGTGGCAAAAAATTATTGTGATAATAAGAAATATGCTTAAGACTTAAAATGGTACTATCGTTGAACCGCCTGAACCCCCAGCATCCCTAATCTTCATGGGGGAACAAAGAATAGCCGATCTACAAGCTCAAGCTTGTTGCGACGCGTTGTGAGCTTGTAGACTTGCTATTTTTGTATACAGTAGATGGCGTTTCTATTTATTATTGTTGATTATGTTCTTCGTATGTCAGTTGATACTATCCATGATAATTAAAGGACCACTTCACCACTTTTCAACATCTCTTCATATAATTGGTCCTCACTAATGTTCATGATAAAACGATTATCCACCATTTTTTCCTACTCAGTCTGTGTCTCATAGGAGGGCTTTGGGCAGTTCGGACACCCGTCCACCAGTGACATCATCATTAGGCAGATTTTGTTTTATGTTTTATGTTTTAAAATATATTTAGATTTTTATTATCGTGAGAACGATGGCTTCAACTTTTGCATTGCAACTTTTCAGGAAAAGAAAGCCTGCCGTTTCTATTAGCTTGGATTCACCACCGATGATGTCACTGGTGGACGGGTTTCTGAACTGCCCACAGCCTTTCTATGAGACACAGACTGAGTAGGAAAAAATGGTGGTATTTTATCATGAACATTAGTTAGGACCAATTATAGGAAGAGAAGTTGAAAAGTGGTGAAGTGGTCCTTTAAGGGCTACCAACTAAACCCTAGGAGAAGCTCTCGTCGTCCTGCTAAATACCTAAGCGACACTGACGTCGCTGATGACATCGCGCTTATCAGTCAATCGTTGGAATACGCTCAGGCTCTCCTTCAGTCTCTTGAGCAGGCCTCCAACTGTGTTGGTCTTTAGCGCGTGATTTCTTTCTACGTACCTTTAAGACATAGACCCGCCCTCTCAAGAAAAGCAGTGCAATCAAAGCTTCTGCAGCAACACACACACTACAGAAAATCATATCATGAGCACATTTACATAAACACACACTTTTGCCTACACATGCACACAGGACGTAAACGTAAGCCATAGTTCACCGTCATGATTATGTCATGATTATGTCATGATTATGATTATGTCATGATTATGATTATGTCATGCGGCGACAGATACATGTTGGCGTTTTAATATTATTATCGCTAAATCGCTTTTCGTTCTGTGCAAACTACAACAAAAAGAAGTGTTCACGAGACAATTACAGTTACCTTTATATATAATAATATTATTATCGCTAAATCGCTAACGTTTTAATATTATTATCGCTAAGCATCTCCCTACTTCTCTCACTACTTCCTCTACTCTTCTTCTGACAGCAGCAGCAGCATAGCTAGCCAATAAGAGAGGCAGGCGGGCCGCGCGGGGCGTCACCAAGGGCGGGTCTATGTCTTAAAGCGTACGTAGAAAGAAATCACGCGTCTTTAGCTCAACGAGACGAAAACTGAATACGTAAATATATGCAAATCCAACAATAACCACATTATAAAAACACTTAACAACACTCCTCTGAAAACGGTTTGATAACTACAAGTATTTGGGTTCATATATATCTTCTTCCCAAAAGTCAAACTAGGAAGCGTATGGCCTGGTCAGCCTGCAATGACATGCATAAGATCGGGTCATCCTAGCTTAGTAAGATGGTCAAAGTAAAAAATATTTAGGACGACCGTTGAGCCGATTCTATACTCTATGGCTCTGAGACATGGACACTTTCAAAGAAATTAAAGAAACGGTTGGATGGCACTTACACCCGCCTTCTAAGGAGAGCCCAAAATCTGTCTTGCAAGAGCCACCCATCGACTGATCTAATATACGGCAGCCATCCCCGTGTTTCTTCACTAGTCCGATCCAGAAGAACACAGTTTGCCGGCCACCGCTACAGAGCTGACAATGAGGTTATATCTTCCGTTCTTCTCTGGAGTCCTGCCTCAAAGCAGACCGGAGGTAGAAAACTGTCGTTCCCCTGATGTCGTCGCTATAGGGACACATGCATCAGTAAGCAGGAACTGGGGATGGCAATGAAGGACCGGAAAGTCTGGCGTGGCACTGTGAAGTCCATGAGTGTACAAAATGCCTTCTTTAACCCATTTTGGGCGGGAACCCCTTTTGGTGTTTTAAACATTATGTTATAATTTAGCTATTGAAAAATAGCAGATCTACAAGCTCATAGCTACGAGCTACGAGCTTGTAGGTCTGCTATTTTCGAAAAATCGTGGAAATTTTTATTTCAGAAAACTGGAGGATTTAGAAGGTTTTTTAAAATTTTGAGGTCAGGCCTGAATGGGTTAAAGTCGGACTGAATTTGCATCTCAACAAAAGCAAATTCATCTTAGTGTAAGATGGAGGACAATGTCGCGATAAATTGAAAATCTCCGCGATACGATTATTATTCGGAGCAGTTTTTTTTATCGCGATAAACGATAATAGTGGATATCGTCCCAATCCCTAGCGTGATCCTACCGCAACTAGATTAACCCATTTAGACCTGAGTTAAAAACATTCACTTTGAAAGAATATATATTCAAAGATTTGCGCCACATTTTTACGATTTTTCAAAAATAGCAGACCTACAAGCTCGTAGCGCGCCACTCGGTGGCGCGCTGTGAGCTTGTAGGTCTGCTATTTTTCAATAGCTAAATTATAACATAATGTTTAAAACACCAAAAGGGGTTCCCGCCCAAAATGGGTTAATCCAGGACCGGTGTCATACAAACTACTTCAGATGGTAAATTGCAGCATGTGCTACATGTGCTACTTTTGTCATAGAACTTTTTTAGGCAACACTTTATATTAAGGTCGCCTTTATAATGCATTTTAAGCTCATTTATAATGCATTATAATGTGCTTATAAGGCATTATAACACTCGTTATAAATGTTTATAATCATGCATAACAACTTATAACCACGTTTATAACATATTATAAGTGCTGGTCATAATGCATTATTATGCTCAGTGGAACAGCACATTATAACTATTATAACGTAGGTGGTTATAAAGGCCCATAGAGAAATGTCATAATGCATTATAACCAATGTGTTTATTAAATGGAATAATGTCTTATAAACATCAATAATATGCTATAGCATATTATACAAAGTTTTGTCACTTTACTTAAAGGTCACTAAGTCATGCTATAGCGTATTATAAAATGATACAACTGCTAATAACCATTAAAGAATGTTGCCACTTTACTTAAAGGTCTCAAAGTCCTGCTATAGCATATTATTGATGTTTATAAGACATTATTCCATTTAATAGACATTGGTTATAATGCATTATGACAGACATTACAGCACTTCTCTATGTGCCTTTATAACCACCTAAGTTATAATAGTTATAATGTGCTGTTCCACTGAGCATAATAATGCATTATGACCAGCATTTATAATATGTTATAAACATGGCTATAAGTTGTTATACATGATTATAAACATTTATAACGAGTGTTATAATGCCTTATAAGCACATTATAATGCTTTATAAATGCGCTATAATGCATTATAAAGACAACCTTAATATAAAGTGTTACCCTTTTTCTTTTTCTTTTTTTCAATATGTTTTTAAATGTCTGTATTTGACTGGAAGACATTTTGCACTGTCATATCGATTAGCAAATGTTTTTTGATACAAAGTAATGACATCAAGTTACACCACGTATGATTTTTATAATTGTGTTTCTGAGGCTTGTTGCTTAATGTCTGTAAATGCCTGTAAAAAAATACTAGCCTTATAAAATAATTGATGTTCTTTTTGTCATAATAAAGAACTAAATAACCCCATTTTCACCCAGTTTGTGGTCTAATTTGAATAATATGGATTATTTCTCGTCTCATTTGGGAGATTGAATGTATTGTATTGTGCATGTGCTACACCGTAGTCTGTACTGCTCTGTGCTGGTGTTAACACTAAAAAAACTCAGCTTCCCATCATGCACCTGTGCACAGTGTGAAGCTCAACAGCGCCACTTTGTCACCTCTAAACGGACATAGCGACAGACAGACAGACAGACAGACAGACAGACACATTGCTGTTCCTTGGAGTGGCTGCACCACTCTAAAAAGGGAAAAAATGAAGGAAAATTAAAAATACAGTAAATATCAGTGGTGTAAACTTTACAGCACCTCAAAGGCCCTTACTCATCCATCGCCACTAGGGGGCGCCAAAAGGCCCTGACCGCCACCATATATCTTTTATTTTATCCAACGTTGAAGCACTGGGCCCTTGTGGTAAGAGGAGGGACTGCAGGCGGACCCGTGGAAGTATGACGAGGAAACCCCGTGCAGCTGGGCTTTAACGTTGAGCGGGTTTGCACTTCCGCATTTTGGGCACCACATTTTGGGTCCAGGCAGGGGGTCCGCGAGCGTCCCCAGGCGCACTTTGGAAAATAGAGCGCGGGGAATGACTTTTCACAGGTATGCTACGTTGTACGTAAAAGATTGAACAATCGTATTTTGGCCATTATTCATATGATCCATGTTCTTAATTATACAGAGCTATGTTATGGAAGCTGTAGCTGTGGAAGCTGATACTTCTACTGTATCAACGACACGACACATGGGGGTAATTCTTTTGGCCTGTAGTGTACAGTAATGAGTTCCAGGGGGTCCCCAGCTAAATGATAGTTAGGAACCAAATGGACCCATATGGGTCTGTAACTCAGAGCAGAGGAAATGGTGTAAAAAAAAGTTTTATGCAAATTTTATGCACATTCATAATAATTATTAAAATAATACATTACTAATTTACATTTGGGGGATATCTTTCACAATAATAAATAAAACATGTTCTAGACATTCTAATGATCACAAAAAATACATATTACAGGCATTTTAATTACTTTTATCAGGGTTAAATTAAGCACAGTAATACCATGGTCAGTACACCAGTTACTAGTAGTGTTGGCTCTGCGGGCAGGTGCCAAATCGAGCTGGAAAGGAAAATTAGCATCTCCATGAAGCTTGTCAACATACTGAAGCACAATGTACTCTAAAAAGATGGCTGTGTTGAAACCATTGTTAAGTTTTCACTGTCAGTGAACCTGACAGATAACATGGCCTAAATCATCACTGTGTTTTGTCAAGTCCAGAGTCTCAACACAACCAAATAGTTTTCATTTAGTTTCAGTCACATGATTTTAGTCACCTGGAATGTTTTAGTGTTAGTCTAGTTTTAGTCGACTAATATCATAAGGTTTTAGTCGACTAAATCCACAGTTGATTTAGTCGACTAAAATGTATTTCGGCGGGCCTCGATGCCGTCGTCGTGGCCGATTTTACGCTTGCTGAAAATAGCCGATCTACAAGCCCACGCGTTGTGAGCTTGTAGATCGGCTATTTTCAGTATGCAACAAAGTGTAAAATGACTTATACTGGATCTCTTGTCCACTAGTCCCTTCCTAACATTTTAGTCTAGTTTTTCACATGGTCACATGGTTTGACACAACATTTGTGTTGTGTGAGGGGGAGGGGGCAGTCGAAACACAGCTGAAAGCCATACAACAGACCATGTGACCTCCATTGGAAATGCATTGGGGCGGCCATGACACTCACAACGCTGTAAAGGTCTGAGTGAGGCCTAAGGCGCGATTCATACTCCTATTTTAGAGCCGAATAAAAGTCGGTTCGGCTCTGTTGAGCCTACAATGTGACGTCATTTGAGGTTCGGGGGGGGCGGGTACCGTCCTAAAGTCGGCTCTTCGGTGCTACTGAAAGTTTCTGATGAGCCGAAATCATTTCGGCACTACAGCGCCGAAACAGCGGTAAAATAGGAGTATGAATCGGCCCTAAGAGTACGCGCAATACGCGTAATGCGTAGGGCAACACGTCGCCAGGGGCAACACAATGAGCGAGGCAGCAAACCCCCTTTTTCTTTTTTTCACGTGTTCCTCCTGCGGACCAGAAGATTGTTGTGCGTAGGACAACAGAAACGTCAGCTACAGCCCTGACAGGATGTCAACTCATTCAACCAATGTCTCTGAGAGGGAGAACTTCTTTTTCCCACAGCTGTTCCAGCCAGCAAAATAAGGTATTTCTCATGATGGCTTAATGCGAGTCCCTGTATGTCTCCCAAAAATCCTACTTTACTTTACTTTATTTGTTTATTTGGACAGGACAATGCATATTAATGGACGTCACATGGACGTAAATATACCGGATATAGCACAGTTGCTAATTTTCATCCGCAGTCCTCACAAGAAACACAAAACGGAAAACAGACAGGCAAACAGTGGAATACATTTACATAACATTACATAGGGAACACAGCATAAAAGAAGAAATACACTGAACTACACACCATGTAGGGTCTTGTATATGACCCCAACCTGTTTGAAATTTTTAAAGTTATCAAAGCTTAAAAAAAAAAGGGGCTCCAGAGGATGTTACAATGATGATATGAGTGGGGCTTCCTGTCAAACACTTGAGCGCACTCTTGTAGAGCTGTTCTATGGGTTTGAGAGTAGTCACACCTGTGCAAGACCAGTTTGTGAAACAGTATTCAATGTGTGAAAGGATCATACAGTGAAGATACGATCTGGCCGCTCCTGTCAGGAATTCAAGGGTCTAATTTGTTTAAAATTTTGAAGGTTGAATTTAATCGTATTAGTGACTTTCTTCACATGTTTTTTAAAGGTTATGGTTGAGTCTAATATGACTCCGAGGTACTTGAACTCTGGGACAAGGTCAAGTTCCTCTCGAGTCTCCACCCAAAAACACATTTGAGGACTCCAACACAACTGGTCTTTGGCCTCACTCAGACCTTTACTGCATTGCTGTATGCTTGTTGGATGAATGTTGTGTAGTGTCATGGCCGCCCCAATGCATTTCCAATGGAAGTCACATGGTTTGTAGTCCACATTTTGGACCACAAGCTGTTGTATGGCTTTCGGCTGTGTTTCGACTGCGCCCCTCCCCCTCATACAACACAAATCTTGTGTCAAACCATGTGACTCCCATTGGAAATGCATTGGGGCGGCCATGACACTACACAACATTCATCCAACAAGCATACAGCAATGCAGTAAAGGTCTGAGTGAGGCCTTTTGGAGAAGGCCATGCAGACTGTCTTTTTGGCATTCAAGAAACTACGGTTGGGTAGCCTACTATTTCTGACGTTGTTGAACTACTAGGCTATATATTTCCAGAACTCCTGCAAGCATGGACCGCTCCACAGTTAGCATATGAAGTAAATCTGCATCAGAGACTTTGAATCTCTCTGGCAGTTGCTGCTGCGTTGTGTGAAGGAAGCCAAACAAAATAAGTTTTACTCACATATACCTTTAGTTTACACAAGATGTAACAATACAGTACAACCTTGAATCTTTTAATACTCAAGTATACATTTGGAATTCCAGACGTTTACTTAAGTTGTAACAGAGTAATTTTCCACATTGCAGAGGGAGTGCAACAAACCATGTGCAACCCAGATTCGGCACAAACAAGGGACCAAATTATTTTCGCTCCTATGCCACCAACATGTGGAACGCCCTACCAACAGTCATTAAGACATGCGAATCCCTTGACTCCTTCAAAACCGCTCTCCAGGGCCAGTTTCGAATTGCAGCCGTCCGTAGGTGCCCTTTACCTACGGACGGCTGCAATTCGAAACTGGCCCCCGTAAAATCGGACAAGATTTAGTTCCAGGGAGGGACCACATATAGGCCTGAGATTAGATTTGTCAACATGTTATTGAATAAATATCAACATCATTCATTAGAATAGGATAAAAAAGAAGGAGATCCGGGCAAGAGGAGAAGAGACTTCATTAATCCAACATGTTTCGACCACAGAGCTGGTTTCGACCAGTGGTGGAAAAAGTACTCAATTGTTTTACTTAAGTAAAAGTACCAATACTGCAATTTAGAACTACTTCGTTACAAGTACAAGTACGGAATTGAAAATGTACTTGAGTAAAAGTACAAAAGTATCGGCATCAAAATGTACTTACTAAAAGTAAAAGTAGGCCTATTCATATTGCAGAATGTCCCATTTCACAAGTTCAAAATGTGTAGAAAATCTATTGAAAATAGCCGATAGAGCTTGATCTGCTATTTTCAAATGGCCAAAATGTAAGTGGTTAATGTATGTTTTCTAATCAAAATTAAAATCGCCAAAGTAACTAGTAACTCAAGTTTTCAAATAATTGTAGTCAAGTAAAAGTACACATTTTGGCTCTGAGATGTAGAAGTAAAAGTACTGGAATTGGAAATAGGCTACTCAAGTAAAGTACACATACCTCCAAATTGTACTTAACAGTACAGTACTTTAGTAAAAGTACTTAGTTACTTTCCACCACTGGTTTCTTCATCAGGGCCATTCATCATTAGAATAGGGTTTTCAATGTTTAAACTGTTTTGTCGTTTTTGCATGGCATCCCCTCAAAGACCACTGGGGGTCCCTAGATTCCACGTTTTCCTTTTTTAGAACAAGTGGCGTCCGTTGTACTGTAGTTGCTAGGCAACCGGCGTCGCACTAGTAGTAGCAGTCGCACATTAAATACGTCACGTACGTTTGTGTTGGAGGCGGTGGACGGTTGGAACTTTCGGAAGCAACAAAGTAAACGAACGGTATAAAACAAAACAATCGTCGAAGTCTGTTACAGACAACTTTAAAGTTAGCTTTTTTTTAAGAGCTCTCATGTGCCGCCGAGTCCACTCTTTATCAGCAACACGTAGGCCTACAATACATTTAATATGATCGCATTAATAAGATAACTAGAAAGATAAGTAGCTGCGAGCTTTCAAGCAGCAGCAGCAGCAGCAGTGAAATAAATCCATATTAAACGATTAATCCAGACGTGGTCGACGGTGGTGGTGGTGAGGCTTGTTGTTTTGTTGCGATGATGAACCGGAGAGGCGTCACGAAGAGAACCGGCGGTGGGGTCAGCAGCACCGGCGCCCCGGGCGGGCGGAGCGTCGCTCCGGGCGGGCGGAGCAGCGCCGCCACCCCGGTGGTGGGCTGTCGGCGGCCGCCTGGAAGTGGAACCCTGGTGTTGGCCGAGAGGAACCAGGCTGTGGCGGCCGTGGGAGCCTGGGTGGAGGACGGACACGAGCTGCAGCAACACCCCTTTGTGAGTGCCGTGCATATAGGTTCCCAAACTTTTTCATGTCAATTAAGGACCCCCAAATTAACACTAATTAGCCCGCCGTCCCCCATTTGAAGAGACATGCCAGGGCAGGGACCCCCATAAGAGATGATTTTTACGGCTCTATAGCAGTGATTCCCAACCCGTTAAATTTCAAGGACCCCCCAGTTTGACATGCATTAGTCTATACGGACCCCCATTTAATGGCATTTCTATCTCTGGGACCCCTGGTTTATATTGTAAAATCAATGTTAATTTAACTCTGAGAGTGTACAAATAGAACCAAATGGACCCGTTATTTGTACACTCTCAGAGTTACAGACAGATATTAAGGGTCCATTTGGTTCCAAACTATCATTGTCAATGGCATTTCATGTTTGTGTTGCCACAAATGTGCGTCATATTTGGTGGACATTTTGACCTAATTTCTCCTCATTGTCAATGGCAAATATTGAGACGTGTGGGGACAAAAGCTGTATATATGACGTAAATGTTCCCTTCATTGTCAATGGCATTTAATGTTTGTGTTGCGGACATTTTGTGGGGACTAAGGCCCTCATTTATCAATTGAGTGTAAATTCTGCCCCACATTCGAGTGTAGGATTCGTAGTACACCCACGTCGGGTCGGCATTTATGAAGTGATCGCAGACACCTGATCCTTCCTAATTTCATTCCTAGCAGTGATAAATCAATTGGCTGAAATCAATCTGGCACGCCCTATGAAATCAAGCCTCGCCCTCGTTTTAGCGACATGAACAACTGCAATACGACCTGGAAACCATGGTTACAGGAAGAAAAAAAGTTTCACTCGCTTGCCTAAGTTGCCTTGCTGCCCCTGCCCCCCTCCCATACACACACAGACGCACGCACGCACACGCAACTTGTTGTATCTTAAATAAATAAACCTGCATGAATTAAATAAAGCTGTAGGACTACCCTGTCTGTTTCTCCTCTCGCTTCGCTTCCCTTGCTGCCCGCCTCACCCCCCCCCCGCACGCACATATCGCAATTTGCAAGCAACTGTCACTGTGTTGTTAGTTGTAGGCCTATATTCAATTATTAAAGTCTTTATTCATTTAATATACAACAAGATATATTAGTGAACGAAAACCTGAACCTGTGAACCATGAATTATATAACAAATAGGCGCGCACACACGCTGCTGTTTTGCAAGGTGCATGTCCTGTCTGTCTCTCTATCACTGTGGTCCGTCCGTGACACCGTGACCAATTGACCATGCAGTTTGCACGTTCAGTCTATTTAAATTGCCTCGCTGTCAACTGTCAATTATATGAATATTGCAGCCAAAACCGTAGCCTTATGTGGCACTGGACAGTGGTGGTGGTGGTGGTAGGCTGCAGGCTGGCTTAGCCTATACTATCTCCGATGCGTTCCCACTTGCGCTGGCACGGCACATTTGGCATTCGAGCGACGCGTCGGGTTTATTAAACGAGGAGGAGATTGCACATACTGTAACTCCAGAAAGACATCGGCCTGCTGTAGATTAGGCTACAGTAGGCTACCCATGTTGGGACTCTCCGCGCTGCAGCACTGCACTATACTCTCCAACGTCCCGTCATGGAAATATTTCAGAACAGACAGCCCAAATCCTTGCAAGTATGCGCTCATCATGCAAAACACTGTTTAAATGGCTTACGCATCTACAGTAACTTGCAACATTGTTTTTAAATGCGCAATTTTAATTGCTTGCTTGTAAAGTTGGAAATCTTTTTTTCTTTTTTACATTTAGCCCATATACATACCTATACAGTTTTATATAAACATTTTAGGAGTGAATACATATGTTTCGATGCCTGTGACAGCCTCTCAGCTGGTCAAACAATGCTGCTCCGCTGTTCTACGACAGAAAAACAGGTGAGGACAAAGCGTACGACAGCTCCCGACCAGACGTGGTTTTTGTCTTGGCTCAAGTTCAAATTCAAACGTTGGCGCAAATCGTAAATGCCGAAAATTGCGGTAATTTCGGCGTACACCCATATTTTGGCGTACGCACGGTTGATAAATGAGGGCCTACAGCTCTATAGGCTATAGGAGGGGGGGTGGCGGGGGGGGGGCTTTATTGGACTATGATTATTAGTTTAAAAAATAAACCCTATTATATCCGTGTCATTCGGGCCTGACTGCAGGCTTGTGAGCTGGATGGAGCTGATGAGGATCTCTCGGAACCTGAGCTTCATGCATTTCTTTTTTTGAATATCACCATTAAGGTCCGAGCGTTGCTTCATGTATTTTGTACATCACCGCAGCAGTGTTGTTGTCGTCGACTAAAACCAATATGAAAAATGTTCGTCGACTACCTTTTTCCACTGATAAACTAAATGGAAACTAAGCTATGATGACTAAAACTAATACTGACAATTTCGTCAACAAATACAAACTAGACTAAAATGCTAGGAAGGGACTAGTGGACAAGAGATCCAGTAGAAGTATTTTTACACTTGGTTGCATGCTGAAAATAGATCTGCCATTTTCAGCAAGTGTAAAAACAGCCATTACGACGGCATCGAGGCCCGCCGAAATACAGTTTAGTCGACTAAATCAACTGTAGATTTAGTCGACTAAAGGCTCAGGCTACAACATGACGTCACGAGCCGCGGTGAAGAGCAAGCCACCGCTCCAGCCCCTCTCTCTGTTTTTACTCACCACCGCTCAACGTTATTTCAGCTCCGGTGGTCAGCTCACCACCGGAGCGGTGGTCACCTCACCACCGAAAATCCAGACTATGAATAGGCCTTATAACTAGACTGACACTCTAAAACATTCCAGGTGACTGTCTAAAATGTGACTGAAACTAAATGAAAACTATTGAAGAGGAGACTATACGACTAAAACTAAAAATCTAAATGATGTGCTGCCAAAAAAAACCCCAACACTGATCGCCACCAGGTCCTGGCGTTGCTGACGGAGGAGCAGCAGTCGGAAGTGAGAAGGCAGAGGGAGCAGAGGCTGCTGCACTTCCAACGGGACGTCCGCAGACGGGTCCAGCAAGCTCAGGACCTCAGGGAGAGGAGGAGACGCCATGAGCTGCTGCAGAACACACCCCTGCAGCAGGTTTCCCAGCAGCGTCACTCCCCTGCCAAGCATCAGTTCCAGCAGCAGGGGGTGCTAATAAGCCATGATGAAGAGCGCAGGGCAGCAGAGCAGCACTCCTCCCAGCAGGTCAGATTCTGACTCTGTAAAAAAAAAAAAAACATTTGATTGAGACAGCATAATGTAGTGTGTTTATTGTTTTAGCACGCGCACACGCACGCACAGAGTCACGGAGTTAACCCATGTAGACCTGAGCTCGATTCTACAAATGTCTTCTAAATCATGACAGTTTTTTGAAAAAAACCTGTGTACCTCTGTATCAGTGGTTCTGAAACTATTACATGTCAAGGACCCCCAGAATTATCTGTATTCGGCTGCGGACCCCCCCCCCCCCCCCCCCACATCTGAAAATATGTTGTTCCAGCTCTGCGGATGGACTATGTTTGCGTTAGTGTCGAAGTGTCCTTGAGCAAGACTCTGAACCCCTAATTGCTCTCGGTGAGAAGGTGGTGGTTTTCTACGCCATCGGTGTGTGAATGTGTGTGTCATTTTAGATGGACGTTTTAGATTAGAACAGGTCGGTTTTTTTCCACATTTTATGAATATAAATGGTGCATTTATATAGCGCCTTTATCCAAGGCGCTTTACATAGATTGTGCATCAGTTCGCCCATTCACACACATTCACACACTGATGGCGGCAGAAACCATGCAAGGCACCAACCTGCACATCAGGAGCAATTAGGGGTCCGGAGTCTTGCTCAAGGACACTTCGACGCTAACTCTGGGGGAGCCCGGGTTCGAACTGGGAACCTTGCGGTTACCATCCAGCCACTCTACCCCTGAGCCACCGCCGCTCATTTTTCTGAAGGTTTTTAAAACCGGCCTCGGGCCTAAATGGGTAGTTAAGTAAATGGTAAATGGTGCATTTATATAGCGCCTTTATCCAAGGCGCTTTACATAGATTGTGCATTACATTCGCCCATTCACACACACATTCACACACCGATTGCGGCGGAAGCCACGCAAGGTACCAACCAGCACATCGGGAGCAATTTGGGGTTCAGTGTCTTGCCCAAGGACACTTCGACATGTAGGAGCCGGGATTCGAACCGCCGACCCATGTATCATTGGACGACCTGCTCTACCTCCTGAGCCACAGTCGCCCTGTCGTACAATGATACACACATTCGTCCCTGTATGAGGAGTTCAATGTTATGAGGGTGATTCATAGTGACGGTTGTTTTTGTCCTCCTCCTCTTCTCCAGCCCAGTCGAGCCATGAGCCATGTCAGACGCAGACTGGCCAAATGTCAGATCCTCACGGGCGGAGAAATGATGTCGGAGCTCCCCGGAGGCGTGTGGCACGTCTCTCCGACCCGAGATGTGAGTGTGTGTGTGTGTGTGTGTGGTTGACTTTAGGGATGGGGTCCCGGCGTTAAACCCATTCAGGCCTTAAAAAAAAAAGATCTTCTAAATCCTCCAGTTTTCTGAAATAAAATATTTTCACGATTTTTCAAAAATAGCAGACCTACAAGCTCGTAGCGCGCCACTCGGTGGCGCGCTATGAGCTTGTAGATCTGCTATTTTTCAATAGCTAAAGCATAACATAATGCTAACACCAAAAGGGGTTCCCGCCCAAAATGTGTTAATTGTCAATAGGATCAATTTATTATATATAAAAAGAAGAAAAAAAAATGTATGTATGTATGTATTTTTTCTTTATATACACCTAACCCTAACCTCCCACGGGGCAGCACACCTAAACCTAACCTTAACCCATGTCTAACCAATGACTAGTCTAAACTAAGTAATAGTATGCACCCCATTTATCTTTTTTTTTTAATAAAAAGAAAATCTGTTGCAAAGGCTATATTGTCATCCAAACCCTGCCCGTAGTAACTACATTTTAGACTGAGGATACCATTTATTGTGTTAGCTTAGGCCTATTGCAGGCGACCTGGATGCTATATGGTGCAATGTTGAGTACAGTGCCTACCAAAGTGTACTTGCCTTATTGGAATTGATGGTAAATTGGTAATGGTATCTCTGTTATCATTAGCCTGATTGAGGCGACATATATGTCTGGATAACAGAATACATATTTTTTTCCAGCACGATTGATGCTTCTTTTAAAAGAAATAGCAGATGTACAAGCTCGCAGAGAGCGGCCAAGTCTAAAATCTAAAATGACACGGAAAAAGACAAAAAAAGGAGGCAACATTTTTATTTATAACGGGGAAAAGAAACACCTAAAATGTGTGTGTGTGTGTGTGTGTGTGTGTGTGTGTGTGTGTGTGTGTGTGTGTGTGTGTGTGTGTGTGTGTGTGTGTGTGTGTGTGTGTGTGTGTGTGTGTGTGTGTGTGTGTGTGTGTGTGTGTGTGTGTGTGTGTGTGTGTGTGTGTGTGTGTGTGTGTGTGTGTGTGTGTGTGTGTGCGTGCGCGCTTGACAACCCGTGGTTTCTATAATTGTTCTCTATTGCTGAGTCAGACTTTAATATAATATGAAAAATAAAATCCTTTTTCCACTGTTCCCAAACAGAAGCCTATTTCTAAAACGCCACGAGCAGAAGTGGAAACAAATGAGGAAGAGGAAGAACCGGACAGCGAGGCAGAGGACGAAGACGTCCCCTCGCCCGGTGGACACGCGTGTCCTCTAGATGTCCCCTCGCCCGGTGGACACGCGTGTCCTCTAGATGTCCCCTCGCCCGGTGGACACGCGTGTCCTCTGGTCCGGCAGAGTGTTTATGTCCACGCGGGAGGACGGAAGAGCGTGACCTTTGACACGGACCCGGTCAGTGTTCTCCGCCCATAGAGATGTAACAGTCCGGCAGAATCATGAAACAACCCCCCCCCCCCCAGTTTGACATGTCACATGCTACATAAAGCTGTTAACCTATTTTGACACTGAGATCAGATTCTACAAAAACTTCTTCTACATCCTGACAGTTTTCTGAAAAAGCTATGTTTCTGTGTCAGTCGTTCTTCGATTTTTCAAAAATAGCAGACCTACAAGCTCGTACGGAGTTGTCGTAGCTCTGTCTCACTCTATGGCTCTGTGGTTCCACCTTAAAGTCTGTGGGGTTTTTTGAGTGGTGCAACCACTCCCTTACGGAGCTGTGGGTGGGTGGCTGGGTGGCTGGGTGTCTGGGTGTCTGGGTGGGTATGAGCACGAAAACAGCATGGTTGTTTTTCACCACCTGTGCGCAACCTAACACACACACAAACACACACGCACGTATTAACTGTATATATGATGCTTTCGGGTGTGCCAGTACAGTACAGTAGAGGGTACCCTTTCGGACGCGGGGCGGCACGCCGGAACCGGCCCGGCCCCCTGGGTGCGTTCCTGGGGGTCTGGAATCTTTGAATATATATTCAAAGATTTGAGGCACATTTTCACCATTTTTCAAAAATAGCAGACCTACAAGTTCATAGCGCGGTGCCGCGCTATGAGCTTGTAGATCTGCTATTTTTCAATAGGTAAAGTATAACCTAATGCTTTAATTAAAACACCAAAAGGGGTTCCCGCCCAAAATGGGTTAACCTTGCCGGACCTATTTAGCCGTGCCATAGCCGATCTACAAGCTCACAGCGCGTTGTCAGTATTTTGGGTGGGTATTTTCGGACATAAGTGGTTCAACTCCTCGCCTACATTGTAACATGCTAACACCTCAGTTCAGTTTCACCCTTTGTTTTGTAATTGTATCCAACCGGGCTGACCATGGCGGTGAATGGCGTGCGTGCGTGCGTGCGTGTGTATGTTTCAGGTGAATGATCATCATAGAACCGGTCCTTTGAGGTCCACTACCAGAGTCTCTGAGGTGCTGTGGCCTCTGGACGATCCACAGGACATCAAAAGACAGGTGACCGTTTTAAACATCGTCAACGTCTGCACGCAATATTACACAGGATAATCACTGGAGAGCAGGTCATTATTGAGAAATTAACCCATTTTGACCTGAGGACGATGCTACAAAATGTCTTCTAAATCTTGGCAGTTTTCCGAAAAACCCCATGTTTCTGTGTCAGTCGTTCTCAAACCTTTTCATGTGAAGGACCCCCAAAAATACATGAAATTGGCCGCCGACCACCCATCTGAAAATATGTTGTTCCAGGGACCCCCCTCCCAGAAGCAAAGATTTGAGTTAAAACATTTGGGCCACATTTTCACGAATTTTCAAAAATAGCAGACCTACAAGCTCGTAGCGCGGCACTGGGTGCCACAATATGAGCTTGTGCTATTTTTCAATAGCTAAAGAATAACATAATAATATATTCCACAGATATCAATCAAGTAACCAATTGACCCAAAAGTAACAACAAAACTATGGATTTCATTTTCATCGCTTGCGGTATAATGAAATATTTCGTCCCAGTAGCTACCCTCGATCTGACCCACTAGGGAAAGACCAGGGCCGCACAATCCGTTGGAACCACTCTGGAACTACTCTGCCGGGGCTGGGAGGCACCATTCTGGCATGTGGAGGGACTAGGCTCTGTGGGTTGACTCCAGTCCGGGCCCCTCCTACGTCTCACCAGGTCCACTCCTGCTCTCACCAGGAGTACAGCCAGGACCTGTGCGTTGCACCAGACTGCCCAATAGAGCGTCGCAGTCCCGGCCCCTCGAGAGACCCGGAAAATAAATCCCCGTTCATTTCACTCATAGACTTTTCAGAAAGTATTTATTTAAAGACGTTCACGCCGCGGACAAAGCCAACTCTCGTCGTGACAAATCATGACAACAAACAAAACATTTCGGGCTGAACAAATAATTAGAAAGAAGGAGAAAACGGCAGGTTACACTTTTTTTGTTGTTGTTTTTCTTCTTTGTAATTATTTGTTTGGTCCAAAGTATTGCGTTTGTTGTCATGATTTGTCACGACAAGAGTTGGCTTTGTATAAGGTCTTTAAATAAATACGTTTTGAAATGTCAATGGGAAAAATGCATTGGGAACTATTTCCTGGGCCTGGCGTCGTCATGAAAGGGGGCGGGACTGCGACACTCTCTTTCTCCCAGAATTAAAGGCACACTTTGCCAATTTGGAGCATAAATCCCATTGTTGTGGTATGAGGAGATAATATACGTATTTATATTTTTTATCCCACGATTTTGCAACCCAGTAAAATTAAGAATACTTAGAAGAAAACATGGAGGATTGCCTGGCTGTGACTAGAGAAGCCCATTATCGAGCGATAAAGTATTAACCCATTTTTGGCCGGGGACCCCTTTTGGTGTTTTAAACATTGTGTTATAATTTAGCGATTAGAAAAATAGCAGATCTACAAGCTCATAGCGCGGCACCGAGTGCCGCGCTATGAGCTTGTGGTCTGCTATTTTTGAAAAACAGCGAAAAATGGGGGGGGTCCCTGGAACAACATATTTTCAGATGGGGGTCGGTGGCCAATTACATGTAATTTTTGGGGTCCTTGACATGAAATATTGAGCACCACTGACATAGAAACAGGTATTCATGAGAAGCCCATTATCGAGCGATAAAGTATTAACCCATTTTTGGCCGGGGACCCCTTTTGGTGTTTTAAACATTGTGTTATAATTTAGCGATTAGAAAAATAGCAGATCTACAAGCTCATAGCGCGGCACCGAGTGCCGCGCTATGAGCTTGTGGTCTGCTATTTTTGAAAAACAGCGAAAAATGGGGGGGGTTTCTGGAACAACATATTTTCAGATGGGGGTCGGTGGCCAATTACATGTAATTTTTGGGGTCCTTGACATGAAATATTGAGCACCACTGACATAGAAACAGGTATTCATGATTTAGAAGACCATTTTTAAAATTTCGACGTCAGGCCTAAATGGGTTAACTCAGATTATCATTGTCTCCTCACAGCAGCACCAGTCTCTATTAACTCAGATTATCATTGTCTCCTCACAGCAGCACCAGTCTCTATTAACTCAGATAACATGTATCTCCTCTGCAGCAGCACCAGTCTCTATTAACTCAGATAACATGTATCTCCTCTTCACAGCAGCACCAGTCTCTATTAACTCAGATAACATGTATCTCCTCACAGCAGCACCAGTCTCTATTAACTCAGATAACATGTATCTCCTCACAGCAGCACCAGTCTCTATTAACTCAGATAACATGTATCTCCTCTGCAGCAGCACCAGTCTCTATTAACTCAGATAACATGTATCTCCTCTTCACAGCAGCACCAGTCTCTATTAACTCAGATAACATGTATCTCCTCACAGCAGCACCAGTCTCTATTAACTCAGATAACATGTATCTCCTCTGCAGCAGCACCAGTCTCTATTAACTCAGATAACATGTATCTCCTCTTCACAGCAGCACCAGTCTCTATTAACTCAGATAACATGTATCTCCTCTGCAGCACCAGTCTCTATTAACTCAGATAACATGTGTCTCCTCTGCAGCAGCACCAGTCTCTATTAACTCAGATAACATGTGTCTCCTCTGCAGCAGCACCAGTCTCTATTAACTCAGATAACATGTATCTCCTCACAGCAGCACCAGTCTCTATTAACTCAGATAACATGTATCTCCTCTGCAGCAGCACCAGTCTCTATTAACTCAGATAACATGTATCTCCTCACAGCAGCACCAGTCTCTATTAACTCAGATTATCATTGTCTCCTCACAGCAGCACCAGTCTCTATTAACTCAGATAACATGTATCTCCTCACAGCAGCACCAGTCTCTATTAACTCAGATAACATGTATCTCCTCCTCACAGCAGCACCAGTCTCTATTAACTCAGATAACATGTATCTCCTCCTCACAGCAGCACCAGTCTCTATTAACTCAGATAACATGTATCTCCTCACAGCAGCACCAGTCTCTATTAACTCAGATAACATGTATCTCCTCCTCACAGCAGCACCAGTCTCTATTAACTCAGATAACATGTATCTCCTCCTCACAGCAGCACCAGTCTCTATTAACTCAGATAACATGTATCTCCTCTGCAGCACCAGTCTCTATTAACTCAGATAACATGTATCTCCTCCTCACAGCAGCACCAGTCTCTATTAACTCAGATAACATGTATCTCCTCCTCACAGCAGCACCAGTCTCTATTAACTCAGATAACATGTATCTCCTCCTCACAGTAGCACCAGTCTCTATTAACTCAGATAACATGTATCTCCTCTGCAGCAGCACCAGTCTCTATTAACTCAGATAACATGTATCTCCTCACAGCAGCACCAGTCTCTATTAACTCAGATAACATGTATCTCCTCTGCAGCAGCACCAGTCTCTATTAACTCAGATAACATGTATCTCCTCTGCAGCAGCACCAGTCTCTATTAACTCAGATAACATGTATCTCCTCCTCACAGCAGCACCAGTCTCTATTAACTCAGATAACATGTATCTCCTCCTCACAGCAGCACCAGTCTCTATTAACTCAGATAACATGTATCTCCTCCTCACAGCAGCACCAGTCTCTATTAACTCAGATAACATGTATCTCCTCTGCAGCAGCACCAGTCTCTATTAACTCAGATAACATGTATCTCCTCCTCACAGCAGCACCAGTCTCTATTAACTCAGATAACATGTATCTCCTCCTCACAGCAGCACCAGTCTCTATTAACTCAGATAACATGTATCTCCTCTGCAGCAGCACCAGTCTCTATTAACTCAGATAACATGTATCTCCTCCTCACAGCAGCACCAGTCTCTATTAACTCAGATAACATGTATCTCCTCCTCACAGCAGCACCAGTCTCTATTAACTCAGATAACATGTATCTCCTCCTCACAGCAGCACCAGTCTCTATTAACTCAGATAACATGTATCTCCTCACAGCAGCACCAGTCTCTATTAACTCAGATAACATGTATCTCCTCTGCAGCAGCACCAGTCTCTATTAACTCAGATAACATGTATCTCCTCACAGCAGCACCAGTCTCTATTAACTCAGATAACATGTATCTCCTCCTCACAGCAGCACCAGTCTCTATTAACTCAGATAACATGTATCTCCTCTGCAGCAGCACCAGTCTCTATTAACTCAGATAACATGTATCTCCTCCTCACAGCAGCACCAGTCTCTATTAACTCAGATAACATGTATCTCCTCCTCACAGTAGCACCAGTCTCTATTAACTCAGATAACATGTATCTCCTCTGCAGCAGCACCAGTCTCTATTAACTCAGATAACATGTATCTCCTCACAGCAGCACCAGTCTCTATTAACTCAGATAACATGTATCTCCTCACAGCAGCACCAGTCTCTATTAACTCAGATAACATGTATCTCCTCTGCAGCAGCACCAGTCTCTATTAACTCAGATAACATGTATCTCCTCCTCACAGCAGCACCAGTCTCTATTAACTCAGATAACATGTATCTCCTCTGCAGCAGCACCAGTCTCTATTAACTCAGATAACATGTATCTCCTCTGCAGCACCAGTCTCTATTAACTCGGATAACATGTATCTCCTCCTCACAGCAGCACCAGTCTCTATTAACTCAGATAACATGTATCTCCTCACAGCAACACCAGTCTCTATTAACTCAGATAACATGTATCTCCTCTGCAGCAGCACCAGTCTCTATTAACTCAGATAACATGTATCTCCTCTGCAGCAGCACCAGTCTCTATTAACTCAGATAACATGTATCTCCTCTGCAGCAGCACCAGTCTCTATTAACTCAGATAACATGTATCTCCTCTGCAGCAGCACCAGTCTCTATTAACTCAGATAACATGTATCTCCTCTGCAGCAGCACCAGTCTCTATTAACTCAGATAACATGTATCTCCTCTGCAGCAGCACCAGTCTCTATTAACTCAGATAACATGTATCTCCTCCTCACAGCAGCACCAGTCTCTATTAACTCAGATAACATGTATCTCCTCTGCAGCAGCACCAGTCTCGCTTGGTGAGGCAGCGCCGGCTCTACATGGACATGGAGAGAGAGCAGGTGAAGGAGCACCGGCGGCAGAGCAAGCACCTGAAACGCATCGCAAGGTGGCCTTAACCGCTTTACTCTGAACCCATTTAGGCCTGACGTCGAAACAAATAAAAAAAAGTCTTCTGAAAGAATATATATTCAAAGATTTGTGCCGCATTTTCATGATTTTTCCAAAAATAGCAGACCTACAAGCTCGTAGCGCGCCACTCGGTGGCGCGCTATGAGCTTGTAGATCTGCTATTTTTCAATAGCTAAAGTATAACACAATGCTTAGTTAAAACACCAAAAGGGGTTCCCGCCCAGAATGGGTTAACTCATACATAGCTAATTTTACAAAGTGTTGTAAGATTTAAAAAAAAAAAAATGAAAGTAAAAAAAATAATAATAATCTTTTTCTCCCCCAATGTTAAAAAAACGTCTTTGGCCTGGATGGCTATTTGAGAAAAGAAGTTTTTGGCCAAGAATTAGTTAATCCATTCAAACTGGGAAAGCACCTGTCTCATTTTTAGATTCTAGCTATGTATTTTAGGGCTTTCACTTCTAGTGATTTTTGAGTGGTGTAAACCACTCCTACAACTGGCTTTGTTAGTTTACGTGTCTGTCTGTCTGTCTGTCTGTCTGTCTGTTCGTAAAAAATGAGCACGGTTGCTATGGTCACCCAGTTCACACGGGTGTGATTTCATTACGTCAGACATTACGTCAGACCACAGCTGATCAGTCTATATAAGACCTTACACCACTCGGTTCACACGGGTGTGATTTTTACTAGATGCCTAGTCGACTAGTTGTTTAACTAGGCCTGCCCATTATGTAAAACAAAAAAGTACATTTGTACATTTAAAAACTCTACATTGGTGACTATAACTATAATCTACTTGATCTTGAGGCCTAAAAAAAGTTGTATTCTTTATTTTAATTTTTTATCAACTAGTGCCAACGAGGTCAGCTAGTGGATTTACTAGTTGACTAGTTGCTTAAAGCCCTAATATATAGCAATATTGTACAGCAGACATGATCATAGATCAATGTTCCCCAACCTGGGGCCATTCACTGGGGTGGCGTGACTCCATGACTTGCGAAAATTGGTTTTCTTTTCATATTATATACATTTCATGACCTTTGTTTATCTGTAGAAGAACCTCTTCAGTTATCACGCTGCTGTCTCTCTCTCTCTCTCTCTCTCTCTCTCTCTCTCTCTCTCTCTCTCTCTCTCTCTCTCTCTCTCCCCTTAACAAAACAACAGGTGTTAACACAACCCATTGTGCGCGACACCTCCTACCTATTCGCATACGGCGGCCGGCCACTGTCTGGTCAAGTTTAGCACACTAAAAGAGGGCTATTATCATATGGATGGAATGGAAGCCTTGCATGCATGCCAGAGGTTGACATGACTCTTCCAAACCCAGCGAGCACATGACTGCTGAATTTCCCCCAATTGATCAATAAAGGCCATATTGGATTTCATGGAAACTTGCAATACAATTTTTTTTCGTATTCATATCATTGATCAACCTGAGAAGTTTCGTGGAAATATCTCTCTGTTTAAAATGTTGCCCTATTCACCCCCCATTATAACTAATAGGGGCTAATATTGGGGGCGGCCATATTGGACTTTCGCAAAAAAATTGACTGAGTTGTCCATATAGGTTGTGATCCTATGGGGTCATAGATATTATTTCTGGTGGACAACTTTGTATGTTATGACAAATGCAGGTTTCCTAAAAAAAGGGTGGTTTTCCCCCTGGGTACTATGTATATTAGGGCTTTCACTTCTAGTGATTTTTGAGTGGTGTAAACCACTCCTACAACTGGCTTTGTTAGTTTACCTGTCTGTCTGTCTGTCTGTCCGTCTGTCTGTCTGTTCGTAAAAAATGAGCACGGTTGCTATGGTCACCCAGTTCACACGGGTGTGATTTCATTACGTCAGACATTACGTCAGACCACAGCTGATCAGTCTATATATAAGACCTTACACCACTCAGTTCACACGGGTGTGATTTTTACTAGATGCCTAGTCGACTAGTTGTTTAACTAGGCCTACCCATTATGTAAAACAAAAAAGTACATTTGTACATTTAAAAATCACACCCGTGTGAACTGAGTGGTGTAAGGTCTGTATGACGTAATGAAATCATGTCTGACGTAATGAAATCACACCCGGGTGAACATAGCAACCATGCTCATTTTTTCTGCACAAACAAAGCCAGTTGTAGGAATCACACCCGGGTGAACAGGGTGAACATAGCAACCATGCTCATTTTTTCTGCACAAAAAAGCCAGTTGTAGGAGTGGTTTACACCACTCAAACTGTACATTGGTGACTATAACTATAATCTACTTGATCTTGAGGCCTACAAAAACGGGAGAAAAAACAGTTATTTTTAATTTTTTATTTGTATTTTTTTATCAACTAGTGCCAACGAGGTCAGCTAGTGGATTTACTAGTTGACTAGTTGCTTAAAGCCCTAATATATAGCAATATTGTACAGCAGACATGATCATAGATCAATGTTCCCCAACCTGGGGCCATTCACTGGGGTGGCGTGACTCCATGACTTGCGAAAATTGGTTTTCTTTTCATATTATATACATTTCATGACCTTTGTTTATCTGTAGAAGAACCCCTTCAGTCCGTTCTCACGCTGCTGTCTCTCTCTCTCTCTCTCTCCCCTTAACAAAACAACAGGTGTTAACACAACCCATTGTGCGCGACACCTCCTACCTATTCGCATACGGCGGCCGGCCACTGTCTGGTCAAGTTTAGCACACTAAAAGAGGGCTATTATCATATGAATGGAATGGAAGCCTTGCATGCATGCCAGAGGTTGACATGACTCTTCCAAACCCAGCGAGCACATGACCGCTGAATTTCCCCCAATTGATCAATAAAGGTTTCTGTCTGTGCATGTCGCGTGATGAATGGAGTGCACATTATTAATTTGGTGATGCCTCACTCGTAGCCACAGGTTGAGGGGGGTCCTTACTTTTCACAATTGTCCTGAGATATACATGATTACATGATTTTTTTTCTAAAGTTTTATCCCACAATTTTTGTAAGCCATTTTTTTCACCCAGTGGCAATTGTCTAATCCAGCATTTCCCAAACCGTGCACCAACCTAGCACAAACCTAGCTGATGCACCCCCCCCACATGGAAATATAAATTGCATAAGCTATATAGAGACATATATTCCTACTTATCCACATATATGAACCTGAATATGGCATATATATGCAGGATAGGCTGTATTCTGAAATCTGTATATACTTTGCATATATTGGCATAATATGTTAATATATTTAAAATAAAACCATAGCACCACCATTAGCCTTTTCATGTCGCGCACCCCCTAGAAGGCGCTCGCGCACCACAAGGGGTGCACGCACCACAGTTTGGGGACCACTGGTACTAATCTAATGTAATCCTGGGCGCTACACTCCCTCTGCCAACCTGGGGAGAGCAACGGACTGACCTCATGCTTCCGGTGTCCAAGCCGCTTCTTTTTCACCTGACGCAGTTTCCCCGGTTGGACGTAGCGTGTGGAAAGAGCACGTTATTCCAACCAGTTCCTTTTCCCCCTCCATCAGGCGCACTTGGCTGGCCCGGGGGCTGGCTGTATAGAGACCAGGATTACTGCATGTCTTTTATATATACTATATATACTAGCTACTAGGGCCTTCACTTAGCCTAGTTTACTAGTCGACTAGTTGTTTAACTACCTATTATGTAAAAGAATATATATATATATATATATTTCTTTTTTTTGGAAATAAATTTTTGTACATTTAAAAACGGTGTACATTGGTGACTATAACTGTACTCTACCTGATCTTGACGCCTACAAAATCGGGGGAAAAAAATAAAACGTTTTTTTCTCTTTTTTTTTTCTCATCAACTAGTCAACTAGTACCAACAAGGTCGACTAGTGGATTTACTAGTCGACTAGTTGCTTAATGCCCTACTACCTACCCTAGGGGGACACGGGGAGATCATGCAAACTCCACACAGAAAAGCACGACCTTTTTTTTCGTCTAGTCATTTATGCCAATGTTGTTCTGCTGGTTCCCCCTTCAAAGGATCAAAGCGGAACACGAGCGGCTGCGCCAGGAGGAGGAGAGGAGCCTGGACGACCGGGAGAGGCAGAGGGCAGCGCGGCGTCGGATGGAGGAGCGAGAGCTGCTCATCCTGCAGAGGCTACGGCTGGAGGAGGAGCAGCGGGGTGCCCGCGCGGGCACCGAGAAGAGCAGGAAACCTCGAGACAAAGACGGAACCCGGTACGTTGGAGGAAGGTAGTTCAGGGGTTCCCAAACTTTTTCACATTAACCCATTCTGGCCCTTTTGGTGTTTTAACCCATTTAGGCCTGACGTCGAAAATAAATAAAAAGTCTTCTGAAAGAATATATATTCAAAGATTTGTGCCGCATTTTTACGATTTTTCAAAAATAGCAGACCTACAAGCTCGTAGCGCGCCACTCGGTGGCGCTCTATGAGCTTGTAGATCTGCTATTTTTCAATAGCTAAAGTATAACATAATGCTTAGTTAAAACACCAAAAGGGCTTCCCGTCTAGAATGGGTTAACTAATCATCATGTAATACTTTAGCTATTGAAAAATAGCAGATCTACAAGCTCATCGCGCGCCACCGAGTGGCGCGCTACGAGCTTGTAGGTCTGCTATTTTAGAAAAATTGTGAAAATGCGGCACAAATCTTTGAATATATATATTCTTTCAGAAGACTTGTTTTTTTTTTATTTCAACGTCAGGCCTAAATGGGTTAAGGACCCCCAAATGTACACTAAATGGGACCCCCCCCCCCCCATTTGAAAAGCTATGCCTTGGACAAGAGATAAGAGAAGATTTTCACGGCTCTTTTCACGGGTTGAGAATCTATGATCCGTTTACTTTCAAGGACCCCCCCCCCCCCCCCCCCCCCCCCAGTTTGAAATGCATTAGTCTGCGCACCCCCATTTAATGGCATTTCTGTCTTTCTGTCTCAATGTTAATTTAGGGTCCATTTGGTTCTATTTGTACACTATCGTCAACGTTTTATCAATCAGATCTTCATGGTTTATATATGTCCTGATGATGACGACGAAATAAAATACAGGAGCGCTTTTTCAGCATTACCAGTGTGTGCCGAGTCAGACTCTACCTCCGTTTTCTCTTTTTCAGCATTACCAGTGTGTGCCGAGTCAGACTCTACCTCCGTTTTCTCTCGTAATTGAGCACTATAGAGCGTCGCAGTCCCGCCTCCTACCCTGGACCAGGAAATGAATCCCAATGCATTATTCTCATAGACATTTCTTAAAGTATTTATTTAAAGACGGTTACGCCGCGGACAAAGCCAACTCGAGTCGTGACAACTCATAACAACACAAACAATATTTTGGACCAAACAAATAATTACAAAGAAGAAAAAGAACGGCAGGTTACAACACTTTTTTTGTTGTTTTTCTTCTTTGTAATTATTTGTTTGGTCCAAAATATTGTTTGTGTTGTCATGAGTTGTCACGACTCGAGTTGGCTTTGTCCGCGGCGTAACCGTCTTTAAATAAATACTTTAAGAAATGTCTATGAGAATAATGCATTGGGTTTCATTTCCTGGTCCAGGGTAGGAGGCGGGACTGCGACGCTCTATAGCTTTACCACTTAAATCCCTGCGCCCCTTGTTTTGGTAACGTCGTTATAGGCCAACAAAACAAAAAAACACTTTTGCTGGTGGCGTTTTCTTTATCTGTTGTTCTTGAGCCACCAAACAAACGTAAACATGGTGGTTTGGTATTCATAACCGTGAAAAGAAGAAGCGTCGCACCCTGTCCCAGTCACCACACAAGTCAATTCAAATTAGCTTTATTGACATGAGAAAACATGTTTAGGGTTAGGGTTGACGCGTTGTGAACTTGTAGATCTGCTATTTTCAGCATGCAACCAAATTGTAAAATCAGTCATTACAACGACATCAAGGCCTGTCAAAACACATTTTAGTCGACTAAATCTACAGTTGATTTAGTCGACTAAAATGTGTTTTGAAAATCTTATGACATTTAGTCGACTAACACTAAAACATTCCATCATTTCCATGTGACTAAAATGTGACAAACTAAATTAAAACTATTCATATGACTAAAACCGAAATCAAAATTTGCTGCCAAAAACAACACTGATCTCACGATCAATCAAAAAAAAGAACGATCCACTGGGCACACAATGGTTTCACACACATACCACTCCCGCCTCCTCAGGTTTGTTGAGGCCTTCCGTGCTCGGCTGAAGGAGCGACTACCTCAGGCGAAGTTGTTGGACCTTCCCCCTCTCTGCTGCTGTGGAGAGGCCTTCTGGGACTCCCACCCTGACACCTGTGCAAATAACTGTGTCTTCTACAACAATCCCAAAGGTATATACCAATGACTGTATACAACAGGTCGTTTCGAGGAAGCAATCTGATTGTTTGAAACAGCCTTCTAGCCGTGGTTCAAACAAGCGCCACTCCACACCTAAATCAAAACAAATAATTCAGCTGCTCTGTTCTCCCAGAGCGCAGCAAACTCGGTGGCTAGGCTAGCTAGTTTCTTGGGACATTTGTGGTCGTAGTGACTACATCTGTCATTAAAGAAACATGTTTTTTCAGCGATTTTCTTAGTTTTAAAGGTATATTCAGTGATCTCGCTTAATTCAAATATCACTTATTCTTTCTTATTTTATAATAATCCTCCCTACTATAAAGTGTGCTGACCATATAAGGAGTTCCTCCCTATCACCAGTGAGCCCCTGGGGTAAAAAAACCCCCTAGTTTCGGTTTGGGTGGCAAAGCCTTCATCCAATCAGGATAGAGAGGAGGGGCCTTCCTCCAATCATGATCGAGTGGGGCGGGCCTTGGTGCACGTGCTGTTGGTCTGTTGTACTTCCCCCACTGTAGAGCGTGTGCATGTGCACATCTTGTTACCGGGGCGGACCGTTTTTTTTGTTCTTCCAAATCACTGAATCTGTTGTATAATTGCAATATTGAACGGTGCACTTTTACTGCATATCGTTGCTGTGAGGCAGAAACCGTTATAACTTTTTCTTGTGTGTTTTCTCGTAAATGAATGCCCTACTTGATCATACTACGGCGTTACACAAAGCTAGCAGGTCTACACAGGCTTGAAACGCTAGCACGAAGCGACACGTTTTGAGCTTGTGGATCTACTACTTTTGCAAGTCTGAAAAGGAGGTTTTGGGACATATTGGGTTTCCACCCCCGCGACAGAGACGGTATTGTATGCCTGCTTTCTCAGTCGAGAGGGTTTCAAACGGTGTCGTTTTCGTCGACTAATACTATGACGAAGAATGTTCGTCGACTACCTTTTTTCACTGACAAACTACATAAAAACGAATGAAAAACTAAGCCAAGATGACTAAAACTATGACTAAATATACTGACAATTTCATCAACAAATAAAAAATAGACTAAAATGTTTTATTATTATTATTATTATTATAGTCATTTTACACTTTGTTGCATGTAGTGTAAAATCAGTCATTACGACGGCATCAAGGCCCGCCAAAATACATTTTAGTCAACTGTAGATTTAGTCGACTAAAACTAGACTAACGCTAGAACATTCCAGGTGACTACAATGTGACTGAAACTAAAATGAAAACTATTGAAGAGACTATGACTCAAACTAAAATCTAAATTTACTGCCAAAAAAACAACACTGGTTTCAAACCAACATTTTATTTTATTAGGGCAAGATGCTTCAGTACAATATGTAAGGCCTCACTCACACCTAAGACACACTTGTCCTGTGTCTTCTGTGTGTCATGGCCGCCTCAATGCATTTCCAATGGGAGTCACATGGTTCCATGACACAACCTTGTTGCATGCGTATATCTTTTCTACGTCCGAGCATAGACATGGTAACGCCCCGCCTGCCTCTGATTGGCCTACCGACACTGCCGACCTTACCAGAGTTTCCTCCGAGGTGGAGGATACACGCTGGATAGTCTGCCGCGAGGTTACTCCGTGGTGGGAAATAAATAAATAAAAATACAAGTACCATATAATACAAGAGAATGACAGCTTGGCGACAGTAACTTTTATTTTTGTAGAAGAGGCAAACTAATATTGTTTATTCCGTTGGCCTGTTTATTTGTATACTATATTTGTGTAAACATTTTTGTACTGTAAAAAGTGCTCTTTTCCCTTGATCTTTATCTTTTTTTAGTATAACAGTATTAGTTTACTATAATTAGATTAATACCTTGATCTTTATCCTTTTTAGTATAACAGTATTAGTTTACTATAATTAGATTAATACACGATAATCAACACTAACACTTTAATTTAGAACACAGCCAAATCAAATCATAGTACATACATACGTGTTCAATCAATTATTCAATCAAAGCAAACGGCACAAACAATATTAGTTTGCCAGTTGCCTCTTCTACAAAAATTAAAGTTACAATACAATGAAGTTACTGTTGCGTGTTGTCATTCTCTTGTACTTGTCTTATATCCCACCACGGAGTACCCTTGCATCTCGGAGGACAGGCAAATGTCTATGCTCGGACACACAGGCTTCGTACAAACATAAAGAACAACTGTGCTGTGCTCTGCCTGTGTTTCATGGCCGCCCCAATGCTTTTCCAATGGAAGTCACGTGGTTTGACCAAACACTTGTGTTTGATTCCCCCCCCCCTCCCCCCATCACACACACCAACTGTTTGGTCAAACCATGTGACTTCCATTGGAAAAGCATTGAGGCGGCCATGAAACACGGACAGCACAGAGCATGTTCGTCAATGCCACAGCAGGGAAAGGACGAGACAAATGAAAATGGGTTTTAACGTACGCGATAAACCATTTCCTCTTTCCACAGCCTACGTGAGGGCTCTGCAGTCTGCCGTGTTCAGCCTGGACCTCCTGGAAGGCAGCGCCGGGGCTCCTCACTGGATGCCCACCCACTAGAGGGCGTCCTTGCACAATGTTTCACCTTGGGAAGTAGACGCTGGCATTGATTGAATACTTTATGAACAGTTTGCAGAGAAAAAAGCACAAGGAAAGTAAGTACTGTTCAATGCACGGTCCGCCAAGAGGATTTTAAAGATCCCCGAGAAAGCCTATAGCTTGTTTCCATTGGGGGTCCAAATGTACTCAATTCGTCGAATGTATTCGATTCATCGACACCTGCATTTCTGTTTACCAAAACACGTTGATGAACATTTTATTTTCTTCATTTTGTTAATATTGGTTCAATAATAAATAGATCCCGGGCACCAACTCAGCGTATGAGTAGCACTGCTTGGGTGCGGCATGTCTTGCGGGAATTACTGGGAGCTGATGGTAGGTGTGGCGCTCCACCACCTCGGCTGTCCATCTCCCAGGGGTCTATAGCGCATTGTAACGGGCGTCGCCTGATACCGACAATAGAGGGTATGCACCTGGAAGTTATGCGGGAACGCCCACTGAGTGGCAAAAAAACTACTTTCTGGCCTTGACAGCCCATTCATCCAAACAGAAAAGTCCTGTCTGATTGCATTAAAACAATGTTAAACTCACCAACATTGCAGCATGTACGAAAAGCTTGAATTATCCTCTTTCTATCTGCAAAGTTTTTGTTTCATAAAAATCCACCGTAGAAACGTTATGAGCTACTTTCTGTCAAGAAATGCCCTGCATTTGATTATTTTTCTAAGTGTCAGAGTTTGGAAGTGCCTGTTTTCAATAACACAACATTTTGCTGCCTCCTGCATTATGTGACATTCAGACATTTAGAAGGTGGTACGCAGGACGGTTGAGTGATTTCCAACGAGCGCTTCCAAACTCCAACACTCCATGCTGCTCAATGTTTTGCCACTCAGTCTAGATGAGGGGGGGGCGTGTCCTGATGGGAAAATCATGCATGTACTCTCTATAATCCTCTCCGACCTATACTTACTTATGGTTGCCCTTGGCTTGGCCGGGCGTGGCAACAGAAGAGACAGTACAGTACAGGGATGGAAAGCCTGGTGGTGAGAGAGACCTTTCACTGAAATAGTTTCCAGGAATTACATTTTGGGCAGGCAAGATGTGTTAATTGTCGTCTCCCCGCGCACAATCAGTAGCACTAAAGGTTTTCAAAGAGATATACCTGCCAGACGAGTAGGATACAAAGGCTGAAAGGCAGGCATTTACATTCCAATGGGTGATTGAGGGGCGTGCTCTACCGCAGCGGCCAGTCAGCTGCCCACTAATAGTTCTAAGGTCTTGTTTTTGTCCTCTTGCAAACCACTCCAACAACCAGCTTTGTCTGTATGTTTGTGTACCTGTGTGTACCTACGTGCAAAGGTGAGCATGGTTACTATGGTTAGTGTGTGACGTCACTGACATAGCTGATCAGGCTATACAAGACCTTGCACCACTCAGTTCACACGGGTGTGATTGTTTGTCATTGTATGGATTTTTGGCCAGGCCAGAAATGGAGTTGGACAGGCCCCTCGCCTTATTGTAGATACGCCTCTGGCGTGTTCCTCTGCAACATGACTTCCTGAAAAAAGTCCTCGCTGTCAGGTAAACTAAATAAATTAAAAAAAAAAGTAATGTCCATCATAAGAGATGTGGTTGTCTACACACACACACACACACCCTCCCCAAGAGCAACAATAGGGCTTGGCAGTGAGAGGAAACGAAAGGGGATAATGACTAAATTGGGGATAATAACATGGAAGGGAGACAAAAAGCAGTTTGAAGCTTGTAAATGACTGTATAGGCCGGGTGACTTGTTGACAAAGTGAGGCATAGACTGCGAGCCAGTTCAGACAGACACATATACTCGAGTAGTGGCTCATCATGGAACTGTGATGTCACTATACTAGCAGCTGACCAACTTGGTGGTCTGTTTGAGCTTTCTGCTGTGCTGTTCATTCCATTGTTGCTTCTCTTACTGGTGCGTGCGTGCGTGCGTGCGTGCGTGCGTGCGTGCGTGCGTGCGTGCGTGCGTGCGTGCGTTACTGCTGAAATGTGTTTCTTCGCTCCCAACTCCACATGTAGGTTTGTGTGTTTTTGAGTGCAACAGATGCTGTATTACATCACATACTCTAATCAAAAAGTGAATAATCAGTTGTCTGAAAACAAGGTCACAATTCACATTAATTTTCAGCTATTTCTGTGAATATTATCAGTCCGAGATATTCACAGTGATATTGACATTGAATGCTGGATATCTAGTAGTGTGCATAGCTCAAAAATATTTAGTTTTCAGCAACATTCAACTATTGTGGAAGTTCACCTCGTGAAAAAACTCTAATTTGACCATCCTGGCAATATGTTGATACATCTTTTAATATTATAATCTCTTATTCTCAGATGGTTTCCCCCAGGTTTTCACATTCTCAACTGGTTTTTTTTTCCAACCTCAAAGTTAATAAAGAACAAGCAATTTCAAGCAATGCCTCAGTTTGCTGTAATGTGATACAAAAATTGAGATTGAGCTAGTAACTCCTGAATATGATCCTGTAATATCTGGTCTGGTCTTGGAATAGTTTTTGGTATGCAGAAGATTTAAAACTTAAGAATAATAGTCTGTCTTCTGATGTGTTGACTCAGTCAAATGCACTAAAGCAAAAGCCAATAGCCAAAAGACTGATAACCTAAACTGTATAAATATTCAAAAACATCATAAAAGGTTACAGATAAAAAAAGTGATTGTACAGCAACATGTAAGAATATGTACATTACACACGTAATGTGAATTTAAAACCAGTAAGACGTCTGAGAGCGAGAAGCGACGTCGAGGTCGCGTGCACTCATCCGGCTGGGTGACAGCAGACCGCTGGGCGAGCGCTGGCGCTTTGGGAAGGGGGGATTATGGAATGAATTCTGTACTGGCCATATATGGAGCGTGTCTTGAGTATCCAGGGTTTGATGAGGTCAGATCAACATATGGATTGTCAGAACATGTCAGCACCATATATGGAGATCTAAGGGTGGCAGCGGGGGCAGTGTCTTGAGTGTACAGGGTTTGATTTACGATTCCATAGTAAATGTGACTTGCGGTGGCAATAATACAATGCAACATAAATAAAGTATGCCTATAGGCTACAAATGGGTAAAGGGTACACTCGCCCCTTTTCCATCTCGCCCCACTACTCTACCTAGCTGTAAATAACAAACATAATTCATGTTTGTGATTATTTATTATTAATTTATTTATTAATTTACCATTGTTAAGTTCACCCTGAATACAAAACATGGGCTACATGGAAGAAATGTGATTAATACAACTAAATTAACTGCTAGAAGGTCCTACATTAACTTAATTAAGCAGTCACCGTCTCTGTGACATGTTGTTCTTTCTACATTTTACAGAGTATAGAGATCGACTACTATGCAATCAAATAAATCTGTATACAAGATCATTTCAGAGAGGGAGGGAAATACTAAATTAACTGTTAACTACATTAAAAAAAATCACACCCGTGTGAACTGAGTGGTGCAACTACACATTTATTGTTATAGTCGGTGATGTCAGTGACGTCACATACTAACCATAGCAACCGTGCTCACCCGTACAGGCACAAACACACACGGGTACTAACAAAGCCAGTTGTTGGAGTGGTTTGCACCACTCAAAAAATCGCGGGGGTGAGTTGGTAAAGGGGCGAGCAGCATCTTGCAATGGGTCTGGTCCACAAGATTCGATACACCACCAAGATACCCATGCACCTGTCTAGATACTTCCACACCCATAACACCAGAGGAAGTGCAACGAACCATGTTCAACCCAGATTCGGCACAAACAAGGGACTATAATTATTTTCGCTCCTATGCCACCAAAATGTGGAACCTACCAACAGTCATTAAAACATGCGAATCCCTTGACTCCTTCAAAACCGCTCTCAAAGGGCACCTACGGATGGCTGTAATTCGAAACTGGCCCCTGTAAAATCTGAATCCCCCCCCCCCCCACTGCCCACCCCCTTTTCCCCTCACTGTATATGTTTCTTTTCCCTTTTTACCTCCCTTATGATGAATTCCTGTTCTGTTCTTTGACTACCGCCGGTATATAGTGTCGATTTGTACGTCTCTAAATGTTTTGATGAATTGAACAAGGTAAATGCTTTGCATTTATGCATGCTTTGCATTACACTTTTGTAAACAAGTGTAATGCTTAATTGGGTCGTCCACTCACAGTTAACAGTCTTTGTATTGAGTTTGTGCTTGAAATGTACTGTAATTCTGCAAACTGTTAATAAATATTTCAATCAATCAATCAATCAAAAAAGTCTCATTCCTACAAATGTACCCCATTATTAATATTAATAGTAATAGTATTAATAGTAATAGTATTTATCAGTTGTAGTAGTTCACTAGTCACTACTACTTTATCAGCTGTAGGGGAGAACAGAGACTAGTTCCTCTGTGTCGTGACGTCACATAGGAAAATCACATGGCGTTGTGTGTCCATTCTCTCTGTCTCAGCCAGCCTGGATACATCAGATCACAGACAGTCAGTCAGAGGAGCTGTGTGTGTCTGTGTGGAAAACCCTGGAAAAATAACACCATCTTTACCCCCCCAACAACTCATATCCTGCACGTGACGATGATGGAGAAGCATTCGGGGGTATTTATAGGGTCGATCTAAACTTCTGGCATCGCGTGAATTTATTCGGGGCTTTTATAGTTTAATATAAAAAGGCGACTCCAGAAAGCATGGCTCTCCAGTGGAAGAACGCTCTGTTTACAACAGCGGACTGCAGCGCAGTAGTCTCACATGATCACCAGGAAGTTCTACCGGGACTCTGACAGCGATTTGTTGTGGAATAATCTTATTTTTTTTTAAAAATATATATATATTTTTTAAGAGGGGAAAGTCATCGCTTCTCCTCGCCGTCATTCATTGGGAAAATATGATTTTATTGGGCACGTTGTTATAACCAGTGGCTGAAGTGCCTTTTATAGTTGCCACTGTGTTATTACATTTGCTTGGTTGTTAATAATGACCAAAACTTCAGATTTTTAAGTGCTTTTTTTATTACAATAAGAAGGACACACGCATACATAAACCATGAAGTCTTCTCTGGCTCCAGGCATACGGCTTGTGACTTCTTTCTCCAGAGATAGTCGGTAAGTTGCAGCTTCCATTGTTCCCAAGTAACAAACAACACTTTTCTTTTGGTTGAAAACACCCACAAAATACATAGTAGCTCTCATGTGCGTTACACCACCACCGACTACCTATCGAATCCAGCGACCACGGGGGGGCGCCTTGCATTGGCGGTTTGGACACATTCTCCGGCTGGGAGAGACGGTGTTTATGTGTCATTGTAGCAGATGAACGCATGCTTGGATAAAGTCTCTATTTCGATTCTAAACCAACTGTACATTTCCCGTAAAGTCAATAAAATACTCATTTAACATTGTAAACAAAGCCTGGGGGTCACAGTTCTCGATGGGTCACCGAGTTGTGTGTAACGCCACATCTCAGCTCAGGCTTGTTGCGTATCACTCTTATCACATCAACTGTAAATGATTAATTAACTAACTTTAGGTCAATTAAAGGACTATATCCTGTTTGTGGCTTCTTCATTTGACACAGATTAGGGTTAGTTTAGTGAAGAATTGATCCGCGGCTCAAATGGCATGCTTTGACGGCATGGACAACAACAAGACATCGATTTAAAACAAAGGTTGCAAAAATACCAGACGGTCACTGCGTGCCGCGTGCGTGTGCTACTGCATGCGTGGACTTGTGACTTGGAGACAGTTTGTGCTGTCCATGCAACAGCGACCAACGAAATAATCTGCACTCTTAATTGAATTCTGAAATATGTTAACGTATAGAGAACATAATGTTGATTATATTGCTCCAAGATTAAGATGAGCTTGTATTGATCTGGCATGGAGGGAATACATCCAGCAGTCATAGCAAGTTATAGCAACAGCAGCACAGTGGGAATTAAACACACATCAAGATGAATAAGAGTACATACAATAAATAGTACATAATAAATAAAATAAAGCTAGATATCTGCACTGGATTAAGCTATTATAGTATTATCCCTGAATAGGACTGTATGGATCATACAGTTCAATACACTAGAATAACTATATATATATATATATACACACACACACACACTGACACACTATACTGAGGAGTTACTACCAGTCTACTACTAACAGTGTCTGTATAAACATACAATTATATATATTAATTAGGCTACATTATTATTTCTAACCCACTTCATTAAATGTAGCCTATATGTAATATGCACTTACAGTATACAGTACAAGGACAGACCTTGTGGCTGAAAATGTGCCATTTATTACAGAGTCATTATATTGCGATACAACTTACTTATATACAACTACCTATAAACACAGCTAACAGGTCTTAACCCATTCTGGGCGGGAACCCCTTTTGGTGTTTTAAGCATTATGTTATACTTTAGCTATTGAAAAATAGCAGATCTACAAGCTCATAGCGCGGCACCGAGTGCCGCACTACGAGCTTGTAGGTCTGCTATTTTTGAAAAATCGTGAAAATGTGGTGCAAATCTTTGAATATATATTCTTTCAGAGCGAACGTTTTTAACTCAAATCTTTGCTTCTGGGGGAGTCCCTGACCACATATTTTCAGATGGGGGGTCGGCGGACAATTACATATAATAATTTTTGGGGGTCCTTGACATGAAAATGTTTGAGAGCCACTGACATAGGAACATATTGGTTTTCAGAAAACTGTCAGGATTTAGAAGGCATTTGTAGAATCGTCCTCAGGTCGTTAATTCCTACACATGCAAAACAAAGGCGTGGGTCCTTCTTCGATGTGCACTTATAGTGTCTGCAAATGTATTATGAAACGCAGGTTATGTTTTATCTGCAACTCTGGTCCGTGTTATGTTGAATATGCAAAGAATGCTCACATGGTGGATTGAGCTGCTGGTCTTGAATGTGTCGTCAAGCTGCTATATGTTTATGCATATACAGTATAGCTCACGTCATGAGGGTTGCAGAAATGCATTTCTTTAGACCTGACTCTTCTAAATTCTGCCAGTTTTCTATGTCAGTGGTGCTCAATATTTCATGTCAAGTACCCCAAAAATGATATGTAATTGGCCACCGACCCCCATCTGAAAATATGTTGTTCCAGTGACCCCCCCCCCCCCCCAAGCAAAGATTTGAGTTAAAAACGTTCGCTGTGAAAGAATATATATTCAAAGATTTGTGCCACATTTTCACGATTTTTCAAAAATATAATGCTTAAAACACCAAAAGGGGTTCCCACCCAGAATGGGTTAAGTCACTTGGTTTCATTTGTTGCCGAGTTAAGTTTATTATCTTGTTTATTCATTTGACTCTGTTTTCCGTCCTCGTGTTTTGGTTGGAAGTTTAAACATAAGCACGTAATCACATACTTAGTTGACCAGTATCCGTATAGGCTTTGCAGGTCAAATTGTATCTCCCTCTACCTCAATTTCTCTTTGCAGAAAACAGTCGATCGACAATCTCGCAGTGCTTCGCGGTCTGCCATTTGCGCCCAAAGCCGCTTATCTGATCCCAGTGTGCATGTTGTGCTATAGGCCACTTCTTCTCTTGACTTGTCACCCATGAAATTAAATGAAATGAAATGATTACTATATTTACCCAGGGTATCTGGGCTAAGCTCAAGAACGTGTTTCCAGCCAGGCCCTGCTCATAGAACATTTCATCGTAGTGGTTCAATGCCTTGTTCAAGGGCACTTCAGCGGTGGTAATTTTAACGTGTCGGACCGCTGATTCGAACTGGCGACCTTCCGGTATCAAGACCGCTCCGCAATCCGTTCGGCCACCGCTGTAGGACGGTCACATTGGACTTGGAGAAACAAACTTCTCTTATAACCACAAGAGCTTCCCCTATTCTAGGACGGACAACATTTAAGGAACATGGTCACAACGCAAACCTTTGTGACGCTTGTAGTTGTTGTACGTCTGCTATTTCCCAGATATTTATAGTGTTGAGGGGGGGGGAAGGATGGGGTCTAGTATAGATCCCTGGGGCACTCCAGTGTACTCGTGGTTAAGCACGTGAGCTCAAGGCCAGTCGCTTCTCACAGTTATTACATGGATGGCACCCGTGATGTGTGGGTGACCATGGTGTCCCCTTTTGCGTGGGACAGTCCCCCTCATTTCGAAGACTTTTCATGCGTCGCACATTTTTTTATGTCCTAACAGTTGGCTTTCTGTTGTAAAGCTCTCTCGTTGCCTTTTCCTGCAAGATGTGTTTTTAAGCCTGTTATAATAACAACAATCTCCCCCTGTATAGGCTACAGCACCAAGTCGGCCATACCACCCATGACCAAAATGGGCATTTTAAAACAAAATGTGAGACGCTAGAGCGGTTTAATAACTGAATGATAGGCAATATTAGGCCTATGGTGGAATAATATGACATCAATGCATTTAAGTAATAGGTTGCTAACCCTGTCCCTCAAATGAACAGTTTGGATCATATATGATACCATCTCTGTCGGATGGAAACCTCATATGTCCTCCAAAACTGTTACTTTTCAAGCATCATCAAAAGTAGCAGATCTAAAAGCTCAACACGCGATGCTTCGGCACGCGTTTGGAGCTTGCAGATCTGCTACTTTTGATGCTTCTGCTGTGCGACGTTTTTGTGTGATCAAGTAATGTATTAATTTACGAGGAAAAAAAACACAACAAATTTAAAATGTTTGCCTATCATAAAACTCTTGGCTTACTGCATGTTAAAACTGTATCTTGCTAATGAAGGTTTGTAATAATAATCTCTTGTATTTGTAATAAAAGTGTAATCTCTTGTATCTGTAATAAAAGTGTAATCACTTGTGTTTTATAAGTTCTTAATAAAAGTGTAACCTCTTTTGTGTTTCATAGGTATCGAGGCTTCACTCTCGTCCTGACCTTCCTCTTCTACACGGCTTACCATCTCTCGCGGAAACCCATCAGCATCGTCAAGGTGACTGGCCTGGCCTGGGAGGGACTATATATGGTTTCAAAGACGTTGCCGTGTTTCAGCTGGTGATGCACCGAATATTCGTCCGCAGAAAATATTCGGGCCGAAAATGTCTAAAAATGTATTTTCGGGCCTATTCGGTTTCGGCCCTGAATAGGCAGAAAATATATCACCGAATAGGTGTAGGCAATTAATGCACTCAAAAGAGCTTAATAAATGGTTATATTATGGACCCATAATAGTGATTATTATTTAAGTTAAGTTTTGCCATAATCAGGTATAGCTTTCAGGTGCGGCCATGACAGCGATGGTAGGAAAAAAAAGATCATATTCGGCTATTCGGCTATTTTTTCGGCCAACTGTTTCCTATATTCGGTATTCAGTTTCGGCCAATAATTTTGCTTTTCAATCTGTCGATCCAGAGTACCCACTGATAAACAACGTACACCAGTAGCCTACTACTGTATGTGGGCAGGATGCATAGTGTATCTTAAGGTGGCCTTACACTAGCCGATTTTTTTCAATCTGAAATCTGATAGCACCACACACTACAGGATAATCGGAGCGGGGCAGAGCAAATATCAAACATTCTTGATGTTGATCGGGCCGATCCCGATCGCGCTTTGAGCGGTCGGGCACCCCCCGAGCGTCAAAAATGCCCGATTATCGGCTAGTGTAAGGCCACCTTTAGAAACAAAAAGAAAACGTAACCCATTTAGACTGAGGCCGATTCAAAAAAAAAAAAAAAAGTCTTCTAAATCCTAAAAGTTTTCTGAAAAACGTAATGTTTCTGTTGTCGGTTGGTGCTCAAGCTTTTTCATGTCAACGCCCCCCAGAATGATCTGTATGTTGCCACCGACCCTCATCTGAAAATATGTAGTTCCAGGGACCACCCCCCCCCAGAAGCAGAGATTTGAGTTTAAAATGGTTCACTTTGAAAGAATATACATTCAAAGATTTGCGCCACATTTTCACGATTTTTCAAAAACAGCAGACCTACAAGTTCATAGCGCGGCGGCACTCGGTGTGCCGCGCTATGAACTTGTAGATCTGCTATTTTTCAACGAGCTAAATTAGCTTTAGCTAAATTATAAATAAATATATAAATAACAAAGCCAGGGATTAAAAGCCCAAATTAATGAATACAAATACAGTCAAGACGTGGGAAGCTCAATGTTGGCAACATTTTACCAGACAGAACAGAATGTGAACCCACTCGAGACAGAGAAATGGCAGTTTAACCCATTTAGACCTGAGGACGATTCTACATTCTCAAACATTTTCATATCAAGGACCCCCAAGATTATATGTAATTGGCCGCCGACCCCATCTGAAAATATGTTGTTCCAGGGACCTCCCCAGAAGCAAAGATTTGAGTTAAAATGTTCACTCTGAAAGAATATATATTCAAAGATTTGCACCACATTTATGAGCTTGTAGATCTGCTATTTTTCAATAGCTAAAGCATAACATAATGCTTGAAACACCAAAAGGGGTTCCCGCCCCCAGAATGGGTTAATAGTACAGTTTCACTATTAGAAGCGTACTCTGTTTGGGAGTGCATTCTTTACTCCTTCAAAAGAAGAAAATATCAATATTAAAGGCTAGGGTAAGTGCCATTCTTTGGTTAAAGAGTGTTATAGAGTGTTTGTTCAGTAACAGCCCAGGGGTCCAGTCCATATAGAGGGTATGCGCGTGACATCATCATCAAACCCGGAAGTTATGCAGGAATGCCTGAGTGTCAAAAAACTACTTTCTGGCCTTGACAGCCCCTACATCCACACAGAAAAGTCTGATTGCATTAAACAAGGTTAAACAATGTTAAACTCACTTTGCATGTTGCTTTGCCACTCGATTTGCCACTCGATGAGCCATTCACTTTAAGCATGCGCATACCCTCTATTAGACATAATATTAAGGCTAGTCTCTGATGTAGTTCACCCGGCGGCCATCTTGCTGAGGGGCTACAGTACACTAATTTAAAGCAGGGCTTCTCTCTTTGGGCCGGGGACCCCCGGAAATGCTTTGGCAACCCCGCCCCGCCCCTCCCGACCCCCAATATAAATTGACTGCTACAATAACCTTAATAATAGAGACAATACACCATAAATAAATACTGAAACCAGATATACATTAGGGAAGGTGTATGCATGTATGTAAACTCTTAATTTCCATTTCCAGAAATATATAATAATTACAAAGTGCTTCTGTGACAAAACTCCATTGGACCCTCAAACTGTCTGCTAATTAAAGCAGCTAACTCCACCACCTCTCCCCCTCTCATGCAAGTATCTGACCATATATAAAGTCACAATACCGACTTTGATGAGGCAGTATCGCTTGTATAGATCGGCTCTTTTCAATTGATTTTCTACACATTTTGAACTTGTGAAATGGGACATTCTGCAATATGAATACTTTTACTTTTAGTTTAAGTACATTTCGATGCCGATACTTTTGTACTTTTTTTTAAGTACATTTTCAATTCCGTACTTTTACAAAGTAGTTCCAAATTGCAGTATTGGTACTTTTACTTAAGTAAAACAATTGAGTACTTTTTCCACCACTGTAAAATTATAATATATAGTGTGCTCAGTGTGGTTTCTGAGACATGATATGATTAGATATGATTATGTTTTTGTTGGGTTGTTTCACTTAAAAAAGGTGTGTTTGACATGCGTCTGTGTGTTCTCTTGTTCTTCAGGGTCAGCTACACAGGAACTGTTCCACAGTCATAAGGCCGGCTGACTTGAACGTGACCGACAATTCTACCTGGTGTGACTGGGCACCCTTTGGTGAGTTAATTGGTGACACCTGTGTGTGTTTGCTTTAGCGTCGCCCCTAGTTTTACCTTAATTGGTGACAGCTGTGTGTGATTGCTTTAGCGTCGCCCCTAGTTTTACCTTAATTGGTGACACCTGTGTGTGTTTGCTTTAGCGTCACCCCTAGTTTTACCTTAATTGGTGACAGCTGTGTGCGTTTGCTTTAGCGTCGCCCCTAGTTTCCCCCTCTTATCTCATGAGGTCCGAGGAGATAGAGAGAGAGCCTGGAAAAGTACTATACTGCCAAAAGTGTCTGTAACCAGACGAAACAAACATGGGTCCCGCGACCCATTGTTTGGGGAAACAGTGGTCTAGTCCCGTGTTTCCCAACCTGTGTGCCGCGGCACTTTAGTGTGCCGTTTGATTTGAACAGAAGTAGCCTCGGTACCCAGGCTTTTATTTTCGTTTAAATTGAAAACAAGTATAACTCCGACCCTCCCCAGACAGCAAAAGATACTGCAGGGCTCAGTGGGCTGCCATGCGATCCGTTGTTGCAATTTGCATCATTGTTGCCCATCCCCACCAGCATAACGACCCTCTGCCATAGAAATGCTAATGTGTGACTTTGTTTACATGAGGAGATCACCTACTCGCCTGGCACGTACTGTACAAAACACCGCTTGCCTCTGTGCGTTCCTAACCTCGCGTCACCAGGCTTTCAGTGCGTTCCTGCTGGTGCGTTCGCACGGGCAGTTGAAACGATCGCAAAACGCGTTGTGAGTTGATCATGTGGAGCCTGCTTTTTGCTGGTGTCGATCTTTTAAGCTGACCTACAAGCCCACACTGTGTTGCAAAAGCGGGTGTGGTGGGCTTACAAATCGCCGGGGCAGAGCTTCATACCGCTGAACTGAACTGCACTGCATGTGACGGCAGACGAGATGACATTCACGACAATAAAGAGAGAGAAGCAGAGTAGCCAGTCCTTCATGTTTAACGTTCGCTGTTGTCATACCGTAAATTCATAATTATATAAGTTTCTCAAACGTAACTTTCAAGTGAACTTTATGGAAACTTTAGGGAGAAGTCTTTCTTGCCTGAACAAACACGTGTGATTCAGCGTGTCACACAGACACTAGCAGTGGAGACATTCTGTGTGTGCACTGCCACTGACTGTGCACAGCATGCACTCAAACTTTGTTGATAATGCGTGACGTGATGGAAGCATTTGTGTTCGCATTGGTATAGGTCAGGAAATAAAATATATTAATATTAAAATATATTTGTTAAATATATAAAACTAGCCATCTTGTGTCTATGAGAGCAAATATTTTGTTCTGGTTACAAATACATTGTAGCAGCTGTGTGTGTGTGTGTGTGTGTGTGTGTGTGTGTGTGTGTGTGTGTGTGTGTGTGTGTGTGTGTGTGTGTGTGTGTGTGTGTGTGTGTGTGTGTGTGTGTGTGTGTGTGTGTGTGTGTGTGTGTGTGTGTGTGTGTGTGTGTAAAAGGTATATATATACATATATATATATATATACATATATACACACACACACAGTATATCATATGAATATATATATATATATATATATACACACACACACACACACACACACACTATATCATATGAATATATATATATATATATATATATACACACACACACACACACAGTATATCATATGAATATATATATATATATATATATACAGTATGCAAGTATATCATACCCCCCCCCCCCCCCCCCCCCCGCATCTAGGTGTGCCCTGGGATTTTTTTAGCTATGAAAAGTGTGCCCTGGCAGAAAAAAGTTTGGGAAACACTGGTCTAGTCCATACATGGGCAACTGGCGGCCCGGGGGCCACATGTAGCCCCCACCTTCACTTAATCCATTTAGGCCTGACGTCAAAATAAAAAAAAACGTTCGCTCTGAAAGAATATATATTCAAAGATGTGTGCTGCATTTTTACGATTTTTCCAAAATAGCAGACCTACAAGCTCATAGCGCGCCACTCGTGGCGCGCTATGAGCTTGTAGATCTGCTATTCTTCAATAGCTAAAGCATAACATAATGCTTACACCAAAAGGGATTCCCGCCCAAAATGGGTTAATGCGGTCCACAGGTTAACCGATTCTATTCGGATTCTGATCGGCATACTGATATGTTATTGATTTCAGCTGTTACAATTCCAAACATGCAAACATAACCCGCTTCGATTACTTCAGTCTATATTAGTGGCTTGATGATTTAGTATTACAATTTTATTTTGTTTTTTTATGTCTAATATATTTTTATTTGCAATTATTAAATGCATTTGAAATTAAATAAAAGTGTTACTTTTCAGGACTCCAATTCAAAAATGGCAAATAATAATAATTCAAGATTTCAATTCAACTATATAAAAATGTGCAGATCTACGAGCTCAACACGCGTCGCCCTTGAGCTCGTAGATCTGCTATTTTTTGATATATTTGAATTGAAATTGCCACATTGCATATTTTGACAGTAATATGCAATGTGGCCCTCTGCAGTGAGTGTGGAACTATAGTGGCCCTCTGGAGAGAGTGTGGAACTATAGTGGCCCTCTGGAGTGAGTGTGGAACTATAGTGGCTCTCTGGAGTGAGTGTGGAACTATAGTGGCCCTCTGGAGTGAGTGTGGAACTATAGTGGCCCCCTGGAGTGAGTGTGGAACTATAGAGCGTCGCAGTCCCGCCCCCTACCCTGGACCAGGAAATGATTCTCCGTTCATTTTCCTCAAAGACATTTCAGAAAGTATTTATTTAAAGACGTTTACGCCGCGGACAAAGCCAACTCGAGTCGTGACAAATCATGACAACAAACACAATTTTTTGGGCCGAACAAATAATTAGAAAGAAGAAAAAAACGGCAGGTTACAACACTTTTTTTGTTGTTTTTCTTCTTTGTAATTATTTGTTTGGTCCAAAATATTGTTTGTGTTGTCATGAGTTGTCACGACTCGAGTTGGCTTTGTCCGCGGCGTAACCGTCTTTAAATAAATACTTTAGGAAATGTCTATGGGAAAAATGCACTGGGATTCATTTCCTGGTCCAGGGTAGGAGGCGGGACTGCGACGCTCTATAGTGGCCCTCTGGAGTGAGTGTGGAACTATAGTGGCTCTCTGGAGTGAGTTTGGAACTATAGTGGCCCTCTGGAGTGAGTGTGGAACTGTAGTGGCCCCCTGGAGTGAGTGTGGAACTATAGTGGCCCCCTGGAGTGAGTGTGGAACTATAGTGGCCCCCTGGAGTGAGAGTGGAACTATATAGTGGCCCTCTGGAGTGAGTGTGGAACTATATAATGGGCCCCTGGAGTGAGAGTGGAACTATAGTGGCCCTCTGGAGTGAGTGTGGAACTATAGTGGCTCTCTGGAGTGAGTGTGGAACTATAGTGGCCCCCTGGAGTGAGAGTGGAACTATATAGTGGCCCTCTGGAGTGAGAGTGGAACTATATAGTGGCCCCCTGGAGTGAGTGTGGAACTATATAGTGGCCCTCTGGAGTGAGTGTGGAACTATAGTGGCCCCCTGGAGTGAGAGTGGAACTATAGTGGCCCTCTGGAGTGAGAGTGGAACTATATAGTGGCCCCCTGGAGTGAGTGTGGAACTATATAGTGGCCCTCTGGAGTGAGAGTGGAACTATATAGTGGCCCCCTGGAGTGAGTGTGGAACTATATAGTGGCCCTCTGGAGTGAGTGTGGAACTATATAGTGGCCCTCTGGAGTGAGTGTGGAACTGTAGTGGCCCCCTGGAGTGAGTGTGGAACTATAGTGGCCCCCTGGAGTGAGAGTGGAACTAGAAAAAGTGCCCTCGGGGCACAGGTCTCCACCAGGGCAGGTCAGGTTGTGGCCTCCTGGTGGCGCTATAATAGGCCAATGTGAAAAGGGTGCCATTTCTTCATACGCAATTGGATGATTTGAGGCATTTTGTTCCAAAAATGTGTTTTGCAAAAATCAACCTGTTGGTGGCGCTATAACAGGCCAATGTGAAAAGGGTGGGATATATTCCTCTGCCTAGTAAGAAAATGTGTGAAAGATTTCACGTAAATTGCATGCTGCGTTCATGATTTGAGGCTTTTGTTCAAAACGGGGCAATCTTGCAAACTGTGAAAGCCAATTATAGCCAATTAGGATGGAATATGAAATATCGGACAGATCCGAGTTGCGCACATGACCATAGAGATACTGTGTAACGATTTGTGAGATTTTTGGACAGAATCTGGAGGAGTAATATCAAAAAATGTGTTTTACAAAAGTCGGCCTCCTGGTGGCGCTATAAAAGGCAGTTGCGGAAAATGCAGGCCAAAGGTTTGTCCTTGGCCTGTAGGGAGTGTGCATGCAACGTTTCACGCAGATCGGTGAAGTTTTAGGTAAAACATGTGAAAAGCTGCCTCATGGTGGCGCTATAACAGGCCGTTCTGGAAAATGTGGGGCAGAGGTTCATCGTTGGCATCCAGGGAGTGTGTGTGCAAAGTTTGGCATCGACCGGGTTAACGGTGCCGGAGATTAGCTGTACACAGACGGACGGAAGGAAGGACGGACGGAAGGACGGACGGACACACACACACACACGGACGGAGTGCAAAACATACTCTCTCCCCATGCCTTCGGCCTGGTGGAGACAACTATAGTGGCCCTCTGGAGTGAGTGTGGAACTATAGTGGCTCTCTGGAGTGAGTGTGGAACTATATAGTGGCTCTCTCCATCGTCAAAGTTACCCACCCCTGGTCTAGTCTCTCCACAGCCCAGACAGACTGTTTTCAAATGCCTCCACCTGACAGTCTGTACTCAAATCTACTATAGAGTCAGTCAGGAATGTGCCATTCATTCACACACACACACACACACACGCGGGGAGGCGTACTGGAACTGGAATCTCGATTGGAATGCATGGCAGTCAGTCAGCGAGAGCCGGTTGGACAAGCTTCTGAACAAAACAATAATCATGTTTTAATATGTTTTAATGATTGCAAGCCTTTGTTAGTTAATCGGTTCAGGAATATAAAAGAAGACAATATCATCAGACCATGTTTTCTGATCCCCTTTCTTTATTCATATGTAACTTTATTTAGGGTATAAAACAACAGCTATAAGCAGCTATCATTTCCAGCTCGGCCTGCCATAGGATGTTAATAGGATGTTAGTAGGGTCACAAGAAAACCCCTATTAAAAAAATTGCCCAATACTAACAGCCGGTCAGCAAGTGGATTCATGAATGTATGTGTATAGACAATATTTTAGGCCAATAAAACAGACTATATACCAAATGTCCCACTTTAAACAAAAGAAGCCTGTCAGCTGCCGGACTAAAAGCACCAACCAGCTGGCCGGAAGTATGGAGTACCGGGATGACTGGAAGAGACGATGGAGGACCCGTCTGAGGACGACCTATAGAGAAATTGTGTTTGTTCGTAAGCTGCTAAGCCTGGCTCTCATTGACTTAGACCCGAGGACGATTCCACAAATGCCTTCTAAATCCTGACAGTTTTCTGAAAAACTATGTCAGTGGTTCTCAAACATTTTCATGTCAAGGACCACCCAAGATTATACGTAATTGGCCGCCGACCCCCATCAGAAAATATATGTAGTTCCAGCTGGGACCTCCCCCCCCAGAAGCAAAGATTTGAGTTAAAAACATTTGCTCTGACAGAATATATATTCAAAGATTTTGCGTCGCATTTTCACGATTTTTCAAAAATAGCAGACCAACAAGCTCATAGCGCGGCACTCGGTGCCACGCTGTGAGCTTGTAGATCTGCTATTTTTCAATAGCTAAAGTGTAACATAATGCTTAAAACACAGCAAAAGGGGTTCCCGTACTGAATGGGGTTAACACCTTTTCTGTAATGATATTTGATAGGAGACATTAGCTTTTCTTGTTCACTCTCGCAAATGTGATTTTGTCAAAACATCATCATTCGCGTAACTTATGCACGCAGAAACAAAGCTGCAATTGTAGATCATACTGAGGTGTGTGTGTGTGTGTGTGTGTGTGTGTGTGTGTGTGTGTGTGTGTGTGTGTGTGTGTGTGTGTGTGTGTGTGTGTGTGTGTGTGTGTGTGTGTGTGTGTGTGTGTGTGTGTGTGTGTGTGTGTGTGTGTGTGTGTGTGTGTGTGTGTGTTCAACATTTCTGAACAATCACAGAACAGAAGAGGAGAAACTGAGCTGTTTGTATTCTTCTGCCCTACAGATCAGGACAACTACAAGACACTGTTTGGAGCCCTGGACAACTCCTTTTTGATCGCGTATGCCATCGGCATGTTCTTCAGGTGGGTACAGTCAGTAGGCACGGGCTAAAATAAATGTATTTTATATGCAATGTAAAGCACGTTGTGAATTTAGTTCTGAAAAGCGCTCTATAAATAAAGTTGATTATTATTATAAATAATGCATCCTATAATATTTATTTACAAATTTACAAAAAACTATGGTGATTTACTATAGTCCTACTAGACCCCAAGAATTTATATCTGGCCACAAAAGTTCACGGGATCTATTGAATCATGTGACAAACTGACATATTGAGCCTACGACACACAGTATGGCATCCCCCTAGTACCCCCCTTCACATTCAGTAGATTCAGTAGATTCTACGAAGCTGCTGGTAAAAATAACACTCATCTACTTTCTCAAATAACAACCTAAAACATGAACCGTGGTTGAAAAAGACTAAAGTTGTCCTTTTTAAAATTGGCCCCAGGGTTGACTGATATGGGTCCACATCTACCTGTGTGTTCCTTGAGGTCTCTCCCCCCAGTGGGATGTTCACCTGTCTGTCTGCTCTGTGTCTCTCCCCCCAGTGGGATGTTCACCTGTCTGTCTGCTCTGTGTGTCCCTCCCCCCAGTGGGATGTTGACCTGTCTGTCTGCTCTGTGTGTCTCTCCCCAGTGGGATGTTGACATGTCTGTCTGCTCTGTGTGTCTCTCCCCAGTGGAATGTTCACCTGTCTGTCTGCTCTGTGTGTCCTCCCCCCAGTGGGATGTTGACCTGTCTGTGTGCTCTCTGTCCCTCCCCCCCAGTGGAATGTTCACCTGTCTGTCTGCTCTGTGTGTCCTCCCCCCAGTGGGATGTTGACCTGTCTGTCTGCTCTGTGTCCCCCCCCAGTGGGATGTTGACCTGTCTGTCTGCTCTGTGTGTTCCCTCCCCCCAGTGGGATGTTGACCTGTCTGTCTGCTCTGTGTCCCCCCCCAGTGGGATGTTGACCTGTCTGTCTGCTCTGTGTGTCCCTCTCCCCAGTGGGATGTTGACCTGTCTGTCTGCTCTGTGTGTCTCTCCCCCCAGTGGGATGTTGACCTGTCTGTCTGCTCTGTGTCCTCCCCCCAGTGGAATGTTGACCTGTCTGTCTGCTCTGTGTGTCCTCCCCCCAGTGGGATGTTGACCTGTCTGTCTGTCCCCAGTGGGATGTTGACCTGTCGGTCTGCTCTGTGTCCCTCCCCCCAGTGGGATGTTGACCTGTCTGTCTGCTCTGTGTTACTCCCCCCAGTGGGATGTTCACCTGTCTGTCTGCTCTGTGTGTCCTCCCCCCAGTGGGATGTTGACATGTCTGTCTGCTCTGTGTGTCCCTCCCCCCAGTGAGATGTTGACCTGTCTGTCTGCTCTGTGTTCCCTCCACCAGTGGGATGTTTGGGGAGCGCGTGCCTCTGCGTTACTACCTGAGCGCTGGGATGCTGCTGAGTGGCCTGTTCACCTGCCTGTTTGGACTGGGCTTCTATCTGGACATTCACTCCATCTGGTACTACGCCTGCATCCAGGTAAAAAAACCCGCTTTGGATTGATTGTAGTGATGCACCGAATATTCGGCCGCAGAAAATGTCCAAAAATGCATTTTCGGCCTATTCGGTTTCGGCCCCGAATAGGCAGAAAATATATCACCGAATAGTGTATGCAATGAATGCATTCAAAAGAGCTGAATAAATGTTTTATGGACCCATAATAGTGATTATTATTTAAGTTAAGTTTTGTCATAACCATTTGTTTTTGCCATAAATCAGGTATAGTAGCTTTAACGCATTTTGGGCGGGAACCCCTTTTGGGGCCCTATTATGCGTGTCTTAAGTACCAGGTCTTATTACTTAACTTAAGACCTGGAGGCGTGATTAATGCCATTTGGCTATTCTGAGTGGCCAAACAGCATTGACCACGCCTCCAGGTCTATTTTTCAAAAATAGCAGACCTACAAGCTCATAGCGCGCCACCGAGTGGCGCGCTACGAGCTTGTAGGTCTGCTATTTTTGAAAAATCGTGAAAATATTTATTTCAGAAAACTGGAGGATTTAAAAGATATTTTTTTAAAATTTTGAGGTCAGGCCTAAATGGGTTAAAGGACAACTTTAGATTCATGTTTTAGGTTGTTATTAAAAGATAAGTCTTCATTTTTCTTCATTTGCTGCTTTCTTTCGTTTTAGGGATTTTAGCGTTTTTTGACAGGGGGGCGGGGGCATTCGAGCATGGGGCTAAATATGTATTTCTTTACAAAATATTATGGCAATTTATTTTTTTATTATTTACCCTAATCCTAATATACCCCAGGAAATTGCATCTGGCCACAGAAGATCACAGGATCTACTGAATGTGAAGGTAGCCTACTGGGGGGGAAGCCACACTGTGTGTCTTAGGCTCAATATGTCAGTTTGACACATTCAGTTGATCTCGTGATCTTTTGTGGCCAGATGTAATTTCTTGGGGTTTAGTAGGACTAGAGTAAATAATACAAAAATAAATCGCTATAAAATGTTGTAAAAAAATACATATTTATCCCCATGCTCGAATGCCCCCGCCCCCCTGTCAAAAACCGCTAAAATCCCTAAAACGAAAGAAAGCAACAAATGAAGAAAAATTAACACTCATCTTTTACTTTCTCTAATAACAACCTAAAACATGAACCTTGGTTGAAAAAAACTAAAGTTGTCCTTTAACCCGGTCGATGCCAAATTTTGCACACACACTCCCTGCACGCCAACGACGAACCTCTGCCCCAAAATGTCCAGAACGGCCTGTTATCGCGCCACCAGGAGGCCGACTTTTGTCAGATTTCCGCACTCTCCTCATCCCATGCAAGGCATTCCAAGGCAAGCAAGCGTCACACAACAAGCAGCAGACATGGCCGCTCTGCAAAGCACCGTGAGCTCGTGTAGAACTGGCACTCTTTGCTATACGTTTGATTGAAGTGAAAGTGAACGTGGTTAAGAATGTGTTGCGTCTGTGTGTGTGTGTGATAAGAGCTTGTGGCTAAAATCAAACTAAATTGGATCCATTGGAAGTTTGGAACACAGGTTCCAAACTTACGAGCTACGAGCTTGTAGGTCTGCTATTTTTGAAAAATCGTGAAAATATTTATTTCAGAAAACTGGAGGATTTAGAAGATTCTTTTTAAATTTCGAGGTCAGGCCTAAATGGGTTAAACAACGTAACCAATCATTTCACTGCTCCCTCCCTCCCACTATGCCCACGGGGACATTGTATTGTACAGTACACGCATAAACCGAACGTATATAGTTTCTACCCGACACAGTGACGTTATATTCTATATACGTTCGGTTTATGCGTGTACTGTACAATACAATGTCCCCGTGGGCATAGTGGGAGGGAGGGAGCAGTGAAATGATTGGTTACGTTGTTTAACCCATTTAGGCCTGACCTCGAAATTTAAAAAAAATCTTCTAAATCCTCCAGTTTTCTGAAATAAATATTTTCACGATTTTTCAAAAATAGCAGATCTACAAGCTCGTAGCGCGCCACTCTGTGGCGCGCTATGAGCTTGTAGATCTGCTATTTTTCAATCGCTACATTATAACATGTTTAAAACACCAAAAGGGGTTCCCGCTCAAAATGGGTTAAAGGACCACTTCACCACTTTTCAACCTATCTTCATATAATAGGTCCTCACAAATAATCGTGAAGAAATGGCGCAATTCTTTTCTACTCGGTCTGTGTCTCGTAGGAGGGCTTGTGGGCAGTTCAGAAACCGTCCTCCAGTGACATCATCGATGGGGAATCCAAGCTAATAGAAACTGCTTACTGGTCCTGAAAAGTTGCAATGCGAAAATGGAAGCCATCGTTCTCACGATAATGAAAATCTTACAAAAAATGTTGTAAAAAAAATCTTGTTTAAAAAAACATTTGCCTAATGATGATGTCACTGGAAGACGGTTTCTAGACTGCCCACAGCCCTCCTATGAGACACAGACTGAGTGGAAAGAAATCGTGCCATTTTATCATGATTATTAGTGAGGACCTATTATATGAAGATAGGTTGAAAAGTGGTGAAGTGGTCCTTTAATGCTTGCATTGCAATTGGTTGTCGTTTGTTGATTTGCGTTGATTGATTACACCTGCTTCTGCCTTGCCCTATATAAGCCCGCTGCCATGTTCTCTGCACAAGTAAAGCTACACTAAAGAGCAGTCCAGCTTGTCCGTCCCGTCTTTTCAGAAGAACACCATAACACACCTGCAGGTCAAGGACAATTAACAATGTGTTCCAGTCACATTTTCCCTTTACCTCTCCGGTGTTTAGCTGACTCTTATCTTATCTTATTTTCCCTTTACCTCTCCGGTGTTTAGCTGACTCTTATCTTATCTTATTTTACCTTTACCTCTCCGGTGTTTAGCTGACTCTTATCTTATCTTATTTTACCTTTACCTCTCCGGTGTGTAGCTGACTCTTATCTTATCTTATTTTCCCTTTACCTCTCCGGTGTTTAGCTGACTCTTATCTTATCTTATTTTCCCTTTACCTCTCCGGTGTTTAGCTGACTCTTATCTTATCTTATTTTACCTTTACCTCTCCGGTGTGTAGCTGACTCTTATCTTATCCGGAGCACACCTGTAGATTAGTCTCAGCTGGCGGTTCACTGACATTACCAAGCCAGACCAGCCTTTAACGGTTAAAGGCTGGTCTGGCTTCGTAATAAAGTTTAACCCATTTAGGTCTTCTGAAAGAATATATATTCAAAGATTTGTGCCGCATTTTCACGATTTTTCAAAAATAGCAGATCTACAAGCTCGTAGCGCGCCACTCGGTGGCGCGCTATGAGCTTGTAGATCTGCTATTTTTCAATAGCTAAAGTGTAACATAATGCTTAGTTAAAACACCAAAAAATGGATAAAGACGGATTCCACACGAATCATGTTTTTTTTTCTTTTCTTTTTGCAGGAGTGTGAAGATTTTTGCCATATTGAGTAGGCGGCATGTCATATAATGGCATATTAATGAGGGCGTATTCGACTGGCGTGGCATATTATTTAATAGATCCTGGAATTCTAAATGAGGGTACAGATCCCATAAAGTCCAGCATTTAGGAACATTTTGGGGGTGGGGGGGAATTATTATTAGCTATATGTAGTTTTATTGATCAGAGATTTGTTTTTCTCTGAGAATTATACCACACTGTGAACTGCAACTGTAAAGAAATATAGGCAAACCGTCATGGAAAAGATAAAACGCGCAGAAAGAAGTCCAAGTAAAACTAAAACACCCCCTTTCACGATGACACTCTCCCCTCTGGCTGTAGATTTTACTGTACACCATTTTACAGTTAAACATGACTCTAAAGTACAGTAGATTGTTCCCTATATATATGCAAATGAATGACCTACTTAGTTTTCACAATCATGGAACTTAAGAACAAATGTATCACTTTATTGTTGATTTTATCGTCCTGGCTACACGCCCGAATCTGGGAAGTTTCCCATCTGGGATCATAAAATCACTGAACTGAACTGAACTGGTCCAGTTTCTCTCGATCAAGGATGCTTCAGCAGCAGTTGATCTGGTGGTCGCTGCACTGGCGATTAAGCATTATGTTATACTTTAGCTATTTTAGAAAAATCATGAAAATGTGGCCCAAATGTTTGAATATATTATTTCAGAGCGGTTTTAACTCAAATCTTTGCTTCTGGGGGGGGGGGGGGGGGGTCGTGGGTTGTGGCCTATTACATATAATTTTTGGGGTCCTTGACATGAAATATTGAGAACCACTAATATAGAAACATGAGGTTTTTCAGGAAAAAAAATAGCATAAAGAATGCTTCAGCAGCAGTTGATCTGGTGGTCGCTGCACTGGCGATTAACCCAAACTCGTGACCAGCCATGGGCGGAACCTTTGGTGAAACTATTTGGTTGATCAGAAGAGATGCAAATAATGACTAAAAGCAGCAGGTGGAAAATCTTAAGGCTGAAGCTTATTATATAGCCTCCACATCACATGACACCGGGCAGCGGTCACATGACTCACTCTGTTGTGAGGAGTCGTTTCCATGCTGGGCGTGTCGGCGTGACAATGAAACTAACACCGCCTTGTGACCTCTCTGTCTTTCTCTCTCTGTCTCTGTGTCTCTGTCTGCCTCTCTCTCTCTCTGTGTCTCTGTGTCTCTGTCTGCCTCTCTCTCTCTCTCTGTGTCTCTGTGTCTCTGTCTGCCTCTCTCTCTCTCTCTGTGTCTCTGTCTGCCTCTCTCTCTCTCTGTGTCTCTGTGTCTCTGTCTGGCGTCTGCCTCTGTCTCTCTCTCTGTCTGCCTCTCACTCTCTCTCTGTCTCTGTGTCTCTGTCTGCCTCTCTCTCTCTCTGGGTCTCTGTCTTTCTCTCTCTGTCTCTGTGTCTCTGTCTGCCTCTCTCTCTCTCTGTGTCTCTGTGTCTCTGTCTGGCGTCTGCCTCTGTCTCTCTCTCTGTCTTTCTCTCTCTGTGTCTCTGTCTGTCTGCCTCTCTCTCTCTCTCTCTCTCTGTGTCTCTGTCTACCTCTGTCTCTGTCTGCCTCTGTCTCTGTCTCTGTCTGCCTCTCTCTCTCTCTCTCTCTCTCTCTCTCTCTCTGTCTCTCTATCTCTCTCTCTCTCTCGCTCTCTCTCTCTCTGTGTCTCTGTCTGCCTCTGTCTCTCTCTCTCTCTCTCTCTCTGTCTCTGTCTGCCTCTGTCTCTCTCTGTCTCTCTCTCTCTCTGTTTCTGTCTCTCTCTCTGTGTCTGTCTGTCTCTCTCTCTCTCTCTCTCTCTCTCTCTCTCTCTCTCTCTCTCTTTCTCTCTGTGTCTCTCTCTCTCTCTCTCTCTCTGTGTCTCTGTCTGCCTCTGTCTGCCTCTGTCTCTCTCTCTCTCTCTCTCTCTCTCTCTCTCTCTCTCTCTGTGTGTCTGTCTCTCTCTGTCTCTGTCTGCCTCTGTCTCTGTCTCTCTCTCTCTCTCTCTCTCTCTCTCTCTCTCTCTCTCTCTGTGTGTCTCTCTCTGTCTCTGTCTCTGTCTCTGTCTCTGTCTCTCTCTCTCTCTCTCTCTCTCTCTCTCTCTCTCTCTCTCTCTCTCTCTCTCTCTCTCTCTCGATTTTAGTTTATTCACAGTCTTTTGAATAAAATGTCATTTAGTTTATCATTTAGTCACCTGAAATGCTTTATTGTTAGTCTAGCTTTAGTCGACTAAAATGCGTTTTGGCTGCGCTTGATGCCGTCGCAATGACTGATTTGACACTTTCTGAAAATAGCCGATGTTACATGGCCATGTTGTGAGCCATGTATATACAAGTCATGTATATACAACCATGTATAAAATGACTTGTCTTTTATTTATACTGGATCTCTTGTCCACTAGTCCCATTGTAGTCTAGTTTGTATTTGTCGACGAAATTGTCTTAGTCTTAAGCTTTAGTCATCATTTAGTTTCCATTTAGTTTCCGTCAGTGAAAAAAAAGGGAGCCGACGAACATCTTTCGCCATAGTTTTTGTCATCACGACATCAACACTTGTCCAGGGGGTGTCCAGGGGGTGGGTGTCCAGGGGGTGTACTTGTATGTCAAGCAGCCTCACGGCACGCTATACAGCATATATGTCAAACTCAAGGCCCGGGGGCCAAATCAGGCCCGTGGATGAATTATCTTTGGCCCGCGGGATGATATTTAATTAGTATTAGAGCTGGCCCTCTGGTATATTGCACGGACCACCATAATACTACAAGTCCCACAACGCACTGCGAGTGCATTGGCACACATCACATACTATGAAATCAGTGCTTGGTGAGGATCATAGAACAGGAAACTGAGCTTAATAATAATGCATTTTCAGTTTTAAATGCATTTACTTTTTTTCTGTTTGCCTGGGACGTCCTCATGACCGCGGTGCCCGTGTGTTGAAACACAGTCCGGCCCTCGACCTCGACCGATTTCTTTATTTTGGCCCACTGTGTATTTGAGTTTGACATCCCTGCTATACAGAAACAGGAGATAAAGGGCTCCATTTTCGTCACCGCTAAACCCCTTATCCCTAAACTTCTTTGCCTTTTTGTGAGTGGTGCAACCACTCCAAGGAACAGCAATGTCCCTATGGGACTATGGGACTATGTCCCGATGTTTAGAGTACCAGTAGGGGCAAAAGTGGCGCTGTTGTGCCAGAAACAGAGAGAGAGAGATAGTGTTGCACTGTTGCCTGCTAATTACACAGAGAGAGAGAGAGAGAGAGAGAGAGAGGCAAGGGGGAGAGGGGAGTTGCACCACTCAGTTCACACGTGTGTGATTTTTACTATTTTGCAAAACATTTTTGAATAGTTAAAATGGCCAGTCCTACAAGCTCACAACGTGTCAATGTAGATTGGCTAGTTGAACTATTCAAAAATGTTTTGCAAAATAGTAAAAAAAAAAGGCAAAGAAGTTTAGGGATAAGGGGTTTAGCGGTGACGGAAATGGAGCTCCTGCCCCCTATGTAAGGCAGGAGCCTCAGGTTGGTAGTATACTGCAGTGGTTCTCAACGTTTTTGGCCAGGGACCCCCGGAAATGCTTTGGCAATGTCTCGGGACCCCCGCCCCGCCCCTTCCCGACCCCCAATATAAATTGACTGCTACAATAACCTTAACCCATTTTGGGCGGGAACCCCTTTTGGTGTTTTAAGCATTATGTTATAATTTAGCTATTGAAAAATAGCAGATCTACAAGCTCATAGCGCGCCACCGAGTGGCGTGCTATGAGCTTGTAGGTCTGCTATTTTTGAAAAATCGTGAAAATAAAAAATTTAAAAAATCTTTTTTTTTAAAATAATTTGGGGACCCCCTAAAATAATTTGGCGACCCCCCGAGGGGTCGCGACCCACGGGTTGAGAACCCCTGGTATACTGTATACAGCGGTTACAGCCAACCTGTATAAACCCTGGATGTAGCCTAAATGCCCCCTAGAACACACATGGTGATGAGTGACAGCTCACAGATAAAAACAAACTCCTGTTTGGAAGACGGCGTTTTGATAAGAGTGCAGTTACTTACACACAGTCACACACTGTCTGTCTGTCTGTCTGTCTGTCTGTCTGTCTGTCTGTCTGTCTGTCTGTCTGTCTGTCTGTCTCTGATTATTACCATGTGTTGTTCTTGCTTACTACTGTAAGTGGCTCTGAATTAAGTGCGTCCGCTAAATGCCTAAATTGTAAATTTTCTCTCTCTCTCTCTCTCTCTCTCTCTCTCTCTCTCTCTCTCTCTCTCTCTCTCTCTCTCTCTCTCCCTCTCCGTCTCCCAGGCTATGAATGGACTAATGCAGACGACGGGCTGGCCCGCTGTAGTGGCCTGTGTTGGGAACTGGTTCGGAAAGGGGAAGTGAGTGAACAACGCTGGCCTGCTATTCTGCTCACTGTGCAGTATCACTTACCTATTTTTTTTCAGCTGACACACACACATGCGCAGTTGCGCACACACACACACACGCGCACACACACACACACACACACACACACACACACACAGATTGACTTTACAGAAATGAGAGAGCATGTAATGTCACGCAGGGACGGATTAACCCCCACGAGGGCCCCTGGGCCGGTAATATTTGCAGGGCCCCCATAGCGCGCGTGCGTGCAACATTTACGTGTTTTTATCATCTTTTTAACCTAAATTTAACAAAATCAACAGCCAATGAAGGGCCCCAGGAGCCCTTTTCAGGACGTCAAACCTAGTACCTCACGGTCCAATTTCCCCGAAGGGCCCCTGAGAGCCAAGGGCCCCTGGGCCACGGCCCCACTGGCCCAATGGCTAATTTGTCCCTGATGTCACTGTAGTAAGGTCACCTCGACTCATTGTCTGCATCAAGGGTTGAACATTAACCACAAAAAAACCTACAGCGCATTACTTCTCCTATAGGCCAAATGGCTATAGCAGATCTACAAGCTCACACACACGTGTGTCGTTTGTTTTGCCAAATGTCCGTCACCTGCCTTTGCTGAATGTTCAGCCCAGAACAGCTTCATGTGGTCAGATAAGGGTTCACTGTGGGTCACTGGGTCAGACACATGGCGTTTTATTGAACACAAATCACAAGACGAACTTGGTTGTCTTTTCCCTCGAGCTGTGTGCATGGTGGAGACCATGTGATCCCTGGCCTTTGATTTATTTGCGTTTGTAGATTTTAGCACCCTCTGGTGGACACATTTGCAGACAGAGTGCCATTACAGTACATACCTGCTAGTCCGGCAGCTAACTAGGTTTCTTTTGTTTAAAGTGGGAAATTCGGTATATAGTTTTTGTCTCCATCAGGCCGAAGACATGGGGAGAGAGTATGTTTTGCACTCCATCCGTCCGTCTGTACAGCTAATCTCCGGCACCGTTAACCCGCCAACCCGTCGACGCCAATTTTTGCACACACAATCCCTGGACGCCAACGATGAACCTCTGCCCCAAATGTTCCAGAACGGCCTGTTATAGCGCCACCAGGAGGCCGACTTTTGAAAAACAACTTTTTGGATATTACTCCTCCAGATTCTGTCCAAAAATCCCACAAATCGTTACACACTATCTCTATAGTCATGTGTTCAAGATGGATCTGTCCAATATCTCATATTCCATCCTAATTGGCTAACATTGGCTTTCAAAGTTTGCAGGATTGGCCCGTGTTGAACAAAAAGCCTCAAATCATGAACGCAGCGTACAATTTACGTGAAATCTTTCACAGACTTTCCTACTAGGCTGAGGAATATATCCCACCCTTTTCACATTGGCCTGTTATAGCGCCACCAACAGGTAGATTTTTGCAAATCACATTTTTGGAACAAAATGCCTCAAATCATCCAAGGCGTACCTTTTCACATTGGCCTATTATAGCACCACCAGGAGGCCACAACCTGACCTGCCCTGGTGGAGACCTGTGCCCCGAGGGGCACTTTATCTATTTCTTTTTTGCATTAGCCTAAAATATTGTCTGTATACATTCATAAATCCACTTGCTGACCGGCTGTCAGAATTGAGCAATTGTATGTGACCATACCATTAACATCAGGCAAGATTTTCAAAATTTCATTATGCTTCATGTAGTGTGTGACATGTCAAACTAGGGGGTTTTCATGATTCTGAATCCATTCCAAGCACTAGTTTTGCACAAAGAACACTCCTTGGGCTAAAAACGGCCATAGCCACTTGCCCAAATGTGCCCAAAATGTGCTGACCTCATCACATGTGTGATTAAAAAAAACCCTAGTTTGACTTGTCACATGCTACATAAAGCGTAGCGCGTGGAAGGAACACGTTATTCCAACCAGTTCCTTTCCCCTCCATCAGGCGCCCCGGCTGGCCAGGGGGAGGCAGTTTAGAGACCAGGATTACTGCAGGTTTTTTGTTAGGGTCCCTACCCTAGGGCAGGGGTTCTCAACCCGTGGGTCGCGACCCCTCGGGGGTCGCCAAATTATTTTAGGGGGTCCCCAAATTATTTAAAAAAATAAAATACAAAAAAAAGATTTTTTTTCAAAAATAGCAGACCTACAAGCTCATAGCGCGCCACTCGGTGGCGCGCTATGAGCTTGTAGATCTGCTATTTTTCAATAGCTAAATTATAACAATGCTTAAAACACCAAAAGGTGTTCCCGCCCAAAATGGTTTAAGGTTATTGTAGCAGTCAATTTATATTGGGGGTCGGGAGGGGGCGGGGCGGGGGTCCCGAGACATTGCCAAAGCATTTCCGGGGGTCCCCGGCCAAAAACGTTGAGAACCCCTGCCCTAGGGGACACGGGGAGAACATGCAAACTCCACACAGAAAGGCCCTTTCTCCAACCCTGCCTCGGGTATGGGCACTAAAATAAAAAAGACTCAATGCTAACAACATTCAACAACATTCAACAGTCAGCAAGTGGATTTGTATGTGTAACCCTTTCCTCAGCGTGTAAGGGCCATATTGTCCTAATTAACAGAATCCTGAGTTCTCAGCTGTTGGTGTTGAACTGGCTGACTTACCTAATTTACCAGTAATAATGCAGGCTTGTGTTGGTAACATTAACAGAGTACTTAAATGGTGCAGTGCCTCCACCGGAGATTACTAACTCATAAACTATATGAGCTTTTCTTGTATTCCCCAGAAAATATAGTAGCAGTACCAGAAAGGACAATTTCCGTATAGTAAATCAATAACACGCTCAGGGCAACCATATAAACAGAATAACAACAGGAATTGATTCTGTTTGTTGTGTGTGAGTGGGTGCGTGTGTGTAAAGATGGAGATAGATGAGCCGTGAGCGTGCAGGTGTGGATGTGTAAAACATGCAAAAAGCAATTACTTTGACAGGCTAACCATATGGTTTCAAAACAGTTGAATATAAAGTTTGACCACCTTGAATGAATCAAAAAACCTTATAAACCCAAGAACATTATTGAACCTTGAAATAATAAACACTTTACCCTTTTTAACATAAAATTGTATCCTGTAAATATTACAGTGTGTATATATGTGTGTGGGTAAGTAAGTAAGTAAGTACATTTTATTTATAAAGCACCTTTCGAAGCAAAGCTACAAGGTGCTGAACAATTACACAGTAAAAACAAATAGAAACACAGTTGTGACAATGTAAATGAGCAAAACAAAAACAAACAAGGCAGAACAAAGACATAGGGCTATAAAATGAATCAGGTCAAAGGTACATGGGAGAAATATTTACAGAATAAATGAGTCTTTAGGAGTCTCTTAAAACAGTCAACTGATTCAGCATTTTTCAATGCCAGGGGCAAGGCATTCCATAGGGTAGGAGCTACCACAGCAAAAGCCCGGTCACCCTTCGTTTTCAACTTGGACGCGGGTGTTTCGGGTGTGTCAGTCAATATGCAGTATTAAACAAAATGTCCTGTAACAAACCTTAAAATTAAACAAAATAAACAAAACAGTCACAGTTCACTCAGAAATGTTCAAGAGAACTAATACCAAGCGCTTGGATTTTCTAGACGTTGGGGCCCATACGTTGGTGCACAAAAAAAACAACAACCAAACTCCTTAGACAAAACGAACCAGATCATCTCTGATGTCCTCCTCCTGTTACTCACGCTTCCTTACGAGTCACGGCCAAGTTCACGAGGGCTCCACGGCTTGGGAGTGAATGAACAAACCACGTGTATGTGTTTATTCCACGAAACAGAAGTCACGTCTCCGCGCAGGCCGCGTTGAATAGCGACCGTCCGTCTCCGGTCGCCGAATTCTCTCCTCCTCCGGTCCTCTCGGGTTAAACTATGGGCTGCGATGTACTGTGCACTGCTGTCTTCACAGCAGGTCGAGCAAACGTGTCACATAAACGTCCCCGAAAACAACAATTACAGACGGTACTGTTCAGTCAGTGTTCACAACTCACTGTGACTGCAAAACAAACTCTGGGGAAACCCGTCCGTTCTTCCGAGACAAACTGGGACTGTCCAACAGTTTTCTGCGCGGTACTAGACTTACTAATCTAAACAGAGAATACTACTTGCAACACTGTAAAAGTATCTCGGTTTACAATACTCTGGTTTTAATACAGAAAGTGTCCTTTTTTTCTTTTACAAGCAAACACTCATGCCATGGATACGGTACACCAAAACCCTCTGTCCCTCTTCTCTCTTGCACGTTTTCGTATTTCCTCTTTCTTTCCCCAAAAAAGGTTATACCATTGGCTTACAATATGCCAACCCCCTCGCACTGATTGGCACAAATAGGTACCAGTAGGCAGGACCATGAGAGTAACAAAATAAAAGCTCAAGCTAAACAATACTGCATTAGTGACAGCAATAAATAATAAACATGTACTGTATGTTACATATTCATTTCCTAAATTCTGTAGGGCTCTACATATGTATATTATATATAGACAATCTTTTGTCCATAACGTGTTCGGGGGAGTGAAGCCGGGGCGTGGAGTGTCACATAAGGACTAAATTTGGGAGAAACGGAATTGGACATAATACACATAATATAATACAAGCTCATACAAGCTCATACAAGCTCATAGCGCGCCACTCGGTGGCGCGCTATGAGCTTGTAGATCTGCTATTTTTCAATAGCTAAATTATAACAATGCTTAAAACACCAAAAGGTGTTCCCGCCCAAAATGGTTTAAGGTTATTGTAGCAGTCAATTTATATTGGGGGTCGGGAGGGGGCGGGGCGGGGGTCCCGAGACATTGCCAAAGCATTTCCGGGGGTCCCCGGCCAAAAACGTTGAGAACCCCTGCCCTAGGGGACACGGGGAGAACATGCAAACTCCACACAGAAAGGCCCTTTCTCCAACCCTGCCTCGGGTATGGGCACTAAAATAAAAAAGACTCAATGCTAACAACATTCAACAACATTCAACAGTCAGCAAGTGGATTTGTATGTGTAACCCTTTCCTCAGCGTGTAAGGGCCATATTGTCCTAATTAACAGAATCCTGAGTTCTCAGCTGTTGGTGTTGAACTGGCTGACTTACCTAATTTACCAGTAATAATGCAGGCTTGTGTTGGTAACATTAACAGAGTACTTAAATGGTGCAGTGCCTCCACCGGAGATTACTAACTCATAAACTATATGAGCTTTTCTTGTATTCCCCAGAAAATATAGTAGCAGTACCAGAAAGGACAATTTCCGTATAGTAAATCAATAACACGCTCAGGGCAACCATATAAACAGAATAACAACAGGAATTGATTCTGTTTGTTGTGTGTGAGTGGGTGCGTGTGTGTAAAGATGGAGATAGATGAGAAACGGAATTGGACATAATTATTTTTCTGTGTGTTGTCGTCATCACTAGGCGTGGCTTCATCATGGGCATCTGGAACTCTCACACCTCGGTGGGGAACATCCTGGGCTCTCTCATAGCGGGGGTGTACGTGTCCTCGTCCTGGGGGATGTCCTTCATCGTGCCCGGACTCATCATCGCCTCCACCGGGGTCCTCTGCTTCTTCCTCCTGGTGGAAAGTCAGTCCATCTTTAAACCCGTTTCTTTAGGCCTGACCTACAAGCTCGTAGCGCGCCACTCGGTGGCGCGCTACGAGCTTGTAGGTCTGCTATTTTTGAAAAATCGAAGAACGACTGACATAGAAACATAGCTTTTTCAGAAAACTGTCAGGATGTAGAAGACATTTTTAGAATCTGATCTCAGGTCTGATCTCAGGTCATTGGAGTGGTGCAACCACTGATTTGCACCACTCAGTTCACACGGGTGTGATTTTTTTACAATAGAAATGCTGGCACCTGTTCTGCGTTTCTATCGTAGTGTACTGGCATTTGCCAAAAAACTATACATATATGAATTATATTAACTGTTGTCATGAGTACATCCACAGCACGTGAATATTACGCAGCAAATTCTTCTACTATGGCACTAAACATTTTCAGACGTTTGAGAACTACGTATTTGGAAGGCATTCGTATAGAAAGAAAGGGCCCTCAGGTCTTATTGGGTTCATCCGTTTCGACCTGAGAACGACTCTAAAACTGTCGTCTAAATCCTGACAGTTTTCTGAAAAAACCTCATGTTTCTATGGCAGTGGTTCTCAAAACATTTTCATGTCGAGGACCCCCAAAACATATATGTACTTGGCCGCCGACCCCCATCTGAAAATATGTTGTTCCAGGCAGGGGGACCCCCCCCCCCCCCCCCCCAGAAGCAAAGATATGAGTTAAAAACATTCGCTCTGAAAGAATATATATTCAAAGATTTGAACCACATTTTCAAAACATGGCAGATCTACAAGCTCACAGCGCGGCCGAGCGGTGAGCTTGTAGATCTGCTATTTTTCAACAGCTAAAGTACTATAACAGAATGCTTAAAACACCAAAAGGGGGTTCCCGTTCAGGGCTAAAGAAAACCTTCAAATTGCTGACTTGAGTGCATCTCTTTCCTTCCTCTACAGAGCCCGAGGATGTCAACTGCAGCTCTCCACAGCACCATGTAAGTCAAAGTGCCAGATATGCGCTCACATTCTTGAAATAGATATGACAAATGAATTATGCCACAATGCAATAATTAAGCAATAAGCCACGAGAGGTCTCAGGTTACCGGGTATTTTACAATTTACCATTGTAAAATACCCGGTAAGCTGGGGCCTCGAGCGGCTTATTGCTTTTCTAAAACGGTTACAAACATATAGCAATATTAACCTCATAAAACTATTGAATTCACAAAAGTAGCTACGCTTTGCGCCACCAGAGTGAGCCACACACTTCCTTGTTTTGCTCGGCAAGTAGGCTGTGTGACGGGAGAATAGCGCTTGATGTCTTTACGGGGCTGCCTGGAGCCACACATTCACAGTCATATGAGTGCGGGCGGTGCTTACACGCCCGCACGGCCAGCGTGTGTAAGGCAATCAAGTGCTCCCCGGGTCTACAAGGCTGCAGGATGATACAAAGTGATTGAAGGTGTGGATTATCGGTGGAATTTACACCGGTCACGTGACTGTAACCAGCCAATCGGAATCAAGTATTGGGACTAACCGTTTTAGAATGCCATTTTTGCCCTTGACCATGCCTGTGACCATGAGCGCTTGACTTTTTAAGACCCAAAAGCTAATCATGAACAGAGCCTTCATCAGTATCATCGGTAACACCTGTGAAGGAATGCATAGGGAAGTACTTTTCCAAAATGGCCGCTGTGCATTATAGACCATGTTGTCCGAGCTGCTCCCGTGTGTTTCTCTTCTACGACTGCTGCCGTGGTGCTGCTCCTCGTCTTGGCTGGAGGCGCAGTGGCGGCGGCGGCGGCGGCCGTGGCGAGACCTTTTCGTGGTAATGAACGACCGCTGTGTGTGTGTTTCAGGACTCTGCGGCTCAGGAGAACGCAGAGAGGGAACCTCTGCTCCGACACTCCACCGTTGCCAACGAGGAGGTCAGGCTGCCACTCGGCCTATAACTCCCATGCAGAAACCCACCTCACCCCCCCCCCCCCCCCCCCCCCCCCGCTCACTTTTGACTCACGCTCGTTTTGATATATAGGCTGCAATGGCCTTAGGGGCCGACGACAGACAGAGCACGGCATCTTGCAATGGGTCTGGTCTATAAGATTCGATACACCACCAAGATACCCATGTACCTGTCTAAATAAATACTTACCTTAATGTCAATGAAATCTACACTAGAGGGAGTTCAACAAACCACGTTCAACCCAGATTCGGCTCAAACAAGGGGTTACACTTCTATGCCACTAACATGTGGAACGCCCTACCAACGGCCGTTAAGAAATGTGAATCCCTTGACTCCTTCAAAACCGCTCTCAAAAAGCACTTAAAGGGATAGTTCAGATTTTTTTAACTTAAGTTGTATGAAATACTTGCCATTAATATAGTGGTAGCAACTGTATTAATTGATTGCCCGAGTCCCATGGTGGGAGTTCTGCTCTGGTTTTGGTCAATATTAAGTAGTTCCGGTCATTTTGTGGGGGGCACTGGGGCCACGCAGTAAAAGTAAATTAATCCACAAAACGAACGTAATTTGTATTGTTGACCTATTTCTAAAATATTAGCGCGACTTTCGTTCAACTTAGACCCCTCTATCACATGGAACTCTTTTTTGGGCGTAGTGATGTGGACACAAAAAACATAGTTCTGTGTGATAGATACAAATGACGTAGTTTTGACATTTACTTTTACTGCGTGGCCCCAGTGCCCCCCACAAAATGGGGAACTACTCGATATTTCACCAAAACCAGAGCAGAACTCCCACCACAGGACTCGGGCAATCAATTAATACAGTTGCAACCACTATATTAATGGCAAGTATTTCATACAACTTAAGTTAAAAAAATCTGAACTATCCCTTTAAGAGCGGCTGCAACCCCCCCCCCCCCCCCCCCCCATATTATTCTCTACTGTACATACTTATCCTTCATTTCTAACTGTGTATATGACTATTTCCTTCTCTTTTTTTTGCATATAAGTGTATATCTGATGTAAACAACACAAGTGCTTTTTTTTCAGGGTTTTATTATCCTCTTAAAGACTTAAGATTTCGTGTTGACCTGTGCTTTCGTTTGAACCGCACCCATTCCACAAACTGTTAATAACATTTTCAAATCAATCAATCAATCAAGCAGATCTTCAGCAGCACGTCGCCCGTCTCCAACGAGTCGGTGGAGGTCGTCGAGGACCACAGCGAGGCCATCAGCTTCTGCGGAGCGCTCAGCATACCCGTGAGTGACCGCCGAGTGACCACCCCTTTTGGTGTTTTAAACATTATGTTAGAATTTAGCTATTGAAAAATAGCAGACCTACAAGCTCGCAGGTCAGAGCTTGTAGGTCTGCTATTTTTGAAAAAATTGTGAAAATGTGCCGCAGATTTGGATTTGGATTTTTCAGAACAAACGTTTTTAACTCAAATCTTTGCTTCTGTGTCTCGTCCGTGTTTAATGGCCGCCCCCCAATGCATTTACATTCCAATGGAAGTCACATGGTTTGACAAAACATTTTTGTTTGATGGCTGTGTTGTGCCCCCCTCCCCCGCGTCAAACAAAAATGTTTTGTCAAACCATGTGACCTCCTTTGGAAATGCATTGGGGGCGGCCATTAAACACGGACAAGACGCGAGACAAATGTTGTATGCATGTTGCAAAGGTGTGAGTCAGGCCTAGGCCAGCGGGCGCCCCGAAACAAAACAAAAAAAATATATTTTGATGTGATATGTAGCTACTTTCCTCTCAAGGAACAATAATGAAAACAAAACAAAAACAAATATTTTGATGTGATATGTAGCTACTTTCCTCTCAAGGAACAATAATGAAAACAAAACAAAAAAATATATTTTGATGTGATATGTAGCTACTTTCCTCTCAAGGAACAATAATGAAAACAAAACAAAAAAATATATTTTGATGTGATATGTAGCTACTTTCCTCTCAAGGAACAATAATGAAAACAAAACAAAAAAATATATTTTGATGTGATATGTAGCTACTTTCCTCTCAAGGAACAATAATGAAAACAAAACAAAAAAATATATTTTGATGTGATATGTAGCTACTTTCCTCTCAAGGAACAATAATTGCGAACGCAGTGAGCATTTACTATGAGACCCAGCAGATCATGTCTGTCTGTGTGTCTGTCACGCTGTAACACCACCCGCCCGCCACCAGAGGGCGCAGCTGTATCACACACAAAAACACATGCACACACACACACACACACACACACACACACACACACACACACACACACACACACACAAACAACTTAACTTAAAAAAAAACTTAACTTAAAAAACAAACTTAAAAAGAAAAAGCTTTAAAAAAAACTTAACTTAAAAATAATATTTAAAAAAAAAAGAGCCACCAGAGGGCGCAGCTGTATCACACAGAAAAACACATGCACGCGCACACACACACACACACACACACACACACACACACACACACACACACACACACACACACAACTTAACTTAATAAAAAAAACTTAACTTAAAAAACAAACTTAAAAAGAAAAAACTTAAAAAAAAACGTAACTTAAAAAAACGTAACTTAAAAAGAATCTTAAAAAAAAAACAAAAAACCTTAAAGTACGTAATTTATTCTAAATGTTGTTATTGCAATTTACGAGCTGCGTTTGCTTCCCGCGTTCGCGCGTCTTACTTGTGAATAAGTACTCTACTTTGTCCCATGGTGTGGTGTAACCTTCTTTGTCCCATGCATGCAGGGTGTGGTGGAGTTCTCCCTGTGTCTGCTCTTTGCCAAGCTGGTCAGCTACACCTTCCTCTACTGGCTTCCTCTTTACATCTCCAACGTCGGTCAGTACGTCTTCCATTTGCTCCTCAAACAAACGAGATAAAGCACACTTATACGTTACATTTATTTGAACCATAATCATTTTCTGTTTTGTTCTGTCGTTCTTTTTTTTTTCCTTCCCCCCCCAAATCAATAGAATTAATTTTATGTTTTCAGCTCATTTCGACGCCAAGGAGGCCGGGGACATGTCGACGTTGTTTGACGTCGGAGGAATTGTGGGTACGTATTTTAGTCTCTATGCCAATTTTAGAAGCAGAGCATCGTACTATGGATCTGTAAAAAAGTGCTCAGTGAAAGACTAAAGCTTAACTTACTGCACGATGGTGTCGCTTAGTGACAAGAATTGATTGTTCGCTTAAGATCAGGCCTTCTCGCCAAGTGACACCATCGTACAACCAGGCAGTGGCGTGCACAGATAGACACTAGGGGGTGCTAGAGCCCTTTGTGAGTTGTACACTGTACAGTATGTGGACCATGGTGACATTGATCAATTCTTGATCAAAAGCTTCTAATATATTATTTAGGCCCAAAAATCTATAAATCTCACACTATTAAGGCAACCGGCCGGTTCCACACGCTGCACAAGGTGCCCTTTTTTTCACTTGAGCACCTGCCCCTCTAAATGTCTGTGCACGCCACTGCAACCAGGGGTAAGATGTCGGTAGGGCTATCCTGGTCGTTTTGAAGATACACGCAAGCCCGGTTCGCAGTTGACTTTTCACACCTCGCTAACAAAACGTGTGTGAATTCTGTGAAATAGCTTCAGCTTGGAGATAACAGGAATATGAGCGAGCTGGGATGCATATCATCAATGGTGACGGTCCATTGTGTTGACTTAATTGCCAAGTGGTTTACCGTAGGTGTCGGCTCTAAAGAGTTGGATTCATGGACTAATTAAAATTGCAGACAGAGGTGACGTTTGCGAGGTAAAAATGCACAACACTAAAGTTTCCGCCATTATGCAAGCAAATAGAATACAATTTGATATGCAGTAGATTGTGGGTTAATAAATAGGCCTATATACACATTAAGGAGGTTATTTCAATGGCATGTGTGCCCCACTAGTTGTATGGAAAATGGTGCGTTTATATAGCGCCTTTATCCAAGGCGCTTTACATAGATTGTGCATCAGTTCGCCCATTCACACACACACATTCATACACCGATGGCGGCCGAAACCATGCAAGGCACCAACCAGCACATCAGGAGCAATTTGGGGTTCGGAGTGTTGCTCGAGGACACTTCGACACTGACTCTGGGGGAGCACGGGTTCGAACTGGCAACCTTGCGGTTACCATCCAGCCACTCTACCACCCTGAGCCGCCGCCTCCGCCCCTAAAATTAAATCCACAGCACATACAGTTGGGTGCCACCGATATTGTCCCTTATCATTTGACCCATTTAGGCCTGACCTCAAAATTTAAAAAAAATCCTTCTAAATTCTCATAAATATTTTCACGATTTTTCAAAAATAGCAGACCTACAAGCTCGTAGCGCGCCACTCGGTGGCGCGCTATGAGCTTGTAGATCTGCTATTTTTCAATAGCTAAATTATAACATAATGTTTAAAACACCAAAAGGGGTTCCCGCCCAAAATGGGTTAACTGTCCTTTTTGCGCAGATCACGCAAACCTCAGCAAAAAGAAAAGGACAATATCGATGGCCTCCAACTGTAACAGTAGGCTACAACAGATTATCAGTTTTTAATGGGTGGTCACTGGTTACATAATTATGTGTTACTATAATCACCCCCATGGGATTTCGCGGTCATAATAACTGCAGCACACTTTGAAAGTGGCCAAAAGCGCATCTCATCATCACACATGGTGTGTATTTGTATGTGTTTCTTTCCAGGAGGCATCGTGGCTGGTCTGGTGTCCGACCACACCGGAGGCAGAGCAACCACATGTGCTGTGATGCTCACACTGGCTGCTCCAATGGTGACTATATATGTTATCAATATGCTAACACTGGCTGCTCCAATGGTGACTATACATGTTAGCATTATGCTAACACTGGCTGCTCCAATGGTGACTATACATGTTAGCATTATGCTAACACTGGCTGCTCCAATGGTGACTATACATGTTAGCATTATGCTAACACTGGCTGCTCCAATGGTGACTATACATGTTAGCATTATGCTAACACTGGCTGCTCCAATGGTGACTATACATGCTATCAATATGCTAACACTGACTGCTCCAATGGTGACTATACATGTTAGCATTATGCTAACACTGGCTGCTCCAATGGTGACTATACATGTTAGCATTATGCTAACACTGGCTGCTCCAATGGTGACTATACATGTTAGCATTATGCTAACACTGGCTGCTCCAATGGTGACTATACATGTTAGCATTATGCTAACACTGGCTGCTCCAATGGTGACTATACATGTTAGCATTATGCTCACACTGGCTGCTCCCATGGTGACTATACATGCTATCAATATGCTAACACTGGCTGCTCCAATGGTGACTATACATGTTAGCATTATGCTAACACTGGCTGCTCCAATGGTGACTATACATGTTAGCATTATGCTAACACTGGCTGCTCCAATGGTGACTATATATGTTATCAATATGCTAACACTGACTGCTCCAATGGTGACTATACATGTTAGCATTATGCTAACACTGGCTGCTCCAATGGTGACTATACATGTTAGCATTATGCTAACACTGGCTGCTCCAATGGTAGCCTGGAACTCACCTATGCTTTTTATAGGCATAGGCAGCTCCCGGCAGGATCCGCTGGGAGCTGCGCCGGGACGTTGGAATACGGCCAATATGGCCATACTGGCATACTAGACATTGTGGTGTTTGGCTGTGTTCCCCCGGACTGCACGCATGCAAATCCGGAAGAGAAACTATGGGAGTGTTTGCTTTTTGTGTCGTCCCAACGCTCGGCTAGCGCCTCGCTCGGCGGAGCCTCACGTGGCTCAAGGCCACCAGACACGGCGCGCCTCCGTCATTGTGTCAGTGACACAAAAAGCAAACGCTCCCATAGTTTCTCTTCCGGATTTCCCAGGTGCTGATTACGAACATTTTCTTGATTATCGGGTGATAACAGTTGAATGGGGTTCTATTTTCGTGGCGCAAGCCATCCAGCACTCTTTATCTACTGGAGATGCGGTGTATAGTACGACATGGATTTCTAAACGACATTTGTCCAACGCAAAATGGTGCGTTCCAAGTTCAGGAGACTTTGGAAAAAAAACTGTTCTCCTGAATGCTGCCTTCCGGCATGGCATGGAAAGGAGAGGAGGGGCATTTGCATTTCTTCCACCGTAATAAATGCTTGTTGTTGTTGTTGTTGTTGGTCTTGATGTATGTTGACAGTGTGTTTGTGTTTTGCCTTAATTGCAGCTCTTCCTCTACAACTCCATTGGCCAGAGCAGCATTGGCGCTACCATCGGTAAGACCTCCGTTTTTAGTGTGTGGTTATGGTGGCTTCAAAATGTTCAAAATGTGTACAACATTTATTGAAAATAGTTCAAAGTTCAAAATGTGTAAACTTTTTATTGAAAATAGTTCAAAGTTCAAAATGTGTACAAATTTGTATTGAAAATAGCAGATCTACAAGCTCACAATGTGTCGCGTTGCAACGCATTGTGAGCTATTTTCAATAAATCGGCTATTTTCAAATGTGTGCAGGATTGAAGTGGTTAATGTATGTTTTCTAATCAAAATTAAAATCGCCAAAGTAACTAGTAACTAAAGTTTCCAAGTGATTGTAGTGGAGTAAAAGTGAAAGTACTGGAAATTTGAAATACTCAAATAAAGTACAAATAACTCAAAATTGTACTTAAGTACAGTACTTAAGTAAAAGTACTTAGTTACTTTCCACCACTGCATGTCACTCGCCACAGAGAGGAACCATACATGCTGTAAGCTGTCAGGCAGAAACGTCACACTGTCCGATTCCATGTTCTAAACGGTTGGTGTTTTTTTTTGTTGTAAATTAGTGCCCCCTACTGTTACTATTATATATCACTGTGTCGCACACAAGGGGATCAGAAGTAGCAGATCTACAAGCTCGACACACGGCGTGTTGTGATCAGGGTTAAATCTAAACGAGGTAGATGAATCGTCTAAATAACGGTAGATGTAACTTTCTGGGTGTGTTTGTGTGTGTGTGCGCGTGTGTGTGTGTGCGCGCGTGCGTGTGTAGCCATGCTGATGGTGTGTGGAGCTCTGGTGAACGGACCATACGCCCTCATTACCACCGCCGTGTCAGCTGACCTGGTGAGTCCTGAAAGGTCACATTCCACTCGGGTCACGTGACTCACACCGTGTGACATGTGATACCATGACTGTACTATTAACACTAATACTGTACTATACTATACACAGAGTTAGTGTCGAAAGTGTCCTTGAGCAAGACTCTGAACCCCTAATTGCTCCCGATGTGCAGGTTGGTGCCGTGCACGGTTTCCTCCGCCATCGGTGTGTGGATGGGTGAACGTGTCGTCGAATCAAATGGAATCAACCTTCATTTATATGTATATTAACCCATTTTGGGGCGGGAACCCCTTTTGGTGTTAGCATTATGTTACGCTTTAGCTATTGAAAAATAGCAGATCTACAAGCTCATAGCGCGCCACCGAGTGGCGCGCTACGAGCTTGTAGGTCTGCTATTTTTGAAAAATCGAAGAACGACTGACATTAGAAACGTAGCTTTTTCAGAAAACTGTCAGGATGTAGAAGACGTTTTTTTAGAATCTGATCTCAGGTCAGAATGGGTTAACAAACTCAACCAGGGTTGAACCAAAGTGCTTCGCGACAAATTAACGAAAGCAAAATACATCAAGCAGAGCGAAGAAAAACATGGCATATACAATCAGATAACATTGAAAGCCAGGCAATCTATGTAAAGCGCCTTGGATAACACCATCTGACTGTACACTGACTACACTTACACTATAGAGCGTCGCAGTCCCGCCGCCCCATCGAGAGACCCGGAAAATAAATCCCCGTTCATTTTCCTCATAGACTTTTCACAAAGTATTTATTTAAAGACGGTTACGCCGCGGACAAAGCCAACTCTTGTCGTGACAAATCATGACAACAAACACAATTTTTCGGGCCAAACAAAGAATTAGAAAGTAGGAAAAAAACGGCAGGTTACAACACTTTTCTTTGTTGTTTTTCCTTCTTTGTAATTATTTGTTTGGTCCAAAATATTGTGTGTGTTGTCATGATTTGTCACGACTCGAGTTGGCTTCGTACGACTTTTTAAAGGTATATTCAGTGATTTGACTTAATTCAAATGTCACTTATTTTTCCTTTTTTTCTGGATAATCCTCCCTACTATAGAGTGTGCTGACCATATAAGGAGTTCCTCCCTGTCCCCAGTGAGCCCCTGGGGTCAAAAAACCCTAGTTTCAGTTTTGGTGGCGGGTGGCAAAACCGTCATCCAATCAGGATGAGAGGGGCCTTCCTCCAATCATGATCGAGTGGGGGCGGGCCTTGTTGCACATGCTGTTGGCCTGTTGCACTTCACCCCACTGTAGAGCGTGCATGTGCATATTTTGTTACCGGGGCGAACTGGGTGGTTTTCCAAATCACCCAAATCACTGAATGCTCCTTTAAAAGGTCTTTAAATAAATACTTTTTGAAATGTCTACGGGGGAAAAATGCATTGGGATTCATTTCCTGGGCCTGGCGTCGTCATGAAAGGGGGCGGGACTGCGACGCTCTATACACTGTCACTCAGCCTCGGCTTGGCATAATCATTGCTGCAGGGCACAAACCTTATATTTCCATATTTAATTACCCCCCTCCTCCCCCCCACCATAAATTAATTCCCTACTTCGCCATACAAGAGTGAAGAGTCTCTCTCGCAGCAAGTAGCAAAAAAAATTGCCGGTTACTCGTTTACAGGGGCTTGCATTTTTTTTGTTCAAGCTCCGTCGTTTGGTGTTAATTGATTCCATAAGGGAAGAAGAAGAGGTGGGAAGAGATACATGAAATAAAAACAAATTGTCTACATATTTGCACACACACTTACCACACCTTAGAAGTACGTGATTAAGTAAGTAAGACATAAGCACGTGAGCTTAACCCATTTTGGGGCGGGAACCCATTTCGGTGTTTTAAACATTGTTATAATTTAGCTATTGAAAAATAGCAGGTCTACAAGCTCATAGCGCGCTATGAGCTTGTAGGTCTGCTATTTTCGAGAAATCGTGAAGAATGGGGGGGGGGGGGGGGTTCCTGGAACAATATTATTTTCAGACGGGGGTCGGAGGCCAATTACATATATTTTTGGGGGTCCTTGACATGAAAAATTGTACACCACTGATATAGAAACATGAGGTATTTCAGAAAACTGTCAGGATTTTGAAGACATTTTTTAAAATGTCGACGTCGGGCCTAAATGGGTTAAACAATTTTTTTTTAAAGTGTTTTTCTTTTTTTTTATAAATATGAATCAATGAAACGCAGACCAGACCTTGTGACTAAATCATGACTACATTGGATCCATTGGTACACAACTTCCCCACGCTTGACTGCATGACTCAGTGGGGATAAACCCTAACCGCCTCGACTAACTCATTCATCGCCACCAGGGGGCGCCAAAAGGCCCAGACCGCCACCATATATCTTTTATTTTATTTTATACATTTTTTTTTTTTTCAAAAAAAAAAGTTTAAAAAAAAAACTAATTTTTTTTCCCCCAGGACATCATGAAAAAGAAGTTAAATAAGTCCTTGGTGACCATTGAGTTAATGCTTATTAATTAACCCATTTTGACCTGAGATCAGATTCTAAAAATGTCTTCTACATCCTGACAGTTTTCTGAAAAAGCTACGTTTCTGTCAGTGGTTCTTCGATTTTTCAAAAATAGCAGACCTACAAGCTCGTAGCGCGCCACTCGGTGGCGCGCTATGAGCTTGTAGATCTGCTATTTTTCAATAGCTAAAGCATAACATAATGTTTAAAACACCAAAAGGGGTTCCCGCCCAAAATGGGTTAAGATGCCAAACACTGCGATGACAGTGTTGTTTTTTGGCAGCACATTTTGATTTTAGTTAGTCTTTTGAGCAGTTTTCATTTAGTTTTAGTCACATTTTAGTCACCCGGAATGTTTTAGTGTTGATCTAGTTTTAGTCGACTAAATGTCATATAATATTTGAGTCGACTACATCTACAGTTGATTTAGTCGACTACAATGTGTTTCGGCGGGCCACGATGCCGTCTTAATGGCTGATTTTAAACTTGCTAAAAATAGCCGATCTACAAGCTCGCTGCGACGCGTTGTGAGCTTGTGGATCTGCTATTTTCAGCATGCAACCATTTTAGTCTAGTTTTTTTTTTATTTGTCGACGAAATTGTCAACATATTTAGTCTTAGTTTCAGACATCATAGCTTAGTCTTCATTTAGTTTCCATTCAGTTTTCGTCAGTGAAAAAAGGTAGTCGACGAACATTCTTCGTCTTAGCTCTAGTCGACTGTCTGCTGCGGTGTCATCATTATTATTATTATTATTATTATCCCATTCTGGACGGGAACCCCTTTTGGTGTTTTAACTAAGCATGATGTTATACTTTAGCTATTGAAGAAATAGCAGATCTACAAGCTCGTAGCGCGCCACTCGGTGGCGCGCTACGAGCTTGTAGATCTGCTATTTTTGGAAAAAATCGTGAAAATGCGGCACAAATCTTTGTATATATATTCTTTCAGAAGACTTTTTATTTATTTCGACGTCAGGCCTAAATGGGTTATTATTATTATTAGTATTATTATTATTATTATTGTTATTAGTATTATTGTTGTTGTTGTTGTTGTTATTATTGTTATTATTATTGTTATTAAGATGCTTGCCGTTCCACAGGGAACTCATGAGAGTCTGAGAGGGAACTCCAGAGCGCTGTCCACGGTGACCGCCATCATAGACGGTACAGGATCAATAGGTACGTACTGTATATGGAACGCCTCACTAGGGCATTAAGCAACTAGTCGACTAGTTTACTAGTCGACTAGTAAATCCACTAGTCGACCTTGTTGGTACTAGTTGACTAGTTGATAAGAAAAAAAAGTTTATTTTTTTATTTTTTATTTTTTTCCCGGTTTTGTAGGCCTCAAGATCAGGTAGATTATAGTTATAGTCACCATGTACACAGTTTTTCAATGTACAAATATTAAAAATATATATATATATTATTTTTTTGTAGGCCTCAAGATCAGGTAGATTATAGTTATAGTCACCATGTACACAGTTTTTCAATGTACAAATATTAAAAAAATATATATATATTATTTTTTTGTAGGCCTCAAGATCAGGTAGATTATAGTTATAGTCACCATGTACACAGTTTTCCAATGTACAAATATATAAAAAAAAAAAAAAGTTTATTTTTTTAATTTATTTTATTTGTTACATAATAGGTAGTTAACTAGTCGACTAGTAAACTAGGCAACTAGTCAACTAGTAAAAATGACTAGAAGTGAATGCCCTATGGAACGCCTCACGCACTGCTGGCACAAGTCAGAATTCCGACTGTCAGGCAGAAACCTCCCGTCTCAATATTCTTTCATAAACTTAAACGCCCCGCTTGAGCATACGACAGCGTCACACGCACACAAAAACATATTAGAAAGTAGCTGGATTTACAGAAACGCCGAGCGAAAGCGACTCGCTTCGAGCTTGTAGATCTGCTGCATTTGCTCTGCTTGAATTCAAATACCCGAGAAAGTAACGGTTTGTGGACGTCGTGAGGTTTCTCCCCACCCTACAGACAGACAGACAGACAGACAGACAGACAGACAACGTGACCAAGCTGTTTTCTGCCCCCTCAATGTCGTATAACTCTGTCTTATTCTATGGCTCTGGTTTAAACATTCTGTCAGACTTCAACCACAGCCAAAGCGATATATGTAGGACTGTTTGGATACATATTCAGATCCGTTTAATTAACCCATTTAGGCCTGACATCGAAATTTAAAAAAAATGTCTTCTAAAATCATCTGAAATACCTATGTTTCTATGTCAGTGGCTCTCAATATTTCATGTCAAGGACCCCAAAAATGATATGTAGGCCTATTTGGCCGCCGACCCCCCCATCTGAAATTATGTTGTTCCAGGGACTTCCCCAGAACAAGCAAAGATTTGAGTTAAAAATGTTCGCTCTGAAAAAAAATATATATTCCACATTTGCGCCACACTTTCACGATTTTTCAAAAATAGCAGATCTACAAGCTCGTAGCGCGCCACTCGGTGGCGCGCTATGAGCTTGTAGATCTGCTATTTTTCAATAGCTAAATTATAACAATGTTTAAAACACCATAAGGGGTTCCCGCCCCCAAAATGGGTTACCACCGGTACGACAGTGAAATGAAAAGCATGTCATCATAGCACAGTACAGAATCAAGCAAAAACAAACACAAACAAAGGAGCAGTACAGTAGTAGTAGTTTCCCTTTTATGCCCATATATGTAGATGTCTGTATCCGTCTCTCTGTGTCCCCTTTATTCCTATATATGGAGATCTGTGTCTGTGTCAGGCATGCCCACATATGGAGTGTTGTGATGTCAGAACAGGCCAGCTCCATATACAGTTGGGTGCCACCGATATTGTCCCTTATCATTTGACCCATTTAGGCCTGACCTCAAAATTTTAAAAATAAAAAATCCTTCTAAATCCTCCAGTTTTCTGAAAATAAATATTTTCACGATTTTTCAAAAATAGCAGATCTACAAGCTCGTAGCGCGCCACTCGGTGGCGCGCTATGAGCTTGTAGATCTGCTATTTTTCAATAGCTAAATTACAACATCATGTTTAAAACACCAAAAGGGGTTCCCGCCCAAAAATGGGTTAACTGTCCTTTTGCGCAGATCACGCAAACCTCAGCAAAAAGAAAAGGACAATATCGATGGCCTCCAACTGTATATGGACCCTGGAGCCAGGGGCCGCATGTCCAGAGGCCCGGGCAGTATAGATAGGCCTTTTTGTGGCGGTTCTGGACAACCGGCTATCCGACCGACCGACTCGACACAGAGCACGGTGTGGAACGCGTGTGTCGAATTTGAAGTCGGTGGGGCGAACGGTTCTCGAGCTACGTGCATCACGCGGACAGACGGACAGAGACGTTGTGCATTTATATAGATAGAAAGACAGGCCTGATGTTCATTTCACGGCCATAAAAGACGTCTTCGCGGTGTGTCTCTGAAACGCCGTATAAATTGTGCTTGAAAGTTAACTGCCGAATTGATGATAGTGTGTCGATGCCATAGAGTAGACCATGAACGTTGAAGCCGCCGCCCCACACCCTGGACAAAGCTGGAACTGAAGAGCACGCGGCTGCGCTTTCAACCCATTTTGACCTGAGATCAGATTCTAAAAAAAAAATTCTTCTACATCCTGACAGTTTTCTGAAAAAGCTATGTTGCTATGTCGGTCGTTCTTCGATTTTTCAAAAAATAGCAGACCTACAAGCTCGTAGCGCGCCACTCAGTGGCGCGCTACGAGCTTGTAGGTCTGCTATTTTTCAATGGCTAAAGCATGACATAATGCTAACACCAAAAGGGGTTCCCGCCCAGAATGGGTTAACACAGAGTGCTTGTTCATGAATAGATTCAAGGCGCGTTCATGGAGGTTAGTGAGCGACTTCCATTGAAATGAATAGCTGGGGGGGCGGGGAAGTTTATATATAACTCATGAACGGCATCATGGGAATTGTAGGAACACAGAGAATGGACAACATAGACAGACAAGGCGATATGAGTCAATGGGCTGTATTTTGCGTCTCTTAAGTACCAGGTCTTATTACTTAACTTAAGACCTGGAGGCGTGGTCAATGCTGTTTGGCCACTCAGAATAGCCAAATGGCATTGATCACGCCTCCAGGTCTTAAGTTAAGTAATAAGACCTGGTACTTAAGACACGCAAAATACAGCCCAGTATCTTTTGTTACTTTCTATGGACTATGGTTTTGGCTTAAAATTAGATTCCACCTAAAATGACGTATAACCTTTTGGATCAATTTGCGCAATGTTTCATGGATATGTCAATCTTGAAATTGGGTGTGAATTTTAAAGCCGTTGCATACTAATATTAATGTTGTCTCCTAGGAGCTGCACTTGGCCCTCTGTTAGGCTGCACACTAATATTAATGCTGTCTCCTAGGAGCTGCACTTGGCCCTCTGTTAGGCTGCACACTAATATTAATGCTGTCTCCTAGGAGCTGCACTTGGCCCTCTGTTAGGCTGCATACTAATATTGATGTTGTCTCCTAGGAGCTGCACTTGGCCCTCTGTTAGGCTGCATACTAATATTAATGTTGTCTCCTAGGAGCTGCACTTGGCCCTCTTTTAGGCTGCATACTAATATTAATGCTGTCTCCTAGGAGCTGCACTTGGCCCTCTGTTAGGCTGTATACTAATATTAATGTTGTCTCCTAGGAGCTGCACTTGGCCCTCTTTTAGGCTGCATACTAATATTAATGCTGTCTCCTAGGAGCTGCACTTGGCCCTCTGTTAGGCTGTATACTAATATTGATGTTGTCTCCTAGGAGCTGCACTTGGCCCTCTTTTAGGCTGCATACTAATATTGATGTTGTCTCCTAGGAGCTGCACTTGGCCCTCTGTTAGGCTGCATACTAATATTAATGTTGTCTCCTAGGAGCTGCACTTGGCCCTCTGTTAGGCTGCATACTAATATTGATGTTGTCTCCTAGGAGCTGCACTTGGCCCTCTGTTAGGCTGCATACTAATATTGATGTTGTCTCCTAGGACCTGCACTTGGCCCTCTGTTAGGCTGCATACTAATATTGATGTTGTCTCCTAGGACCTGCACTTGGCCCTCTGTTAGGCTGTATACTAATATTAATGTTGTCTCCTAGGAGCTGCACTTGGCCCTCTGTTAGGCTGTATACTAATATTGATGTTGTCTCCTAGGACCTGCACTTGGCCCTCTGTTAGGCTGCATACTAATATTGATGTTGTCTCCTAGGAGCTGCACTTGGCCCTCTGTTAGGCTGCATACTAATATTGATGTTGTCTCCTAGGAGCTGCACTTGGCCCTCTGTTAGGCTGCATACTAATATTGATGTTGTCTCCTAGGAGCTGCACTTGGCCCTCTGTTAGGCTACATACTAATATTGATGTTGTCTCCTAGGAGCTGCACTTGGCCCTCTGTTAGGCTGCATACTAATATTGATGTTGTCTCCTAGGAGCTGCACTTGGCCCTCTGTTAGGCTGCATACTAATATTAATGTTGTCTCCTAGGAGCTGCACTTGGCCCTCTGTTAGGCTGCATACTAATATTGATGTTGTCTCCTAGGAGCTGCACTTGGCCCTCTGTTAGGCTGCATACTAATATCGATGTTGTCTCCTAGGAGCTGCACTTGGCCCTCTGTTAGGCTACATACTAATATCGATGTTGTCTCCTAGGAGCTGCACTTGGCCCTCTGTTAGGCTGCATACTAATATTGATGTTGTCTCCTAGGAGCTGCACTTGGCCCTCTCTTAGGCTGTATACTAGTATTAATGTTGTCTCTCCTAGGAGCTGCACTTGGCCCTCTGTTAGGCTGCATACTAATATTGATGTTGTCTCCTAGGAGCTGCACTTGGCCCTCTGTTAGGCTGTATACTAATATTGATGTTGTCTCCTAGGAGCTGCACTTGGCCCTCTGTTAGGCTGCATACTAATATTGATGTTGTCTCCTAGGAGCTGCACTTGGCCCTCTGTTAGGCTGCATACTAATATTGATGTTGTCTCCTAGGAGCTGCACTTGGCCCTCTGTTAGGCTGCATACTAATATTGATGTTGACTCCTAGGAGCTGCACTTGGCCCTCTCTTAGGCTGCATACTAATATTAATGTTGTCTCTCCTAGGAGCTGCACTTGGCCCTCTGTTAGGCTGCATACTAATATTAATGTTGTCTCCTAGGAGCTGCACTTGGCCCTCTGTTAGGCTGCATACTAATATTGATGTTGTCTCCTAGGAGCTGCACTTGGCCCTCTGTTAGGCTGCATACTAATATTAATGTTGTCTCCTAGGAGCTGCACTTGGCCCTCTGTTAGGCTGCATACTAATATTAATGTTGTCTCCTAGGAGCTGCACTTGGCCCTCTGTTAGGCTGCATACTAATATTGATGTTGTCTCCTAGGAGCTGCACTTGGCCCTCTGTTAGGCTGCATACTAATATTAATGTTGTCTCCTAGGAGCTGCACTTGGCCCTCTGTTAGGCTGCATACTAATATTAATGTTGTCTCCTAGGAGCTGCACTTGGCCCTCTGTTAGGCTGCATACTAATATTGATGTTGTCTCCTAGGAGCTGCACTTGGCCCTCTGTTAGGCTGCATACTAATATTAATGTTGTCTCCTAGGAGCTGCACTTGGCCCTCTGTTAGGCTGCATACTAATATTAATGTTGTCTCCTAGGAGCTGCACTTGGCCCTCTGTTAGGCTGCATACTAATATTAATGTTGTCTCCTAGGAGCTGCACTTGGCCCTCTGTTAGGCTGCATACTAATATTAATGTTGTCTCCTAGGAGCTGCACTTGGCCCTCTGTTAGGCTGCATACTAATATTGATGTTGTCTCCTAGGAGCTGCACTTGGTCCTCTGTTAGGCTGCATACTAATATTGATGTTGTCTCCTAGGAGCTGCACTTGGCCCTCTGTTAGGCTGCATACTAATATTGATGTTGTCTCCTAGGAGCTGCACTTGGCCCTCTGTTAGGCTGCATACTAATATTGATGTTGTCTCCTAGGAGCTGCACTTGGCCCTCTGTTAGGCTGCATACTAATATTGATGTTGTCTCCTAGGAGCTGCACTTGGCCCTCTGTTAGGCTGCATACTAATATTGATGTTGTCTCCTAGGAGCTGCACTTGGCCCTCTGTTAGGCTGCATACTAATATTAATGTTGTCTCCTAGGAGCTGCACTTGGCCCTCTGTTAGCTGGGGTCATCTCTCCTACCGGCTGGACCAACGTGTTCTACATGCTCATCTCTTCCGACGTCTTGGCATGTCTGGTCAGTAATATCAGGCAATTATTTTACTCCTCTGCAATTATTTGAAAACCCTAGTTACTCATTTCTTTGTAGATTTTTGAGTATTATTACACCACCTATTATACTGTGGCGATTTGAAAATAGCTGATCTACAAGCTCACAATGCGCCATGTTGTGATCTAGTAGGTATTCTTTATTTTATTTAAAAAATAATAATAATTGAAAGGATTTTTATACATTTGAAAACTTGAAATGGGACTTTCTGCATAATCAATGACTCATTTTTCTTCTGGTACTTAAAACATATTTTGATGCCAATACTTTTGTACTTTTAGTACATTTTGAATACCGAACTTGTACCATTTGTACTTAAGAATAATAAGGTATTGATTACTTCCATCACTCTGCCTGATACTTGGTAGCGTGCGTGTGTCACGCACACACACACACACACACACGCGCGCGCACACGCACGCACGCACGCACGCAGAGCTTTGGCTGTGGTTGAAGTCTGACAGAATGTTTAAACCAGAGCCATAGAATAAGACATACGACATTGAGGGGGCAGAAAACAGCTTGGTCACGTTGTTCGTGTACTCGCGCGAGCCCCACATAGACTCCAATGCATTCGGTAAACTTCCGCTTTTCCCTTTTCAATGGAAGTCTATGTAGAAGAGCCTGCTGGCCCCCCCTGTGAAGTGAACGGAGTTGTCGTAGCTCTGTCTCACTCTATGGCTCTTGTTTAACCCATTTTGGGCGGGAACCCCTTTTGGTGTTAGCATTATGTTATGCTTTAGCTATTGAAAAATAGCAGATCTACAAGCTCATAGCGCGCCACCGAGTGGCGCGCTACGAGCTTGTAGGTCTGCTATTTTTGAAAAATCGAAGAACGACTGACATAGAAACATGGCTTTTTCAGAAAACTGTCAGGATGTAGAAGACATTTTTAGAATCTGATCTCAGGTCAAAATGGGTTTTAAACCAAGTCCTTAGGAGAGAGCTTCGGCTGTGGTTGAAGTCTGACAGGATGTTTCTTCTCAGTTTCTATCCAGGCTGGTTTACAAGGAAGTGCAGGGATGGTGTGGACGCACCTCTCGGTTACCAGGGTGAGTACAGGGTGAGGACTTGTGACTTTATATACCCCCCCCCCCCCCCCCCCCCCCCCCCAAAAAAAAAGAAAAAGTCCTTCAGTTCATTCAGGTTAACCCATTTAGGCCTGACGTCGAAATTTAAAAAAAAAATCTTCTAAATCCTCTAAATAAATATTTTCACGATTTTTCAAAAATAGCAGACCTACGAGCTCGTAGCGCGCCACTCGGTGGCGCGCTATGAGCTTGTAGATCTGCTATTTTTCAATAGCTAAATTACAACATAATGTTTAAAACACCAAAAGGGGTTCCGGCCCAGAAAGGGTTAAAGCATTATGTTATACTTTTAGCTATTGAGAAATAGCAGATCTACAAGCTCATAGCGCGGCGCCGGGTGCCGCGCTATGAGCTTGTATCTCATATCTTTGCTTCCGGGGGGGGGGGGGGTCCCTGGAACAACATATTTCTGGGGGTCCTTGACATGGAAAAAAGGGTTGAGCACCACTGACATAGAAACATGGGTTTTTTTCAGAAAACCTTTAGGATTTAGGAGACTTTTTTTTTTAACAATCGTCTAAATGGGTTAATTATAACTTAATTAATATTAATATAATTAATTAATTATTATAATTAAGTTACCCTGCAAGTGGTAAACCACAGCCATTTCACATTGGACCATGGAACAGCATTAAGATACATTTAGAGCAGTAGGGGGTGACACAAACAGTTCAAGTTCAAGTTCAGCAGTGGCGTGCACTAGACACTAGGGGGTGCTAGAGCACCCCCTGCTCTTTTGGCAATGTGCCCTTTTGGAAAGAAAAAAAAAAGCAGACCTACAAGTTCATAGCGCGCCACTCGGTGGCGCGCTATGAACTTGTAGATCTGCTATTTTTCAATAGCTAAAGCATAACATAATGCTAACACCAAAAGGGGTTCCCGCACAAAATAGATTAAGGCAACCGGCCGGTTCCACACGCTGCACAAGGTGCCCTTTTTTAACTTGAGCACCTGCCCCTCTAAATGTCTGTGCACGCCACTGCAGTAGGGGGTGACACAAACAGTTCAAGTTTATCTGTTAATTAAACTAATGCAGTGATGCAGCAGTACTATATTAGTGACTTGAAGGCTATCTCTCCAGTTGATGCACATTATGGCTCCAAAACTATGGAATTAACTTCCCATTGCAATAGGCCTATCTCACAGCCCCCTTTCCACGCCCCCTTCCGGTAGCTAGTGGTGTCATTTAACATTAGGCATTTACACCTTTTTTTTCTCTGGAGAATCTAAGTACATTTCCTAATGTTAAAATGTCAAAGACCGATAATAATATGAAGAAAACACAATGGTATAACAACTCAAATAAGTAGAATAGACCTTACCTTCACAAAAGGGTAGTTTGTGGCTTGTGGAAATACCTCTTTTAACATGGAAGCTCCAAAAGGGGGCGTGGAAATGCTGTGAGATAGGCCTATCAGAACTGCAGACTCACTCCCAATCTCCCGCCGTAGTCTGAAAACCCACCTCACCAGACTCTACCTCAGCCCGTAGCACTCGCCCTATAGCCTCGGGGACCTTACAGGCGTATGCAAAGGCTCAACGTATGTCATTTAGATAGAGTGCTATGTAAACATAGCACTCTATAGAGCATCGCAGTTCCGCCCCCTACCATGGCCCAGGAAATGATTCTCCGTTCATTTTCCTCATAGACATTTCAGAAAGTATTTATTTAAAGACGTTTACGCCGCGGACAAAGCCAACTCGAGTCGTGACAAATCATGACAACAAACACAATTTTTCGGGCCAAACAGAGAATTAGAAAGTAGAAAAAAAACGGCAGGTTACAACACTTTTTTTTGTTGTTTTTCTTCTATGTAATTATTTGTTTGGTCCAAAATATTGTGTGTGTTGTCATGATTTGTCACGACTCGAGTTGGCTTCGTACGACGCTTAAAAGGTCTAAAATAAATACTTTTTGAAATGTCTATGGGAAAAATGCATTGGGATTCATTTCCTGGGCCATGGTAGGGGGCGGGACTGCGACGCTCTATAGTGTATACTCATAGTTCGTTGTACAGATATTGTACTGTTAGACGGATGTAAGGTTCTTAGCTTGCTTATGATCCTTGATGACTATTTCTATGTATTTAATGTATCGTTATCGATGTACTGTTGCGTCACTCTAGATTAACCTATTTTGACCTGGGAACGATTCTACAGTTCGACAGTTTTCTGAAAAAACCCACGTTTCTATGTCAGTGGTTCTCAAACATTTTCATGTCAAGGACCCCCAAGATTATATGTATTTGGCCGCCGACCCCCCCCCCCCCCCCATCTGAAAATATGTTGTTCCAGGGACCCTCCCCCCAGAAGCAAAGATTTGAGTTAAAAACTTTGGCTCTGAAAGAAATTTTCACCATTAAAAAAAATAAATAGCAGACCTACAAGCTCGTAGATCTGCTATTTTTCAATAGCTAAAGTATAACACAATGCTTAAAACACCAAAAGGGGGTTTAAGCGTCTGCTAAATGCCTAAATTGTAAATTATAAAATTACTTTTTATTGTTGTATTCATTACACACATTTTGGAGTCAGCCGCAGATCTACAAGCTCGTAGCGTGGCACCGAGTGCCGCGCTACGAGCTTGTAGGTCTGCTATTTTTTTTAAATGGTGAAAATGTGGCGCAAATCTTTGAATAAATATTCTTTCAGAGCGAACGTTTTTAACGTCCTTGACATGAAATTGTTTGGGAACGACTCACATGGGTTTTTCAGAAAACCGTCAGGATTTAGAAGACATTTGTAGAACCTTTTCTCACGTCTAAATGGGTTAAAAAAATACATACTGTATATGTATAATGATTTACAGTATCCTAGTCATGTGTCATGGTGCTCATTGTCAAAGTCGTTGAATCTTGTGTTGCAGGTTCAAAGAAATCTGAGAGGACGTATTATTATTCCATGGTGAACAGCCAATATGACCGTCATCACCAGCAGACCCGTTTGATTTGAACTGTGGTACTTACTTACTACATATCAGAGAGAAATATACTATTTCTGTACTTGTTTGTTATATTTTAAATAGTCTTTTTTTGTATTACTTACCTGTACAATGACTTGACTCTTAACTCTTGTGTACATCTGAAAATGGTTGTTATCATTAAAATGCACACATGGTATGTTTTACCAAACGTGTCTCTGTTTCATCAAACTTCCTGGTTCTCGGTCACCATAGTGACTGAGACTGACTGTAGCTAGCTGTGTGTGTGTGTGTGTGTGTGTGTGTGTGTGCGTGTGCGTGTGCGTCAAGGTAATCTCACAAACCGCTAGACCGATCAACGGCACATATATGCACACACAGCCACTGGGCAACATGTTTTCAAGGGTAGCTATATTTGCAATATTGTACTTGTATTATTGTTATATAACCCATTCAGGCCTGACGTCGAAATAAAAAAAAAACGTTCGCTCTGAAAGAATATACATTCAAAGATTTGTGCCGCATTTTTACGATTTTTCAAAAATAGCAGACCTACAAGCTCATAGCGCGCCACTCGGTGGCGCGCTATGAGCATGTAGATCTGCTATTTTTCAATAGCTAAAGTATAACATAATGCTTAGTTAAAACACCAAAAGGGGTTCCCGCCCAAAATGGGTTTAAAGCTATAATATGACACACATGCGTCCTCAGGTCTAAATGGGATAATATTGTCTGGAAGTCAAGCGGCTCGGACCGTCCACATTTGGACACGGATGACGTTACGTAATGATGACATTATGGATTAATTGACTACCGTAACTAGCCAGTCTCTCTCTTTCAGAGCTGGGCTGTCTTAAAGGGGAGGTGAGTGGCATTAGTAGGGCTCCCACAGCACCCGAGTGGCATGTTTTCGTAACATGGTTTCTTGGGACCCTTTATGGTGTCTAGTTACGATTTTATTCTTGTTGCCCGGATCAAATAATGTCCCATGGGGGTTATTTTTACCCCTTTCTTACACCTACCCCCAAAATTAACCATACAATGGAGCTAACACAAAATACCATAACTCTTGAACTAAACAACATACAGAGACAAATTAACACATTTTTCTATATAATTTGGACCCAAGGAATTCATTATAAGTGGTTATTATAAAGATTCAAGCACATCTTGACCTTATTTCTGGACAGAAAAAGCAAAAAATTACCAGAAAACGTTCAAATAACATCTATACTTCTCTTTGAATAAAATGTGTGAGGTGTATTATTTTATACCACCAGGACGCTAACGGTGTCTAGATAAGATTCCGTCTTGTTTCCCTGGTCAATTAATGTGCTATGGGGTTCATTTTAACCCTTTCTTACCCCTACCCCCCAAACGAACCATAAGATGGAGATAACAGAAAATGCCATAACTTTTGAACTAAACAACATACAGATACAAATGAACACGTTTCTATATAACTTGGACCCAAGGAATTCAGTAAATTGGTTATTTTTAGGATTCAAGCACATCTTCACTCACATTTCAGGACAAAAACAGTCCAAAACGACCAGAAAACGTTTAAATCACATACTATACTATACTTCTCTTTGTACAAAATGTTTGAGGTGTATTTTTTTTTACCACATGCTTTTTAGGACCCTTATGGTGTCTAGTTAAGATGTCTTCTTGTTACCCAGGTCAAATACTGTCACAGGGGGTTAATTTGAACCCTTTCTTACACCTATCCCCAAAACAAACCATAAGATGGAGATAATAGAAAAAAACATAACTCTTGGACGCTCTTTGAATATATATTCTTTCAGAGCAAACTAAAATCTTTGCTTCTGGATCATTCTGGGGCTCCTTGATATGAAAACGTTTGAGCACCACTGACATAGAAACATGGGTTTTTCAGAAAACCGTCAGTGTTTAGAAGGCCCTTTTAATTTCTTGTGGGACTTAAATCTGACAAACATCTTAGAAAACAGAGACACGCCGTCCTTAATGGAACAGAACAGTCTCCGCAGCACTTGGGTCGTCATGCCTTTCAGCGTGCCGAAGGTGCTCCTCTCGGCCAGCAGGTGGTGCTGCTGCGGCACGACTGGCTCCTCCGCTCTCCCCTGCTTGAAGCGCAGTCCGCAGTAGCCACACGTGCCCACCTCGCCGTTGTCCAGGTTGATGTAGACCCTGGGGTGACCCAGGGCGCCGCCTCCCCCGTCGCAGCACGCCACCCCTCCGGCCTCGACGAAGCGCACGGGCTCCTCCGCCACCAGGTCGATCGCAAAGTTCCTGTTCACCTCCTTCTGCCTGCCGACGAACCGGGCCCTCCTGGGGTCCTTCTCGTCGAACACGTGGCCGGTGTGAGTGATCGGTTCACCGCCGGTGCCGGAGGAGACCTCTCCGCCGTAGCCGCGAACGGGAACAAAGGCGGATGTCCTTTGCGGTGGAACGAGCGCCGTGGCGCCATTCTTCACAGAGGTCAGGAACCTTCTGCCGGTGGCGGCCACGGTAGCCATGTTTACAGCAATGCCGTCTGTTTTCAGCCGCAGAAAGTACTGAAAGTAGGCGGTTTGGACGAGTTTATAAAGGTTCACTCGCCTACGCGAAGGTTTACGCGGATAGTACGAAAGGCTGCGATTGGACGGTGGTCGTAGTAGCAGCGATCCCGAGCAGTTTGCTTGGATATGGAGATGTCTGACATCTCTGGCATCATAATGCTGACATCATAGTAGTGATGTCATACATGGCCATGGACTGGCCACATGAAATCTGAGATCCACATAGAACTTAAGCCATGATGCTATGTAGAATTCTAAATGAGATGATATCAAATATACAAATATGTCTCAACATGGTATGACTGTAGCTCTGGTCCATAGCTTTAAGGACTTCGCCTTAAGGCTATGTTACTCTTGACTTACTGCCGACGCATGAAGACTGCAGTGCACGGGCTGTCGACTTCTGCAAAAATAAAAAGAACGATTTTGCTACTCACCAATAAAAGGCGAAAGCCTACTTTCCTTTAGTGTGGATGCACTCTGAGCCCCCCGCCACACGGGAAAGTAGGCTTTCGCCGCTACAAAACCGTCTTTGTATTGGTGAGTAGCGAAATCGTTCTTTTTGTTTTTGCGGAAGTCGACAGGCTGTGCAGTGTTCATGCGGCAGCAGGAAGTCGAGAGTAACATAGTCCTTAAAGGGGAATTCCACTCATTTCAACATTTGACTATGTCATTAATATACCTTAGAGCTGTTGTATGACTCAACATGGTGAGTGGTATTCCCCTTTAAGGCTATAGGGCAGTATTATGCGTGTCTTAAGTACCAGGTCTTATGACCTAACTTAAGACCTGGAGGCGTGGTCAATGCTGTTTGGCCACTCAGAATAGCCAAATGGCATTGATCACGCCTCCAGGTCTTAAGTTAAGTAATAAGACCTGGTACACACGCATAATACTGCCCTCAGTGTCCAGAGCTAGTATGACTGGATACACCAAGAAAGAACTTAAACAGACAGACAGGATTTGCACAATTTATCATGTCAAAATATATATTTGGAAAACATAATTTATGCTTGTTGATGTGATGTATTTAATCAATAATTTACGAAATACAAGATTATGTCTGATTAATTGAATTTGAAGGACCGTCACCCCAATGGAAACAAGCCATAGTGCTTTCTTAGACATTATGTCTTTGGTGGCGCTTCTTCTCTGCTGCTTGTGCTCAGTCGGTCTCAAGTCTCTGAACACGGGTGCCACGCCAGGGCCTCCCAGCTGTCCACAGGGATCCTGGTCTTTTTGAGTAGCTGTTTAAACTGGTCTTTCAGCCGTCTCTTGGGTCCCCCTATAGCAGCCTAGAACCATGGGGCCAGTTCACCAAACAGAGTCTGTTTGGGGAGGGATGAGTCTTCCTTTCGATATAAGTGACCGAGGAAGCGCAGCTGGTTCTTGGCGATGATCGCTTCCACGCTTGGGAGGCCGGCACGGGTTAGAACGTCATTGTTGGTGATGCGTTCTTATGTATGTAGGCCTATTTTACTGCATGTGCTCTTTTCTGCAAACATAAAGTATAATAATAAAGTATTCAATCAATCATTTCAGATTCAAAGACTTTGAGTAATGTTGAGTAATATAATGGAATTAAAGATACTGTACAAAAAACATGTTATGGTGAAAACAAATTGCCAAATTGCCTTAACAGACGACGTCACACTGAAAAGCAACAGCATGCGAACCCCACCTCTCATAAGATGCAATGGAAAAGTTCTAACTGCATTCACGTGTAAAAAAATGCCCCATCAAACTTTCAGGTGCTGTTTTTCTCCCAGGAATGATTAGGATTTATATTGTATTCTCTCACATTTGAAATATATAATACATTGGTTTCTGTTGTGTTTGAACAATAATATCAATTCTAAGCCGTTGTCCTCAAAGCCACACCTCCAGTCGCTGTCATAAGAATGGGAGGTTTGATTGATTGATTGAAATATGTATTAACAGTTTGCAGAATTACAGTACATTTCAAGCACAAACTCAATACAAAGACTGTTAACTGTGAGTGGATGACCCAATTAAGCATTACACTTGTTTACAGGAGGGTCCACCGTGTTCAATTCATCAAAACATTTAGAGACGTACAAATATACACTTCTATATAGTCAAAGAACAGAACAGGAATTCATCATAGAGGTAAAAAGGGAAAATAAACATATACAGTGAGGGGAAAAGGGGGGTGGGGGGGGATTCAGATTTTACGGGGGCCAGTCAAGGGATTTGCATGTCTTAATGACTGTTGGTAGGGCGTTCCACATTTTGGTGGCATATAGGAGCGAAAATAATTTAGTCCCTCGTTTGTGTCGAATCTGGGTTGTACATGGTTCGTTGCACTCCCTCTGGTGTTGTGGGTGTGGACTTCGTTAACATTAAGGAAGTATTTAGACAGGTAGATGAGTATCTTGGTGGTGTATCGAATCTTGTGGACCAGACCCATTGCAAGATGCTGTACTCTGTCGTCGACCCTAAGCCATTCCAGCCTGTCAAAGTGGGCATGCAAGGGTGAGGTGGGTTCGGGGGGTGAGGCCAAGTAGGAGCTTGACCAGTTTGTTTTGGGAAGTCTGGAGCCTAGTTTTAAGGGCCTTTGAGGTGCTGTGGTACCAGGAGGTGCATGCATAGTCAAAGAAACCTTGTACGAGGGCTCCTGTTAGGGTCTTCAAGGTGTTTTTGTTGACCAGTGAGGAGATCGTGTAAAGTTATCTTGTTCTTTGGTTGACTTTTTTGATTACGTTGGTGGCCATTTTATCACGGAAAGATTAGCCTCCAGGATGGAACCTAGGTAGGTAATTTCATCTTTACGTGTGATAACATTGTCACCCACTCTAACCAAGAAGCCATTTGCCTTGCTGAGATTACTATTAGATCCAAAGAGAATGGATTCAGTTTTTCCCAGGTGTAAAGATAGTTTATCAGCGAGCCAGGTGCAGATTCTACCGAGTTCAGAGCTGAGGGCCTTTTCAACCTGCAGTTTGTTCCTGTCCGAGACCAGCAGTGCCGAGTCATCTGCGAACAGGAACAAGTTGCAGTCACAAGCTGAAATCAAATCGTTTACATATTTAGGAACAGTAAAACGCTTCCTTGTGGAACGCCACAGCTCACTGGGAGGGGGGGGGGGGGGGGGGGGTCCCAGTGCTCATAAAGAGCCTGTTTGTCCCAATATTTGTCCATGGCTGCACGCGCACCTGCAGCCCGTATAATTTATGCTTCGTCCCGCGATGGTGTCGCGCACGCAGACCTCTAAGCTCACAACAGTCGTATCCGCGATGCGATGTGATGTATAGACCAATTATTTGTTTACAAACATTGGGACTGGGCGCACGGGTGACTGTTTCATGTAATCTATTCCCAACAGATCTCCAAACCTGTTGTTTTGGGGAGCGCTGGTTTCAGTCCATTCAACCTCCTCTTGTGAGTTGGCTAGTGAGATGCACCCTAGGATATTTATACTTCAAAGCCCAACAGTATTGCGCACAGAGAACAGCTGATATACAAGCTCACATCGCATTGCAGAGCTTAGAGGTCTGCGTGCGCGACACCATCGCGGGACGAAGCATACATTATACTTGATGGGCTGCAGGTGCGCGTGCAGCCGTGCACAATGAAATTACCTACCTAGGTTCCATCCTGGAGGCTAATCTTTCCGGTGATAAAATGGCCACCAACGTAATCAAAAAGGTCAACCATAGAACAAGATTCCTTTACAGGATCTCCTCACTGGTCAACAAAAACACCTTGAAGACCTTAACAGGAGCCCTTGTACAGGGTTTCTTTGACTATGCATGCACCTCCTGGTACCACAGCACCTCAAAGGCCCTTAAAACCAGGCTCCAGACTTCCCAAAAAAAACTGGTCAGGCTCCTACTTGACCTCGCCCCCCGAACCCACCTCACCCCTGCCCACTTCGACAGGCTGGAATGGCTTAGGGTCGACGACAGAGTACAGCATCTTGCAATGGGTCTGGTCCACAAGATTTGATACACCACCAAGATACCCATGTACCTGTCTAGATACTTCCTTAATGTTAACAAAGTCCACACCCACAACACCAGAGGGAGTGCAATGAACCATGTACAACCCAGATTCGGCACAAACAAGGGACTAAATTATTTTCGCTCCTATGCCACCAAAATGTGGAACGCCCTACCAATCCCTTGACTCCTTCAAAACCGCTCTCAAAGGGCACCTACGGACGGCTGCAATTCGAAACTGGCCCCTGTAAAATCGGAATCCCTCAAACACGGACGCAAGGACAACACAAGAGACGGTCGCGGCCACACAGCCAACTCAAGGTATGGCCACTGAGCCGACTTGGGGACCCAACGCAAGGACAACACAAGAGACGGTCACGGCCACACAGCCAACTCAAGGTACGGCCACGGAGCCGACTTGGGGACCCAACGCAGCTCCTCCAAGGAAAACAAACAAATTAACGGAGCTGAACGTGAATCCCCCCCACCGCCCACCCCTTTTTTTCCCTCACTGTATATGTTTCTTTTCCCTTTTTACCTCCTTTATGATGAATTCCTGTTCTGTCCTTTGTCTATATAGAAGTGTCTATTTGTACGTCTCTAAATGTTTTTGATGATTTGAACATGGTGGACCCTATTGGAAACAAGTGTAATGCTTAATTGGGTCGTCCACTCACAGTTAACAGCCTTTGTATTGAGTTTGTACTTGAAATGTACTGTAATTCTGCAAACTGTTAATACATTTTTCAATCAATCAATCAATCTGCTTCCGTGATCATGAGCGCACCTCTGCGTCGCACACTAGCCGCCTTCCTACAGGCTTCTCGCATCCCACCCCCACCCCCTTCAGCTCCATAGTAGCTCCTTCCCCCGCTCCCCTCAAAGGAGCTTACCGGCACTAGGAATACTGCATTCACTTTGCCAAAGTGGAACAAACGATTAAAACAAAACTCTCTATACTCCTCAGGTTCCATGCGCACCGTAAGACCCGTTCTTATGACAGCGACTGGAGGTGTGGTTTTGAGGACAACTGTTTTGAATTGCTATTATTGTTCAAACACAACAGAAACCAAGGATTATATATTTCAAGGGCGAGAGATCACAATAAAAATCCTGATCATTCTTCCTCCACACTGGGAGAAAAACAGCATCTGAAAGTTTGATGGGGCATTTTTTACACGTGAGTGCAGTTAGAACTTTTCCATTGCATCTTATGAGAGGTGGTGTTCTTCTGCTGCCTTTATGCGCGCGCATGCTGTTTCTTATCAGTGTGACGTCGTCTGATAAGGCGTCTCTGTGTGCAATACTGTTGGGCTTTGAAGTATAAATGTCTCCTAGAGTGCATCTCACTAGCCAACACGCTAGGAGGTTGAATGGACTGAAACCAGCGCTCCCCAAAACAGGTTTGGAGATCTGTTGGGAATTGATTACATGAATGAAATAGTTAGCCGTGCGCCCAGTCCCAATGTTTGTAAATTAATGAATTGGTCTATAATATTGTTTTTATGGACATCTGGCTCCATCTAGTGCCCTTTGTGTGTCATAGCCCAAGTCACAATACAGCAACACTGACGACAACAGCAAAATAAGTAAGACTGTCACGGCTCCCTCTGATACGAACTTGAGACGAGGCAGTGTACTGGCGGTTTATTTACTCATAAACGGCTATTTCTTTTGACAAAATCTTCTATTATGGGGCTAGCTGGCTAGCACAACATATTTTCCAGTGGGGGCCCACTGCCAAATACGTATAAATTATGTGGGGGTCCTTGACCTTAAAAATTGTTTAGTGTACTCGGAGCGATGATCGGTCTGCTATTTCTTTATGGATTTGGAACAACCAGATGTTCAGGAGGCGGAGAAACACACATTGACCCTGCCCTTCACGCTACTCTCCGCCCTCCACGCCAATCTACCTGTCCCTATTTATACCTGCCCAGTACCACCCAGAATCCTCCACGCTTCGCCCGCCTCGCTGCGTCGCACACTAGCCGCCTTCCTACAGGCTTCTTGCATCCCACCCACACCCCCTTCACCTCCATAGTAGCTCCTTCCCCCGCTCCCCTCAAAGGAGCTTACCGGCACTAGGAATACTGCATTCACTTTGCCAAAGTGGAACAAACGATTAAAACAAAACTCTCTTTACTCCTCGGGTTCCTGCCGGGGGGTGACCGTCCATGCGCACCGTAAGACGAACGCCATACGACGAACGCCATACGGCAAACGCCATACGACGAACACCATACGACCTCCTCCCCAAAGACCCCAGGGTCGGCGACCCCCCCTGGAACCTACACACCCCAACTCATTCATTCATCCCTCCATTTCCTTACTGTCAATATTATAAATCCTTTAAACCTCCCCAATGGTGGGTTTTCTCCAACTAGTGAAGTTCTTACAACATGTTCAAGAGTACGTAACGTTTAACCTGCCATTATTTCAACCTAATTGTACCTCACTTCTGACCCCATGTATAGAAATATCACTCTTTCGGCTCAATAGGTGCAGTGATTCTAATGAAGGCTCTGTAGAGCACAGTGGTTCTCAAACTGCCCATAACTCGGACATCCCATTACTCTGACTCCGCGGCTTCACGTGAGCTTAGGCAGTGGCGTGCACAGATAGACACTAGGGGGTGCTAGAGCACCCCCTGCCCTTTTGGCAATGTGCCCTTTTGAAAAAAGAAAAAAAAACTTTTTTTTCCTTTTTCTTTAAAAAAAATAGCAGACCTACAAGCTCGTAGCGCGCCACTCGGTGGCGCGCTATGAGCTTGTAGATCTGCTATTTTTCAATAGCTAAAGCATAACATAATGCTAACACCAAAAGGGGTTCCCGCCCAAAATGGATTAAGGCAACCGGCCGGTTCCACGCGCTGCACAAGGTGCCCTTTTTTAACTTGAGCACCTGCCCCTCTAAATGTCTGTGCACGCCACTGAGCTTAGGCTTATGGCTAGGGTTTAGGGACGGACAGGGATAGTGAAGTCGTAATAGAGGGTATACGCATGCATAAAGTGAGTGGCAATAAAGTGAGAATCGGATAAGACTTTTCTGTGTGGATGTAGGGGCTGTCAAGGCCGGAAAGTAGTTCCACGCCTAACTTCCAGGTATGATGATGATGTCCCGCGCATACCCCCTCTATCAGTGGTGGAAAAAGTACTCAATTGTTTTACTTAAGTAAAAGTACCAATACTGCAATTTAGAAGTACATTGTGAGCTTGTAGATCGGCTATTTTCAAATGGCCAAAATGTGTAGGGTTGAAGTGGTTAATGTATGTTTTCTAATCAAAATTAAAAGTTTTCAAATAATTGTAGTGAAGTAAAAGTACAAATGTTGGCTCTGAGATGTAGTGGAGTAGAAGTAAAAGTACTGGAAATTGGAAATACTCAAGTAAAGTACAAAAACCTCAAAATTGTAATTAAGTACAGTACTTAAGTAAAAGTACTTAGTTACTTTCCACCACTGCCCTCTATAGTGAGCAGTCGGACTAATGACACCCTCAAACGTCACGGTCCCCCGTAAAGTGCACGAGTGGAACCAAATGGACCCGCAATAGTCCATTTGGTTCCACTCGTATACACTCTCAGAGCTACACATTTGGAACCCCCCTCGAGGAACCATGAGGGTCCCTGGACCACATTTTGAGACCCACTGCTGGAGTTTTTTTCAGTGATCCAACGTGCACAATATCAGCATCCTTGACTATCTGTTTGACCTACAACTGCACTCCAAACTGTACAACTGTACAACAACTGTATTCCAAATCCTACGTGTTCTGGAAAAAGATGTGTGTTGCTATATATCAGCGGTGCTCAAAACCTTTCATGTTGTCAAGGATTTTGTTGAGGGCCACCGTGTGTGTGGGTGCGTGCGTGCGTGCGTGCGTGCGTGCGTGCGTGCGTGTGTGCGTGTGTGCACGCGCGTGTATGTCTATGAGCTCGAGATTCCAACTGAACAATCCAGCCGCTGTGCGCAGGCGCGCCTATTGGAATCTAAAGGCCCGCCTACTGGATCCGGTCTGACATGAAAGCACCGATTCCGTTTCCTGACCAGATGTCCGTCCGTCAGAGTGAATGGATGATCACACCTTGTAGTTTTCAGTCAATCAAGACTGATCATCATCTCTGTGTGGAGTCACAACAAGCCTCACGCACGCACACACTACCTGGCTACCTGCTACCTGCAACAGCAAAGTCTTCCTGGATCAGCCGTTTCAGGCTTGAGGCGCGTTGGTAGACTCCCTTTGTTCCTATTTAGGTTCATCTTACGGTGGACATGTTTGCCTGGAAAGGAATCTTTGAAATGTTTCATAGTTTTAGAAATATAGTGCTTTCAAATTTGAGAAATGTATAATGGGGCTCAATGGCAGATATTGGCACGTCAAAAAAGCACTTTCACCTAGAAACTCCATTCACACTTTTTAAAATTCAGCTTACTTTGGAGACACATGCTTGAACTTTTTACTTTGAAATGTTTTGTAGTTTGTGAGTTATTTAACTTAAACGCCCAATGCATTCTCAATGGCAATTGCAAAAACTTTGGCATGACACTAGTCCTACATACTTACACCTAGAAACCCCATTCAAACCTATTTAGCTTCATCTTACGGTGGACATGTTTGCCTGGAAAGGAATCTTTGAAATGTTTCATAGTTTTAGAAATATAGTGCTTTCAAATTTGAGAAATGTATAATGGGGCTCAATGGCAGATATTGGCACATCAAAAAATCACACTCACCTAGAAACTCCATTCACACTTTTTTATAATTCAGCTTACTGTGGAGAAAAATGCTGGAACTTTTTACTTTGAAATGTTTTGTAGTTTGTGAGTTATTTAACTTAAGCCCCCAATGCATTCTCAATGGCAATAGCACAAACTTTGGCATGCTACTAGTCCTACATACTTACACCTAGAAACCCCATTCAAACCTATTTAGGTTCATCTTACGGTGGCCATGTTTGCCTGAAAAGGAATCTCTGAAATGTTTCATAGTTTTAGAAATATAGTGCTTTCAAATTTGATAAATGTATAATGGGGCTCAATGGCAGATATTGGCACGTCAAAAAAGCACTTTCACCTAGAAACTCCATTAACACTTTTTATAATTCAGCTTACTGTGGGCACACATGCTGGAACTTTTTACTTTGAAATGATTTGTAGTTTCTGAGTTATTTAACTTAAACGCCCAATGCATTCTCAATGGCAATAGCACAAACTTTGGCATGACACTAGTCCTACATACTTACACCTAGAAACCCCATTCAAACCTATTTAGGTTCATCTTACGGTGGCCATATTTGCCTGAAAGGGAATCTTTGAAATGTTTCATAGTTTTAGAAATATAGTGCTTTCAAATTTGAGAAATGTATAATGGGGCTCAATGGCAGATATTGGCACGTCAAAAAAGCACTTTCACCTAGAAACTCCATTCACACTTTTTAAAATTCAGCTTACTTTGGAGACACATGCTTGAACTTTTTACTTTGAAATGTTTTGTAGTTTGTGAGTTATTTAACTTAAACGCCCAATGCATTCTCAATGGCAATTGCAAAAACTTTGGCATGACACTAGTCCTACATACTTACACCTAGAAACCCCATTCAAACCTATTTAGCTTCATCTTACGGTGGACATGTTTGCCTGGAAAGGAATCTTTGAAATGTTTCATAGTTTTAGAAATATAGTGCTTTCAAATTTGAGAAATGTATAATGGGGCTCAATGGCAGATATTGGCACATCAAAAAATCACACTCACCTAGAAACTCCATTCACACTTTTTGAGTGGTGTAAACCACTCCTATTGTTGAGTGGTGTAAACCACTCCTACAACTGGCTTTTGTGTGCATAAAAAAATGACCATGGTTGCTATGTTCAAAATAATTTCTGACGTAATTAAATCACACCCGGGTGAACTGGATGACCGTAGCAACCGTGGTCATTTTCTCTGCGCAAAAACAGCCAGTTGTGAAATCACATCCAGGTGTGATTTCATTACGTCAGACATTACGTCAGACCACAGCTGATCATGCTATATAAAACCTTACACCACTCAGTTCACACGGGTGTGATTTTTTTTATAATTCAGCTTACTGTGGAGAAAAATGCTGGAACTTTTTACTTTGAAATGTTTTGTAGTTTGTGAGTTATTTAACTTAAGCCCCCAATGCATTCTCAATGGCAATAGCACAAACTTTGGCATGCTACTAGTCCTACATACTTACACCTAGAAACCCCATTCAAACCTATTTAGGTTCATCTTACGGTGGCCATGTTTGCCTGAAAAGGAATCTCTAAAATGTTTCATAGTTTTAGAAATATAGTGCTTTCAAATTTGATAAATGTATAATGGGGCTCAATGGCAGATATTGGCACGTCAAAAAAGCACTTTCACCTAGAAACTCCATTAACACTTTTTATAATTCAGCTTACTGTGGGCACACATGCTGGAACTTTTTACTTTGAAATGATTTGTAGTTTCTGAGTTATTTAACTTAAACGCCCAATGCATTCTCAATGGCAATAGCACAAACTTTGGCATGACACTAGTCCTACATACTTACACCTAGAAACCCCATTCAAACCTATTTAGGTTCATCTTACGGTGGCCATATTTGCCTGAAAGGGAATCTTTGAAATGTTTCATAGTTTTAGAAATATAGTGCTTTCAAATTTGAGAAATGTATAATGGGGCTCAATGGCAGATATTGGCATGTCAAAAAAGCACTTTCACCTAGAAACTCCATTCACACTTTTTAAAATTCAGTTTACTTTGGAGAAACATGCTTGAACTTTTTACTTTGAAATGTTTTGTAGTTTCTGAGTTATTTAACTTAAACCCCCAATGCATTCTCAATGGCAATTGCAAAAGCTTTGGCATGACACTAGTCCTACATACTTACACCTAGAAACCCCATTCAAACCTATTAAGGTTCATCTTACGGTGGACAAGTTTGCCTGGAAAGGAATCTTTGAAATGTTTCATAGTTTTAGAAATATAGTGCTTTCAAATTTGAGAAATGTATAATGGGGCTCAATGGCAGATATTGGCACGTCAAAAAAGCACTTTCACCTAGAAACTCCATTCACACTTTTTAAAATTCAGCTTACTTTGGAGACACATGCTTGAACTTTTTACTTTGAAATGTTTTGTAGTTTGTGAGTTATTTAACTTAAACGCCCAATGCATTCTCAATGGCAATTGCAAAAACTTTGGCATGACACTAGTCCTACATACTTACACCTAGAAACCCCATTCAAACCTATTTAGGTTCATCTTACGGTGGCCATGTTTGCCTGAAAAGGAATCTCTGAAATGTTTCATAGTTTTAGAAATATAGTGCTTTCAAATTTGATAAATGTATAATGGGGCTCAATGGCAGATATTGGCACGTCAAAAAAGCACTTTCACCTAGAAACTCCATTTACACTTTTTATAATTCAGCTTACTGTGGGCACACATGCTGGAACTTTTTACTTTGAAATGTTTTGTAGTTTCAAAAGTTATTTAACGTAAATGCCCAATGCATTCTCAATGGCAATAGCACAAACTTTGGCATGACACTATTCCTACATACTTACACCTAGAAACCCCATTCAAACCTATTTAGGTTCATCTTATGGTGGCCATATTTGCCTGAAAAGGAATCTTTGAAATGTTTCATAGTTTTAGAAATATAGTGCTTTCAAATTTGAGAATTTTATAATGGGGCTCAATGGCAGATATTGGCACGTCAAAAAAGCACTTTCACCTAGAAACTCCATTAACACTTTTTATAATTCAGCTTACTGTGGGCACACATGCTGGAACTTTTTACTTTGAAATGTTTTTTAGTTTCTGAGTTATTTAACTTAAACGCCCAATGCATTCTCAATGGCAATAGCACAAACTTTGGCATGCTACTAGTCATACATACTTTCACCTAGAAACCCCATTCAAACCTATTTCGGTTCATCTTACGGTGGCCATGTTTGCCTGAAAAGGAATCTTTGAAATGTTTCATAGTTTTAGAAATATAGTGCTTTCAAATTTGAGAAATGTATAATGGGGCTCAATGGCAGATATTGGCACGTCAAAAAAGCACTTTCACCTAGAAACTCCATTTACACTTTTTATAGTTTAGCTTACTGTGGAGACACATGCTGGAACTTTTTACTTTGAAATGTTTTGTAGTTTCCGAGTTATTTAACGTAAATGCCCAATGCATTCTCAATGGCAATAGCACAAACTTTGGCATGACACTAGTCCTACATACTTACACCTAGAAACCCCATTCAAACCTATTTAGGTTCATCTTACGGTGGCCATATTTGCCTGAAAAGGAATCTTTGAAATGTTTCATAGTTTTAGAAATACAGTGCTTTCAAATTTGAGAAATGTATAATGGGGCTCAATGGCAGATATTGGCATGTCAAAAAAGAACTTTCACCTAGAAACTCCATTCACACTTTTTAAAATTCAGTTTACTTTGGAGACACATGCTTGAACTTTTTACTTTGAAATGTTTTGTAGTTTCTGAGTTATTTAACTTAAACGCCCAATGCATTCTCAATGGCAATTGCAAAAGCTTTGGCATGACACTAGTCCTACATACTTACACCTAGAAACCCCATTCAAACCTATTTAGGTTCATCTTACGGTGCACATGTTTGCCTGGAAAGGAATCTTTGAAATGTTTCATAGTTTTAGAAATATAGTGCTTTCAAATTTGAGAAATGTATAATGGGGCTCAATGGCAGATATTGGCACGTCAAAAAAGCACTTTCACCTAGAAACTCCATTCACACTTTTTAAAATTCAGCTTACTTTGGAGACACATGCTTGAACTTTTTACTTTGAAATGTTTTGTAGTTTGTGAGTTATTTAACTTAAACGCCCAATGCATTCTCAATGGCAATTGCAAAAACTTTGGCATGACACTAGTCCTACATACTTACACCTAGAAACCCCATTCAAACCTATTTAGGTTCATCTTACGGTGGACATGTCTGCCTGGAAAGGAATCTTTGAAATGTTTCATAGTTTTAGAAATATAGTGCTTTCAAATTTGAGAAATGTATAATGGGGCTCAATGGCAGATATTGGCACATCAAAAAATCACACTCACCTAGAAACTCCATTCACACTTTTTTGAGTGGTGTAAACCACTCCTACAACTGGCTTTTGTGTGCAGAAAAAAATGACCATGGTTGCTATGTTCAAAATAATTTCTGACGTAATTAAATCACACCCGGGTGAACTGGATGACCGTAGCAACCGTGGTCATTTTCTCTGCACAAAAACAGCCAGTTTTGAAATCACATCCGGGTGTGATTTCATTACGTCAGACATTACGTCAGACCACAGCTGATCATGCTATATAAAACCTTACACCACTCAGTTCACACGGGTGTGATTTTTTATAATTCAGCTTACTGTGGAGAAAAATGCTGGAACTTTTTACTTTGAAATGTTTTGTAGTTTGTGAGTTTTTTTAACTTAAGCGCCCAATGCATTCTCAATGGAGTTGGTACAACGTAGGTTCAGGAGGAAGGCCATGCCTACAAGCTAAGATCGGTGACCTCCCCTGCCACCATGCCATGCTAATTCTATTCCTAGCCTCAGGTATCTAGCTACCTCCTTCCCCACAGCTACAATCAACTCCACCACTTACCTGCCATGACTACCGATGCCAGCTCCACCCTCGCCACTCACCGAGGCCCTGCTGCCATGGCAACTGTCTGGCTCTCTGCCCTATCACCACCCTCGCTCCATTAAAGGGAAGAGTATATATGCCAGCCTGTTCCACCTGTCACTCGTGCACCGTATCTCGTACCCCTCCCTCCCTCCCTCTTCTTTACTAACTCTCGTTCTCCAGTTTCAGGTTCCAGACGGGGGTCTCGGATTGGGGGCGTGTCCTCGTACGATCAGGACGCCCGCTACTCAGACCCCATGCCAAACACCCAGGGTATCCTACCCCCCCTGGAACCCGGCCTTCGTCCACCACCTCCCCCCCCACAAAGAGCTTGCTCTACAGAGCTCGCTCTCATCCTTCACCTCCCCCAGGGGCTTAGTCTTCACTATCATCCCTCCCCCTCACCCCCTCCCCCCTCCTGTAACGCCAAATCATCCATGTCTTCCTCACCCCTCGAACCTCCCCCCCCCCCCTTTCACCCGTCACCCAGCCCCTCGGAAACTACCCTTCATCCTCACTCCCCCCCTCCTTCCCCTATTCCCAACCCCTCATCCTCCTCCCTTCCCCCCTCATCCCCACGGACAGTCCAAGGCCATCCCACGCATATCAATATGCACGCATATCAACATGCACCTCATTTCTATCATTCCTTTTCATGTTCCTCCTCTCTTCTAAATAAACGCTAAACTATGTCAAACGATGTTCGATTGAATGTGTGGTCTGTACTAGTGAAATGGTAATAGCACAAACTTTGGCATGCTACTAGTCCTACATACTTACACCTAGAAACCCCATTCAAACCTATTTAGGTTCATCTTACGGTGGCCATGTTTGCCTGAAAAGGAATCTCTGAAATGTTTCATAGTTTTAGAAATATAGTGCTTTCAAATTTGATAAATGTATAATGGGGCTCAATGGCAGATATTGGCACGTCAAAAAAGCACTTTCACCTAGAAACTCCATTAACACTTTTTAAAATTCAGCTTACTGTGGGCACACATGCTGGAACTTTTTACTTTGAAATGATTTGTAGTTTCTGAGTTATTTAACTTAAACGCCCAATGCATTCTCAATGGCAATAGCACAAACTTTGGCATGCTACTAGTCATACATACTTACACCTAGAAACCCCATTCAAACCTATTTAGGTTCATCTTATGGTGGCCATATTTGCCTGAAAAGGAATCTTTGAAATGTTTCATAGTTTTAGAAATATAGTGCTTTCAAATTTGATAATTTTATAATGGTGCTCAATGGCAGATATTGGCACGTCAAAAAAGCACTTTCACCTAGAAACTCCATTAACACTTTTTATAATTCCGCTTACTGTTGGCACACATGCTGGAACTTTTTACTTTGAAATGTTTTTTAGTTTCTGAGTTATTTAACTTAAACGCCCAATGCATTCTCAATGGCAATAGCACAAACTTTGGCATGCTACTAGTCATACATACTTTCACCTAGAAACCCAATTCAAACCTATTTCGGTTCATCTTACGGTGGCCATGTTTGCCTGAAAAGGAATCTTTGAAATGTTTCATAGTTTTAGAAATATAGTGCTTTCAAATTTGAGAAATGTATAATGGGGCTCAATGGCAGATATTGGCACGTCAAAAAAGCACTTTCACCTAGAAACTCCATTTACACTTTTTATAGTTCAGCTTACTGTGGAGACACATGCTGGAACTTTTTACTTTGAAATGTTTTGTAGTTTCCGAGTTATTTAACGTAAATGCCCAATGCATTCTCAATGGCAATAGCACAAACTTTGGCATGACACTAGTCCTACATACTTACACCTAGAAACCCCATTCAAACCTATTTAGGTTCATCTTACGGTGGCCATATTTGCCTGAAAAGGAATCTTTGAAATGTTTCATAGTTTTAGAAATATAGTGCTTTCAAATTTGAGAATCTTATAATGGGGCTCAATGGCAGATATTGTCACGTCAAAAAAGCACTTTCACCTAGAAACTCCATTAACACTTTTTATAATTCAGCTTACTGTGGGCACACATGCTGGAACTTTTTACTTTGAAATGATTTGTAGTTTCTGAGTTATTTAACTTAAACGCCCAATGCATTCTCAATGGCAATAGCACAAACTTTGGCATGCTACTAGTCATACATACTTACACCTAGAAACCCCATTCAAACCTATTTAGGTTCATCTTATGGTGGCCATATTTGCCTGAAAAGGAATCTTTGAAATGTTTCATAGTTTTAGAAATATAGTGCTTTCAAATTTGATAATTTTATAATGGTGCTCAATGGCAGATATTGGCACGTCAAAAAAGCACTTTCACCTAGAAACTCCATTAACATTTTTTATAATTCAGCTTACTGTGGGCACACATGCTGGAACTTTTTACTTTGAAATGTTTTTTAGTTTCTGAGTTATTTAACTTAAACGCCCAATGCATTCTCAATGGCAATAGCACAAACTTTGGCATGCTACTAGTCATACATACTTTCACCTAGAAACCCCATTCAAACCTATTTCGGTTCATCTTACGGTGGCCATGTTTGCCTGAAAAGGAATCTTTGAAATGTTTCATAGTTTTAGAAATATAGTGCTTTCAAATTTGAGAAATGTATAATGGGGCTCAATGGCAGATATTGGCACGTCAAAAAAGCACTTTCACCTAGAAACTCCATTTACACTTTTTATAGTTCAGCTTACTGTGGAGACACATGCTGGAACTTTTTACTTTGAAATGTTTTGTAGTTTCCGAGTTATTTAACGTAAATGCCCAATGCATTCTCAATGGCAATAGCACAAACTTTGGCATGACACTAGTCCTACATACTTACACCTAGAAACCTTTAGGTTCATCTTACGGTGGCCATGTTTGCCTGAAAAGGAATCTTTGAAATGTTACATAATTTTAGAAATATAGTGCTTTCAAATTTGAGAAGTCCATAATGGGGCTCAATGGCAGATATTGGCACGTCGAAAAAGCACTTTCACCTAGAAACTCCATTCACACTTTTTTTTATAATTCAGCTTACTGTGGAGACAAATGCTGGAACGTTTTACTTTGAAATGTTTCGTAGTTTGTGAGTTATTTAACTTAAGCGCCCAATGCATTCTCAATGGCAATAGCACAAACTTTGGCATGCTACTAGTCCTACATACTTACACCTAGAAACCCCATTCAAACCTATTTAGGTTCATCTTACGGTGGCCATGTTTGCCTGAAAAGGAATCTCTGAAATGTTTCATAGTTTTAGAAATATAGTGCTTTCAAATTTGAGAAATGTATAATGTTGCTCAATGGCAGATATTGGCACGTCAAAAACCACTTTCACCTAGAAACTCCATTCACACTTTTTATAGTTCAGCTTTGTGTGGAGACACAGGCTTGAACGTTTTACTTTGAAATGTTTTGTAGTTTCTGAGTTATTTAACTTAAACGCCCAATGCATTCTCAATGGCAATAGCACAAACATTGGCATGACACTAGTCCTACATACTTACACCTAGAAACCTTTAGGTTCATCTTACGGTGGCCATGTTTGCCTGAAAAGGAATCTTTGAAATGTTACATAATTTTAGAAATATAGTGCTTTCAAATTTGAGAAATGTATAATGGGGCTCAATGGCAGATATTGCCACGTCAAAAAATCACTTTCACCTAGAAACTCCATTCACACTTTTTATAGTTCAGCTTAGTGTGGAGACACATGCTTGAACTTTTTACTTTGAAAGGTTTTGTAGTTTCTGAGTTATTTAACTTAAACGCCCAATGCATTCTCAATGGCAATTGCAAAAACTTTGGCATGACACTAGTCCTACATACTTACACCTAGAAACCCCATTCAAACCTATTTAGGTTCATCTTACGGTGGACATGTTTGCCTGGAAAGGAATCTTTGAAATGTTTCATAGTTTTAGAAATATAGTGCTTTCAAATTTGAGAAATGTATAATGGGGCTCAATGGCAGATATTGGCACGTCAAAAAAGCACTTTCCCCTAGAAACTCCATTTACACTTTTTATAGTTCAGCTTACTGTGGAGACAAATGCTGGAACTTTTTACTTTGAAATGTTTTGTAGTTTCCGAGTTTTTTAACGTAAATGCCCAATGCATTCTCAATGGCAATAGCACAAACTTTGGCATGACACTAGTCCTACATACGTACACCTAGAAACCCCATTCAAACCTATTTAGGTTCATCTTATCGTGGCCATATTTGCCTGAAAAGGAATCTTTGAAATGTTTCATAGTTTTAGAAATATAGTGCTTTCAAATTTGAGAATTTTATAATGGGGCTCAATGGCAGATATTGGCACGTCAAAAAAGCACTTTCACCTAGAAACTCCATTAACACCTTTTATAATTCAGCTTACTGTGGGCACACATGCTGGAACTTTTTACTTTGAAATGTTTTTTAGTTTCTGAGTTATTTAACTTAAACGCCCAATGCATTCTCAATGGCAATAGCACAAACTTTGGCATGCTACTAGTCATACATACTTTCACCTAGAAACCCCATTCAAACCTATTTCGGTTCATCTTACGGTGGCCATGTTTGCCTGAAAAGGAATCTTTGAAATGTTTCATAGTTTTAGAAATATAGTGCTTTCAAATTTGAGAAATGTATAATGGGGCTCAATGGCAGATATTGGCACATCAAAAAATCACACTCACCTAGAAACTCCATTCACACTTTTTTATAATTCAGCTTACTGTGGAGACACATGCTTGAACTTTTTACTTTGAAATGTTTTGTAGTTTCTGAGTTATTTAACTTAAACGCCCAATGCATTCTCAATGGCAATTGCAAAAACTTTGGCATGACACTAGTCCTACATACTTACACCTAGAAACCCCATTCAAACCTATTTAGGTTCATCTTACGGTGGACATGTTTGCCTGGAAAGGAATCTTTGAAATGTTTCATAGTTTTAGAAATATAGTGCTTTCAAATTTGAGAAATGTATAATGGGGCTCAATGGCAGATATTGGCACCTCAAAAAAGTACTTTCACAAAACTCCATTCACACTTTGTATAGTTCAGCTTACTGTGGAGACACGGGCTTGAACTTTTTACTTTGAAATGTTTTGTAGTTTGTGAGTTATTTAACTTAAGCGCCCAATGCATTCTCAATGGCAATAGCACAAACTTTGGCATGCTACTAGTCCTACATACTTACACCTAGAAACCCCATTCAAACCTATTTAGGTTCATCTTACGGTGGCCATGTTTGCCTGAAAAGGAATCTCTGAAATGTTTCATAGTTTTAGAAATATAGTGCTTTCAAATTTGAGAAATGTATAATGTTGCTCAATGGCAGATATTGGCACGTCAAAAACCACTTTCACCTAGAAACTCCATTCACACTTTTTATAGTTCAGCTTTGTGTGGAGACACAGGCTTGAACGTTTTACTTTGAAATGTTTTGTAGTTTCTGAGTTATTTAACTTAAACGCCCAATGCATTCTCAATGGCAATAGCACAAACATTGGCATGACACTAGTCCTACATACTTACACCTAGAAACCTTTAGGTTCATCTTACGGTGGCCATGTTTGCCTGAAAAGGAATCTTTGAAATGTTACATAATTTTAGAAATATAGTGCTTTCAAATTTGAGAAGTGCATAATGGGGCTCAATGGCAGATATTGGCACGTCGAAAAAGCACTTTCACCTAGAAACTCCATTCACACTTTTTTTTATAATTCAGCTTACTGTGGAGACAAATGCTGGAACGTTTTACTTTGAAATGTTTCGTAGTTTGTGAGTTATTTAACTTAAGCGCCCAATGCATTCTCAATGGCAATAGCACAAACTTTGGCATGCTACTAGTCCTACATACTTACACCTAGAAACCCCATTCAAACCTATTTAGGTTCATCTTACGGTGACCATGTTTGCCTGAAAAGGAATCTTTGAAATATTGCATAGTTTAAGAAATATAGTGCTTTCAAATTTGAGAAATTTATAATGGGGCTCAATGGCAGATATTGGCACGTCAAAAAATCACTTTCACCTAGAAACTCCATTCACACTTTTTATAGTTCAGCTTAGTGTGGAGAAAGAGGCTTGAATTGTTTACTTTGAAATGTTTTGTAGTTTCTGAGTTATTTAACGTAAATGCTCAATGCATTCTCAATGGCAATAGCACAAACTTTGGCATGACACTATAGTCCTACATACTTACACCTAGAAACCTTTAGGTTCATCTTACGGTGGCCATGTTTGCCTGAAAAGGAATCTTTGAAATGTTTCATAGTTTTAGAAATATAGTGCTTTCAAATTTGAGAAATGTATAATGGGGCTCAATGGCAGATATTGGCACATCAAAAAATCACACTCACCTAGAAACTCCATTCACACTTTTTTATAATTCAGCTTACTGTGGAGACACATGCTTGAACTTTTTACTTTGAAATGTTTTGTAGTTTCTGAGTTATTTAACTTAAACGCCCAATGCATTCTCAATGGCAATTGCAAAAACTTTGGCATGACACTAGTCCTACATACTTACACCTAGAAACCCCATTCAAACCTATTTAGGTTCATCTTACGGTGGACATGTTTGCCTGGAAAGGAATCTTTGAAATGTTTCATAGTTTTAGAAATATAGTGCTTTCAAATTTGAGAAATGTATAATGGGGCTCAATGGCAGATATTGGCACCTCAAAAAAGTACTTTCACAAAACTCCATTCACACTTTGTATAGTTCAGCTTACTGTGGAGACACAGGCTTGAACTTTTTACTTTGAAATGTTTTGTAGTTTGTGAGTTATTTAACTTAAGCGCCAAATGCATTCTCAATGGCAATAGCACAAACTTTGGCATGCTACTAGTCCTACATACTTACACCTAGAAACCCCATTCAAACCTATTTAGGTTCATCTTACGGTGGCCATGTTTGCCTGAAAAGGAATCTCTGAAATGTTTCATAGTTTTAGAAATATAGTGCTTTCAAATTTGAGAAATGTATAATGTTGCTCAATGGCAGATATTGGCACGTCAAAAACCACTTTCACCTAGAAACTCCATTCACACTTTTTATAGTTCAGCTTTGTGTGGAGACACAGGCTTGAACGTTTTACTTTGAAATGTTTTGTAGTTTCTGAGTTATTTAACTTAAACGCCCAATGCATTCTCAATGGCAATAGCACAAACATTGGCATGACACTAGTCCTACATACTTACACCTAGAAACCTTTAGGTTCATCTTACGGTGGCCATGTTTGCCTGAAAAGGAATCTTTGAAATGTTACATAATTTTAGAAATATAGTGCTTTCAAATTTGAGAAGTGCATAATGGGGCTCAATGGCAGATATTGGCACGTCGAAAAAGCACTTTCACCTAGAAACTCCATTCACACTTTTTTTTATAATTCAGCTTACTGTGGAGACAAATGCTGGAACGTTTTACTTTGAAATGTTTCGTAGTTTGTGAGTTATTTAACTTAAGCGCCCAATGCATTCTCAATGGCAATAGCACAAACTTTGGCATGCTACTATAGTCCTACATACTTACACCTAGAAACCCCATTCAAACCTATTTAGGTTCATCTTACGGTGACCATGTTTGCCTGAAAAGGAATCTTTGAAATATTGCATAGTTTTAGAAATATAGTGCTTTCAAATTTGAGAAATGTATAATGGGGCTCAATGGCAGATATTGGCACGTCAAAAAATCACTTTCACCTAGAAACTCCATTCACACTTTTTATAGTTCAGCTTAGTGTGGAGAAAGAGGCTTGAATTTTTTACTTTGAAATGTTTTGTAGTTTCTGAGTTATTTAACGTAAATGCTCAATGCATTCTCAATGGCAATAGCACAAACTTTGGCATGACACTATAGTCCTACATACTTACACCTAGAAACCTTTAGGTTCATCTTACGGTGGCCATGTTTGCCTGAAAAGGAATCTTTGAAATGTTTCATAGTTTTAGAAATATAGTGCTTTCAAATTTGAGAAATGTATAATGGGGCTCAATGGCAGATATTGGCACATCAAAAAATCACACTCACCTAGAAACTCCATTCACACTTTTGTATAATTCAGCTTACTGTGGAGAAAAATGCTGGAACTTTTTACTTTGAAATGTTTTGTAGTTTGTGAGTTATTTAACTTAAGCGCCCAATGCATTCTCAATGGCAATAGCACAAACTTTGGCATGCTACTAGTCCTACATACTTACACCTAGAAACCCCATTCAAACCTATTTAGGTTCATCTTACGGTGGCCATGTTTGCCTGAAAAGGAATCTCTGAAATGTTTCATTGTTTTAGAAATATAGTGCTTTCAAATTTGATAAATGTATAATGGGGCTCAATGGCAGATATTGGCACGTCAAAAAAGCACTTTCACCTAGAAACTCCATTAACACTTTTTATAATTCAGCTTACTGTGGGCACACATGCTGGAACTTTTTACTTTGAAATGATTTGTAATTTCTGAGTTATTTAACTTAAACGCCCAATGCATTCTCAATGTCAATAGCACAAACTTTGGTATGCTACTAGTCATACATACTTTCACCTAGAAACCCCATTCAAACCTATTTCGTTTCATCTTACTGTGGCCATGTTTGCCTGAAAAGGAATCTCTGAAATGTTTCATAGTTTTAGAAATATAGTGCTTTCAAATTTGATAAATGTATAATGGGGCTCAATGGCAGATATTGGCACGTCAAAAAAGCACTTTCCCCTAGAAACTCCATTTACACTTTTTATAGTTCAGCTTACTGTGGAGACACATGCTGGAACTTTTTACTTTGAAATGTTTTGTAGTTTCCGAGTTATTTAACGTAAATGCCCAATGCATTCTCAATGGCAATAGCACAAACTTTGGCATGACACTAGTCCTACATACGTACACCTAGAAACCCCATTCAAACCTATTTAGGTTCATCTTATCGTGGCCATATTTGCCTGAAAAGGAATCTTTGAAATGTTTCATAGTTTTAGAAATATAGTGCTTTCAAATTTGAGAATTTTACAATGGGGCTCAATGGCAGATATTGGCACGTCAAAAAAGCACTTTCACCTAGAAACTCCATTAACACCTTTTATAATTCAGCTTACTGTGAGCACACATGCTGGAACTTTTTACTTTGAAATGTTTTTTAGTTCCTGAGTTATTTAACTTAAACGCCCAATGCATTCTCAATGGCAATAGCACAAACTTTGGCATGCTACTAGTCATACATACTTTCACCTAGAAACCCCATTCAAACCTATTTCGGTTCATCTTACGGTGGCCATGTTTGCCTGAAAAGGAATCTTTGAAATGTTTCATAGTTTTAGAAATATAGTGCTTTCAAATTTGAGAAATGTATAATGGGGCTCAATGGCAGATATTGGCACATCAAAAAATCACACTCACCTAGAAACTCCATTCACACTTTTTTATAATTCAGCTTACTGTGGAGACACATGCTTGAACTTTTTACTTTGAAATGTTTTGTAGTTTCTGAGTTATTTAACTTAAACGCCCAATGCATTCTCAATGGCAATTGCAAAAACTTTGGCATGACACTAGTCCTACATACTTACACCTAGAAACCCCATTCAAACCTATTTAGGTTCATCTTACGGTGGACATGTTTGCCTGGAAAGGAATCTTTGAAATGTTTCATAGTTTTAGAAATATAGTGCTTTCAAATTTGAGAAATGTATAATGGGGCTCAATGGCAGATATTGGCACCTCAAAAAAGTACTTTCACAAAACTCCATTCACACTTTGTATAGTTCAGCTTACTGTGGAGACACAGGCTTGAACTTTTTACTTTGAAATGTTTTGTAGTTTGTGAGTTATTTAACTTAAGCGCCCAATGCATTCTCAATGGCAATAGCACAAACTTTGGCATGCTACTAGTCCTACATACTTACACCTAGAAACCCCATTCAAACCTATTTAGGTTCATCTTACGGTGGCCATGTTTGCCTGAAAAGGAATCTCTGAAATGTTTCATAGTTTTAGAAATATAGTGCTTTCAAATTTGAGAAATGTATAATGTTGCTCAATGGCAGATATTGGCACGTCAAAAACCACTTTCACCTAGAAACTCCATTCACACTTTTTATAGTTCAGCTTTGTGTGGAGACACAGGCTTGAACGTTTTACTTTGAAATGTTTTGTAGTTTCTGAGTTATTTAACTTAAACGCCCAATGCATTCTCAATGGCAATAGCACAAACATTGGCATGACACTAGTCCTACATACTTACACCTAGAAACCTTTAGGTTCATCTTACGGTGGCCATGTTTGCCTGAAAAGGAATCTTTGAAATGTTACATAATTTTAGAAATATAGTGCTTTCAAATTTGAGAAGTGCATAATGGGGCTCAATGGCAGATATTGGCACGTCAAAAAAGCACTTTCACCTAGAAACTCCATTCACACTTTTTTTTATAATTCAGCTTACTGTGGAGACAAATGCTGGAACGTTTTACTTTGAAATGTTTCGTAGTTTGTGAGTTATTTAACTTAAGCGCCCAATGCATTCTCAATGGCAATAGCACAAACTTTGGCATGCTACTAGTCCTACATACTTACACCTGGAAACCCCATTCAAACCTATTTAGGTTCATCTTACGGTGACCATGTTTGCCTGAAAAGGAATCTTTGAAATATTGCATAGTTTAAGAAATATAGTGCTTTCAAATTTGAGAAATTTATAATGGGGCTCAATGGCAGATATTGGCACGTCAAAAAATCACTTTCACCTAGAAACTCCATTCACACTTTTTATAGTTCAGCTTAGTGTGGAGAAAGAGGCTTGAATTTTTTACTTTGAAATGTTTTGTAGTTTCTGAGTTATTTAACGTAAATGCTCAATGCATTCTCAATGGCAATAGCACAAACTTTGGCATGACACTATAGTCCTACATACTTACACCTAGAAACCTTTAGGTTCATCTTACGGTGGCCATGTTTGCCTGAAAAGGAATCTTTGAAATGTTTCATAGTTTTAGAAATATAGTGCTTTCAAATTTGAGAAATGTATAATGGGGCTCAATGGCAGATATTGGCACATCAAAAAATCACACTCACCTAGAAACTCCATTCACACTTTTTTATAATTCAGCTTACTGTGGAGAAAAATGCTGGAACTTTTTACTTTGAAATGTTTTGTAGTTTGTGAGTTATTTAACTTAAGCGCCCAATGCATTCTCAATGGCAATAGCACAAACTTTGGCATGCTACTAGTCCTACATACTTACACCTAGAAACCCCATTCAAACCTATTTAGGTTCATCTTACGGTGGCCATGTTTGCCTGAAAAGGAATCTCTGAAATGTTTCATAGTTTTAGAAATATAGTGCTTTCAAATTTGATAAATGTATAATGGGGCTCAATGGCAGATATTGGCACGTCAAAAAAGCACTTTCACCTAGAAACTCCATTAACACTTTTTATAATTCAGCTTACTGTGGGCACACATGCTGGAACTTTTTACTTTGAAATGATTTGTAATTTCTGAGTTATTTAACTTAAACGCCCAATGCATTCTCAATGGCAATAGCACAAACTTTGGCATGCTACTAGTCATACATACTTTCACCTAGAAACCCCATTCAAACCTATTTCATTTCATCTTACGGTGGCCATGTTTGCCTGAAAAGGAATCTCTGAAATGTTTCATAGTTTTAGAAATATAGTGCTTTCAAATTTGATAAATGTATAATGGGGCTCAATGGCAGATATTGGCACGTCAAAAAAGCACTTTCCCCTAGAAACTCCATTTACACTTTTTATAGTTCAGCTTACTGTGGAGACACATGCTGGAACTTTTTACTTTGAAATGTTTTGTAAGTTTCCAAGTTATTTAACGTAAATGCCCAATGCATTCTCAATGGCAATAGCACAAACTTTGGCATGACACTAGTCCTACATACTTACACCTAGAAACCCCATTCAAACCTATTTAGGTTCATCTTATCGTGGCCATATTTGCCTGAAAAGGAATCTTTGAAATGTTTCATAGTTTTAGAAATATAGTGCTTTCAAATTTGAGAATTTTATAATGGGGCTCAATGGCAGATATTGGCACGTCAAAAAAGCACTTTCACCTAGAAACTCCATTAACACCTTTTATAATTCAGCTTACTGTGGGCACACATGCTGGAACTTTTTACTTTGAAATGTTTTTTAGTTTCTGAGTTATTTAACTTAAACGCCCAATGCATTCTCAATGGCAATAGCACAAACTTTGGCATGCTACTAGTCATACATACTTTCACCTAGAAACCCCATTCAAACCTATTTCGGTTCATCTTACGGTGGCCATGTTTGCCTGAAAAGGAATCTTTGAAATGTTTCATAGTTTTAGAAATATAGTGCTTTCAAATTTGAGAAATGTATAATGGGGCTCAATGGCAGATATTGGCACGTCAAAAAAGCACTTTCACCTAGAAACTCCATTTACACTTTTTATAGTTCAGCTTACTGTGGAGACACATGCTGGAACTTTTTACTTTGAAATGTTTTGTAGTTTCCGAGTTATTTAACGTAAATGCCCAATGCATTCTCAATGGCAATAGCACAAACTTTGGCATGACACTAGTCCTACATACTTACACCTAGAAACCCCATTCAAACCTATTTAGGTTCATCTTACGGTGGCCATATTTGCCTGAAAAGGAATCTTTGAAATGTTTCATAGTTTTAGAAATATAGTGCTTTCAAATTTGAGAATTTTATAATGGGGCTCAATGGCAGATATTGGCACGTCAAAAAAGCACTTTCACCTAGAAACTCCATTAACACTTTTTATAATTCAGCTTACTGTGGGCACACATGCTGGAACTTTTTACTTTGAAATGATTTGTAGTTTCTGAGTTATTTAACTTAAACGCCCAATGCATTCTCAATGGCAATAGCACAAACTTTGGCATGCTACTAGTCATACATACTTTCACCTAGAAACCCCATTCAAACCTATTTCGGTTCATCTTACGGTGGCCATGTTTGCCTGAAAAGGAATCTCTGAAATGTTTCATAGTTTTAGAAATATAGTGCTTTCAAATTTGATAAATGTATAATGGGGCTCAATGGCAGATATTGGCACGTCAAAAAAGCACTTTCCCCTAGAAACTCCATTTACACTTTTTATAGTTCAGCTTACTGTGGAGACACATGCTGGAACTTTTTACTTTGAAATGTTTTGTAGTTTCCGAGTTATTTAACGTAAATGCCCAATGCATTCTCAATGGCAATAGCACAAACTTTGGCATGACACTAGTCCTACATACTTACACCTAGAAACCCCATTCAAACCTATTTTGGTTCATCTTACGGTGGCCATGTTTGCCTGAAAAGGAATCTTTGAAATGTTTCATAGTTTTAGAAATATAGTGCTTTCAAATTTGAGAAATGTATAATGGGGCTCAATGGCAGATATTGGCACGTCAAAAAAGCACTTTCACCTAGAAACTCCATTTACACTTTTTATAGTTCAGCTTACTGTGGAGACACATGCTGGAACTTTTTACTTTGAAATGTTTTGTAGTTTCCGAGTTATTTAACGTAAATGCCCAATGCATTCTCAATGGCAATAGCACAAACTTTGGCATGACACTAGTCCTACATACTTACACCTGGAAACCCCATTCAAACCTATTTAGGTTCATCTTACGGTGACCATGTTTGCCTGAAAAGGAATCTTTGAAATATTGCATAGTTTAAGAAATATAGTGCTTTCAAATTTGAGAAATTTATAATGGGGCTCAATGGCAGATATTGGCACGTCAAAAAATCACTTTCACCTAGAAACTCCATTCACACTTTTTATAGTTCAGCTTAGTGTGGAGAAAGAGGCTTGAATTTTTTACTTTGAAATGTTTTGTAGTTTCTGAGTTATTTAACTTAAGCGCCCAATGCATTCTCAATGGCAATAGCACAAACTTTGGCATGCTACTAGTCCTACATACTTACACCTAGAAACCCCATTCAAACCTATTTAGGTTCATCTTACGGTGGCCATGTTTGCCTGAAAAGGAATCTCTGAAATGTTTCATTGTTTTAGAAATATAGTGCTTTCAAATTTGATAAATGTATAATGGGGCTCAATGGCAGATATTGGCACGTCAAAAAAGCACTTTCACCTAGAAACTCCATTAACACTTTTTATAATTCAGCTTACTGTGGGCACACATGCTGGAACTTTTTACTTTGAAATGATTTGTAATTTCTGAGTTATTTAACTTAAACGCCCAATGCATTCTCAATGTCAATAGCACAAACTTTGGTATGCTACTAGTCATACATACTTTCACCTAGAAACCCCATTCAAACCTATTTCGTTTCATCTTACTGTGGCCATGTTTGCCTGAAAAGGAATCTCTGAAATGTTTCATAGTTTTAGAAATATAGTGCTTTCAAATTTGATAAATGTATAATGGGGCTCAATGGCAGATATTGGCACGTCAAAAAAGCACTTTCCCCTAGAAACTCCATTTACACTTTTTATAGTTCAGCTTACTGTGGAGACACATGCTGGAACTTTTTACTTTGAAATGTTTTGTAGTTTCCGAGTTATTTAACGTAAATGCCCAATGCATTCTCAATGGCAATAGCACAAACTTTGGCATGACACTAGTCCTACATACGTACACCTAGAAACCCCATTCAAACCTATTTAGGTTCATCTTACGGTGGCCATATTTGCCTGAAAAGGAATCTTTGAAATGTTTCATAGTTTTAGAAATATAGTGCTTTCAAATTTGAGAATTTTACAATGGGGCTCAATGGCAGATATTGGCACGTCAAAAAAGCACTTTCACCTAGAAACTCCATTAACACCTTTTATAATTCAGCTTACTGTGAGCACACATGCTGGAACTTTTTACTTTGAAATGTTTTTTAGTTCCTGAGTTATTTAACTTAAACGCCCAATGCATTCTCAATGGCAATAGCACAAACTTTGGCATGCTACTAGTCATACATACTTTCACCTAGAAACCCCATTCAAACCTATTTCGGTTCATCTTACGGTGGCCATGTTTGCCTGAAAAGGAATCTTTGAAATGTTTCATAGTTTTAGAAATATAGTGCTTTCAAATTTGAGAAATGTATAATGGGGCTCAATGGCAGATATTGGCACATCAAAAAATCACACTCACCTAGAAACTCCATTCACACTTTTTTATAATTCAGCTTACTGTGGAGACACATGCTTGAACTTTTTACTTTGAAATGTTTTGTAGTTTCTGAGTTATTTAACTTAAACGCCCAATGCATTCTCAATGGCAATTGCAAAAACTTTGGCATGACACTAGTCCTACATACTTACACCTAGAAACCCCATTCAAACCTATTTAGGTTCATCTTACGGTGGACATGTTTGCCTGGAAAGGAATCTTTGAAATGTTTCATAGTTTTAGAAATATAGTGCTTTCAAATTTGAGAAATGTATAATGGGGCTCAATGGCAGATATTGGCACCTCAAAAAAGTACTTTCACAAAACTCCATTCACACTTTGTATAGTTCAGCTTACTGTGGAGACACAGGCTTGAACTTTTTACTTTGAAATGTTTTGTAGTTTGTGAGTTATTTAACTTAAGCGCCCAATGCATTCTCAATGGCAATAGCACAAACTTTGGCATGCTACTAGTCCTACATACTTACACCTAGAAACCCCATTCAAACCTATTTAGGTTCATCTTACGGTGGCCATGTTTGCCTGAAAAGGAATCTCTGAAATGTTTCATAGTTTTAGAAATATAGTGCTTTCAAATTTGAGAAATGTATAATGTTGCTCAATGGCAGATATTGGCACGTCAAAAACCACTTTCACCTAGAAACTCCATTCACACTTTTTATAGTTCAGCTTTGTGTGGAGACACAGGCTTGAACGTTTTACTTTGAAATGTTTTGTAGTTTCTGAGTTATTTAACTTAAACGCCCAATGCATTCTCAATGGCAATAGCACAAACATTGGCATGACACTAGTCCTACATACTTACACCTAGAAACCTTTAGGTTCATCTTACGGTGGCCATGTTTGCCTGAAAAGGAATCTTTGAAATGTTACATAATTTTAGAAATATAGTGCTTTCAAATTTGAGAAGTGCATAATGGGGCTCAATGGCAGATATTGGCACGTCAAAAAAGCACTTTCACCTAGAAACTCCATTCACACTTTTTTTTATAATTCAGCTTACTGTGGAGACAAATGCTGGAACGTTTTACTTTGAAATGTTTCGTAGTTTGTGAGTTATTTAACTTAAGCGCCCAATGCATTCTCAATGGCAATAGCACAAACTTTGGCATGCTACTAGTCCTACATACTTACACCTGGAAACCCCATTCAAACCTATTTAGGTTCATCTTACGGTGACCATGTTTGCCTGAAAAGGAATCTTTGAAATATTGCATAGTTTAAGAAATATAGTGCTTTCAAATTTGAGAAATTTATAATGGGGCTCAATGGCAGATATTGGCACGTCAAAAAATCACTTTCACCTAGAAACTCCATTCACACTTTTTATAGTTCAGCTTAGTGTGGAGAAAGAGGCTTGAATTTTTTACTTTGAAATGTTTTGTAGTTTCTGAGTTATTTAACGTAAATGCTCAATGCATTCTCAATGGCAATAGCACAAACTTTGGCATGACACTATAGTCCTACATACTTACACCTAGAAACCTTTAGGTTCATCTTACGGTGGCCATGTTTGCCTGAAAAGGAATCTTTGAAATGTTTCATAGTTTTAGAAATATAGTGCTTTCAAATTTGAGAAATGTATAATGGGGCTCAATGGCAGATATTGGCACATCAAAAAATCACACTCACCTAGAAACTCCATTCACACTTTTTTATAATTCAGCTTACTGTGGAGAAAAATGCTGGAACTTTTTACTTTGAAATGTTTTGTAGTTTGTGAGTTATTTAACTTAAGCGCCCAATGCATTCTCAATGGCAATAGCACAAACTTTGGCATGCTACTAGTCCTACATACTTACACCTAGAAACCCCATTCAAACCTATTTAGGTTCATCTTACGGTGGCCATGTTTGCCTGAAAAGGAATCTCTGAAATGTTTCATAGTTTTAGAAATATAGTGCTTTCAAATTTGATAAATGTATAATGGGGCTCAATGGCAGATATTGGCACGTCAAAAAAGCACTTTCACCTAGAAACTCCATTAACACTTTTTATAATTCAGCTTACTGTGGGCACACATGCTGGAACTTTTTACTTTGAAATGATTTGTAATTTCTGAGTTATTTAACTTAAACGCCCAATGCATTCTCAATGGCAATAGCACAAACTTTGGCATGCTACTAGTCATACATACTTTCACCTAGAAACCCCATTCAAACCTATTTCGTTTCATCTTACGGTGGCCATGTTTGCCTGAAAAGGAATCTCTGAAATGTTTCATAGTTTTAGAAATATAGTGCTTTCAAATTTGATAAATGTATAATGGGGCTCAATGGCAGATATTGGCACGTCAAAAAAGCACTTTCCCCTAGAAACTCCATTTACACTTTTTATAGTTCAGCTTACTGTGGAGACACATGCTGGAACTTTTTACTTTGAAATGTTTTGTAAGTTTCCAAGTTATTTAACGTAAATGCCCAATGCATTCTCAATGGCAATAGCACAAACTTTGGCATGACACTAGTCCTACATACTTACACCTAGAAACCCCATTCAAACCTATTTAGGTTCATCTTACGGTGGCCATATTTGCCTGAAAAGGAATCTTTGAAATGTTTCATAGTTTTAGAAATATAGTGCTTTCAAATTTGAGAATTTTATAATGGGGCTCAATGGCAGATATTGGCACGTCAAAAAAGCACTTTCACCTAGAAACTCCATTAACACTTTTTATAATTCAGCTTACTGTGGGCACACATGCTGGAACTTTTTACTTTGAAATGATTTGTAGTTTCTGAGTTATTTAACTTAAACGCCCAATGCATTCTCAATGGCAATAGCACAAACTTTGGCATGCTACTAGTCATACATACTTTCACCTAGAAACCCCATTCAAACCTATTTCGGTTCATCTTACGGTGGCCATGTTTGCCTGAAAAGGAATCTCTGAAATGTTTCATAGTTTTAGAAATATAGTGCTTTCAAATTTGATAAATGTATAATGGGGCTCAATGGCAGATATTGGCACGTCAAAAAAGCACTTTCCCCTAGAAACTCCATTTACACTTTTTATAGTTCAGCTTACTGTGGAGACACATGCTGGAACTTTTTACTTTGAAATGTTTTGTAGTTTCCGAGTTATTTAACGTAAATGCCCAATGCATTCTCAATGGCAATAGCACAAACTTTGGCATGACACTAGTCCTACATACTTACACCTAGAAACCCCATTCAAACCTATTTTGGTTCATCTTACGGTGGCCATGTTTGCCTGAAAAGGAATCTTTGAAATGTTTCATAGTTTTAGAAATATAGTGCTTTCAAATTTGAGAAATGTATAATGGGGCTCAATGGCAGATATTGGCACGTCAAAAAAGCACTTTCACCTAGAAACTCCATTTACACTTTTTATAGTTCAGCTTACTGTGGAGACACATGCTGGAACTTTTTACTTTGAAATGTTTTGTAGTTTCCGAGTTATTTAACGTAAATGCCCAATGCATTCTCAATGGCAATAGCACAAACTTTGGCATGACACTAGTCCTACATACTTACACCTAGAAACCCCATTCAAACCTATTTAGGTTCATCTTACGGTGGCCATATTTGCCTGAAAAGGAATCTTTGAAATGTTTCATAGTTTTAGAAATATAGTGCTTTCAAATTTGAGAATTTTATAATGGGGCTCAATGGCAGATATTGGCACGTCAAAAAAGCACTTTCACCTAGAAACTCCATTAACACTTTTTATAATTCAGCTTACTGTGGGCACACATGCTGGAACTTTTTACTTTGAAATGATTTGTAGTTTCTGAGTTATTTAACTTAAACGCCCAATGCATTCTCAATGGCAATAGCACAAACTTTGGCATGCTACTAGTCATACATACTTTCACCTAGAAACCCCATTCAAACCTATTTCGGTTCATCTTACGGTGGCCATGTTTGCCTGAAAAGGAATCTCTGAAATGTTTCATAGTTTTAGAAATATAGTGCTTTCAAATTTGAGAAATGTATAATGTTGCTCAATGGCAGATATTGGCACGTCAAAAACCACTTTCACCTAGAAACTCCATTCACACTTTTTATAGTTCAGCTTTGTGTGGAGACACAGGCTTGAACGTTTTACTTTGAAATGTTTTGTAGTTTCTGAGTTATTTAACTTAAACGCCCAATGCATTCTCAATGGCAATAGCACAAACATTGGCATGACACTAGTCCTACATACTTACACCTAGAAACCTTTAGGTTCATCTTACGGTGGCCATGTTTGCCTGAAAAGGAATCTTTGAAATGTTACATAATTTTAGAAATATAGTGCTTTCAAATTTGAGAAGTGCATAATGGGGCTCAATGGCAGATATTGGCACGTCAAAAAAGCACTTTCACCTAGAAACTCCATTCACACTTTTTTTTATAATTCAGCTTACTGTGGAGACAAATGCTGGAACGTTTTACTTTGAAATGTTTCGTAGTTTGTGAGTTATTTAACTTAAGCGCCCAATGCATTCTCAATGGCAATAGCACAAACTTTGGCATGCTACTAGTCCTACATACTTACACCTGGAAACCCCATTCAAACCTATTTAGGTTCATCTTACGGTGACCATGTTTGCCTGAAAAGGAATCTTTGAAATATTGCATAGTTTAAGAAATATAGTGCTTTCAAATTTGAGAAATTTATAATGGGGCTCAATGGCAGATATTGGCACGTCAAAAAATCACTTTCACCTAGAAACTCCATTCACACTTTTTATAGTTCAGCTTAGTGTGGAGAAAGAGGCTTGAATTTTTTACTTTGAAATGTTTTGTAGTTTCTGAGTTATTTAACTTAAGCGCCCAATGCATTCTCAATGGCAATAGCACAAACTTTGGCATGCTACTAGTCCTACATACTTACACCTAGAAACCCCATTCAAACCTATTTAGGTTCATCTTACGGTGGCCATGTTTGCCTGAAAAGGAATCTCTGAAATGTTTCATTGTTTTAGAAATATAGTGCTTTCAAATTTGATAAATGTATAATGGGGCTCAATGGCAGATATTGGCACGTCAAAAAAGCACTTTCACCTAGAAACTCCATTAACACTTTTTATAATTCAGCTTACTGTGGGCACACATGCTGGAACTTTTTACTTTGAAATGATTTGTAATTTCTGAGTTATTTAACTTAAACGCCCAATGCATTCTCAATGTCAATAGCACAAACTTTGGTATGCTACTAGTCATACATACTTTCACCTAGAAACCCCATTCAAACCTATTTCGTTTCATCTTACTGTGGCCATGTTTGCCTGAAAAGGAATCTCTGAAATGTTTCATAGTTTTAGAAATATAGTGCTTTCAAATTTGATAAATGTATAATGGGGCTCAATGGCAGATATTGGCACGTCAAAAAAGCACTTTCCCCTAGAAACTCCATTTACACTTTTTATAGTTCAGCTTACTGTGGAGACACATGCTGGAACTTTTTACTTTGAAATGTTTTGTAGTTTCCGAGTTATTTAACGTAAATGCCCAATGCATTCTCAATGGCAATAGCACAAACTTTGGCATGACACTAGTCCTACATACGTACACCTAGAAACCCCATTCAAACCTATTTAGGTTCATCTTATCGTGGCCATATTTGCCTGAAAAGGAATCTTTGAAATGTTTCATAGTTTTAGAAATATAGTGCTTTCAAATTTGAGAATTTTACAATGGGGCTCAATGGCAGATATTGGCACGTCAAAAAAGCACTTTCACCTAGAAACTCCATTAACACCTTTTATAATTCAGCTTACTGTGAGCACACATGCTGGAACTTTTTACTTTGAAATGTTTTTTAGTTCCTGAGTTATTTAACTTAAACGCCCAATGCATTCTCAATGGCAATAGCACAAACTTTGGCATGCTACTAGTCATACATACTTTCACCTAGAAACCCCATTCAAACCTATTTCGGTTCATCTTACGGTGGCCATGTTTGCCTGAAAAGGAATCTTTGAAATGTTTCATAGTTTTAGAAATATAGTGCTTTCAAATTTGAGAAATGTATAATGGGGCTCAATGGCAGATATTGGCACATCAAAAAATCACACTCACCTAGAAACTCCATTCACACTTTTTTATAATTCAGCTTACTGTGGAGACACATGCTTGAACTTTTTACTTTGAAATGTTTTGTAGTTTCTGAGTTATTTAACTTAAACGCCCAATGCATTCTCAATGGCAATTGCAAAAACTTTGGCATGACACTAGTCCTACATACTTACACCTAGAAACCCCATTCAAACCTATTTAGGTTCATCTTACGGTGGACATGTTTGCCTGGAAAGGAATCTTTGAAATGTTTCATAGTTTTAGAAATATAGTGCTTTCAAATTTGAGAAATGTATAATGGGGCTCAATGGCAGATATTGGCACCTCAAAAAAGTACTTTCACAAAACTCCATTCACACTTTGTATAGTTCAGCTTACTGTGGAGACACAGGCTTGAACTTTTTACTTTGAAATGTTTTGTAGTTTGTGAGTTATTTAACTTAAGCGCCCAATGCATTCTCAATGGCAATAGCACAAACTTTGGCATGCTACTAGTCCTACATACTTACACCTAGAAACCCCATTCAAACCTATTTAGGTTCATCTTACGGTGGCCATGTTTGCCTGAAAAGGAATCTCTGAAATGTTTCATAGTTTTAGAAATATAGTGCTTTCAAATTTGAGAAATGTATAATGTTGCTCAATGGCAGATATTGGCACGTCAAAAACCACTTTCACCTAGAAACTCCATTCACACTTTTTATAGTTCAGCTTTGTGTGGAGACACAGGCTTGAACGTTTTACTTTGAAATGTTTTGTAGTTTCTGAGTTATTTAACTTAAACGCCCAATGCATTCTCAATGGCAATAGCACAAACATTGGCATGACACTAGTCCTACATACTTACACCTAGAAACCTTTAGGTTCATCTTACGGTGGCCATGTTTGCCTGAAAAGGAATCTTTGAAATGTTACATAATTTTAGAAATATAGTGCTTTCAAATTTGAGAAGTGCATAATGGGGCTCAATGGCAGATATTGGCACGTAAAAAAAGCACTTTCACCTAGAAACTCCATTCACACTTTTTTTTATAATTCAGCTTACTGTGGAGACAAATGCTGGAACGTTTTACTTTGAAATGTTTCGTAGTTTGTGAGTTATTTAACTTAAGCGCCCAATGCATTCTCAATGGCAATAGCACAAACTTTGGCATGCTACTAGTCCTACATACTTACACCTGGAAACCCCATTCAAACCTATTTAGGTTCATCTTACGGTGACCATGTTTGCCTGAAAAGGAATCTTTGAAATATTGCATAGTTTAAGAAATATAGTGCTTTCAAATTTGAGAAATTTATAATGGGGCTCAATGGCAGATATTGGCACGTCAAAAAATCACTTTCACCTAGAAACTCCATTCACACTTTTTATAGTTCAGCTTAGTGTGGAGAAAGAGGCTTGAATTTTTTACTTTGAAATGTTTTGTAGTTTCTGAGTTATTTAACGTAAATGCTCAATGCATTCTCAATGGCAATAGCACAAACTTTGGCATGACACTATAGTCCTACATACTTACACCTAGAAACCTTTAGGTTCATCTTACGGTGGCCATGTTTGCCTGAAAAGGAATCTTTGAAATGTTTCATAGTTTTAGAAATATAGTGCTTTCAAATTTGAGAAATGTATAATGGGGCTCAATGGCAGATATTGGCACATCAAAAAATCACACTCACCTAGAAACTCCATTCACACTTTTTTATAATTCAGCTTACTGTGGAGAAAAATGCTGGAACTTTTTACTTTGAAATGTTTTGTAGTTTGTGAGTTATTTAACTTAAGCGCCCAATGCATTCTCAATGGCAATAGCACAAACTTTGGCATGCTACTAGTCCTACATACTTACACCTAGAAACCCCATTCAAACCTATTTAGGTTCATCTTACGGTGGCCATGTTTGCCTGAAAAGGAATCTCTGAAATGTTTCATAGTTTTAGAAATATAGTGCTTTCAAATTTGATAAATGTATAATGGGGCTCAATGGCAGATATTGGCACGTCAAAAAAGCACTTTCACCTAGAAACTCCATTAACACTTTTTATAATTCAGCTTACTGTGGGCACACATGCTGGAACTTTTTACTTTGAAATGATTTGTAATTTCTGAGTTATTTAACTTAAACGCCCAATGCATTCTCAATGGCAATAGCACAAACTTTGGCATGCTACTAGTCATACATACTTTCACCTAGAAACCCCATTCAAACCTATTTCGTTTCATCTTACGGTGGCCATGTTTGCCTGAAAAGGAATCTCTGAAATGTTTCATAGTTTTAGAAATATAGTGCTTTCAAATTTGATAAATGTATAATGGGGCTCAATGGCAGATATTGGCACGTCAAAAAAGCACTTTCCCCTAGAAACTCCATTTACACTTTTTATAGTTCAGCTTACTGTGGAGACACATGCTGGAACTTTTTACTTTGAAATGTTTTGTAAGTTTCCAAGTTATTTAACGTAAATGCCCAATGCATTCTCAATGGCAATAGCACAAACTTTGGCATGACACTAGTCCTACATACTTACACCTAGAAACCCCATTCAAACCTATTTAGGTTCATCTTACGGTGGCCATATTTGCCTGAAAAGGAATCTTTGAAATGTTTCATAGTTTTAGAAATATAGTGCTTTCAAATTTGAGAATTTTATAATGGGGCTCAATGGCAGATATTGGCACGTCAAAAAAGCACTTTCACCTAGAAACTCCATTAACACTTTTTATAATTCAGCTTACTGTGGGCACACATGCTGGAACTTTTTACTTTGAAATGATTTGTAGTTTCTGAGTTATTTAACTTAAACGCCCAATGCATTCTCAATGGCAATAGCACAAACTTTGGCATGCTACTAGTCATACATACTTTCACCTAGAAACCCCATTCAAACCTATTTCGGTTCATCTTACGGTGGCCATGTTTGCCTGAAAAGGAATCTCTGAAATGTTTCATAGTTTTAGAAATATAGTGCTTTCAAATTTGATAAATGTATAATGGGGCTCAATGGCAGATATTGGCACGTCAAAAAAGCACTTTCCCCTAGAAACTCCATTTACACTTTTTATAGTTCAGCTTACTGTGGAGACACATGCTGGAACTTTTTACTTTGAAATGTTTTGTAGTTTCCGAGTTATTTAACGTAAATGCCCAATGCATTCTCAATGGCAATAGCACAAACTTTGGCATGACACTAGTCCTACATACTTACACCTAGAAACCCCATTCAAACCTATTTTGGTTCATCTTACGGTGGCCATGTTTGCCTGAAAAGGAATCTTTGAAATGTTTCATAGTTTTAGAAATATAGTGCTTTCAAATTTGAGAAATGTATAATGGGGCTCAATGGCAGATATTGGCACGTCAAAAAAGCACTTTCACCTAGAAACTCCATTTACACTTTTTATAGTTCAGCTTACTGTGGAGACACATGCTGGAACTTTTTACTTTGAAATGTTTTGTAGTTTCCGAGTTATTTAACGTAAATGCCCAATGCATTCTCAATGGCAATAGCACAAACTTTGGCATGACACTAGTCCTACATACTTACACCTAGAAACCCCATTCAAACCTATTTAGGTTCATCTTACGGTGGCCATATTTGCCTGAAAAGGAATCTTTGAAATGTTTCATAGTTTTAGAAATATAGTGCTTTCAAATTTGAGAATTTTATAATGGGGCTCAATGGCAGATATTGGCACGTCAAAAAAGCACTTTCACCTAGAAACTCCATTAACACTTTTTATAATTCAGCTTACTGTGGGCACACATGCTGGAACTTTTTACTTTGAAATGATTTGTAGTTTCTGAGTTATTTAACTTAAACGCCCAATGCATTCTCAATGGCAATAGCACAAACTTTGGCATGCTACTAGTCATACATACTTTCACCTAGAAACCCCATTCAAACCTATTTCGGTTCATCTTACGGTGGCCATGTTTGCCTGAAAAGGAATCTCTGAAATGTTTCATAGTTTTAGAAATATAGTGCTTTCAAATTTGAGAAATGTATAATGTTGCTCAATGGCAGATATTGGCACGTCAAAAACCACTTTCACCTAGAAACTCCATTCACACTTTTTATAGTTCAGCTTTGTGTGGAGACACAGGCTTGAACGTTTTACTTTGAAATGTTTTGTAGTTTCTGAGTTATTTAACTTAAACGCCCAATGCATTCTCAATGGCAATAGCACAAACATTGGCATGACACTAGTCCTACATACTTACACCTAGAAACCTTTAGGTTCATCTTACGGTGGCCATGTTTGCCTGAAAAGGAATCTTTGAAATGTTACATAATTTTAGAAATATAGTGCTTTCAAATTTGAGAAGTGCATAATGGGGCTCAATGGCAGATATTGGCACGTCAAAAAAGCACTTTCACCTAGAAACTCCATTCACACTTTTTTTTATAATTCAGCTTACTGTGGAGACAAATGCTGGAACGTTTTACTTTGAAATGTTTCGTAGTTTGTGAGTTATTTAACTTAAGCGCCCAATGCATTCTCAATGGCAATAGCACAAACTTTGGCATGCTACTAGTCCTACATACTTACACCTGGAAACCCCATTCAAACCTATTTAGGTTCATCTTACGGTGACCATGTTTGCCTGAAAAGGAATCTTTGAAATATTGCATAGTTTAAGAAATATAGTGCTTTCAAATTTGAGAAATTTATAATGGGGCTCAATGGCAGATATTGGCACGTCAAAAAATCACTTTCACCTAGAAACTCCATTCACACTTTTTATAGTTCAGCTTAGTGTGGAGAAAGAGGCTTGAATTTTTTACTTTGAAATGTTTTGTAGTTTCTGAGTTATTTAACTTAAGCGCCCAATGCATTCTCAATGGCAATAGCACAAACTTTGGCATGCTACTAGTCCTACATACTTACACCTAGAAACCCCATTCAAACCTATTTAGGTTCATCTTACGGTGGCCATGTTTGCCTGAAAAGGAATCTCTGAAATGTTTCATTGTTTTAGAAATATAGTGCTTTCAAATTTGATAAATGTATAATGGGGCTCAATGGCAGATATTGGCACGTCAAAAAAGCACTTTCACCTAGAAACTCCATTAACACTTTTTATAATTCAGCTTACTGTGGGCACACATGCTGGAACTTTTTACTTTGAAATGATTTGTAATTTCTGAGTTATTTAACTTAAACGCCCAATGCATTCTCAATGTCAATAGCACAAACTTTGGTATGCTACTAGTCATACATACTTTCACCTAGAAACCCCATTCAAACCTATTTCGTTTCATCTTACTGTGGCCATGTTTGCCTGAAAAGGAATCTCTGAAATGTTTCATAGTTTTAGAAATATAGTGCTTTCAAATTTGATAAATGTATAATGGGGCTCAATGGCAGATATTGGCACGTCAAAAAAGCACTTTCCCCTAGAAACTCCATTTACACTTTTTATAGTTCAGCTTACTGTGGAGACACATGCTGGAACTTTTTACTTTGAAATGTTTTGTAGTTTCCGAGTTATTTAACGTAAATGCCCAATGCATTCTCAATGGCAATAGCACAAACTTTGGCATGACACTAGTCCTACATACGTACACCTAGAAACCCCATTCAAACCTATTTAGGTTCATCTTATCGTGGCCATATTTGCCTGAAAAGGAATCTTTGAAATGTTTCATAGTTTTAGAAATATAGTGCTTTCAAATTTGAGAATTTTACAATGGGGCTCAATGGCAGATATTGGCACGTCAAAAAAGCACTTTCACCTAGAAACTCCATTAACACCTTTTATAATTCAGCTTACTGTGAGCACACATGCTGGAACTTTTTACTTTGAAATGTTTTTTAGTTCCTGAGTTATTTAACTTAAACGCCCAATGCATTCTCAATGGCAATAGCACAAACTTTGGCATGCTACTAGTCATACATACTTTCACCTAGAAACCCCATTCAAACCTATTTCGGTTCATCTTACGGTGGCCATGTTTGCCTGAAAAGGAATCTTTGAAATGTTTCATAGTTTTAGAAATATAGTGCTTTCAAATTTGAGAAATGTATAATGGGGCTCAATGGCAGATATTGGCACATCAAAAAATCACACTCACCTAGAAACTCCATTCACACTTTTTTATAATTCAGCTTACTGTGGAGACACATGCTTGAACTTTTTACTTTGAAATGTTTTGTAGTTTCTGAGTTATTTAACTTAAACGCCCAATGCATTCTCAATGGCAATTGCAAAAACTTTGGCATGACACTAGTCCTACATACTTACACCTAGAAACCCCATTCAAACCTATTTAGGTTCATCTTACGGTGGACATGTTTGCCTGGAAAGGAATCTTTGAAATGTTTCATAGTTTTAGAAATATAGTGCTTTCAAATTTGAGAAATGTATAATGGGGCTCAATGGCAGATATTGGCACCTCAAAAAAGTAATTTCACAAAACTCCATTCACACTTTGTATAGTTCAGCTTACTGTGGAGACACAGGCTTGAACTTTTTACTTTGAAATGTTTTGTAGTTTGTGAGTTATTTAACTTAAGCGCCCAATGCATTCTCAATGGCAATAGCACAAACTTTGGCATGCTACTAGTCCTACATACTTACACCTAGAAACCCCATTCAAACCTATTTAGGTTCATCTTACGGTGGCCATGTTTGCCTGAAAAGGAATCTCTGAAATGTTTCATAGTTTTAGAAATATAGTGCTTTCAAATTTGAGAAATGTATAATGTTGCTCAATGGCAGATATTGGCACGTCAAAAACCACTTTCACCTAGAAACTCCATTCACACTTTTTATAGTTCAGCTTTGTGTGGAGACACAGGCTTGAACGTTTTACTTTGAAATGTTTTGTAGTTTCTGAGTTATTTAACTTAAACGCCCAATGCATTCTCAATGGCAATAGCACAAACATTGGCATGACACTAGTCCTACATACTTACACCTAGAAACCTTTAGGTTCATCTTACGGTGGCCATGTTTGCCTGAAAAGGAATCTTTGAAATGTTACATAATTTTAGAAATATAGTGCTTTCAAATTTGAGAAGTGCATAATGGGGCTCAATGGCAGATATTGGCACGTAAAAAAAGCACTTTCACCTAGAAACTCCATTCACACTTTTTTTTATAATTCAGCTTACTGTGGAGACAAATGCTGGAACGTTTTACTTTGAAATGTTTCGTAGTTTGTGAGTTATTTAACTTAAGCGCCCAATGCATTCTCAATGGCAATAGCACAAACTTTGGCATGCTACTAGTCCTACATACTTACACCTGGAAACCCCATTCAAACCTATTTAGGTTCATCTTACGGTGACCATGTTTGCCTGAAAAGGAATCTTTGAAATATTGCATAGTTTAAGAAATATAGTGCTTTCAAATTTGAGAAATTTATAATGGGGCTCAATGGCAGATATTGGCACGTCAAAAAATCACTTTCACCTAGAAACTCCATTCACACTTTTTATAGTTCAGCTTAGTGTGGAGAAAGAGGCTTGAATTTTTTACTTTGAAATGTTTTGTAGTTTCTGAGTTATTTAACGTAAATGCTCAATGCATTCTCAATGGCAATAGCACAAACTTTGGCATGACACTATAGTCCTACATACTTACACCTAGAAACCTTTAGGTTCATCTTACGGTGGCCATGTTTGCCTGAAAAGGAATCTTTGAAATGTTTCATAGTTTTAGAAATATAGTGCTTTCAAATTTGAGAAATGTATAATGGGGCTCAATGGCAGATATTGGCACATCAAAAAATCACACTCACCTAGAAACTCCATTCACACTTTTTTATAATTCAGCTTACTGTGGAGAAAAATGCTGGAACTTTTTACTTTTAAATGTTTTGTAGTTTGTGAGTTATTTAACTTAAGCGCCCAATGCATTCTCAATGGCAATAGCACAAACTTTGGCATGCTACTAGTCCTACATACTTACACCTAGAAACCCCATTCAAACCTATTTAGGTTCATCTTACGGTGGCCATGTTTGCCTGAAAAGGAATCTCTGAAATGTTTCATAGTTTTAGAAACTATAGTGCTTTCAAATTTGATAAATGTATAATGGGGCTCAATGGCAGATATTGGCACGTCAAAAAAGCACTTTCACCTAGAAACTCCATTAACACTTTTTATAATTCAGCTTACTGTGGGCACACATGCTGGAACTTTTTACTTTGAAATGATTTGTAATTTCTGAGTTATTTAACTTAAACACCCAATGCATTCTCAATGGCAATAGCACAAACTTTGGCATGCTACTAGTCATACATACTTTCACCTAGAAACCCCATTCAAACCTATTTCGTTTCATCTTACGGTGGCCATGTTTGCCTGAAAAGGAATCTCTGAAATGTTTCATAGTTTTAGAAATATAGTGCTTTCAAATTTGATAAATGTATAATGGGGCTCAATGGCAGATATTGGCACGTCAAAAAAGCACTTTCCCCTAGAAACTCCATTTACACTTTTTATAGTTCAGCTTACTGTGGAGACACATGCTGGAACTTTTTACTTTGAAATGTTTTGTAAGTTTCCAAGTTATTTAACGTAAATGCCCAATGCATTCTCAATGGCAATAGCACAAACTTTGGCATGACACTAGTCCTACATACTTACACCTAGAAACCCCATTCAAACCTATTTAGGTTCATCTTATCGTGGCCATATTTGCCTGAAAAGGAATCTTTGAAATGTTTCATAGTTTTAGAAATATAGTGCTTTCAAATTTGAGAATTTTATAATGGGGCTCAATGGCAGATATTGGCACGTCAAAAAAGCACTTTCACCTAGAAACTCCATTAACACCTTTTATAATTCAGCTTACTGTGGGCACACATGCTGGAACTTTTTACTTTGAAATGTTTTTTAGTTTCTGAGTTATTTAACTTAAACGCCCAATGCATTCTCAATGGCAATAGCACAAACTTTGGCATGCTACTAGTCATACATACTTTCACCTAGAAACCCCATTCAAACCTATTTCGGTTCATCTTACGGTGGCCATGTTTGCCTGAAAAGGAATCTTTGAAATGTTTCATAGTTTTAGAAATATAGTGCTTTCAAATTTGAGAAATGTATAATGGGGCTCAATGGCAGATATTGGCACGTCAAAAAAGCACTTTCACCTAGAAACTCCATTTACACTTTTTATAGTTCAGCTTACTGTGGAGACACATGCTGGAACTTTTTACTTTGAAATGTTTTGTAGTTTCCGAGTTATTTAACGTAAATGCCCAATGCATTCTCAATGGCAATAGCACAAACTTTGGCATGACACTAGTCCTACATACTTACACCTAGAAACCCCATTCAAACCTATTTAGGTTCATCTTACGGTGGCCATATTTGCCTGAAAAGGAATCTTTGAAATGTTTCATAGTTTTAGAAATATAGTGCTTTCAAATTTGAGAATTTTATAATGGGGCTCAATGGCAGATATTGGCACGTCAAAAAAGCACTTTCACCTAGAAACTCCATTAACACTTTTTATAATTCAGCTTACTGTGGGCACACATGCTGGAACTTTTTACTTTGAAATGATTTGTAGTTTCTGAGTTATTTAACTTAAACGCCCAATGCATTCTCAATGGCAATAGCACAAACTTTGGCATGCTACTAGTCATACATACTTTCACCTAGAAACCCCATTCAAACCTATTTCGGTTCATCTTACGGTGGCCATGTTTGCCTGAAAAGGAATCTCTGAAATGTTTCATAGTTTTAGAAATATAGTGCTTTCAAATTTGATAAATGTATAATGGGGCTCAATGGCAGATATTGGCACGTCAAAAAAGCACTTTCCCCTAGAAACTCCATTTACACTTTTTATAGTTCAGCTTACTGTGGAGACACATGCTGGAACTTTTTACTTTGAAATGTTTTGTAGTTTCCGAGTTATTTAACGTAAATGCCCAATGCATTCTCAATGGCAATAGCACAAACTTTGGCATGACACTAGTCCTACATACTTACACCTAGAAACCCCATTCAAACCTATTTTGGTTCATCTTACGGTGGCCATGTTTGCCTGAAAAGGAATCTTTGAAATGTTTCATAGTTTTAGAAATATAGTGCTTTCAAATTTGAGAAATGTATAATGGGGCTCAATGGCAGATATTGGCACGTCAAAAAAGCACTTTCACCTAGAAACTCCATTTACACTTTTTATAGTTCAGCTTACTGTGGAGACACATGCTGGAACTTTTTACTTTGAAATGTTTTGTAGTTTCCGAGTTATTTAACGTAAATGCCCAATGCATTCTCAATGGCAATAGCACAAACTTTGGCATGACACTAGTCCTACATACTTACACCTAGAAACCCCATTCAAACCTATTTAGGTTCATCTTACGGTGGCCATATTTGCCTGAAAAGGAATCTTTGAAATGTTTCATAGTTTTAGAAATATAGTGCTTTCAAATTTGAGAATTTTATAATGGGGCTCAATGGCAGATATTGGCACGTCAAAAAAGCACTTTCACCTAGAAACTCCATTAACACTTTTTATAATTCAGCTTACTGTGGGCACACATGCTGGAACTTTTTACTTTGAAATGATTTGTAGTTTCTGAGTTATTTAACTTAAACGCCCAATGCATTCTCAATGGCAATAGCACAAACTTTGGCATGCTACTAGTCATACATACTTTCACCTAGAAACCCCATTCAAACCTATTTCGGTTCATCTTACGGTGGCCATGTTTGCCTGAAAAGGAATCTCTGAAATGTTTCATAGTTTTAGAAATATAGTGCTTTCAAATTTGATAAATGTATAATGGGGCTCAATGGCAGATATTGGCATGTCAAAAAAGCACTTTCCCCTAGAAACTCCATTTACACTTTTTATAGTTCAGCTTACTGTGGAGACACATGCTGGAACTTTTTACTTTGAAATGTTTTGTAGTTTCCGAGTTATTTAACGTAAATGCCCAATGCATTCTCAATGGCAATAGCACAAACTTTGGCATGACACTAGTCCTACATACTTACACCTAGAAACCCCATTCAAACCTATTTCGGTTCATCTTACGGTGGCCATGTTTGCCTGAAAAGGAATCTTTGAAATGTTTCATAGTTTTAGAAATATAGTGCTTTCAAATTTGAGAATTTTATAATGGGGCTCAATGGCAGATATTGGCACGTCAAAAAAGCACTTTCACCTAGAAACTCCATTAACACTTTTTATAATTCAGCTTACTGTGGGCACACATGCTGGAACTTTTTACTTTGAAATGATTTGTAGTTTCTGAGTTATTTAACTTAAACGCCCAATGCATTCTCAATGGCAATAGCACAAACTTTGGCATGCTACTAGTCATACATACTTTCACCTAGAAACCCCATTCAAACCTATTTCGGTTCATCTTACGGTGGCCATGTTTGCCTGAAAAGGAATCTCTGAAATGTTTCATAGTTTTAGAAATATAGTGCTTTCAAATTTGATAAATGTATAATGGGGCTCAATGGCAGATATTGGCACGTCAAAAAAGCACTTTCCCCTAGAAACTCCATTTACACTTTTTATAGTTCAGCTTACTGTGGAGACACATGCTGGAACTTTTTACTTTGAAATGTTTTGTAGTTTCCGAGTTATTTAACGTAAATGCCCAATGCATTCTCAATGGCAATAGCACAAACTTTGGCATGACACTAGTCCTACATACTTACACCTAGAAACCCCATTCAAACCTATTTTAGTTCATCTTACGGTGGCCATGTTTGCCTGAAAAAGGAATCTTTGAAATGTTTCATAGTTTTAGAAATATAGTGCTTTCAAATTTGAGAAATGTATAATGGGGCTCAATGGCAGATATTGGCACGTCAAAAAAGCACTTTCACCTAGAAACTCCATTTACACTTTTTATAGTTCAGCTTACTGTGGAGACACATGCTGGAACTTTTTACTTTGAAATGTTTTGTAGTTTCCGAGTTATTTAACGTAAATGCCCAATGCATTCTCAATGGCAATAGCACAAACTTTGGCATGACACTAGTCCTACATACTTACACCTAGAAACCCCATTCAAACCTATTTAGGTTCATCTTACGGTGGCCATATTTGCCTGAAAAGGAATCTTTGAAATGTTTCATAGTTTTAGAAATATAGTGCTTTCAAATTTGATAAATGTATAATGGGGCTCAATGGCAGATATTGGCATGTCAAAAAAGCACTTTCCCCTAGAAACTCCATTTACACTTTTTATAGTTCAGCTTACTGTGGAGACACATGCTGGAACTTTTTACTTTGAAATGTTTTGTAGTTTCCGAGTTATTTAACGTAAATGCCCAATGCATTCTCAATGGCAATAGCACAAACTTTGGCATGACACTAGTCCTACATACTTACACCTAGAAACCCCATTCAAACCTATTTCGGTTCATCTTACGGTGGCCATGTTTGCCTGAAAAGGAATCTTTGAAATGTTGCATAGTTTTAGAAATATAGTGCTTTCAAATTTGAGAAATGTATAATGGGGCTCAATGGCAGATATTGGCACGTCAAAAAAGCACTTTCACCTAGAAACTCCATTTACACTTTTTATAGTTCAGCTTACTGTGGAGACACATGCTGGAACTTTTTACTTTGAAATGTTTTGTAGTTTCCGAGTTATTTAACGTAAATGCCCAATGCATTCTCAATGGCAATAGCACAAACTTTGGCATGACACTAGTCCTACATACTTACACCTAGAAACCCCATTCAAACCTATTTAGGTTCATCTTACGGTGGCCATATTTGCCTGAAAAGGAATCTTTGAAATGTTTCATAGTTTTAGAAATATAGTGCTTTCAAATTTGAGAATTTCATAATGGGGCTCAATGGCAAATATTGGCACGTCAAAAAAGCACTTTCACCTAGAAACTCCATTAACACTTTTTATAATTCAGCTTACTGTGGGCACACATGCTGGAACTTTTTACTTTGAAATGATTTGTAGTTTCTGAGTTATTTAACTTAAACGCCCAATGCATTCTCAATGGCAATAGCACAAACTTTGGCATGCTACTAGTCATACATACTTTCACCTAGAAACCCCATTCAAACCTATTTCGGTTCATCTTACGGTGGCCATGTTTGCCTGAAAAGGAATCTCTGAAATGTTTCATAGTTTTAGAAATATAGTGCTTTCAAATTTGATAAATGTATAATGGGGCTCAATGGCAGATATTGGCACGTCAAAAAAGCACTTTCCCCTAGAAACTCCATTTACACTTTTTATAGTTCAGCTTACTGTGGAGACACATGCTGGAACTTTTTACTTTGAAATGTTTTGTAGTTTCCGAGTTATTTAACGTAAATGCCCAATGCATTCTCAATGGCAATAGCACAAACTTTGGCATGACACTAGTCCTACATACTTACACCTAGAAACCCCATTCAAACCTATTTAGGTTCATCTTATGGTGGCCATATTTGCCTGAAAAGGAATCTTTGAAATGTTTCATAGTTTTAGAAATATAGTGCTTTCAAATTTGAGAATTTTATAATGGGGCTCAATGGCAGATATTGGCACGTCAAAAAATCACTTTCACCTAGAAACTCCATTCACACTTTTTATAGTTCAGCTTAGTGTGGAGAAAGAGGCTTGAATTTTTTACTTTGAAATGTTTTGTAGTTTCTGAGTTATTTAACTTAAGCGCCCAATGCATTCTCAATGGCAATAGCACAAACTTTGGCATGCTACTAGTCCTACATACTTACACCTAGAAACCCCATTCAAACCTATTTAGGTTCATCTTACGGTGGCCATGTTTGCCTGAAAAGGAATCTCTGAAATGTTTCATTGTTTTAGAAATATAGTGCTTTCAAATTTGATAAATGTATAATGGGGCTCAATGGCAGATATTGGCACGTCAAAAAAGCACTTTCACCTAGAAACTCCATTAACACTTTTTATAATTCAGCTTACTGTGGGCACACATGCTGGAACTTTTTACTTTGAAATGATTTGTAATTTCTGAGTTATTTAACTTAAACGCCCAATGCATTCTCAATGTCAATAGCACAAACTTTGGTATGCTACTAGTCATACATACTTTCACCTAGAAACCCCATTCAAACCTATTTCGTTTCATCTTACTGTGGCCATGTTTGCCTGAAAAGGAATCTCTGAAATGTTTCATAGTTTTAGAAATATAGTGCTTTCAAATTTGATAAATGTATAATGGGGCTCAATGGCAGATATTGGCACGTCAAAAAAGCACTTTCCCCTAGAAACTCCATTTACACTTTTTATAGTTCAGCTTACTGTGGAGACACATGCTGGAACTTTTTACTTTGAAATGTTTTGTAGTTTCCGAGTTATTTAACGTAAATGCCCAATGCATTCTCAATGGCAATAGCACAAACTTTGGCATGACACTAGTCCTACATACGTACACCTAGAAACCCCATTCAAACCTATTTAGGTTCATCTTATCGTGGCCATATTTGCCTGAAAAGGAATCTTTGAAATGTTTCATAGTTTTAGAAATATAGTGCTTTCAAATTTGAGAATTTTACAATGGGGCTCAATGGCAGATATTGGCACGTCAAAAAAGCACTTTCACCTAGAAACTCCATTAACACCTTTTATAATTCAGCTTACTGTGAGCACACATGCTGGAACTTTTTACTTTGAAATGTTTTTTAGTTCCTGAGTTATTTAACTTAAACGCCCAATGCATTCTCAATGGCAATAGCACAAACTTTGGCATGCTACTAGTCATACATACTTTCACCTAGAAACCCCATTCAAACCTATTTCGGTTCATCTTACGGTGGCCATGTTTGCCTGAAAAGGAATCTTTGAAATGTTTCATAGTTTTAGAAATATAGTGCTTTCAAATTTGAGAAATGTATAATGGGGCTCAATGGCAGATATTGGCACATCAAAAAATCACACTCACCTAGAAACTCCATTCACACTTTTTTTATAATTCAGCTTACTGTGGAGACACATGCTTGAACTTTTTACTTTGAAATGTTTTGTAGTTTCTGAGTTATTTAACTTAAACGCCCAATGCATTCTCAATGGCAATTGCAAAAACCTTGGCATGACACTAGTCCTACATACTTACACCTAGAAACCCCATTCAAACCTATTTAGGTTCATCTTACGGTGGACATGTTTGCCTGGAAAGGAATCTTTGAAATGTTTCATAGTTTTAGAAATATAGTGCTTTCAAATTTGAGAAATGTATAATGGGGCTCAATGGCAGATATTGGCACCTCAAAAAAGTACTTTCACAAAACTCCATTCACACTTTGTATAGTTCAGCTTACTGTGGAGACACAGGCTTGAACTTTTTACTTTGAAATGTTTTGTAGTTTGTGAGTTATTTAACTTAAGCGCCCAATGCATTCTCAATGGCAATAGCACAAACTTTGGCATGCTACTAGTCCTACATACTTACACCTAGAAACCCCATTCAAACCTATTTAGGTTCATCTTACGGTGGCCATGTTTGCCTGAAAAGGAATCTCTGAAATGTTTCATAGTTTTAGAAATATAGTGCTTTCAAATTTGAGAAATGTATAATGTTGCTCAATGGCAGATATTGGCACGTCAAAAACCACTTTCACCTAGAAACTCCATTCACACTTTTTATAGTTCAGCTTTGTGTGGAGACACAGGCTTGAACGTTTTACTTTGAAATGTTTTGTAGTTTCTGAGTTATTTAACTTAAACGCCCAATGCATTCTCAATGGCAATAGCACAAACATTGGCATGACACTAGTCCTACATACTTACACCTAGAAACCTTTAGGTTCATCTTACGGTGGCCATGTTTGCCTGAAAAGGAATCTTTGAAATGTTACATAATTTTAGAAATATAGTGCTTTCAAATTTGAGAAGTGCATAATGGGGCTCAATGGCAGATATTGGCACGTCAAAAAAGCACTTTCACCTAGAAACTCCATTCACACTTTTTTTTATAATTCAGCTTACTGTGGAGACAAATGCTGGAACGTTTTACTTTGAAATGTTTCGTAGTTTGTGAGTTATTTAACTTAAGCGCCCAATGCATTCTCAATGGCAATAGCACAAACTTTGGCATGCTACTAGTCCTACATACTTACACCTGGAAACCCCATTCAAACCTATTTAGGTTCATCTTACGGTGGACATGTTTGCCTGGAAAGGAATCTTTGAAATGTTTCATAGTTTTAGAAATATAGTGCTTTCAAATTTGAGAAATTTATAATGGGGCTCAATGGCAGATATTGGCACGTCAAAAAATCACTTTCACCTAGAAACTCCATTCACACTTTTTATAGTTCAGCTTAGTGTGGAGAAAGAGGCTTGAATTTTTTACTTTGAAATGTTTTGTAGTTTCTGAGTTATTTAACGTAAATGCTCAATGCATTCTCAATGGCAATAGCACAAACTTTGGCATGACACTATAGTCCTACATACTTACACCTAGAAACCTTTAGGTTCATCTTACGGTGGCCATGTTTGCCTGAAAAGGAATCTTTGAAATGTTTCATAGTTTTAGAAATATAGTGCTTTCAAATTTGAGAAATGTATAATGGGGCTCAATGGCAGATATTGGCACATCAAAAAATCACACTCACCTAGAAACTCCATTCACACTTTTTTATAATCCAGCTTACTGTGGAGAAAAATGCTGGAACTTTTTACTTTGAAATGTTTTGTAGTTTGTGAGTTATTTAACTTAAGCGCCCAATGCATTCTCAATGGCAATAGCACAAACTTTGGCATGCTACTAGTCCTACATACTTACACCTAGAAACCCCATTCAAACCTATTTAGGTTCATCTTACGGTGGCCATGTTTGCCTGAAAAGGAATCTCTGAAATGTTTCATAGTTTTAGAAATATAGTGCTTTCAAATTTGATAAATGTATAATGGGGCTCAATGGCAGATATTGGCACGTCAAAAAAGCACTTTCACCTAGAAACTCCATTAACACTTTTTATAATTCAGCTTACTGTGGGCACACATGCTGGAACTTTTTACTTTGAAATGATTTGTAATTTCTGAGTTATTTAACTTAAACGCCCAATGCATTCTCAATGGCAATAGCACAAACTTTGGCATGCTACTAGTCATACATACTTTCACCTAGAAACCCCATTCAAACCTATTTCGTTTCATCTTACGGTGGCCATGTTTGCCTGAAAAGGAATCTCTGAAATGTTTCATAGTTTTAGAAATATAGTGCTTTCAAATTTGATAAATGTATAATGGGGCTCAATGGCAGATATTGGCACGTCAAAAAAGCACTTTCCCCTAGAAACTCCATTTACACTTTTTATAGTTCAGCTTACTGTGGAGACACATGCTGGAACTTTTTACTTTGAAATGTTTTGTAAGTTTCCAAGTTATTTAACGTAAATGCCCAATGCATTCTCAATGGCAATAGCACAAACTTTGGCATGACACTAGTCCTACATACTTACACCTAGAAACCCCATTCAAACCTATTTAGGTTCATCTTATCGTGGCCATATTTGCCTGAAAAGGAATCTTTGAAATGTTTCATAGTTTTAGAAATATAGTGCTTTCAAATTTGAGAATTTTATAATGGGGCTCAATGGCAGATATTGGCACGTCAAAAAAGCACTTTCACCTAGAAACTCCATTAACACCTTTTATAATTCAGCTTACTGTGGGCACACATGCTGGAACTTTTTACTTTGAAATGTTTTTTAGTTTCTGAGTTATTTAACTTAAACGCCCAATGCATTCTCAATGGCAATAGCACAAACTTTGGCATGCTACTAGTCATACATACTTTCACCTAGAAACCCCATTCAAACCTATTTCGGTTCATCTTACGGTGGCCATGTTTGCCTGAAAAGGAATCTTTGAAATGTTTCATAGTTTTAGAAATATAGTGCTTTCAAATTTGAGAAATGTATAATGGGGCTCAATGGCAGATATTGGCACGTCAAAAAAGCACTTTCACCTAGAAACTCCATTTACACTTTTTATAGTTCAGCTTACTGTGGAGACACATGCTGGAACTTTTTACTTTGAAATGTTTTGTAGTTTCCGAGTTATTTAACGTAAATGCCCAATGCATTCTCAATGGCAATAGCACAAACTTTGGCATGACACTAGTCCTACATACTTACACCTAGAAACCCCATTCAAACCTATTTAGGTTCATCTTACGGTGGCCATATTTGCCTGAAAAGGAATCTTTGAAATGTTTCATAGTTTTAGAAATATAGTGCTTTCAAATTTGAGAATTTTATAATGGGGCTCAATGGCAGATATTGGCACGTCAAAAAAGCACTTTCACCTAGAAACTCCATTAACACTTTTTATAATTCAGCTTACTGTGGGCACACATGCTGGAACTTTTTACTTTGAAATGATTTGTAGTTTCTGAGTTATTTAACTTAAACGCCCAATGCATTCTCAATGGCAATAGCACAAACTTTGGCATGCTACTAGTCATACATACTTTCACCTAGAAACCCCATTCAAACCTATTTCGGTTCATCTTACGGTGGCCATGTTTGCCTGAAAAGGAATCTCTGAAATGTTTCATAGTTTTAGAAATATAGTGCTTTCAAATTTGATAAATGTATAATGGGGCTCAATGGCAGATATTGGCACGTCAAAAAAGCACTTTCCCCTAGAAACTCCATTTACACTTTTTATAGTTCAGCTTACTGTGGAGACACATGCTGGAACTTTTTACTTTGAAATGTTTTGTAGTTTCCGAGTTATTTAACGTAAATGCCCAATGCATTCTCAATGGCAATAGCACAAACTTTGGCATGACACTAGTCCTACATACTTACACCTAGAAACCCCATTCAAACCTATTTTGGTTCATCTTACGGTGGCCATGTTTGCCTGAAAAGGAATCTTTGAAATGTTTCATAGTTTTAGAAATATAGTGCTTTCAAATTTGAGAAATGTATAATGGGGCTCAATGGCAGATATTGGCACGTCAAAAAAGCACTTTCACCTAGAAACTCCATTTACACTTTTTATAGTTCAGCTTACTGTGGAGACACATGCTGGAACTTTTTACTTTGAAATGTTTTGTAGTTTCCGAGTTATTTAACGTAAATGCCCAATGCATTCTCAATGGCAATAGCACAAACTTTGGCATGACACTAGTCCTACATACTTACACCTAGAAACCCCATTCAAACCTATTTAGGTTCATCTTACGGTGGCCATATTTGCCTGAAAAGGAATCTTTGAAATGTTTCATAGTTTTAGAAATATAGTGCTTTCAAATTTGAGAATTTTATAATGGGGCTCAATGGCAGATATTGGCACGTCAAAAAAGCACTTTCACCTTGAAACTCCATTAACACTTTTTATAATTCAGCTTACTGTGGGCACACATGCTGGAACTTTTTACTTTGAAATGATTTGTAGTTTCTGAGTTATTTAACTTAAACGCCCAATGCATTCTCAATGGCAATAGCACAAACTTTGGCATGCTACTAGTCATACATACTTTCACCTAGAAACCCCATTCAAACCTATTTCGGTTCATCTTACGGTGGCCATGTTTGCCTGAAAAGGAATCTCTGAAATGTTTCATAGTTTTAGAAATATAGTGCTTTCAAATTTGATAAATGTATAATGGGGCTCAATGGCAGATATTGGCATGTCAAAAAAGCACTTTCCCCTAGAAACTCCATTTACACTTTTTATAGTTCAGCTTACTGTGGAGACACATGCTGGAACTTTTTACTTTGAAATGTTTTGTAGTTTCCGAGTTATTTAACGTAAATGCCCAATGCATTCTCAATGGCAATAGCACAAACTTTGGCATGACACTAGTCCTACATACTTACACCTAGAAACCCCATTCAAACCTATTTCGGTTCATCTTACGGTGGCCATGTTTGCCTGAAAAGGAATCTTTGAAATGTTTCATAGTTTTAGAAATATAGTGCTTTCAAATTTGAGAATTTTATAATGGGGCTCAATGGCAGATATTGGCACGTCAAAAAAGCACTTTCACCTAGAAACTCCATTAACACTTTTTATAATTCAGCTTACTGTGGGCACACATGCTGGAACTTTTTACTTTGAAATGATTTGTAGTTTCTGAGTTATTTAACTTAAACGCCCAATGCATTCTCAATGGCAATAGCACAAACTTTGGCATGCTACTAGTCATACATACTTTCACCTAGAAACCCCATTCAAACCTATTTCGGTTCATCTTACGGTGGCCATGTTTGCCTGAAAAGGAATCTCTGAAATGTTTCATAGTTTTAGAAATATAGTGCTTTCAAATTTGATAAATGTATAATGGGGCTCAATGGCAGATATTGGCACGTCAAAAAAGCACTTTCCCCTAGAAACTCCATTTACACTTTTTATAGTTCAGCTTACTGTGGAGACACATGCTGGAACTTTTTACTTTGAAATGTTTTGTAGTTTCCGAGTTATTTAACGTAAATGCCCAATGCATTCTCAATGGCAATAGCACAAACTTTGGCATGACACTAGTCCTACATACTTACACCTAGAAACCCCATTCAAACCTATTTTAGTTCATCTTACGGTGGCCATGTTTGCCTGAAAAAGGAATCTTTGAAATGTTTCATAGTTTTAGAAATATAGTGCTTTCAAATTTGAGAAATGTATAATGGGGCTCAATGGCAGATATTGGCACGTCAAAAAAGCACTTTCACCTAGAAACTCCATTTACACTTTTTATAGTTCAGCTTACTGTGGAGACACATGCTGGAACTTTTTACTTTGAAATGTTTTGTAGTTTCCGAGTTATTTAACGTAAATGCCCAATGCATTCTCAATGGCAATAGCACAAACTTTGGCATGACACTAGTCCTACATACTTACACCTAGAAACCCCATTCAAACCTATTTAGGTTCATCTTACGGTGGCCATATTTGCCTGAAAAGGAATCTTTGAAATGTTTCATAGTTTTAGAAATATAGTGCTTTCAAATTTGAGAATTTTATAATGGGGCTCAATGGCAGATATTGGCACGTCAAAAAAGCACTTTCACCTAGAAACTCCATTAACACTTTTTATAATTCAGCTTACTGTGGGCACACATGCTGGAACTTTTTACTTTGAAATGATTTGTAGTTTCTGAGTTATTTAACTTAAACGCCCAATGCATTCTCAATGGCAATAGCACAAACTTTGGCATGCTACTAGTCATACATACTTTCACCTAGAAACCCCATTCAAACCTATTTCGGTTCATCTTACGGTGGCCATGTTTGCCTGAAAAGGAATCTCTGAAATGTTTCATAGTTTTAGAAATATAGTGCTTTCAAATTTGATAAATGTATAATGGGGCTCAATGGCAGATATTGGCATGTCAAAAAAGCACTTTCCCCTAGAAACTCCATTTACACTTTTTATAGTTCAGCTTACTGTGGAGACACATGCTGGAACTTTTTACTTTGAAATGTTTTGTAGTTTCCGAGTTATTTAACGTAAATGCCCAATGCATTCTCAATGGCAATAGCACAAACTTTGGCATGACACTAGTCCTACATACTTACACCTAGAAACCCCATTCAAACCTATTTCGGTTCATCTTACGGTGGCCATGTTTGCCTGAAAAGGAATCTTTGAAATGTTTCATAGTTTTAGAAATATAGTGCTTTCAAATTTGAGAAATGTATAATGGGGCTCAATGGCAGATATTGGCACGTCAAAAAAGCACTTTCACCTAGAAACTCCATTTACACTTTTTATAGTTCAGCTTACTGTGGAGACACATGCTGGAACTTTTTACTTTGAAATGTTTTGTAGTTTCCGAGTTATTTAACGTAAATGCCCAATGCATTCTCAATGGCAATAGCACAAACTTTGGCATGACACTAGTCCTACATACTTACACCTAGAAACCCCATTCAAACCTATTTAGGTTCATCTTACGGTGGCCATATTTGCCTGAAAAGGAATCTTTGAAATGTTTCATAGTTTTAGAAATATAGTGCTTTCAAATTTGAGAATTTTATAATGGGGCTCAATGGCAAATATTGGCACGTCAAAAAAGCACTTTCACCTAGAAACTCCATTAACACTTTTTATAATTCAGCTTACTGTGGGCACACATGCTGGAACTTTTTACTTTGAAATGATTTGTAGTTTCTGAGTTATTTAACTTAAACGCCCAATGCATTCTCAATGGCAATAGCACAAACTTTGGCATGCTACTAGTCATACATACTTTCACCTAGAAACCCCATTCAAACCTATTTCGGTTCATCTTACGGTGGCCATGTTTGCCTGAAAAGGAATCTCTGAAATGTTTCATAGTTTTAGAAATATAGTGCTTTCAAATTTGATAAATGTATAATGGGGCTCAATGGCAGATATTGGCACGTCAAAAAAGCACTTTCCCCTAGAAACTCCATTTACACTTTTTATAGTTCAGCTTACTGTGGAGACACATGCTGGAACTTTTTACTTTGAAATGTTTTGTAGTTTCCGAGTTATTTAACGTAAATGCCCAATGCATTCTCAATGGCAATAGCACAAACTTTGGCATGACACTAGTCCTACATACTTACACCTAGAAACCCCATTCAAACCTATTTAGGTTCATCTTATGGTGGCCATATTTGCCTGAAAAGGAATCTTTGAAATGTTTCATAGTTTTAGAAATATAGTGCTTTCAAATTTGAGAATTTTATAATGGGGCTCAATGGCAGATATTGGCACGTCAAAAAAGCACTTTCACCTAGAAACTCCATTAACACTTTTTATAATTCAGCTTACTGTGGGCACACATGCTGGAACTTTTTACTTTGAAATGTTTTTTAGTTTCTGAGTTATTTAACTTAAACGCCCAATGCATTCTCAATGGCAATAGCACAAACTTTGGCATGCTACTAGTCATACATACTTTCACCTAGAAACCCCATTCAAACCTATTTCGGTTCATCTTACGGTGGCCATGTTTGCCTGAAAAGGAATCTCTGAAATGTTTCATAGTTTTAGAAATATAGTGCTTTCAAATTTGATAAATGTATAATGGGGCTCAATGGCAGATATTGGCACGTCAAAAAAGCACTTTCACCTAGAAACTCCATTTACACTTTTTATAGTTCAGCTTACTGTGGACTCTTGTGGAGACACATGCTGAAACGTTTTACTTTGAAATGTTTTGTAGTTTCCGAGTTATTTAACGTAAATGCTCAATGCATTCTCAATGGCAATAGCACAAACTTTGGCATGCTCTACTAGTCCTACATATAGTACACCTATAGAAACCCCATTAGAACTTTTAAATGTTCATCTTACGGTGGACATGTTTGCATGAAAATTAATCTTTGAAATGTTTAATAGTTTAAGAAATATAGTACTTTCAAATTGACTGTCTGTCATATTAAAAATTAAAAGGCAGGTGGTGGAAGATGTAGACCTAAGACCTATCCTGCACTCAAAAACTTGTTATAATTAATTCAATGATGTCGTAAAGCTTGATTTGTCTTTTTTCTTCCTATTTTTATGTATTTGAAAACCTGTCGTTTTCACAATTTTCTTTTTTTTGTCTGAAAAACATGTCGTGTGATTTTCTTCTTTTATGTCGTCTAAATCCATGAAAAACTACATACTATATGTTTTCCATCATTTTCTTTTTTTATCGTTGAAAACCATGAAAAACGACACACTATGGTAAACATCGGTATATACATTTACTGTTATATTGTTCCCACCCCCAACAACCCTTTTCCCCCAATGGTTTTGTACCTGTATTTGTTTTGGTTCTTTGATGTATGGTGATTTTTTTTGTATTTATTAATCGTCTAAAGAGTTTAAGTCTTAAAAAGACAAAAAGAGTGGCTGCACACACTGATAGTCAAAGAGCCGATTATTTATTAGGATGCAGAGTTAAACCAACGTTTCGACAGTACAACTGCCTTCATCAGGGTGTGACCCTGAAGAAGGCAGTTGTACCTTATGTGCCTTATGATTTAAGAAATTTGTTTGTGTTCAGATAACTTGTGATGAACATTTACCATCATTGTGACTACCTCATTTATTTTTATCGCCTCGAATAATCAAATAATCAACAGATTAATTGATCATGGAAATAATAAGTGGAGTTGATCTTTGAGCAGAGATCTTTACAACAAGAAGACAGTCTCACCAATAGTACGAAGAACTGAAACACGATGGTAAGTGGCTGTGGTTGCCTCTCTCCACCCCATTTGCTCAGTTCAAGCCAACAGTGTCTGACGTTGTGTGTCCTGAAGGTGCAGGTACACGCATACACGTCTTGGTTTCCTATGGTTTGTCTTGTCTTTAATTCACAGAGAAGATTGTGTGCATCTCATTGCCTATATTCAGGCCAGGTGCTGGATGTCAGGCATCGAGGCAAACATCAAGGAAGAGAAAGAACATTTCAGTATTTCGCACACCAGTTTATAGAGCTCCGAGACGTACTTTATTTAGAGGCAACAAATTGCAACATTTCGATCCATGATGGGGATGGATAGGCCTATACACATTTTGTCATGTTGGACAAAATGTGCGACAGCATTTAGGCGACAGCATTTAGGCGCACGCGGTTTAGACCAGGTGAAATTCATTGCGCAAAATGTTATAATGAATCTCGGGCCGGGCCCCGTCGGGTGCCGACGGGCTTGCAGGTCTCTACCAAGCAGGGGTCATCAACATGTTCATATGGACAAATGTGTCCGTGGTGGGAAAGACTTGGTCTTTTCCGTGGCAAATGTTTGATTTTATTTTTTATTTTCATTATATATTTATCATAAGACCCTGTTACTGAATGTCAAGTCTCCAGATTTTCTTCAGAATAGGCTATGCACGACACTGATTTACTACGACACTATGGCATACATACTGTAGGAGTCCAAGTGGTTCTCAAATGTTCTATTCCATGCTCGCCAGTCGCCATGCACCACTCTCCCATTTTCAACTTTGGTTCAGTGAATTCTAGAAAACTAAACCTACCGAGAACATAGATAAAACAACTCTAGTGAAATATTATAGTGCTGCCAAGCTACAACAACTCTAACTCTCAGTCACACAATTAATATCCTCTCATGGAACATTTGGCATTCTCACTGAATCCAGAGATTTTCCTATTTAATCCAAAGCATTTCCAAGTGATTCATGCTACAGAAGAACCGTGTGTCCAACTAACGAAATCACCAGAAATAGCTACAGCTGCAGAGCATCAGCCGTTCGTTCCTCTTAACGGGGTAGTCTACTACTAAAACTCATTTTAAGTAACATTTAAGGAGTTTGTGAGTGAATTACATTTTACTCCGCTGCATATGTGCTGCTGCCTCAGTCAACAACACAGCACTGAAATGATGCCTCACCACGCCGACATGCTTCTACCTCTCACTGATTGATTGATTGATTGATTGATTGATTGATTGATTAACAGTTTGCAGAATTACAGTACATTTCAAGTACAACTCAATACAAAAAACTGTGAACTGTGAGTGGACGACACCATAAAGCATTACACTTGTTTACAATAGGGTCCACCATTTTCAATTCATCAACAAATCTGTTGTGTTCAGAAAAGCCTTGTAGTCTCTGATTGGCTGGGCTGCAAAGGGAAGGCTGTGGTTGGTCGTAACAACCACCTGTGGTGTGTGTCTAATACATAGATCTAACAGGATAGGTGGGCAGTGGGCAACAATGGGCACTGGGACAATGGGCAATCTGGGCACCTCGATGTAAAATTGGCTATTTTGTCCAAAATGTAAAAAGGAATAATATTTGGAAAATGGTTTTAAAGTAAAGGAAAGTATTCATGATAATAGAACATGCTTAAACATTTGACAAGTACAGGTCTAATACAGCTATACAACCTGTATATCCAGCCATGTTGGGGCAATACAAGAAGTTGAAGGATAAAAAAAGATGTTGTAGACTTACCATACATGTTCCATAATGTATACTTTAGATTACTTAAGATCATATTTCAAATATTTTATTTTTTAACACAGTACGTTTCTTAGTGGCATATTGGCTTCAAGAAGGCCTCTCAACAACATATTTAACACTTTAACAACTATAATCTAATTTGACTCTAGCGCCATCTCCTGATATCAAAAGGTAATAGCTTCCCATGACAGCTTAGTCTCACTGACAACTGAGTCTTGTCCCCACATGTTTCAGCCATCCATTACCAACACACACCACCGTGGTTCAATATTTAATACTTTGAGAATGGACTCTTTTTTGATTTGATTGAATTAATATTTCAACAACAATAACCAACCGGTCTACCAACATTCAAGGTTAAATAACGTATTGCCAAAAACTAAGTAATTTCCAATTGATCTCTGTGCTCAGAGATAACGAGAATAACCACAGTGTGTATAATAAGTGTCCACAGATTATAAACATAACTGGAATAGGTCTGTACAAGAGTGTCCACATTACAATATCCCATTATACTGTATGCCCTTAAGTGACAGATTGAAGTACATGTGCTGCCTTAGTTACTCTATTGGTGATGCATTTAGGATGCAGATTCCTCCAGGTATTGATTGATTGATTTATTAACAGTTTGCAGAATTACAGTACATTTCAAGTACAACTCAATAGAAACACTGTTAACAGTGAGTGGACGACACCATGAAGCATTACACTTGTTTACAAAAGGGCCCACCATTTTCAATTCATCAAAACATTTAGAGACGTACGAATATACACAACTATATAGTCAAAAGGAAATCATCATAGGAGGTAAAAAGGGAAAATAAACATATACAGTGAGGGGGAACAGGGGTGGGTGGGGGATTCAGATTTTACGGGGGGCAGTTTCGAATTGCAGCCGTCCGTAGGTGCCCTTTGAGAGCAGTTTTGAAGGAGTCAAGGGATTTGCATGTCTTAATGACTGTAGGGCGTTCCACATTTTGGTGGCATAGGACCGAAATTAATTTAGTCCCTTGTTTGTGCCGAATCTGGGTTGCACATGGTTTGTTGAACTCCCTCTGGTGTTGTGGGTGTGGACTTCGTTAACATTAAGGAAGTATTTAGACAGGTAGCCTAAAACCTATTGTGGAAGTGAGTGTCTTAATATGCTACTGCAGTGTCTTACAAGAAAGGAGACTGAATAGAGGGTTGGCTGGATGGGAGAGTCCTTTAAAATATTGAAACCTTTCTGCTTGATGTGGATGTGGTATCTGACGATACAATCTCCTCTGCCCTCAATATAGGTTCTGGCGGTGTTGCAAACACAGATCAACCATGGAATAATGTTGTGTGGTTTGTCTTATACATGCTTCTTAATTCTCAATGCAGAACAAACTTCTCATTCAGAACAAGCATAATATCCTGTTTAACAGTAGCCAAGAAAGCTTTGGAATTTTTTTATGAAAGAAAATAAATAAATCAAAACCAAAAAAGCATACCGGTATACATACAACTAGCCTATGTACATGGTAAGTATAGATTCAAATTTTCTTGAATACCTGAACTGAACTAGCAATTATAACATAAAATATCCAATTATCCAAACCTAGTGCCTTTATACCAAGGGATACCAAAACCACTGTATTGGTAAGAAAAGGAACATTATGATTAAACAGATTAGAATAAGATCGAAACCAAGGGACCATTACAAAATAAAGAGAAGGCACTGGATAATCTCAACTAAAAGCAATTTATACGAGTTAGGTTAAAGTCTATTTAGACTTTAACCTAACTCGTATAAGTTGCTTTTCGCTTTTCACTTTGTAAAACATGGCATTGAAGGTCAAACGATTTGTGACCATTGCTGCATCAACTATAATAATACAAAAATAATATTGGTGCTTAGTGCAGAAAGGTTGGTTCCTTTGAGCTATGTTCTAACAGTAATTATCCATTTATATAATGTCCAGAGTTGAATCATTTCTATAAATGCCTGGTAGCATCTGGTTGACGGCGCTGAGGAGCAGGATGTCACAGCTCTGGTCCAGCTCTTGCTCCTGGCTGTAGTTCTTCACAGGAACCACATGGGCCGGAATAACGCCCAGACGCTTGCTGGCCTCCTGGAGCTGCAGCAACACAGCACAACAGATGGACGTTAGCTTGGCTCAATGGTTCCCAAACCGAGCGTCCCCAAGTAATTTTGGGGGACACCCACTCAAGCTCAGTGATGTAGTGTTGGTTTCCTATGGTTTGTCTTAGGTAGAACTCACCTTGGTCTGGATGTAGAGGCTTTGATAAACACTTTTCATGTCCTTTGCCACAGCGGGACAGGCTTCATCCACTTTAGTCAACAGGACAAACTGAGGGATCCCTGGAGAACAGCACCAAAACAAACATGTTCCAACAGCTGTACAAAATAAAAATAACGACCCCAGGCTGTGCAATTGTGATACTTTTGTTTTGTAAACCAAGGACTATGCTACTATATTAGTATGTGATAGAACATCACATTATGTGATGTACACTGCAGTATGTGATACAATGTAATTGCTGTGATGTGATGATCTTCTGTTGTTCCTCGACTATGTGTGACAGCATGTGCTTATGATGTCCCTCCACCACTGGTTTATACTTCATTGTATGCCAGTATCTCTGAAAATAGCCGATCTACAAGCACACAACACATGGCATTGAGACTTTCTTCTTCAACGCCTTACCATTTATTTTGGAAGGAAGCTTCACTGGGAGAGATCTTGACATTGATAAGCCTAATTTATACTATAACGAGTGCCTAAAATAGACGATCTACAAGCTCACAATGCATGTTGTGTTGCGCTTGCAACACATTATGAGCTTGTACCATTTGTCATGCGACACCATTTTGCGGTGGCGCATAAATTGGGGCTTACAGTGATGCTGCGTTTGAGCAACTGACCGAGTAGGGTGATCTTGGTTCGAATGGCGGTCAGTTTGTCCTCCAGCTTGGAGGGCATGGTGGAGATCTTGTTGGCGTCAATGACGTAGGCCACGCAGTGGATCTTGTCCTGAGGATCTGGACTCTTCTTGTAGGCCCGGGACTCTGGTTGCAACGGAACTAAAGAGTTGAACTGTGAAGATTAGGGGAAAGAAAACACATTAATTTCACTCATGACTGACTGAATAATGCATTACATCCTTCCCATCTCTCTAATGTCCTATCTAATTAAAGAAAGCAAAAGATGATTGAAATAAGATGATCCTGTTCAGCAAAGCAAGAACCACAATTAGTATTACTAAAACTCTAGTTTGGTTTTCAATTAGAAATGTGCGAAGATTCACCTGATATTTGTCGAGAATGTGACCTCTCACAATGCTGCTTATGTCGTCCACATTAAGCCCCGCCCCCGTGGTCTCCTCCAATCCCATGGTGTCACACAAGACGATTGGCAGAGGTTTGCCCTCCGCTCTAGCTTTAATGTCGTAGGTGAGAAACTGTAGGATGTACAATGTTATCATTTCACTCTACTAAAGGGCCTATTCAGACTCCAGTTTTAGGTGAAGAGGAGGCCACCTTTTCGGTGGTCACCTCTTCACCAAAACAGTGGTTTTGATGGAGGCGCTTAATAGTCCATCACCATGTTCATATCTCCTAACCTCCATGGCCAACAATTCCTCAACATTACCATTGTTTTCCCCTTGCCTTCCCTCTACTGCCCATCTGCCTCTATTCCTATTCCTTTCTGGCCCTTATGTTCTTTTCCTATTCTATAGGGGGAGGGATCAGTGACGGTAGGATTTTGGCTTATTTGGGTTCCATCTTCCTGCCTACTTCCCGCCATCTTCCTGCCTACATAGGCTAATAGGAGTGTAGGCTACATGGCTGCCAGTCTGAAGTTCGTAAGTTTGAATACTACGGGGAGGGGGGGGGGGGGGGGGAGCCTATTATTGAATTCCTTTGTTCTCTTGTTCTCCCGCTGCTCTGTTTCACAAGTTTGTTTGTTTTTACGTCAGGGGCTCAAAACCAACCCAACTCACTCACACAATTCCATCTAGACCAATCACGTTGCCTGGAGCGAGTCTCGGTGACCACCATTTTGGTGGTTAGTAAAAACAGAGGGCTGGGAAGAGCGGTGGTTTTCTCTTCACAGCAGCTCAGTTATAGTTTTCGGCTACCTAAAACTGGGAGTATGAATGGGCCTTAAGTTTCGCTGTTTTTCACTTTAAAGGGATATTTCCCTTTCAAAGATGTTTGAAAGTGAAAGATCCCTTTAAGTATTACAGCAAGTACATAGCTTCAAAAAGCAAACAAAATAAAACAATTGACCCTGCCAGGCAGATGACCAACCAGCCTCCAGCCCTCCACCTACTTTACTCACTACTAAAGGAACTCAACATATCAAACATGGCATTTAGAGGAATTCACAGCTGAGGAACCAAAGGAACCAAAACACAAAGGAAAACAGTGACTCCCGCCCCACACTGATGGGAAATCCCAGTGGGACTACCATCTCATATTCTTGGCAGGCTGTTAAGTTGTATTGCCTGGCATTCATCTGTGCCCTCCTTGTCAACCAAGAACATTAGTTCACATGGGTGGGTATGGTTATGGTTTAAAGTTACGTAGCAGTGGGTCACCTGGGTGGTGGTAGGGCCAGAGATGCCAGTCAGGGCCTGCTTGATGACTTGTCCTCCGAAGATGGACTTGATGGAGTTGCAAAAGCTGGACTTCCCTGCTCCCACTGGTCCAATGAGCAGAACCCTGATCTGGGACACAGAACTGATGGTGGGCTTGTAGGTCTGTATATCATACATCAGCTTTCTCTTATTCCTGTGGAGACCAGTGTTCATCAGATTAAACATTTAAGCATGTTTTAGATGCAATGTAGGCAAATCTATAGGTGCAGTGCTGATTTCTTAACTGTCGGGAGCCTCAGCTATTTTTTTATGCTATTGCGTGCACATTTTTTTGTAAAATCAAGAAGATGGATGCTGATAAGATAAGGAACACCATGGTGGTGGGTGAAGTGAGCACTACGCCCCTGCCCTGGTTGTATAAACCAAATCTAGCAAAGTGTGGCGGTCTTCTTTCTATATTGGCAACGATATAGTGCTGTGTGACTCAGTAAATGTGTTGTTTCAGTTGATTAGATTTTGTCTGTTTCAGTTTACACAAATTTTCACTATAAACAAACATGGCACAATACAATATAGTGGCAACCTTAGGCATGGGTGGCACAGGGGAAGGTGATCACTGGCAGCCGCACATTGGTATAGGTGTGAGAAAGGAAATTACATGATTCTACACATTATTCGTTAATTTCAAACTCCTAAATCTGAAAGAGGATGGAGTCTGCGACTGGGAGATAGGTGGGTTATCGCTAATGATCTACAAAATATTAAATATATATATATATATATGAAATATTAAACTTAATGTGGTGTCATAGGCTAATTAAACTTAATGTTGATAATGATATGGCACACTGACTATCTATAAAAATGAAAACATGCCACTTCATGTCAAAAGGATTGCAGACCCACTATAGTAAAGTAGTACAGTATAGGCCTATGAATAAGTACAGTATTGTATTGTTGCTGTCCAAATGAAAAATATAAATTTTTAAGGAAATTAAGAAAACCTTATATTTTTTAAACGATGCAATACTGCCTCACCAAAGTTGGTGTTGTGACTTTAGATATTGTCAATTACTTGAAAAGGAGAGGTGGTGGAGTTAGCTGTTTTAGCAGACAGTTTGAGGTTCCAATGGAGTTAAGAGGTTTTGTCCAAAGCGTTTTTTACTACTTTCCATTGGTTCAATATTTTCAAAACAACACACAGACGTAAAGGGTGTTCAATAGCACTGATTTATGGAGGGGGAAAAAAATCAAAAACCTCAAAAATGGAGTTATGAGGTTTCCCCTGGACAGCAATGATATGGTATGGTTCCATTTATATCAATAGCGACTAATCCAGAGTGACTTACGCAGTAGTCCAGTCTATCTTCCTCGAAGGCTCCTTCAGGAGTTTAGGATCTGTTTAGAACAACCAGACAGTAATTAACTTTGACTTTGTAAACTTCACGTTCAACCAGCTGGAGATTGTCGCCATGCAGCATTCCTGCAGCATTGACATTTTGACCAGGATTGTTGTACACTACAGCTTGGCCATTACTACAAAGACCAATTATTGTCTCCAAAATAAGGACCATGGCTGCCGTGCATTAACACTGCATAAGCGGGATTGGTGACCTGCTATTTGAGAACATTTCCCCCGTTAAAGGTGAAAAGAAAAGCCATGGCATCGTTCCCCCAAGCACCACTTTGATTAAAAGATATACTGGTGTATCCCCCAAAGACGTGGCCAGAGTTATTGTAGCCCACGGACAGAGTGGGCCCCTGGTCGTCACATCTCTGGTGGAACGCTGCTGCAGTGTAACCATGGACTGAAGCCTTGTAGAGGAGCTGCAGAGACACCTTTCCTAGCTGGGAGCTCAGCTCCCTCTGCTGGGCCTGGGTCAGCCTGGGATGGATGGATCCCATCGCAGTTCTACGAAAGTCCTGCCGTGATTGGCCAGTAGTCAGTGTGATTGACAGTTCTCGTTTTTGCAACTATGCCTAAACCTAACCCTAAACCTAACCTCAGTAAAACTATGCCTAAACCTAACCCTATCCTCAGTACAACTTCTCTAAACCTAACCCTAAACCTAACCCTATCCTCAGTAAAACTATGCCTAAACCTAACCCTAAACCTAACCCTATCCTCAGTAAAACTATTCCTAAACCTAACCCTAACCTCAGTAAAACTATGCCTAAACCTAACCCTAAACCTAACCCTATCCTCAGTAAAACTATGCCTAAACCTAACCCTAACCCTATCCTCAGTAAAACTATGCCTGGTAAGGTGGGTCTATCCCAGGACGTTGGTTTTTGATTGATTGATTGCAGTTTGCAGAATTACAGTGCATTTCAAGCACAAACTCAATACAAAGACTGTTAACTGTGAGTGGACGATCCAATTAAGCATTACACTTGTTTACAAGAGGGTCCACCGTGTTCAATTCATCAAAACATTTAGAGACGTACAAATAGACACTTCTATATAGTCAAAGAACAGAACAGGAATTCATCATAAAGGAGGTAAAAAGGGAAAAGAAACATATACAGTGAGGGGAAAAAGGGGGGGGGGATTCAGATTTTACGGGGGCCAGTTTCGAATTGCAGCCAAGGGAGTCAAGGGTTTCGCATGTCTTAATGACTGTTGGTAGGGCGTTCCACATTTTGGTGGCATAGGAGCGAAAATAATTTAGCCGAATCTGGGTTGTACATGGTTCGTTGCACTCCCTCTGGTGTTGTGGGTGTGGACTTCGTTAAGGAAGTATCTATTAGACAGGTACATGGGTATCTTGGTGGTGTATCGAATCTTGTGGACCAGACCCATTGCAAGATGCTGTACTCTGTCGTCGACCCTAAGGGCCGATTCATACTCCTATTTTACCGCTGTTTCGGCGCTGTAGTGCCGAAATGATTTCGGCTCGTCAGAAATTTTCAGTAGCACCGAAGAGCCGACTTCAGGACGGTACCCGCCCCCCCCCCCCCCGAACCTCAAATGACGTCACATTGTAGGCTCTACAGCGCCGAACAGACTTTTATTCGGCTCTAAAATAGGAGTATGAATCGGCCCTAAGCCATTCCAGCCTGTCAAAGTGGGCAGGGTGAGGTGGGTTCGGGGGGTGAGGCCAAGTAGGAGCCTGACCAGTTTGTTTTGGGAAGTCTGGAGCCTAGTTTTAAGGGCCTTTGAGGTGCTGTGGTACCAGGAGGTGCATGCATAGTCAAAGAAACCTTGTACGAGACCTGTTTTTTTGAACAGTCTCTTCATGATGGAAGAATGGTCCAGCAGATGAGTGGTCTGGATTCTCTGATTGAACACAAAAAGATAGCCATTGCAGTTAATAACACTTATTTTATCACCAACATTTTGATATCAGGAGATGGCGCTAGAGTCAAAGTAATGAGCAAATGAGTTTGTTGTTTAAAAGCTAGCTTTTATTGCTGTTAAAGTGTCAAATATGTCAGTGATTCCCTATACTACTCAGCAATGTTGACAGGCGTAGCCTAACTTACTTTGTTTTACAATAATAATAAAAAATAAATAAATAAATAATCCCTTTTACTCCAAAGTGATATATATATAAACCATCAATTAAAACATCCAGATGTTTGTACTGACACTAATTAAATGTGACTGCCATGCAATTAAATGTGTCCATGGCACTGGAAAACAACATCAATTTAGTTTTTGTAACATATCAGCAAAAGTTTCAAATATCCTAAACTAAAACAACCTTCATTCTACATACAAAAAGCACACACACACACACACACACACACACACACACACACACACACACACACACACACACACACACACACACACACACACACACACACACACACACACACACACACACACACACACACACACACACACACACACACACACACACACACACACACACACACACACACACACACACACACACACACACACACACACACACACACACACACACACACACACACACACACACACACACACACACACACACACACACACACACACACACACACACACGAGTACTTATATGTGCCCTAAAAGGTTTTTACAAATTTAAAATGGCTATAGTATCCCATTAAATTGGATCGACACTTGGCTCATTTTATACCCGAGCGTCACCTATTTCAGGGGTGGGCAACTTTACGGAAAGCCGTTTTTGGTCCAGCGTTCACTCTGGTCTGGTAATGGCACATTTTTTACCTCTGAGCCCACTGGGGGCCCGGTAACATTTGATTTTACACCTCTCCCGCTTAGCGGAGGGTGTGGTGTTGTAGAGGTGGTCTCCCCAAACGCGTGCATATGTCAGACCTGTTGATACGAAGAGGCGTTTTTGGTCCAGCGTCCTATTTGTAAGGGATATGCTCTCCATTGAACAGCATTTACCGGTATCCATTTAGATACATTTTTTAATGTTATAACTCTTATAAATGTTAATGAAAATACACAGAAACATATTTTGTGTTGTAAATTATCATTTAAATACTTACTTTGTTTTAATATGCAAATTAATCGTTTGATTACTTTAGCGGGTAGCCTACTTTTATTCTGAAGAGCTCGGCCACTGGAAGTCTTATTCTAGCTAGCTTATTCTAGCTGCCTTGACACTGGTCACAGCAGTTCAGGGGCCCTCCATTGACATTCCATTGATCCAATTTGCTTTTGCGATCTGCTTGTATTAAACAATGTTAAACTCACCAACATTGCAGCTCTAGGCCAAGCTTGAATTATCCTCTTTCAATCTGCCAAGCGTTTGTTTCATAAAAATCCACCATAGACATGTTATGAGCTTTACTTTCTGTCAAGAAATTATGTGATTCTTTTTCTAAGTGTTGGAGTCACTGAACGGCCCTACATACCACCCGTTTAGAATTTGCACATGCACATCCATGCAGGAGGCAGCAACGCGACCCGTTAATGAAAACGAGTGCTTCCAACTAGAGTTCTCAATCTCTGCCCCGAACCCGACCCTACCCGACATTTTCGATGTCGGGTAGGGTCGATAATTAGTCGGGCCGGGCCGAGCCTCGGGCTCTGGGATTTTCTTTTTTATTATTATTTTATTTGTATTTATTTTTTAAATTTTATTATAATAAAAAGCAAGGCTTTTGCACACCTACAGGCGACAGGTGCGTAGGAGAGGGTACGGTGACCAAAATTGAAAAGGGAACAAATACTGTCTTCAAATGCAGTGACCAACTTTTATTTAGGGAAACAGCAACGTTTCGGCCTATGCGGCCTTCATCAGGCTATCTTTATGAACACAAATGGGAAAGCATCCTTTTTGTAGGCTGTATGGCCTAAAGGTAAGCCTATCAGGACAAACCAAGAAATGACATCACTCACTTAAGGTGACAGGTACTCTCATGTGGTTAAATGAGAACAAACAAAAAGCTCAATGTACACCAGTGCAAAGCAAAAAGCAAAAAAAAAATCCTCATTAATAATCATGACAGTATACAATTGGTAATATTATGAAATAATAGAGTATACAAAAATCAAGATCATGATGATAAATCAAACGTTTTGCAGGTTGACGCTTCATGAAAAAGGGGGAATGGTTTACAAGAGGTAAAAACAGGTACAAAAGAAAATAACCAACATTACAAAAAGTTAAAAACTATATGGAGCAAACTGAAGGATAAACAAAGATCACAGCATGACATTTAATAGCAATTAGTCATTAAGGCCTCTAGGTGCCAATGTTTGTAGTGTGAAGATCCAGAATGCTTCACGTCTCTTTAACAGCAAATCATGATCACCACCTCTATGTGGCGGATCAACTTTTTCAATGCCGCAGAAACGCAATGACGAAATGTCATGCTTGTGATCATTAACATGTACCGCCACTGGGTAGTCTCTATCATTTCTCCGTATAGAGCTTTTATGTTCGCTTATCCTTAGTTTTAGTTTCCTAGTGGTTTTGCCCACATAAGCTAAACCACAAGGACAGCGCAGCATATAAACATCATGAGTGGAAGCGCACGTTATGACACGGTTAATGGGAAACACTTTGCTTGAATGCGGGTGGCAAAAATGATCAGTTTTATAAGTGTTGTTGCATTGAGCGCAACTGCCACAGCGGTAATTGCCGTAGGGTAGCGGGGCTAGCAGTGTCTGGCTGGCCTGTAGAGGCGCATGCCTTTGGTCTGCATGAACAAGCATATCTTTAATATTGCGCCCTCGCTTATTTACAAAAAGGGGTTTGTGTTTAAAGATAGGCGCTAGAGCAGGGTCGGACGTCAGGACATGCCAATGTTTATTAAAAAACGGCTTTATGACGCTCGAGTGGGGAGAGAATGTGGTAATACAAGTGACTGAAAACCTTTTCTCTTGTCTCTCACTCTTTTTGAGGAGGTCTGCCTGAGGTTGTTTCAGTGCCGTGTCATAGGCTTTTTTGATCCACTCAGCCGGGTAACCTCGTTGTAGGAACCTAGCTGTCATATCATCCGCTTTCTGTATGTAATCCTCAGTAGAGGAACACACTCTTCTGAGTCGGTAAAATTGGCTTTGGTGTCAATGCATTCGGTCTAAAAGTGGACTTGTTTAAATGTTTCAGACAGATTAAGTTAAAACACTTATTTTCCAACAACACAGACTTGAGTGCTACTGCTAATGCTATAGGCCTACCTGCCTCCACCTCTTTCAGACAAAAAAGCATGTTTTGTCCAAACACACCCAATGCCTCTATTAACACGTTTTGTAGATTGGTTGAACAAGATATTATGAAAAAGATTAATCAGCCTTTTCATGTTGAAAGAAACCTAACGGACAATGAAAAGACGGCATTGAATGAACTCATTAATTAATGACAAAAACAGTGATTAAACCTGCAGATAAGGGAGGTGGCATTTGCATTCAGGATAAAGACAAATATGAAGCTGAGATTATTTCTCAATTGTCAAAGACGACCGTCTACAAGAAAATGAAAAGTGATCCCACTGGTTCGTTGCAACAAGCACTCAGTGTTTTTTTAGAGGATGCCAAAAAAAATGGCTGGATCACGAAATCTGAACATGGCTTCTTATATTGTCAGCATCCAGTCCGCCCGGTGATGTATACACTGCCTAAAATACATAAATCACTAATTGATCCCCCGGGTCGGCCTATTGTTGCCCAAACTAATTCTTTGTTGGCTCCTCTATCTGAATTTGTTGACTACTTCATCAAACCCTATGTACATTCTTTACCAGCATACATTCGAGACTGTACTGATTTTATAAACAATATTTCTGGTATCACTGATTTGCCCGATGATGTGATTTTGGTTACTTTTGATGTTGCCAGCCTCTACACAAACATACCCCATGACGGTGGTGTTGAGGCTTTAGGCTATTATCTTAATAACCGTGACGCTACTGTTAATCCGCCTAATAATTTCATAATTTAATTTACTAAATGGGTAATGAAAAATAATTACTTTAAGTTCAATGGCGATTTTTATTTACAGATGTCTGGTACTAGCATGGGTTCCATTTGTGCGCCTAACTATGCTAATTTATACGTTGGGTTCTTTGAAGAAAATTATGTTTTTAACTCAGAACGAAATGCACATTTGCACAACATTTTAAAATGGTATAGATTTATTGATGATGTTTTTTGTCTATATCAAGGAACCATTGATGAACTAAATGAGTTACCTACTTTTGAACAGCTTTAATAGCAACCTACTTTACTTGTGAATACAGCTCGCAAAAGGTTCCCTTTCTTGACATGTGGGTCGTTAAAGACAACACCACACTAGTTACCACCCTGTATAGGAAATAAACTGACAAAAACACCCTTTTAATGGCTAACAGTATCCTACACCTCTAAAAAGAGGGCTTCCTAAAAGCCAATTTTACCGACTCAGAAGAGTGTGTTCCTCTACTGAGGATTATATACAGAAAGCGGATGATATGACAGCTAGGTTCCTACAGCGAGGTTACCCGGCTGAGTGGATCAAAAAAGCCTATGACACGGCACTGAAACAACCTCGGGGCAGACCTCAAAAAGAGTGAGAGACAAGAGAAAAAGTTTTCAGTCACTTGTATTACCACATTCTCTCCCCACTCGAGCGTCATAAAGCCGTTTTTTAATAAACATTGGCATGTCCTGACGTCCGACCCTGCTCTAGCGCCTATCTTTAAACACAAACCTCTTTTTGTAAATAAGCGAGGGCGCAATATTAAAGATATGCTTGTTCATGCAGACCAAAGGCATGCGCCTCTACAGGCCAGGCAGACACTGCTAGCCCCGCTACCCTACGGCAATTACCGCTGTGGCAGTTGCACTCAATGCAACAACACTTATAAAACATTTTTGCCACCCGCATTCAAGCAAAGTGTTTCCCATTAACCGTGTCATAACGTGAGCTTCCACTCATGTAATTTATATGCTGCGCTGTCCTTGTGGTTTAGCTTATGTGGGCAAAACCACTAGGAAACTAAAACTAAGGATAAGCGAGCATACAAGCTCTATACGGAGAAATGATAGAGACTACCCAGTGGCGGTACATGTTAATGATCACAAGCATGACATTTCTTCATTGCGTTTCTGCGGCATTGAAAAACTTGATCCGCCACATAGAGGTGGTGATCATGATTTGCTGTTAAAGAGACATGAAGCATTCTGGATCTTCACACTACAAACATTGGCACCTAGAGGCCTTAATGACGAATTGCTATTAAATGTCATGCTGTGATCTTTGTTTATCCTTCAGTTTGCTCCATATAGTTAACTTTTTGTAATATTGGTTATTTTCTTTTGTACCTGTTTTTACCTCTTGTAAACCATTCCCCCTTTTTCTTTCACAGGGAAAGTTTTTCATGAAGCTTCAACCTGCAAAATGTTTGATTTATCATCATGATCTTGATTTTTGTATACTCTATTATTTAATAATATTACCAATTGTATACGGTCATGATTATTAATATGGATTATTATGTTTTTTCTTTTTGCTTTGCACTGGTGTATATTGAGCTTTTATATGACTGTTTGTTCTCATTTAACCACATGAGAGTACCTGTCACCTTAAGTGAGTGATGTCCTTTCTTGGTTTGTCCTGATAGGCTTACCTTTAGGCCATACAGCCTACAAAAAGGATGCTTTCCCATTTGTGTTCATAAAGATAGCCTGATGAAGGCCGCATAGGCCGAAACGTTTCCCTAAATAAAAGTTGGTCACTGCAATTTTATTATAATAAAAATAACAATTATGTTGTTTGTGTAATGTATTTATGAAGAGGGCTGAGCTGGTGAATGTTGGCGATTAACTATTACAGTTTAGGCTATGTGACCGGACTGCATGGTGGAGGAGGAGGAGGAGGCAGCAGCAGCAGCGCACCAGAGAAGTGACAGAATAAATGGTGGTTGTTGAACTTGCTACCGCTGTCTGCGTCTGGCCTGCGAACCAGATGAGTTGCTTAGTGCTCAGCATCAAAGTAATAACTTAAGTTAACTTGCCATATGCTTAAATGTTTTATACAACCATCGATTCATCCGCAATAGCTCGTTTTGGAAACGTCGGGGCTTAACGAGACACTGCTGTCTCGTTAAGCGTGTGGTGGGGAGTCAATGGAGGGTATTGCAAATTTGCAATTCTAGATTAAAAAATCTAGTAGTCGCCACTACGCTCCCATTTTCAACTTTGGTTTTCATATATATATATTATAATAGCTATAGCTACTTACTGACAATATAACTCAGTCACACGATAGCCTATAATGGAAAATTAGCATTCTCACTGGCACTGCATCCAGAGATTTTCCTATTTCCAAAGCATTTCCAACTGATGCATGCAACAGAAGAACCGTGTATCCAACTAATGAAATCATAGCTACAGCATCAGCCGTCCGTTCCTCTTAACGGGGACCATCTATAGGCCTACTACTAAAACTAAAGTAACATTTTTAGTAGTTTGTGAGTGAATTACCTTGTGCAGCTGCCTGGTTCAGTCAACAACACTGATGCCTCCCGCTGACCACCAGTGTCTTCTTGTGAGCTAGGATAAAATAAGGCAGAACCAGCGCATAGGGAGGCGTTTCACTCAGAACAGGTTATTCTGGTTGCCATTTTTCTGCCTACCAGTAGGCTATAGTAGTAGGCTGCTAGGCCAGCCTCACTGTGGAGACATATATACCATTGTAGATATAAAATTAAATAAACACTGTATGGTTTGGGTGTCAGATGACAAAATAACATTACCTTGATCCACAACAGTAATGGGTCTGCCCTGTCCGTTTGTATACCCCAACTTGTCCATTCCACCGCGGGCCGTCAGAATTATGCTTCCATTGTAGCCTTGCAGTGCGTCGACTGTCGGCGATATCAAATAATTAAATACACGCTGTATGGTTTCTTTGATTTGGGTGTCAGCTGACAAAATAACATAACCTTCAGCAACATTCCTAAACACATGTATGCTCTGCTCTCTACCTGTTCTCAATCGAGCATGACAGTGAAATCAAAATAATAATGGTCAGATTATTTATTTACTGTGGAGAGCACACATGTTTGACTGGTCACTCGTCACTCTCGTGGTGTTTCTCCCCCTCTCCCTGGTTCCATAAGGATTTGTCTTGTCTTCTCGTCAAGTAAGATGTAAACATTGAGAACTGTTTTGACGTGAGGGGAGGGGAAGCGGCTATCAGATTATAACACCCGAACATTTCTGTGAATAATAATAATACCACCGTCGATCCAGAGCCATAGAGTAGAAGAGTTGTGACATGTCAAAGATAGTAGAGAGATGGAAGATGGTGTACTGCAGTGACAGTGTACACACCAGCGTCACTGACAAGCTAGCCTCGGAAACCCAGACGTTTTTATTTCCAGGCAGAAAAAAAAAAGTCTGGGACCGAGTCCACTTCAATTCGGCATAGAGTAGCGCAAGCGTCGATCACTCTCTGCTGATTTCTGATCGTCTGCACCGTTGTTAAATTGACGCACACACGCACACCCGTACACACTCTCTCTCTCTGTCGTTCTAATTAATTAGTCTCATGTCGCGCAGCTGTGCAGAAAGATGGCGTCCAAATAAGCCAAACTCCTACCGAACGCGTCACTATGTCGTCGTCGTCCCCCCCCCCCCCCCGCCTCTTCCCTCACTCTTCTTCTTCACATGACCGTCAGCTGCAGACATCATTTTTCGGTTGTCTCGATGTGGGGCCCCGCGGCTGATTAGATTAAGGCGCGGTTGGATCGATGCTTTTTGTAATGAATGTATCAAATGAAACTCTCAGCGAGGTCTTGAACTGTTCCTCTTTTCTTTGCAACTCGACTTTGTGTCTTTCAAGTTTCCCACCACCACGCTCGCCTGCCCCACGCACAGTCGCACGCCATCCACTACAGCCTATCACCACTGATATGACGCAGACACGCAATGTCAGCGAGTAGGCTACAACATGTGAAATATCCATGCATCATGAAGCTAAACTAGATTTGAGGACGCAGACACGCAATTCCAGCGAGTACTAAATGTGAAATATATAAACATGTAGGCTAAGCAAAACTATAGATTGAGGTCTCAGATGGAAAGTGATTGTTAACATTTATACGCCTAAAAAGCGGCCCTGTGCGTGTGCGTGCGTGCGTGTTAGGGTGACTCGATCCAAAGTGTTCATTTGAGGGGCAGAAGTATCACTTGTGTGGGACAGGAAGGGGCGGGGGGGGGGGGGGGGGGGGGGGGTAGCGACTTATTACTTAAAACCTTTGATTCTAATATGTAAACAACATTAAATAAGAAGGTTGCCTCTGGCTATATCAACAATTTCTATTTTCAAAAGTTATGCAATTAAATCTGGCATGTTTTCCTATATAATGCCTAATTTGCATATTTAAATGTAATTTCATGGCGATAACAATTTCTTAAAATGTGTCATCCAATTCACCTATAGGTGAAAATAACATGCGATAAGTAAATATCAAAAAAGTCCTGTGGAAGGGTCATCATATGACCATCATATATATCATTTACTTGAAACAGTTTAATCTATATTAACCCATTTAGGCCTGACGTCGAAATAAAAAAAAATGTCTTCTATGGCTTTGCCTACTCATTTGGTTAACTTATTCACTTATGTTGGTATTTTAACACTGCAGCCTGACCAGTATTGTAAACCAACCAGAATCTCAACTGAGAATACACAGTCACTCCCCCCTATAGAAGAGTTACGATGGGGGCAGAAACCGAGCGCTGTTCACGCAGCCTGAACTGAGACAAGCTGGAGTTTGAAATACATTGTTTTCAACGAGAGCAATTTTAGGCATGTGTGCAACATGCCAACTGTTTTAAAGTATTGTACAGTAACAACTAAAGTCTCTGTAATGTTCGTGTTGTACGATAATACACAATGTTCATGTTGTACGATAATACACAATCTAAAGTAATGGGGTTTAAGATCATTAAAGCTGGGCTTTTGCCAGCTGGGTCCAATGCAATCCTGCCTACGTCCGGTCCAGGACTTGTCTCCATTCAGTATTTAAGTCAGACGTCATTTTGTAGTGCTACGTTACGTTAGAATGTGTGCAGGCTTGAGTATGTTGAATCTAGTTTGCAATTAATGAGGATTTAGTTGACACAATGAAATAAAATGGCGATAGTATCCAGTGTGGGGCAGACGGCCCGTCACAGCCAGATTTGGGAGAGCAGCAGCTTTGTTGTTGCGAGGAAAGCGGTAAAATGAGACTTTCGTGGTTGTTTTCGTCTCAGATTTAGTCCGACGGAGCGTCACAGTATAACTCTATGGGGACGCAAAAGCGACACAAAAGTAGGACCCGGAAGTCTCTCTGGAGGGGGCGCTCATGTCACGGCTAAAATACTGAATTGTCTTTATTCAGACCGCAGACATCTTTGCCAGCAAGGTGCTACCTAGCTGCTACTTCCCATAGACAGCCCATTCATCCAAACAGAAATAAAGTCCTTTATATTAAACAATGTCAAACTCACCAACATATTGCAGCTACTATTATGTCAGAATCGCGCAACGCACCCCTGCTTTAATTAGTGGCAGCCGAGAGAGAGAGAGAGAGATTTCACAACTTGTGATTTGACACTTTAATTAAAAAAAAGTGAAAAACCGCCCGCGGCGCACTCTCTCCATATGCTGCAAGTGTGTGAGAGACAGTGAGAGAGAAGAGAAGAATAGCGAAAATAGCTGATCAAACAACCATGCATTGTCTTGTGGTTTCCATCCACTCTCTCTCTCTCTCTCTCTCTCTCTCTCCCCCTCTCCAAAACGCACTCAAATTATCTCCTTTTTCAGTGCTCGATCGTCTAATTTGTGCCGGTGAAATCATCAATTGTGCTGCTTTTATATGAATATTTGACATTAGCTCCTTGTCAAGGATCGATGTAATGTGACGTCATTCTCCGCCCACCACGGGCATTGGGGGCCGGGGCCGCTTCATTTCAGTTGATTAATTATGGATTACTTGCACCTGAGAAAAAATAAGTTTGTCCCGTTTCTGCAGTTCAGCGAACAGCACAACGCAGACCTAGTATTTTGAGTTTTCCCCATGAAAGCATCCATTGAAAGGTAAGCAATATCTGTGATGATTCATGCCATGTACAGCTAAGTAAGTCTGTGTACTGAACTTGAGATACAGTGTAGGCCTACTTGATATGTGACAGTACAGCTTGCATTGCGATATGTTTCTCTGTCTGCATTGTACTTTCTAGATATGTGAGGCATCCTGTTAGGTGGCACCCATAAGGTCATCCTGGTATGTGAGACAGTAAGGCCTTAGGCGCCTGTCACACTAGAGACAGCAGTCTTATCAAAATCTTACGTGTTATCTGTCTTATCGTTTAACACATCAATTTCCCACAATGCTTTGCGGGATCTGGGCGGTGCGCTGAGAGACTGCGGAACAACAACACCCTATGACAACGCCCCCCACGCTTCTCTACCGTGGAGTTACAGTACAGTTTTTCTGCTCGGCGGCGGTGAATTGTGACACAAAAAGATGTCTAGTACACAAAAGGGGGCTTTGGTTCTACTTGGCGTTGTTGCTGGCGATTGAATACTTTAACAGTTTGCAGAAAAGTGCCCAGGAATGTACGTTGATTCAGACGGAAGCAACAGACAACAGCTACGCTACGGTAACATTTCTATCTAGCTAGAGCTTAGTAGGCCTAGTAGCCTACTGCTAGCAAACTCCCTAACTCAAGCTGTGCACTGCAGGAATACATGGAATGTTGATTCAATTCTGTACGCTGTATAATAATACTAGCGAAATGAATGTTAATCAGTAGCAGTGCTTCTCTAAGTGGACCCTAGCCCTGGTTCAGTAGCTAATTATAGCGAGGGATTTTTTTTCACTGCTGTGCGAGGGGTCCAACTATACCGATAATAAACAAAACTACTCCGCTAATCGCCGAAACAAGGCCTGTTTTGTGTTGATGAAAGTCTATTCTCCAAGCTGGGAAGCGTCTCTGTTCCCCATCTTCTCTAAAATGCACTATTTTTGTCATGAAATAAAATGCATCCAAGTGGATCTGCGCAGGCACAACCCAAAAATGCCGTAGTAGAAGAAGTTACTCTGTCCGGTACATTGCTTTATTAAAATGGCACAAAGTGCATTTATAGAGAAACTGGAGACCTGAGACACTTCCCAGCCTGGAGAATAGACTTTTTCCTAGGTCTAGTAAGCTTGGTTTCGGCGAGTAGCTACGTGGTTTTGTTTATTTTCTGTAAAGTATAACCACTCGCACGGCCGTGGGATTTTTTTGCCTGTGGGCAGCAGAGGCTTTAGTTTAGTGAGAGACTCGCACTGGATCATGGCTAAGTTAAGTGGACCCCAGGGATGCCTGCGGGAGATCCCTCGGTAACTACGTCCGAAATACAGAGAACTAGGGCTAAAGGGGGTCCCCAGGTGAATGATAGGCTATTAGTAATAGTTAGGAACCAAATGGACCCGTATTGGTCTGTTACTCAGAGAGTGTATAAATGGAAGGAAATTATATTTATTGTAGCATAATGCATGGCAAACTGTACCTGGGTCCTTGAAATGAAAATAGTTAAATCACTCACTGCTAGATCAGTAAAAAAAAAAAAAGGGGGAAAAAAAACTCATGGGGTTTATTTAAAAAAAAACTCATGGGGCTTATCTTTTCAAATGGGAGTCCATGGGTGGGTGTCAAGAGGTACTAGCTGCAGCCTACAATAGGCAAGAACAAAAGCATGGGAATACATCACATATATGAAATGCATTTATCATGAAACATGCGTAAGCTAAGAACGTAACTAGAACATATCTATATAATGACACTATACATACAAACTATACATATATACTATGCTATACATATGTACTATGAGGTGCTATGACTACATACATGCAATTATTGTGCTGTCTACATGCCATGCTATAAGTCTGTTTCAAATGCTATCTAAGTCTAAAAAGTGCTATCTAAGGGGGTAGGATAAGTGCTATGGGCCATGATGGAGTCTGAAAAGGTGGGTTTTCAGACTACGGCGGAAGATTGGGAGTGATGCTGCAGTTTTGATTGCAAAGGGGAGTGCATTCCACAGTTTTGGGGCCAGAAGGGAGAAGAGTTTGGGACGTGTGGAGCGTTGTCCAGGCGTTTTTAGTGAGGGTACTTCCAGCTTTCCTGCGTTGGCTGATCTGAGTGCGCGGGAGGGTTTGTAGGGTTCAATCATGCTTGCAAGATATGGGGGAGCCATACCTTTGGTTGCTTTGAATGCCAGCATCAGAGTTTTGTATTCTGTGCGGGCAGCGACCGGGAGCCAGTGCAGGGAGCGGAGCAGGGGGGAGACGTGTGAGAATTTTGGCTAGTTGAAGACCAAACGAGCTGCGGCATTTTGGATCAGTTGGAGAGGCTTAAGTGCACATGTCGGTAGGCCAGTAAGGAGCGAATTACAATAGTCAAGTTTTGACAAGACTGTTGTCTGGATTAGGAGCTGGGCTGATTCCTGGGTGAGGAACGGTCTAATTCGTCGTATGTTATAGAGTGTGAACCTACAGGATCGAGTGACAGCTGTGATGTGAGTTTTAAACGAGAGCTGACTGTCCAGGACAACACCAAGGTTCCTGGCTGTTGGGACAGACATTACCAGGGCGTTGGTCTACGGAAATAGTTAGCTCCCGCATAGGGCAGATCAACATTGTTTAATTGTCACCACATTGAAATTAAATATGTCCAATTGAGGCTAGGGGCCAAAGTTCAATTTGTACACTCTGAGTTACAGACCCATAAGGGTCCATTTGTTTCCAAGCCATCATTTAGCTGCGGACCCCCACTTTGGGAACCACCACTGTTGTTTTGACAGCAAATTTAGATTTAATTTTAGTCATATGTAACCTGGTGGGCATTTACTTGTAAATGTAAAATGTACGACTATGCCACCTTGATGTTGTTTGTTTCACGGAATAGAATTAATAACTGCTATAAATCGGGTTCCCCAAAACACAGATAAGCCAATGAAACCGAGACATTGAGTTTCCCCCAAACACATTGAATTTATTCAGATTAACCACACAAGGGTTAAAACACTACATGCACTGGATAAACAGTATTTATTAGCAATACAGTTGAAACTACCAATATATTGTAGAATATTAAAATACAGTTCCATACAACCCCAGAGATAAAGTTAAGCAGACAAGCAATGGCAATCACTGACCACAATAAGTATAGCCAGAGTCAACTGGCCAGTGGGCGACAACGCTAGCCTGGCTAATAAGCCAGACTAATATCACACAACACTGTCGCGGTATATTAGTCTGGGCTGGCTCCACTTGGATTTCATTTCCCGGGGGGCGGGTTCAAACATTTTCTCTTTGACGCAATTGGTCAGAGCTACTGTCAGTCAAAGGTCTCAAGCATTGATCGTCACTGTACCAAAGCCCACCCATATTGCATACCGTGTCCCGATTGGCCCGACCTGTTCTCGGTTGTAGGAAAGAGGCGTGCTACTGAGCCTCGCCAGACCCTAATCCGCTGGCAGGCAATTTTTTTTTTGCCAACGGCTGATTCGGTCTGGTTTATTAACCAGGCTACGACAACGCTTCTACAGGGGCAGCTAGCTAAAGGGGTAGAGGGGTAGGTTAGATCACTATGCCCAGCCAACCACACAGCAATCACACATACACAGCACACAGAAAGAAGAAGCGCCACCATGAAAAGAGGTGCACGCACTCACGCCAATATTGCAAACCTTTGGGGGCTGTGGACTACAGTGTAACCTAGTGAACTCCCCTGTAGCAGTCAGCTGCACCACTCGGCTCTGTTGAACTCACAGGTAGGACTCCATATGTGTGGGGGAGAAACAAAAGAAAACAGATAAACAACAGGAAATAGCTCAATACTCAAAGAAACAATAATGATAAAATCAACCTAAACAAAGCAGCAGTGGCTAGATCTAAGGGCGGGCTATAAAACAAACATTTAGTACATTAGACTATACAAATAAAGTATCTCATCAAGTTATAACTTATTTTGTTTGTGTACCTTATTTGTCCGTTTGTGCTCACACACTCCCATGAGAGTTTGGCACAGCTAGGGCACATGAATGGACATCAACCTGAATTGTAACATATAGTTTAGAATAGATTACAGAACAAACATGATTAAAACTACATTAATGAGACATGTTACTCACCCTGGCAGTAAAATGAATAAAAACAACAGCAGACCCAGGTCTCAAGACCCACGGCCAGGCCAGCATTCACCAAACACCTGCTTGGAAGAAGACAGGGCATTTAAATAGTCACCTGGTGATTGTCAATGAGGAAGTGCCCCTATGGTGGCCTCTGAGGCTCAACTCCAACTGGCTACATTTACCCCCATTTTCTTTTTCATTGGCGTCCCGACAATGAGCTAGCTAGCCCAACACCAAGGCCTAAACATGGCTGATGCTGAATTGCTTACACCAGGCACCCGGGAATTCATAGTCCCAACCCCCATCTTCTTTGGTAGATGATTAGGATTTGAATGTCTGCCGGCTGTCTCACGGGCAGACCTTCGTACCACTTCAAAGCGGGGATTGAACCCGGAGCCCCCAGCCAAGGCCCTATTGGCACGACAGGTTGCGAGTTGGTCTGGCGAGTGGGAGCCCCGGGTTCAATCCCTGCTTCCGCGTAATGCTACACATAGTCTCTTGAATAGTTTTAATTTAGTTTTAGTCACATTTTAGTCACCTGGAATGTTTTAGTGTTAGTCTAGTTTTAGTCGACTAAATATCATACGATTTTAGTTGACTACATCTACAGTTGATTTAGTCGAACAAAATGTATTTTAGCGGGCCTTGATGCCGTCGAAATGACTTGCTGAAAAGCCGTAGATCAGCTATTTTCAGCATGCAACTCATTGTAAAAAGACTTGTACTGGATCTGTTGTCCACTAGTCCCTTAACATTTTAGTCTAGTTTTTATTTGTTGATGGAATTGTCAGTATATTTAGTCTTAGTTTTAGTCATCATAGCTTAGGTTTTATTTATTGTAAGTCGCTTTGGATAAAATAAGCGTCTGCTAAATGACTGTAATGTAATGTAATTTAGTTTTCGTCAGTGGAAAAAAGGTAGTCGACGAACATTATTCGTCTTAGTTTTAGTCGACAAAATCAACACTGGGAACCACTGATGTATAAATGTGAGGGCGGGGACTTCATGTAACCTTTTTGAATGCTTAATTTTTAAATGAAAAAACCTCTCCGCAGGAGCTGATGCAGGAGAGATGGACGACAATTGGGCCATCGCATGTGACGGCTACGCATCAGGAAGAAAGCCAGCTAACACCATGCACCAAATGCCTTATTCTTTATAATTACATATAGTATTAACCCATTTAGACCTGAGGACGATTCTACAAATGTTTTCTAAATCCTGACAGTTTTCAGAAAATCCTGTTTCTATGTCACACGTCGCGTCGCGTCTCCGTCACCGTCAGGGAATGTTCCCTTTTTAATCAATGAAGGGTGGCTCCACTGCCCGCGTTGCGTTGCGTTGACGGAGACGCGACACGTGCATTCAAATTGAACCGGTGCGTTTTTTGACGCACGCGACGGAGACGCAACGCGTCCGGTGGAGCCCTGGCGTCAGCGGTTCTCAACGTTTTTCATGTCAAGGACCCCAACAACTATATGTAATTGGCCGCCGACCCCCATCTGAAAATATGTTGTTCCAGGGACCCCACAGAAGCAAAGATTTGAGTTAAAAGCGTTCACTCTGAAAGACTATATATATTCAAAGATTTGAGACACGATCTTTAAAAAATAGCAGATCTACAAGCTTGTAGCGCGGCACTCGGTGCCGCGCTACAAGCTCTGCTATTTTTCAATAGCTAAAGTATAACGTAATGCTTAAAACACCAAATGGGGTTCCCGTCCAGAATGGGTTAAAACATTTATATTGATGGCCTTTGTAAAATGTTGTATTTATTAATTAAATTATTCTGAATAAGGTTATATTTTAGATTTTTGGATTGATTTGTATTTTATATTTGGATTATTTTATTATATGATAATATTGGAGGAAACGGACCCTTAATGGGTCCAGACCCACTGTTGGAGAAGATCTGAAAATTAAGTTTGAAAACTCAACTATTTTTCGATGTGACAAATATTTGGAAAATTGGATTGAGTATACGTTAGCCCAGGGGTTCTCAACGTTTTTGTCCGGGGACCCCCGGAAATGCTTTGGCAATGTCTCGGGACCCCCGCCCCGCCCCCTCCCAACTACCAATATAAATTGACTGCTACAATAACCTTAATAAAAGAGACAATACACCATAAATAAATACTGAAACCAGATATAATCATTAGGGAAGGTGTATGCATGCACTATGTGTACTATATGCAAACTCTTCATTTCCATTTTCCAGCCATTCAGTTGCAAAAAAATAAAAATAAAAATAATTTGAGGACCCCCCAAAATAATTTGGCGACCCCCCCGAGGGGTCGCGACCCACGGGTTGAGAACCCCTGCGTTAGCCCATCAAGGGCCAGTGGATTTTAGTATAATCTGATCGACATTAGGAATTGACTTTAAAGAAACATGTTTTTGTCTTCTGTCAAAATGTGTAATGATGCATGCATAATAGAAATGTGGACTGAAAGCACTGTAATGTGAAACACATTTATCTGTTCTGCCATTGATTGATTGATTGAAATATGTATTAACAGTTTGCAGAATTACAGTACATTTCAAGCACAAACTCAATACAAAGGCTGTTAACTGTGAGTGGACGACCCAATTAAGCATTACACTTGTTTACAAGAGGGTCCACCATGTTCAATTCATCAAAACATTTAGAGACGTACAAATAGACACTTCTATATAGACAAAGAACAGAACAGGAATTCATCATAATGGAGGTTAAAAAGGGAAAATAAACATATACAGTGAGGGGAAAAAAAGGGGGGGCGGTGGGGGGGATTCAGATTTTACGGGGGCCAGTTTCGAATTGCAGCCACCCGTAGGTGCCCTTTGAGAGCGGTTTTGAAGGAGTCAAGGGATTTGCATGTCTTAATGACTGTTGGTAGGGCGTTCCACATTTTTGTGGCATAGGAGCGAAAATAATTTAGTCCCTTTGTGCCGAATCTGGGTTGTACATGGTACATACATGGTACATGGCCAAATCACAACTAAAGAAAAAAGGTAGGTTCAACATGAATTGCACTATTGATTCGGTGTAATATTAGTTATATTACATATATACTGTATGTACATGTAAGAAGTTGCTGCTTTCATAGTTCTAGTGAGAGGTTCCTAAATATTCTGTATACATCAGTTAGCTTTTAATAGTTTGGTTTGTGCTGCCTCTGTAAACAGTCCTTTTAACAGACGAGCCTACTGTATACAGCATGTACACATCAAAATGTCAATGAATGAATCACTCAAACAACATGGTTTGTATGTTATTGCATGGAGATGCCTGATCACTACATCCCTGGTTCATATTCTGATATGAAAAAGTGTTGATTCCAAGCAGTGTATTCAAAGTAGATATAACTCTATTGACATCCATCCAGAAGAGTGGGCACTAGTGGACACACCATGGGCACCTCAATTTGAATATATATATTAGGGGTGGGACGATATGGGTACCTCACGATACGATATATATTGCGATATTAGGCCCTCGATAACGATAATATCACGATATTCAATATATTGCGATATTTGCGATGTATCAATATATTGTATGAAATTTCATCAACGATATATCACGATATCTGCAACTACAAAATACTTGGAACTGAAAAAATGCTATTTCCGTGCTTGGACACAAGGAGGGACACACACATAGCTGTGTGTCCCATAATATCGATTATTTATCGCCTTGAACTGAACTAGGCTCATTGAATGGCATTTCTATCTCTGGGACCCCAATGTATGCCCATATTGTAAATTCAAAGTTAACTTAACTCACTGTACAAATGGGTCAATTTGGTTCCATTTGTACACTCTCTGAGTTACAGACCCAAAAGGTCCATTTGGTTCCTAATTATTATATAGCTGGGGACCCCCTGGAACACTCAAGGACCCCTGGGGGTCCCCAGACCCCATTACCACTGTCACATGACTGACAGTTGGAATCATAGTTGCTGGCTGTCATTATTGAGAGGTTCCAAAATGTACTGTATATGTGCAGTGTAATATGTGCTCTTGATCTTTTAGTCTTTTAGACAGATGGGCCTATATATGTACACATATCAAAACGTCAATGAATGAAACATGGTTTGTATTTGGAGAGAACTGATCCCTACATCTCTGCTACATATTTTAACGTATTAGACATAATGACTTGACATTAGGACAGTAGGCCTATACATGACTTGGGCATAGCCAACATGGTACAATTACATTATCAGACCTACATTTATCCCTCAACGTATTGTATATACGTATATACGTCTAGGAAAGCCCTGCTGTGATTGGCCAGTAGTCGTTGTGATTGACAGTTCTCGTTTTTGCGACCAGTCATTAGTCATACAACTACAACCTATCTCAAACCCTCACCCTAAACCTAACCCCCCACGGGGCAGCACACCTAAACCTAACCTTAACTCATGTCTAACCAATGACTAGTCTAAACTAAGTATGCACCCCCCCCCCTAAACCTAACCCGAACGGCCTAACCTCAGTAAAACGATGCCTTCCCGGGAGCCAATCAGACACATGGTGAGGCGGGTCTACCCTAGAACGTTGGTGGGATTCATAATCACGCCTCCCCAGTCCCTTCCTCAGCTCTGTTGTATCCAGTGCTCTCTTGCACTTCTCCCACTATGCACCTTCCCCAACATGTCTGTTAATGCATTCAACATGCACCCATACCTTCCACTCATGCATACACTACTGATCTCCACACCTCATCTGTTTGCTCTTGATATGGGTTTGATTTGATTTAATTCCTTATTTTGATTACTTAAATAAATTAATATTGCTTTTGAGTACTGTGTCTCCCCTGTATTTTTGTTGTGTATCTGGCACCCCTAGGCCAGGTATATAACAACATGCCCAAAATGATTAGCTCTAGGTTTTGGAGCAGTGGCAATTTTACAAATAATAGTCAGAATAGCCGACTTTACATTTAAATGAATGATCATAATCTCCAGTCATCTCCATGAGCATGGCATTCATTAACTTTGTTATACAACTACCAAAGCATATGGGGTGGTTTAAAGTATGCTTACTTCATTTATAGCCTAATGTCGCATCCGCTGTGTATAGCGCTGATGTTTTTTTATATCTTTCGTCCGTGGTCAGGCGGATAACTTTGATTATGGGTCGGGTGGAATAACAAACTGATGCAAGGGGGAACAAGAGATCCCAAACTTCACGGAGTCGACGTGACACCTGAATTATTTGATGGCTTGCATGCAATGTCTTTTGATGCTACTGTACTGTTTCTGGGTTAGGACGGAGTGAATGACAAAATGCATGCACCTTGAATTATAACGTTTGTTTTAATTTTCCGTTCGGCCACGCCGGGCCCGGGATTCTATTTTCCTGTTGAATTGCTTACTGTATTAGACCAAACTACTTTACTTTACAATAAAATCATTTTCATTCCGAAAGTGCCTCTTTCCTCTTCCGTGACTGTCTGCAGTGAAGACAGAATCAAAATACAACTGTGAAAAGACCGCCCAGGGTAGCGTAACAAACGGACCTTCTCTCCTATTGGTTGGCGGGTAAACCCAACCCTTTTTGTCTCGTCTGAGGTCCCACCCTATTCTTTCAATGTTTCGCCTACAGCTCGCTCCATGCCTTGTGTTCTGCCCTCCCCCCATCCAACACGTTTGTCTCTTCAAACCACATGACTCTCATTGAAAATGAATGGGAGCTCCGTGTTTGATAAGATTTTGATAAAGCGGCCGTCTTCCAGGTGTGACTGGCGCCTTAGGCTTCACTCACACCTGCACAACAGAATGTTGTATAGCTGATGCATGTTGTAGCCTATAGCTGATGCATGAGTCTCCAATTCATCTCCAATGCCAGGGAGTCACGTGGTTTGAAGAGACAAACATGTATGAGGGGGGCAGTCGAAACACAGCCGAAAGCCGTACAACAGCTTGTAGGTGCAACATCCACACAACACAGAGGGTGGGGTTTAACCACCAACCAATAGGAGAGAAGGGCTGTTTTTTATCCCAATGGGCAGAGTTTAGTTGTAGTCTCCTGAGTCCTGGCCCGGCCCGCAGAAAAGTCCGACTGGAGAGTGTCACCCGTGCGCAACTTGGAGACCTCAAATAAGCCATCTCAGTCACCTCTTGGTCTCCTCTTACATTTGCTCTATGTTGGATCAGAATCCAAGTCCTTATCAGACCCGCTCGAGTGACTTCCTGACCCTCAAGGTTCCTTTTGCTAACTCAGAGCTAGGTAAAGCAGCTTTCTCTGTCAGTGCTCCTTTGATTGGAACGACCTCCAGAAGTCCCTAAAAATCAGATCACTGCCTTCCCTTTGGTCAATTCAGGGAAATGATTTCTAGCACTTTTGTTCAACAATGTAACTGTTTTCATTAATTCTCATCTATCTATTATAGTTATTTTAGTTTTGAATACTTTCTGTTTTCCATTTCATATATTTTATATTGCTGTATTTAATGTATATTGTTGATTTTGTGTTTTGTATTTCGGCCACATTGAAAATGAGGGCCTGCCCCTCAATTGTACTCCACGCTTAAATAAAGGTTCTGATGAAATTATGCACGGCTGTCTCCAGTCAGCAGGTACTTTTAGGTAAGTTATTTCTACAATCAGTACCAGATTTGTCAATTCCAGTTGACAAGTCAAGGCACTGATTCTGTGTGTTGGTTTGTTCAGAAGAGGATGGCGTCTTTCAATGAAAATTTGATTTATTTAGCAAGCCAGTGCCCCATTCTTTATGTAAAGAAAACATCTTATGACTCTGTAAAACGCGACTCCACATATCGGGCTATTGGTCTCCAGCTAGGCGTGGATGGTAAGTTAAATATAGGATAAATGGAGCCTAGCGTTACACGTATATGGGTAACAGAATATAGGTGGGCACCAAGCAAGAGTGTGGGCACCTCTGCTATTTGTTCCAAAATAGAAGTGAAGTGCATGATTAATACATGCTTAAACATTGGACATAAGGTGTAATATTTCTAACATTTGGCGACATACATAGTGGAAATACACTATGTGATTGATATTCTTCATTGGAGGCTTGGTATATGGGGCTACATTTTTGATGTAAGCTACTAGCGTAATTTGTTCTGTCATGGAAAAACCCGCAATAGACCTACAGAAAAGTTCAAAATAGTTTTGTCCTTATCATTAGGCCTGTACCTACAAGCGTGATAGAACATTTGGCTGTTTCAATGCCGCTGCTGTATCACCGCAGGCTGCAGCATAGTCCTACGCAATGGAATGACCAAGCCTACAAATAAACTATATAGGCCTACATTATGTAGGCTAGCCTACTTGACACGAATATAATTCATTATTCATAGGCTTAAAGTATTTTGTTAAGGACATCTCCAGGCCTACACGTATAGGCTCTTCCACAAATAAAGAGGGTCTCAAATCTAATAGAATCAGAAAGAAATGAAATCCAAGTTCATTCTCTACGGGCGAGCCACACGGCTTTTCAAAGCACACGCACGTACGTGCTCATTTACATCAGTGCATCACCTAGCAATAAAGCTTATATAACGGCTACACAGGAGTGTGCGTCACGCGTGTACCCGTTATATCACAGAAGTTTCCTATGCCTTCACTCACGTCAAGTCCGGGCGTAGGGGCTGGATATCCGAAAGTATTGTGTCATCTTGTGAGCCACCAAAACATACATGGGACCATATGCGGCCCTACCATTTAACCAGAAGAATGGGCAAATAATAATAATAAATATTATATATATATATATATATATATATATATATACATATATATATACACATACCCCTCACTCGGGTGACCCAGCCGGGGTGATCAAGTCCCGACTTACGTCCCAGTAGCTACCCTCGATCAGACCACTAGGGAAAGACAGGGCCGCACAATCCGTTGGAACCACTCCGGAACTACTATGCCGGGACTGAGAGGTACTATTCTGGTAAGTGGAGGGACTAGGCTCTGTGGGTTGCCTCCTGTCCGGGCCCCTCCTACGTCTCACCAGGTCCACTCCTGCTCTCACCAGGAGTACCGCGAGGACCTGTGCGTTGCACCAGACTCCCAGCGCCAGACACTTCATTCCGGAGTGGTGGATTCTTGAGCCGCAGTGGTTCTGCAGGCTCCACCGCTGGGCAACGGTATATATATGGGCTGAAGTAACGTTAAGTATACATGACTACGACATTCTGTATTTAAAGGAGCATTCAGTGATTTGGGTGATTTGGAAAACCACCCAGTCCGCCCCGGTAACAAAATGTGCACATGCACGCTCTACAGTGGGGGGACGTGCAACAGGCCAACAGCATGTGCACCAAGGCCCGCCCCCACTCGATCATGATTGGAGGAAGGCCCCACTCATCCTGATTGGATGAAGGTTTTGCCACCCGCCACCAAAACTGAAACTAGGGTTTTTTGACCCCAGGGGCTCACTGGGGACAGGGAGGAACTCCTTATATGGTCAGCACACTCTATAGTAGGGAGGATTATCCATAAAAAAAGAAAAAATAAGTGATATTTGAATTAAGTCAAATTACTGAATATACCTTTAAAGGAGCATTCAGTGATTTGGGAAAAAACCCGGTCCACCCGGTAACAAGATGTGCACATGCACACGCTCTACAGTGGGGGAAGTAAAACAGACCAACAGCACGTGCACCAAGGCCCGCCCCACTTGATCATGATTGGAGGAAGGCCCCTCTCATCCTGATTGGATGAAGGTTTTGCCACCCAAAGCCCAAATCGAAACTAGGGTTTTTTGACCGCAGGGGCTCACTGGGGACAGGGAGGAGCTCCTTATATGGTCAGCACACTTTATAGTAGGGAGGATTATCCAAAAAATAAGAAAAAATAAGTGATAGTTGAATTAAGTGAAATCACTGAATCTACCTTTAAGGTACATTTGTACAATCACCACAACTACCTCCAAAACATAGATATCAATCATTTTCCCCATAAACAATACCATGAAGGATAAATGTAGGATGATAAGGCCTTGGTCTTCCACTAAAAAAGAGGAAGCCGACATAACTTATCCCTTGGTCTGAGTGGCTACATGAAGACTCTACAGTGAAGCAGAAAACAATGAAAATTGGTTTGCTAATAAATGGCAACCATCAACAGCCTCCCAGCGAGCACGGTCAGGACCTGGACGAATCAGTGACGTCTCGATTGGGGCCAGATCAAGTCAAACCAAGACTAGTCAGATCTGGCCCAGAATATCACCTGATTTAAATACATTTTACCCACTAAGACGGACGTCCCTGGATGAATCAAGCTAAAAGCAATTGGTTTCGATAGCACATCAGTGAGCTGGATGCAATCCTACCTGGAGGGGAGAGAACAGATGGTGGAAGTGAACGGAACACTGTCCCCCCCCCCCCCCCCCCCCCCCCCCTTCCCAGTGAGCTGTGGCGTTCCACAAGGAAGCATACTAGGGCCTCTACTGTTCCTAATATATGTTAACGACATGACTTCAGCTTGTGACTGCAACTTGTTCCTGTCCGCAGATGACTCGGCACTGCTGGTCTCGGACAGGGACAAACTGCAAGTTGAAAATGCCCTCAGCTCTGAACTCGGTAGAATCTGCACCTGGCTCGCTGATAACAAACTATCTTTACACCTGGGAAAAACTGAATCCATTCTCTTTGGATCTAATTGTAATCTCAGCAAGGCAAATGGCTTCTTGGTTAGAGTGGGTGACAATGTTATCACACGTAAAGATGAAATTACCTACCTAGGTTCCATCCTGGAGGCTAATCTTTCCGGTGATAAAATGGCCACCAACGTAATCAAAAAAGTCAACCAAAGAACAAGATTCCTTTACAGGATCTCCTCACTGGTCAACAAAAAACACCATGAAGACCTTAACAGGAGCCCTCGTACAAGGCTTCTTTGACTATGCATGCACCTCCTGGTACCACAGCACCTCAAAGGCCCTTAAAACTAGGCTCCAGACTTCCCAAAACAAACTGGTCAGGCTCCTACTTGGCCTCACCCCCCGAACCCACCTCACCCCTGCCCACTTTGACAGACTGGCATGGCTTAGGGTCGGCGACAGAGTACAGCATCTTGCAATAGGTCTGGTCCACAAGATTCGATACTCCACCAAGATAACCTGTCTAGATACTTCCTTTATGTTAACGAAGTCCACACCCACAACACCAGAGGGAGTGCAACGAACCATGTACAACCCAGATTCGGCACAAACAAGGGACTAAATTATTTTCGCTCCTATGCCACCAAAATGTGGCACGCCCTACCAACAGTCATTAAGACATGCGAATCCCTTGACTCCTTCAAAACCTACGGATGGCTGCAATTCGAAACTGGCCCCCGTAAAATCTGAATCCCCCCCCCCCCCTGTATATGTTTATTTTCCCTTTTTACCTCCATTATGATGAATTCCTGTTCTGTTCTTTGTCTATATAGAAGTGTCTATTTGTACGTCTCTAAATGTTTTGATGAATTGAACATGGGTCGTCCACTCACAGTTAACAGCCTTTGTATTGAGTTTGTGCTTGAAATGTACTGTAATTCTGCAAACTGTTAATACAATTTTCAATCAATCAATCAAAGTCTGATCGAGGCCAGATCAACTTAAGTCACATCATAACTAGTCAGATCTGGCCCAGAATAAGCTATATTATTTAAACTGGTGAAGACGTCCTGGAAATGACGTAAAGATCATCCCCATATGGGCTGTGATCTGACCTAGTCCTGAACGTCACCGGAGTCATTGGAGGACATCATCATTACGTTATCATGACGTCATTTGGCTTGCTGGGCTGTTAAAGTTGGGAAAGCACACGTTGGTGTGACCAATACCTATGTGCCTTTGATTCTTTTTGCCAATGTCTCATTTGTGCATTCTGTGACAGTCCGGCTTTTTGCAACTATGTCAACAGAGAGGTCCACAGGAATGATATGTTTCATTTAGTTAGGTTTCATTTAGTTAGGACTGTTGCAATAAAAGGAGTGGAACAGGATGCATATGCACAGAGGGCCAAAATGCTGTGCAACATTTTTGAGTGGTGTAAACCACTCCTACAACTGGCTTTTTTGTGCAGAAAAAATGAGCATGGTTGCTATGTTCAAAATAATTTCTGACGTAATTAAATCACACCCGGGTGAACTGGATGACCGTAGCAACCATGCTCATTGTTTCTGCACAAAAAAAGCCAGTTGTGAAATCACATCCGGGTGTGATTTCATTACGTCAGATCAGAGCTGATCATGCTATATAAAACCTTACACCACTCAGTTCACACGGGTGTGATTTTATTTAATTGTGAGCAACTCAAATATGGTGCTAAACAATTATCAGCAGACTGCCACGTTTATACCACCATCAACACAATGAAGCAAGCTCCAAGTGTAACAACGTATAGGCAGTGCTGTTCCCCACACTGCACATTGAGTGCAGGACAATCAAGGGAGCACCCAATCGTTGTGGCCAATATAGCCTACCTTCAGAAGGACTGAAAAATCTGCAGGGTGCAGTAGAAAAAGCACTACTGCTCAAGGCGTCCACATGCCTGCGGCCACTGGAGAAACCTGAAGAGTGCCCAGACCTGTTGAAAGGAAACGACACTTCGTCACAGGAATGTACTGTAGATACATTTTGTTTTAAATCTCCCCACCCCAAATTTCACCCACTGTTTAACACCTACAAACCTGTGATGTAATAAAGATGCTTCTGGTTGACAGATACCCATCTGCTTGACTATCCTCTGTGTGACTTTCCTGTCAGCCTGCAACTCCAGCAGCCATTTACTCTGAGAGGGATAGTTGCATTCATTCCAGGACCAAGAGATCTATAGGACACTATGTGGCCCTTTGCAGGAGATCCGCATCTGTCTGGGAGAGATATAACGACATGTCAACTCGTGTCACAACAGTATCCGGAAAAATGAAAATACAACCACATGTTGTGTTATTCACAAAGGACAACTAGTGTGAAAGTCAGGTTATTTATGGTTATTATTTATTTATTCAGGTTACCCATGATTAAATTTAACCCAGGGGTCGGTCCAGGCACTTCTTAATTAAATGTTTGAGTTTGAAACAGAACCTGTATTCTCAGTTGAGATTCTGGTTGGTTTACATTATTGGTCAGTGGTCAGGCTGCATTCAGGTGTTAAAATACCAACATAAGTCAGAAGTCCATGAGCCAGAGCTCCAAATGTGTGCTATGATGACCTGCAAAGCCATAGAAGACATGTTTTAAATTTCGACGTCAGGCCTAAATGTGTTAATATAGATTAAACTGTAAAGTAAAGTAAAGTACCGTATATGATGACCCTTCCACAGGACTTTTTTGATATTTACTTATCACATGTTATTTTCACCTATAGGTGAATTGGATGACACATTTTAAGAAATTGTTATCACCATGAAACTTCCCCAGTTTTCTGAAATTTAAATATGCAAATTAGGCATTATATAGGAAAACATGCCAGATTTAATTGCATAACTTTCCAGAATCAAAATCGAAATTTTTGATATAGCCAGAGGCAACCTTCTTATTTAATGTTGTTTACATGTTAGAATCAAAGGTTTTAAGTAATAAGTCGCTAACCACCCCCCCCCCCCCCCCCCCCCCCCCCCCCTGTCCCACACAAGTGATACTTCTGCGCCTCAAATGAACACTTTGGATCTAGTCACCCTAACACACACACACGCACGCACGCACGCACGCACACACACACACACACACACACACACACACACAGCTGCTTTTTAGGTAGTGCGGACGGTGCCGTCGCACAGGGTCTCACGCTCGCATGCCCCCCCCCCCTTTTTAATAGGCGTATAAATGTTAACAATCACTTTCCATCTGAGACCTCAATCTATAGTTTTGCTTACATGTTTATATATTTCACATTTAGTACTCGCTGGAATTGCGTGTCTGCGTCCTAAAATCTAGTTTAGCTTCATGATGCATGGATATTTCACATGTTGTAGCCTACTCGCTGACATTGCGTGTCTGCGTCATATCAGTGGTGATAGGCTGTAGTGGATGGCGTGCGACTGTGCGTGGGGCAGGCGAGCGTGGTGGTGGGAAACTTGAAAGACACAAAGTCGAGTTGCAAAGAAAAGAAGAACAGTTCAAGACCTCGCTGAGAGTTTCATTTGATACATTCATTACAAAAAGCATCGATCCAACCGCGCCTTAATCTAATCAGCCGCGGGGCCCCACATCGAGACAACCGAAAAATGATGTCTGCAGCTGACGGTCATGTGAAGAAGAAGAGTGAGGGAAGAGGCGGGGGGAGGGGACGACGACGACGACATAGTGATTTTGGCTTATTTGGGTGCCATCTTTCTGCACAGCTGCGCGACATGAGACTAATTAATTAGAACGACAGAGAGAGAGAGTGTGTACGGGTGTGCGTGTGTGCGTCAATTTAACAACGGTGCAGACGATCAGAAATCAGCAGAGAGTGATCGACGTTTGCGCTACTCTATGCCGAATTGAAGTGGACTCGGTCCCAGACTTTTTTTTTCTGCCTGGAAATAAAAACGTCTGGGTTTCCGAGGCTAGCTTGTCAGTGACGCTGGTGTGTACACTGTCACTGCAGTACACCATCTTCCATCTCTCTACTATCTTTGACATGTCACAACTCTTCTACTCTATGGCTCTGGATCGACGGTGGTATTATTATTATTCACAGAAAGGTTCGGGTGTTCTAATCTGATAGCCGCTTCCCCTCACGTCAAAACAGTTCTCAATGTTTACATCTTACTTGACGAGAAGACATGTGGACATATCCTTATGGAACCAGGGAGAGGGGGAGAAACACCACGAGAGTGACGAGTGACCAGTCAAACATGTGTGCTCTCCACAGTAAATAAATAATCTGACCATTATTATTTTGATTTCACTGTCATGCTCGATTGAGAACAGGTAGAGAGCAGAGCATACATGTGTTTGGGAATGTTGCTGAAGGTTATGTTATTTTGTCAGCTGACACCCAAATCAAAGAAACCATACAGCGTGTATTTCATTATTTGATATCGCTGATAGTCAACGCACTGCAAGGCTACAATGGAAGCATAATTCTGACGGCCCGCGGTGGAATGGACAAGTTAGGGTATACAAACGGACAGGGCAGACCCATTACTGTTGTGGATCAAGGTTATGTTATTTTGTCATCTGACACCCAAAACATACAGTGTTTATTTAATGTTATATCTACAATGGTATATATGTCTCCACAGTGAGGCTGGATAATATAGCCTAGCAGCCTACTACTATAGCCTACTAGCCTACTGGTAGGCAGAAAAATGGCAACCAGAATAACCTGTTCTGAGTGAAACTCCTCCCTATAAGGGCCAGTGCTCTGCCTTATTTTATCCTAGCTCACAAGAAGACTCTGGTAAGCGGGAGGCATCAGTGTTGTTGACTGAACCAGGCAGCTGCACGTATCTGCGGGGAAAAGGTAATTCACTCACAAACTACTGAAAATGTTACTTTAGTTTTAGTAGTAGGCCTATAGATCAATGGTCCCCGTTAAGAGGAACGGACGGCTGATGCTGTAGCTATGATTTCATTAGTTGGATACACGGTTCTTCTGTTGCATGCATCAGTTGGAAATGCTTTGGAAATAGGAAAATCTCTGGATGCAGTGCCAGTGAGAATGCTAATTTTCCATTATAGGCTATTGTGTGACTGAGAGTTATATTGTCAGTAAGTAGCTATAGCTATTATAATATGAAAACCAAAGTTGAAAATGGGAGCGTGGTGGCGACTACTAGATTTTTTAATCTAGAGTTGCAAATTTGCAATACCCTCCATTGACTCCCCACTCAGAGTAATCTAGTAAGAGAGTGGCGACACTAGCGTTGACTCCCATTGTAACAGTGGAATGCGGAGGTGCTCATTCTATCTCAATGGGATAGTTCCAGCCATAGGAGCAATGTTTGGAGTGGAGCCCATAGGCACCCGCCTTGTGGCGAGATCAAAGCGTGTCGCTACTCTCCTACTCTACACTCTGTCCCCACTGCGACGTTAAACTCACAAACATTGCAGCTGTATAGGGAAGACTTGAATTATCCTCTTTCAATCTGCAAAGCGTTTGTTTCATAAAAATCCACCGTAGACGTTGGAGTGTTGGAGGTTGGAAGTAGAGTTCTCATCCCTACCCTAATGTTCCATTTCCAACATTCTAATGGTTTCCAGCGATTTCCAGGGGTGAGTAAACATCTTCTGAATCAAGTAGCAGGGATCCTCTGACGTGACGCAGTTAATATGTCCAATACTGTCCCGTTAACAAAGTGCAACATCATTCACCGTTGGCTAACGTTGTGCAACAGTCCCGAACAGAGCTATACAATATTATGACAACTGTCAACTTGGCTATAATCTACTAGGCTACTGTAGGCCTATATAGTTTACATTAATCATTGCCTCTCAAACCCACATACCACACGTAATGTGCGTTGCCTAACCAAAAGAACAGACATACAAACAATCAACATGCCGCTCCAGAGACAACATTTTTATATAGTCATGGGGGCCCGCCCTCTCCCTCCGCTTATATACCCCTTATATATGGTTAGAGTGGCGAGATTACATACAAAGTCAATGCAAAGACAAGAATTGCGCGAACGGTTGCGGCGCGACCTGGCGCGGTACAAACGGGACGGACCGAGGCGAATATATATATTCCATAGAGTAATGATATATTCAGGTCTAATTCCTCATGGGGGCTCGAGCCCCGCCGCCCCCACGGAGTCTACGTCACTGAGCCGCTCGATTGCGTGTCGACAGCTTGCAGATCTGTTATTTTTGGCACACAATGAGACGCGCTGTGCTACGATGGGGAAATTAAATAGCTACAGCGCTACGATTTGGAAACTAAATAGCTGTAGCCTACAGTGGACTGTAACATTGCGTGGTCATCATGTCACTATGTGTATGCAGTGAACATTAACATTAGCGCTTTCATAGTTATATGGAGCATTTACCGTGGTGACATTGATTAGGTAATTTAGGTTATTCACTCAGCTGGGTTCAACGAGACAGCAGTGTCTCGTTAAGCCCTGACGTTTCCAAAAGGAGCTATTGCGGATGAATCGATGGTCGTATAAAACATTTAAGCATATGGCAAGTTAACTTAAGTTATTATTTTGATGCTGAGCACTAAGCAACTCATTTGGTTCGCAAACCAGAGGCCAGACGCAGACAGCGGTAGCAAGTTCAACAACCACCGTTTATTCTGTCACTTCTCTGGTGCACTGCTGCTGCCTCCTCCTCCTCCTCCACCATGCAGTCCGGTCACATAGCCTAAACTGTAATAGTTAATCGCCAACATTCACCAGCTCAGCCCTCTTCATAAATACATTACACAAACAACATAATTGTTATTTTTATTATAATAAAATTTAAAAAATAAATACAAATAAAATAATAATAAAAAAGAAAATCCCAGAGCCCGAGGCTCGGCCCGGCCCGACTAATTATCGTGCATTTTGGGCCCGACCCTACCCGAAAATGTCGGGCCGGGTCGGGTAGGGTCGGGTTCGGGGCAGAGATTGAGAACTCTATGGAAGCACTCGTTTTCATTAACGGGTCGCGTTGCTGCCTCCTGCATGGATGTGCATGTGCAAATTCTAAACGGGTGGTATGTAGGTCCGTTCAGTGACTTTGACGAGTGCAGCTTCCAAACTCCAACAATTAGAAAAATAATCACATCATTTCTTGACAGAAAGTAAAACTCATATGGTGGATTTTTAGAAACAAACGCTTGGCAGATTGAAAGAGGATAATTCAAGCTTGGCTTAGAGCTGCAATGTTGGTGAGTTTAACGCTGTTTAATACAAGCAGATCGCAAAAGCAAATTGGATAAATGGAATGTCAATGGAGGGCCCCTGAACTGCTATGACCAGTGTCAAGGCAGCTAGAATAAGCTAGCTAGGATAAGACTTCCGGTTGCCGAGCTCTTCAGAATAAAAGTACCCGCTAAAGTAATCAAACGATTAATTTGCATATTAAAACAATAAAGTAAGTATTTAAATGATAATTTACGACACAAAATATGTTTGTGTATTTTCATTAACATTTATAAGAGTTATAACATAATTTTTTTAATCTAAATGTATACCGGTAAATGCTGTTCAATGGAGTAAAAGGGATTATTTTATTTATTTATTTTTACTATTATTGTAAAACAAAGTAAGTTGGGCTACGCCTGTCAACATTGCTGAGTAGTATAGGGAATCACTGACATATTTGACACTTTAACAGCAATAAAAGCTAGCTTTTAAACAACAAACTCATTTGCTCATTATTTTGATTCTAGCGCCATCTCCTGATATCAAAATGTTGGTGATAAAATAAGTGTTATTAACTGCAATGGCTATCTTTTTGTGTTCAATCAGATAATCCAGACCACTCATCTGCTGGACCATTCTTCCACCATGAACGCATGTTGCTGTTTCAAAAAAACAGGTCTCGTACAAGGATTATTTGACTATGCATGCACCTCCTGGTACCACAGCACCTCAAAGGCCCTTAAAACTAGGCTCCAGACTTCCCAAAACAAACTGGTCAGGCTCCTACTTGGCCTCACCCCCCGAAATCCCACCTCACCCCTGCCCACTTTGACAGGCTGGAATGGCTTAGGGTCGACGACAGAGTACAGCATCTTGCAATGGGTCTGGTCCACAAGATTCGATACACCACCAAGATACCCATGTACCTGTCTAAATACTTCCTTAATGTTAACGAAGTCCACACCCACAACACCAGAGGGAGTGCAACGAACCATGTACAACCCAGATTCGGCACAAACAAGGGACTAAATTATTTTCGCTCCTATGCCACCAAAATGTGGAACGCCCTACCAACCGTCATTAAGACATGCAAATCCCTTGACTCCTTCAAAACCGCGCTCAAAGGGCACCTACGGACGGCTGCAATTCGAAACTGGCCCCCGTAAAATCTGAATCGCCCCCCCCCCCCAACGCCCCCTTTTTCCGCTCACTGTATATGTTTATTTTCCCTTTTTACCTCCTTTATGATGAATTCCTGTTCTGTTCTTTGACTATATAGAAGTGTCTATTTGTACGTCTCTAAATGTTTTGATGAATTGAACACGGTAGACCCTCTTGTAAACAAGTGTAATGCTTAATTGGGTCGTCCACTCACAGTTAACAGTCTTTGTATTGATTTTGTGCTTGGAATGTACTGTAATTCTGCAAACTGTTAATAAATATTTCAATCAATCAATCAAAAAACAGGGTTAGGGTTAGGCATAGTTAGAGTTAGGTTTAGGGTTAGGTTTAGGCATAGTTTTACTGAGGATAGGGTTGGATTTAGGCATAGTTTTACTGAGGATAGGGTTAGGTTTAGGCATAGTTTTACTGAGGTTAGGTTTAGGGTTAGGTTTAGGCATAGTTCCAAAAACGAGAACTGTCAATCACACTGACTACTGGCCAATCACAGCAGGACTTTCCTAGAACTGCGATGGGATCCATCCATCCCAGGCTGACCCAGGCCCAGCAGAGTGCACTGTGCTCCCAGCTAGGAAACGTATCTCTGAAGCTCCTCTACAAGGCTTCAGTCCATGGTTACACTGCAGCAGCGTTCCACCAGAGATGTGACGACCAGGGGCCCACTCTGTCCGTGGGCTACAATAACTCTGGCCACGTCTTTGGGGGATACACCAGTATATCTTTTAATCAAAGTGGTGCTTGGGGGAACGATGGCATGGCTTTTCTTTTCACCTTTAACGGGGCAAATGTTCTCAAATAGCAGGTCACCAATCCCGCTTATGCAGTGTTATGGCAGCCATGTTCCTTATTTTGGAGACAATTATTGGTCTTTGTAGTAATGGCCAAGCTGTAGTGTACAGCAATCCTAGTCAAAATTATTACAATTTCAATGCTGCAGGAATGCTGCATGGCGACAATCTCCAGCTGGTTGAACGTGAAGTTTACAAAGTCAAAGTTAATTACTGTCTAACTGTCTGGTTGTTCTAAACAGATCCTAACCTCCTGAAGGAGCCTTCGAAGAAGATAGACTGGACTACTGCGTAAGTCACTCTGGATTAGTCTCTATTGATATAAATGGAACCATACCATATCATTGCTGTCCAGGGGAAACCTCATAACTCCATTTTTGAGGTTTTTGATTTTTTTCCCACTCCATAAATCAGTGCTATTGAACACCCTTTACGAAAGTAGTAAAAAACGCTTTGGACAAAACCTCTTAACTCCATTGGAACCTCAAACTGTCTGCTAAAACAGCTAACTCCACCACCTCTCTCCTTTTCAAGTAATTGACAATATCTAAAGTCACAACACCAACTTTGGTGAGGCAGTATTGCATCGTTTAAAAAAATATAAGGTTTTCTTAATTTCCTTAAAAATTTATATTTTTCATTTGGACAGCAACAATACAATACTGTACTTATTCATAGGCCTATACTGTACTACTTTACTATAGTGGGTCTGCAATCCTTTTGACATGAAGTGGCATGTTTTCATTTTTATAGATAGTCAGTGTGCCATATCATTATCAACATTAAGTTTAATTAGCCTATGACACCACATTAAGTTTAATATTTCCAACTGATTTTGATTGTCCATATACATAACAACCTTTATTTTTTGTAAAATATTTTGTAGATCATTAGCGATAACCCACCTATCTCCCAGTCGCAGACTCCATCCTCTTTCAGATGTAGGAGTTTGAAATTAACGAATAACAGCACTATATCGTTGCCAATATAGAAAGAAGACCGCCACACTTTGCTAGATTTGGTTTATACAACCAGGGCAGGGGCGTAGTGCTCACTTCACCCACCACCATGGTGTTCCACCAGCCTTGAGCAGCACCATACTACTGTCACACTGTTACATCATGTATGACCATGATGGCATGAATATTAGTTATTGGTAGGCTACTTAAGGAAAACAAGTAAAACAATAGCCAACAGTTAATAAAGGTAGTGCCCATCAGTTGTGCGCTCCAACTCCCAGCTGGTCTCCACATTCAGTAGAAAGCGTTGGTCTAGCCAGGGCAATGGTGTGCCGTGAAAGATCAAACACATTTCACAATCTATACTAGTCAGGATAGACTAATCTTATCAGCATCCATCTTCTTGATTTTACATAATACATCAAACAAAAAAATGTGCACGCAATAGCATTAAAAAATAGCAGCTGAGGCTCCCGACAGTTAAGAAATCAGCACTGCACCTATAGATTTGCCTACATTGCATCTAAAACATGCTTAAATGTTTAATCTGATGAACACTGGTCTCCACAGGAATAAGGGAAAGCTGATGTATGATATAGAGACCTACAAGCCCACCATCAGTTCTGTGTCCCAGATCAGGGTTCTGCTCATTGGACCAGTGGGAGCAGGGAAGTCCAGCTTTTGCAACTCCATCAAGTCCATCTTCGGAGGACAAGTCATCAAGCAGGCCCTGACTGGCATCTCTGGCCCTACCACCACCCAGGTGACCCACTGCTACGTAACTTTAAACCATAACCATAACCACCCATGTGAACTAATGTTCTTGGTTGACAAGGAGGGCACAGATGAATGCCAGGCAATACAACTTAACAGCCTGCCAAGAATATGAGATGGAAGTCCCACTGGGATTTCCCATCAGTGTGGGGCGGGAGTCACTGTTTTCCTTTGTGTTTTGGTTCCTTTGGTTCCTCAGCTGTGAATTCCTCTAAATGCCATGTTTGATATGTTGAGTTCCTTTAGTAGTGAGTAAAGTAGGTGGAGGGCTGGAGGCTGGTTGGTCATCTGCCTGGCAGGGTCAATTGTTTTATTTTGTTTGCTCTTTGAAGCTATGTACTTGCTGTAATACTTAAAGGGATCTTTCACTTTCAAACATCTTTGAAAGGGAAATATCCCTTTAAAGTGAAAAACAGCAAAACTTAAGGCCCATTCATACTCCCAGTTTTAGGTAGCCGAAAACTACAACATGACATCACTGAGCTGCTGTGAAGAGAAATCCACCGCTCTTCCCAGCCCTCTGTTTTTACTAACCACCAAAATGGTGGTCACCGAGACTCGCTCCAGGCAACGTGATTGGTCTAGATGAAATTGTGTGAGTGAGTTGGGTTGGTTTTGAGCCCCTGACGTAAAAACAAACAAACTTGTGAAACAGAGCAGCGGGAGAACAAGAGAACAAAGGAATTCAATAATTCCCCCCCCCCCCCCCTCCCCGTAGTATGCAAACTTACGAACTTCAGACTGGCAGCCATGTAGCCTACACTCCTATTAGCCTATGTAGGCAGGAAGATGGCGGGAAGTAGGCAGGAAGATGGAACCCAAATAAGCCAAAATCCTACCGTCACTGATCCCTCCCCCTATAGAATAGGAAAAGAACATAAGGGCCAGAAAGGAATAGGAATAGAGGCAGATGGGCAGTAGAGGGAAGGCAAGGGGAAAACAATGGTAATGTTGAGGAATTGTTGGCCATGGAGGTTAGGAGATATGAACATGGTGATGGACTATAAGCGCCTCCATCAAAACCACTGTTTTGGTGAAGAGGTGACCACCGAAAAGGTGGCCTCCTCTTCACCTAAAACTGGAGTCTGAATAGGCCCTTTAGTAGAGTGAAATGATAACATTGTACATCCTACAGTTTCTCACCTACGACATTAAAGCTAGAGCGGAGGGCAAACCTCTGCCAATCGTCTTGTGTGACACCATGGGATTGGAGGAGACCACGGGGGCGGGGCTTAATGTGGACGACATAAGCAGCATTGTGAGAGGTCACATTCTCGACAAATATCAGGTGAATCTTCGCACATTTCTAATTGAAAACCAAACTAGAGTTTTAGTAATACTAATTGTGGTTCTTGCTTTGCTGAACAGGATCATTTTATTTCAATCATCTTTTGCTTTCTTTAATTAGATAGAACATTAGAGAGATGGGAAGGATGTAATGCATTATTCAGTCAGTCATGAGTGAAATTAATGTGTTTTCTTTCCCCTAATCTTCACAGTTCAACTCTTTAGTTCCGTTGCAACCAGAGTCCCGGGCCTACAAGAAGAGTCCAGGTCCTCAGGACAAGATCCACTGCGTGGCCTACGTCATTGACGCCAACAAGATCTCCACCATGCCCTCCAAGCTGGAGGACAAACTGACTGCCATTCGAAACAAGATCACCCTACTCGGTCAGTTGCTCAAACGCAGCATCACTGTAAGCCCCAATTTATGCGCCACCGCAAAATGGTGTCGCATGACAAATGGTACAAGCTCATAATGTGTTGCAAGCGCAACACAACATGCATTGTGAGCTTGTAGATCGTCTATTTTAGGCACTCGTTATAGTATAAATTAGGCTTATCAATGTCAAGATCTCTCCCAGTGAAGCTTCCTTCCAAAATAAATGGTAAGGCGTTGAAGAAGAAAGTCTCAATGCCATGTGTTGTGTGCTTGTAGATCGGCTATTTTCAGAGATACTGGCGTACAATGAAGTATAAACCAGTGGTGGAGGGACATCATAAGCACATGCTGTCACACATAGTCAAGGAACAACAGAAGATCATCACATCACAGCAATTACATTGTATCACATACTGCAGTGTACATCACATAATGTCAATGTTCTATCACATACTAATATAGTATAGTCCTTGGTTTACAAAACAAAAGTATCACAATTGCACAGCCTGGGGTCGTTATTTTTATTTTGTACAGCTGTTGAACATGTTTGTTTTGGTGCTGCTCTCCAGGGATCCCTCAGTTTGTCCTGTTGACTAAAGTGGATGAAGCCTGTCCCACTGTGGCAAAGGACCTGAAAAGTGTTTATCAAAGCCTCTACATCCAGACCAAGGTGAGTTCTACCAAAGACAAACCATAGGAAACCAACACTACCTCACTGAGCTTGAGTGTGTGTCCCCCAAAATTACTTGGGGACGCTCGGTTTGGGAACCATTGAGCCAAGCTAACGTCCATCTGTTATGCTGTGTTGCTGCAGCTCCAGGAGGCCAGCAAGCGTCTGGGCGTTATTCCGGCCCATGTGGTTCCTGTGAAGAACTACAGCCAGGAGCAAGAGCTGGACCAGAGCTGTGACATCCTGCTCCTCAGCGCCGTCAACCAGATGCTACCAGGCATTTATAGAAATGATTCAACTCTGGACATTATATAAATGGATAATTACTGTTAGAACGCAGCTCAAAGGAACCAACCTTTCTGCACTAAGCACCAATATTATTTTTGTATTATTATAGTTGATGCAGCAAAGGTCACAAATCGTTTGACCTTCAATGCCATGTTTTACAAAGTGAAAAGTGAAAAGCAACTTATACGAGTTAGGTTAAAGTCTAAATAGACTTTAACCTAACTCGTATAAGTTGCTTTTAGTTGAGATTATCCAGTGCCTTCTCTTTATTTTGTAATGGTCCCTTGGTTTCGATCTTATTCTAATCTGTTTAATCATAATGTTCCTTTTCTTACCAATACAGTGGTTTTGGTATCCCTTGGTATAAAGGCACTAGGTTTGGATAATTGGATATTTTATGTTATAATTGCTAGTTCAGTTCAGGTATTCAAGTAAACATGAACATAATGAAAATTTGAATCTATACTTACCATGTACATAGGCTAGTTGTATGTATAGTATACCGGTATGCTTTTTTGGTTTTGATTTATTTATTTTCTTTCATAAAAAAATTCCAAAGCTTTCTTGGCTACTGTTAAACAGGATATTATGCTTGTTCTGAATGAGAAGTTTGTTCTGCATTGAGAATTAAGAAGCATGTATAAGACAAACCACACAACATTATTCCATGGTTGATCTGTGTTTGCAACGCCGTCAGAACCTAAATTGAGGGCAGAGGAGATTGTATCGTCAGATACCACATCCACATCAAGCAGAAAGGTTTCAATATTTTAAAGGACTCTCCCATCCAGCCAACCCTCTATTCAGTCTCCTTTCTTGTAAGACACTGCAGTAGCATATTAAGACACTCACTTCCACAATAGGTTTTAGGCTACCTGTCTAAATACTTCCTTAATGTCAACAAAGTCCACACCCACAACACCAGAGGGAGTTCAACAAACCATGTGCAACCCAGATTCGGCACAAACAAGGGACTAAATTAAATTCGGTCCTATGCCACCAAAATGTGGAACGCCCTACCAACAGTCATTAAGACATGCAAATCCCTTGACTCCTTCAAAACTGCTCTCAAAGGGCACCTACGGACGGCTGCAATTCGAAACTGCCCCCCGTAAAATCTGAATCCCCCACCCACCCCTGTTCCCCCTCACTGTATATGTTTATTTTCCCTTTTTACCTCCTATGATGATTTCCTTTTGACTATATAGTTGTGTATATTCGTACGTCTCTAAATGTTTTGATGAATTGAAAATGGTGGGCCCTATTGTAAACAAGTGTAATGCTTTATGGTGTCGTCCACTCACTGTTAACAGTTTTTCTATTGAGTTGTACTTGAAATGTACTGTAATTCTGCAAACTGTTAATAAATCAATCAATCAATACCTGGAGGAATCTGCATCCTAAATGCATCACCAATAGAGTAAATTGTAAACTAAGGCAGCACATGTACTTCAATCTGTCACTTAAGGGCATACAGTATAATGGGATATTGTAATGTGGACACTCTTGTACAGAACTATTCCAGTTATGTTTATTATCTGTGGACACTTATTATACACACTGTGGTTATTCTCGTTATCTCTGAGCACAGAGATCAATTGGAAATTACTTAGTTTTTGGCAATACGTTATTTAACCTTGAATGTCGGTAGACCGGTTGGTTATTGTTGTTGAAATATTAATTCAATCAAATAAAAAAAGAGTCCATTCTCAAAGTATTTCATATTGAACCACGGTGGTGTGTGTTGGTAATGGATGGCTGAAACATGTGGGGACAAGACTCAGTTGTCAGTGAGACTAAGCTGTCATGGGAAGCTATTACCTTTTGATATCAGGAGATGGCGCTAGAGTCAAATTAGATTATAGTTGTTAAAGTGTTAAATATGTTGTTGAGAGGCCTTCTTGAAGCCAATATGCCACTAAGAAACGTACTGTGTTAAAAAATAAAATATTTGAAATATGATCTTAAGTAATCTAAAGTATACATTATGGAACATGTATGGTAAGCCTACAACATCTTTTTTTATCCTTCAACTTCTTGTATTGCCCCAACATGGCTGGATATACAGGTTGTATAGCTGTATTAGACCTGTACTTGTCAAATGTTTAAGCATGTTCTATTATCATGAATACTTTCCTTTACTTTAAAACCATTTTCCAAATATTATTCCTTTTTACATTTTGGACAAAATAGCCAATTTTACATCGAGGTGCCCAGATGTCCCATTGTCCCAGTGCCCAGTGTTGCCCACTGCCCACCTATCCTGTTAGATCTATGTATTAGACACACACCACAGGTGGGGTTACGACCAACCACAGCCTTCCCTTTGCAGCCCAGCCAATCAGAGACTACAAGGCTTTTCTGAACACAACAGATTTGTTGATGAATTGAAAATGGTGGACCCTATTGTAAACAAGTGTAATGCTTTATGGTGTCGTCCACTCACAGTTAACAGTTTTTTGTATTGAGTTGTACTTGAAATGTACTGTAATTCTGCAAACTGTTAATCAATCAATCAATCAATCAATCAATCAATCAATCAATCAATCAATCAATCAGTGAGAGGTAGAAGCATGTCGGCGTGGTGAGGCATCATTTCAGTGCTGTGTTGTTGACTGAGGCAGCAGCACATATGCAGCGGAGTAAAATGTAATTCACTCACAAACTCCTTAAATGTTACTTAAAATGAGTTTTAGTAGTAGACTACCCCGTTAAGAGGAACCAACGGCTGATGCTCTGCGGCTGTAGCTATTTCTGGTGATTTTGATAGTTGGACACACGGTTCTTCTGTAGCATGCATCACTTGGAAACGCTTTGGATTAAATAGGAAAATCTCTGGATTCAGTGAGAATGCCAAATTAATATCCTATGCCATGATAGGATATTAATTGTGTGACTGAGAGTTAGAGTTGTTGTAGCTTGTCAGTACTATAATATTTCACTAGAGTTGTTTTATCTATGTTCTCGTTAGGTTTAGTTTTCTAGAATTCACTGAACCAAAGTTGAAAATGGGAGAGTGGTGCATGGCGACTGGCGAGCATGGAATAGAACATTTGAGAACCACTTGGACTCCTACAGTATGTATGCCATAGTGTCGTAGTAAATCAGTGTCATGCATAGCCTATTCTGAAGAAAATCTGGAGACTTGACATTCAGTAACAGGGTCTTATGATAAATATCTAATGAAAATACAAATAAAATCTAAAATTTGCCACGGAAAAGACCAAGTCTTTCCCACCACGGACACATTTGTCCATATGAACATGTTGATGACCCCTGCTTGGTAGAGACCTGCAAGCCCGTCGGCACCCGACGGGGCCCGGCCCGAGATTCATTATAACATTTTGCGCAATGAATTTCACCTGGTCTAAACCGCGCGTGCCTAAATGCTGTCGCCTCTCCTTCCTTCCTTTGGCTGCTGCGCTGCTACACAACACTGACTGTTAGGGTGCATCTAAATGTGCAAGTTTAACCTCCTGATCTGTTCCTTTGATAAAATGTGCCACTTCATGTTTTAAGAACATGTGCAAAATATTTTTTCAATATATGGTGATTTACAGGTCCAACGCAGCATGTCAAATTTGGGTAAAAGTGCAATTTTCGGTCCTTTTATAACTCCCATTTTCTATTAACATAACATGTCAATTCATCAAGTTTACAACAAATAGTTTTTGAGAAGATGTTTTTGGAAAGAGCTAAATGTGTTTACTTAAGAACAAACATTACATTTTCATTTAAATCATCACTGAAAAATGTTTGAAAATGGAGTCTTAGTCCTTCACTGTGTTCATGTTCAACTGGCGCTTGCAGCAGCGAAGATTGGGCTGCTCACAGCGATAATGCTCAACTGCTTGCAGGACCTCTGCAGATGTTGCTCACTCTTCACTGCTGCCACAAACTGTTGTGAGTTTGACCCCATGCTCGGCGCAGTCATTGACAACGTTGATAGCACACACATTCACCAGTCACCACACCTGCCTGGAATGATAGCCCAATCCTCTGGTAGCCCAATCCTCTACATTGAGTGAGATAAATGCTGGATCGATCTGCAGCCGGTGTATACCGAACCAGCAGTCTGGGTTGGCAATGTCGGACAGCCTGGTGGTCGGCGAGAGGACTGGAAACTTTGGCTTGCACCAGTGCCAAAGCGCTGCTGTTAGCATGGGAAGATCATCCGGCTTGTTATCCAAGATGGCATCCGCAAGTACACGTCACTCTTCAGCTGGTACGTTGGTGTTGAAGAGTGCCAGGGGCAGCATCTCAGCAGTCAGGTACCAGAGGTGCCTCTCCAGTGCTTTTATGGCTGATATTGCAATGCCCTCGTCAACAGACTTGTAAGCAAGTGTGCAGGTTGTGGTAGAGTGTGAGGTCATTCCATGCAGCATCTACGGCCGAGTCTTATGTCACTGGCTATACGGTTGAAGATCACACCAATACAGCAGCAGGCTGCCTTCATGTGCGCCCTGATCACAGAGTCGGGCAGTAATTGTGAAATGATTTCAGCATCATACACAACAGTAGATCGATCACAGCGCAAAGTGCTGGAGGCTGTCAATAAAGAACACCACAAGCAGTGGACACCACCTCCTATGTGCACCCTGCACTGGGACGGCAAGTTGACACCAACGCTATAAGCAATGTGCGCCAGTTGGAGGAGCGTTTGACAGTGGTGGTTGGAGATGCAGAGCAGCTGAAATTGCATATACAAAGGGATCTCTACACACGAGGCGTGTGTAGAGATCATTGCCAGGCTGACATGTAAGCTACTGCAGGAGTGGTGCTGTGCCGACCAGGTTGTGAACATGGCATTTGACAACACTGCATTAAACACAGGCCATCTCACAGCAGCCTGCATTGCCATCCAGCTCTCACTTGGTAGACCACTGCTCTGGCCCGGTGCCAGCATCACATTGGTGAGGTGATCCTCAGCCACATTTTCACTGGCCTCAAGGTGGAGTCCCCACGCTCACCAGAGGTTACCTTGTTTAGTCATCTGCAGGATTGCCGCACAAATAGTGACCCATTGTACCGCTGCATTACTGCCAACATCTGGGTGCAGATGATGCAGCACAGACTCCAGTAAACTTCCAAAGACCAGGAGCGCTGCACAAGGCATGCTGGATGGCCAAGTTACTCTACACTCTCAAGTTGGCTATGCTGGAGCGGCATATCACCTTGCGTGCAGAATCTTCTGCAGCAGGTGCAGAAGATTCGGACGTTTGACAACTTCATTACGCACATCTACGCAACATGGTGGCTGACCTGTGACACGGCCGTAGATGCTGCATGGAAGGACCTCACACTCTACCACAACCTGCACACTTACAAGTCTGTTGATGAGGGCATTGCAACATCAGCCATGAAAGCACTGCAGAGGCACCTCTGGTACCTGACTCCTGACATGCTGCCCCTGGCACTCTTCAGCACCAATGTGCCAGCTGATGAGCGACGTGCACTTTGGGATGCCATCTCATGGACGAGTGTCAGCAGCGGAATTACTACCTGATCCCACCACTGTCTCTGAGAAGGCAACAGGTAAAAGAGACGTGATTGTTACTGGAATCAAAGACGTGATGACCAAAATTCAAATCGGGATGACCACAGACATGTGGACTGACGACTACCGCAAGCTCAGTTATATGACGATCAAATGTCACTATGTCACCTCAGCTTTCACACTGATGAGTGTTGTACTCACCACACCCATGTTTCCTCGCGACGAGTCCAAGACAGGAGCCAATATCCGCAGGGAGTTACAGAAGCACCTTGTGACAGTTCTCAAATTTGATCCCTCTGTGATGAGTAATGTGGTGTGGGTGACTGATCAGGGTTTTAATATTAAGAGTGCGTTGAGTCCCAAAATTCAGCCACCTCCGTATGTTCAGTGCCAATGAGATGCCATCATGCAGGATGCTAAGAGTTGGATAGCAATCTTTCGAAATGCTGTGACCGAGGAGGAGGCCGAGCGGCAGCCGGAGGAGTCAGCAGCAGCACCAGCAGCAAAAAGAAGACCCCTCAGTCACAGTGACTTGGAAGCGGAGTGGCAGAATGTCGCCACGGGTGACAACAACAACAACCCCCCCCCCCGACAACGATGAGGTCAAAATATACGTGGAATTTAACCTTGGATGATGACGACCGAGATATTCTGGGTTGGTGGCGTAAACACCAGTGCACCTTTCCTTTCCTTTCACGACTCGCCCGGCAGGTAAGAACGCACTCAAAGTTTGTCTGAATGAAATCATAATATAGACTATATTATTTGTATTTTATTGATTGATTGATTGATTGAAAATTTTATTAACAGTTTGCAGAATTACAGTACATTTCAAGCACAAACTCAATAGAAAGGCTGTTAACTGTGAGTGGACGACCCAATTAAGCATTACACTTGTTTACAACAGGGTCCACCATGTTCAATTCATCAAAACATTTAGAGACGTACAAATAGACACTTCTATATAGACAAAGAACAGTACAGGAATTCATCATAGAATATATATGCCCACGGTTATGACATATACGAAATGTCTTTGTATTATTGTTATTGTATAGTTTTGAAATGAATAAATGTGATCTTATCGTGTTTTGTAAATGAATTATGATGTGCAGCAGCCTTTGTGTAAAATAATTGTAATCTGTTCTGTATAATGTGATGTATTGTATAGTACTAACTTAAGTGGCAGCGGTGGCCGAACGGATTGAGGAGCGGTCTTGATACCGGAAGGTCGCCAGTTCGAATCAGCGGTCCGACACGTTAAAATTACCACCGCTGAAGTGCCCTTGAACAAGGCATTGAACCACTACGATGAAATGTTCTATGAGCAGGGCCTGGCTGGAAACAAGTTCTTGAGCTTAGCCCAGATACCCTGGGTAAATATAGTAATCATTTCATTTCAAGTCTTGACTTCTGACTCTTTTAAAAACTTTCCAGGTGCTGAGCATACCTGCAAGCAGCAGCAGCAGCGAGCGTGTCTTCAGCTCAGCTGGGAGGACAGTGGAGGAGAGGAGAACTAATCTAAAACCTGAAACGGTGGATGCTATTCTTTTTCTTGGACTGTAAGGAGTAGTTGTTGTTTGTGACATTGTGTGCGGAGTGGACTATGGACTGTGGAATATTTTTGCAATATTGTTCTTCACTATTGACCTCAAAGAAAGGTAGGCCTATCCTTTTTTTTTTTTTTTTTTTGCTTCTGGCTAGCCGTTGCAGCGGCGATCACCTGTTTGGCACGCTGATGTAATTGCCTACGGTACTTGATTTGATTAGGCCATAGGCCTATTAGGCTTATATGCTTCTTTCTGTATTAGAAATTAATATGTGTGAGCATTAATTTGTGTTGGTGACACTTTGTTCTTTTTGGCAGCTCAGCCAATTTATCTGCCATTCTGTCGGCATAATGTGCCTTATAGCAGTTAGCCTACTGCTGCTGGATCACTCACTTGAGTTGATGTTTTATTTATTTTATATAGTTCAGAGCATCTCAGGACATTTTGACTCTTGTTTATCCTGCCTAGTTGCACTTTTATTGTTTATTCGTTTGTGATGAGGTCAGCACATTTGGGCACATTTTGGCAAGTGGCTAGGGCCGAATTGTGTTTTTCGTGCAAAACTAATGCTTGGAATGGATTCAGAATCATGAAAACCCGACATGTCACAATTGTCACATGCTACTTAAAGCATGATGAAATTTGGAAAATGTTGCCTTATATTGGTTGTCTACACTCTACAGTATGGTGTGGTATACAAAAATGGCCATAACCTTTTTTGCGATGTTTCCGGCAGATCAGACCTCTCACTCTGTGGACCTTAATGACCAAGTGAATCATCATCATCAGGTCTCTTGCTCGGCGGCGGAGGCGTCGCCATGCGTAGAGCCTTCTCCATTTGGGTTGGTCCAGTGCTAGGGGCTCAGCTTCAGTCAGCGACAAGCCCAGTTGGTGTAAGTCCCTGGTGACGGCAACAATCCATCGGGTGCGGGGAGCTCCGCGGGGGCATTTCCAGCCAGCAGATTTTGGATGAAAGTGGAGGATAGCGTGAGTGGGGTGTTCAGTGGGGAGTCTTTTGGCATGGCCATACCAGCGCATCCGTCGCTGTGCTGCCAGTTGGGACGCAGGGGGCTGTTGGGTGCGTTCCCGCAGTGTGCTGTTGGAGACCCTTTTTTGCCATTTTATCCCCTCTATTGTTCGCAAAGCTCTACTGTCAAAGCCATCAATTCTGGCAGCCAGGGTCTTATTGAGAGGCCAGGTTTCTGCTCCATAAAGAAGGATGGAGAGGACTGAGGTGTTATAAATCCTTAGTTTGGTATCTCTAGATATGGAGTGGTGTCTCCACAGTGGCTTCCAGAGCTGACCTTTAGACCAAATTTGTCCGCTTCCTCTTGGTATATTTTAAAGCTGGGACTCGATTAAAAATTTTAATCTAATTAATTAGAAGCTTTGTGATTAATTAATCTCGATTAATCGCATTTTAATCGCATATCAATATTCAACCCGAGAACAGTGATAAACCTTCTTTTTTCAAATGTTTTTTGGTATCCCAGTGAATCAATGAATAGTGACTACAGGATACCACTCATTATCAAAAATTGTACTGTCATTAATATACCTTAGAGCTGTTAATAATAATAAATAATAAAAAAGTCACCCCATTCTGTGTTGCCTAGAACTGGAGGTCTGAAAAAAAATCAGTGACAGTGACATCTCAGTGACATCACAAAGCTGTACTTCATATTGTTACTGTTTTTTGTCAGACCTCCAGTTCTAGGCAACACAAAATGAGGTGACTTTTTATTATTTCCAGTTTTCCACACAACTCCATAGAAAAATGTTGAAAATGAGTGGTATTCCCCTTTAAGCAATACAACTTTTTTTTCCAACAGATAAACAAGTGCAGCAAGTGCCTATATAAAGTGTCTATGAATACTCAAATGTGCTTTGCATGGTGGGGCATTATTAGGGGGGAAACACTTAGACAAAGGAATAAAATAAAAAACGGTGGAATGAACTAGCTGGGGAGTGCATTTCACATGGGGTTGGGGCAGACCATTGTCTGACCACGGACTTTCACACTTGCTGCTTCAGTATGTTTCGCATCGAGGACAGCTTGACAGCTTCGTGCTGTGGTGAAATCTCCGCGAGCCTCTGCAAGCCTCTACTCAGTGCGAGAGATAAGCTGAAGCAGCTAGCATGGAGCTAACATTGGTCATATGGCTTATGGATCCTTTCCCTCTGACATATTGCACACAACCATGCTGCTATCCACGCGTCCATCCGATAGCTTTTAAATCTAAATGCCCCATCCACGGAGCAAAAGCGATATAAGCGGCCTCATTCGATTAGTTTCTCGTTTGGGTGGTGTTGTTGTCTGACGGAGCTGTAGTGTAGAGTGGACTGCTGCTGCTGCGAGGGGGGGGGGGGGGCTGCTCCTCCCCCTGCAAGCAGTGCAAGGCATGCAGAGCCTATTCAGTACTAGAAATGCGCCCAGTGAGAAACGTTCCGCCGTGGAAAAAAAAGGTGCGATTAAATGCGTTAATTTTTTTAACGCGTTAATTTTTCTGTAGTTAATTAATCTCAATTAACGCGTTAAAGTCCCGGCCCTAGTATATTTCCAAGGCTTCCTTTAACTGATCTGAGGTGGAGCAGAATAGTGTGGTGTCATCTGCATATTCCAGATCTGTGAGGGGGTAACTGCCTAGTTTAACCCCAGGGACACGTGCACAGATCTGTTCCATCAGATGGTCGATGATGCAGTTAAAGAGGTCTGGTGCAGCTACGCATCCCTGTCTCACTCCGCTATTGATTGAGAACCAGGTGGAGTTCTTGCCGTCTACACGCACGCAGCTTTCAGCATCACTGTAGAGCTTTTGAAGGAGAGTGGTTATCTTTCTTGGGGCTCCAAGGATGGTGAGGATCTTCCAGAGGGAGGCTTGGTCCACGGTGTCAAAGGCTGCATTGAGATCGAGAAAGGCAATGTAGAGGTCTGTTTTAGTCCGGCTATTTCTGATTGGTTTCGTAACAAGAAGGGGTTCTCTGGAGTGGGTTGTTAGCCTACCGCCAGATAGCCAGCTGGGGGGGCTGCCCCCTTTGGGCCTGCTGACCTGCCCTGAACCATTCTTCGTCTGTCCCCTCGCCTGAGACCAGTTTGTCATGGGAGACCCTACCAGGAGCACAAGCTCCAGACAACATAGCTCTCAGGGTCATAGGGACGCACAAACCAGAGTCCTGCACGGGTCCAATTTTCGATACCCGCACCCGCCCCGCCCGTCAATCATCAGTTCTGCTACCCGCCCGTTACCCGTGATTTATATAAAACTCGAAACCAGATCCGACCCGCCCGTCAAAAAATGGACCCGTTACCCGCCCCGTTACCCGAAATGAAATGAAATGAAATGATTACTATATTTACCCAGGGTATCTGGGCTAAGCTCAAGACTTGTTTCCAGCCAGGCCCTGCTCATAGAACACATTTCATCGTAGTGGTTCAATGCCTTGTTCAAGGGCACTTCAGCGGTGGTAATTTTAACGTGTCGGACAGCTGATTCGAACTGGCGACCTTCCGGTATCAAGACCGCCGTGATTATTATATGAAGTAAATAGGCTACAAAAAACGGTCACTCGATTTCAAAGTACTTTATTTGTAGTTTTGTACTGTATAGTGTACTTGCAATTTCAACAAGATGGAAGCAGCCTTTAACAACACTCTCAGCAGCGGTACTACTAACTACATTCAGTGGTGACAGGAGGATCAGTGTGTGACAAGGAGGACCGTTAACGTAACTCACAAAACACATTTAAGACATGAACTATTACACACACGTGCGACGGTGCGAGTAATGAATAAAAATAGAAACCGAACACAAACTAGCCACTCCATTTTACACAACAGACAATAGCTTACATTTTTACTGTAGCAGTAAATATATTGACCAAAATACAAACTGAATAAATGGGCCTGGGCGCCACTTTCTTTCTTTCTTTTTTTTACAGCCGGGCGCCGGCACAACTAGACCAGTAGTACTCACTCAGTCACAATATGATGGCTGCCTGACATTTAATCCTTGACCCTAAGGTTGCTGTGCAGGAAAAGAATATCGTCCACCGTGTCTGGGTTAAGCTGGGTCCTCCGTTCTTGGATCACAAATCCTGCGGTAGAGAAGTCTCTTTCACTGGCTGCACTCGAAGCTGGGATGCAAAGTACATTCCGTGCTATTATTGACAAGTTAGGAAACTCTTTAGTATGCTCCTTCCACCAAGACAAGACGTTGAAGCCGTCTTTCTACTTCGGTGACTTGCGTTCGATGTAGGCTGAAACTTCGTCAACAGGTTGGTCGTCCTCTTCATCACTGGAATCCTCCACGTCTTCTAAATCATCACGATCTTGACGGGGTCTCTTTGCTGGTCGTGGGTCAGCGCCGGCGGCAGCCTCGGCCTGCTGCTGGCCCGGTGGGATTTCATCATCGTTATCCTTCAGTTCTACAGTATATTAAAGAAATAAAGAAAAGGAAAATTAAGATCAATGCTATATAAAAAGGCTAAAAAGAAAGAAAACGAAACAAGGACAACAAATAAGATACATTGAAAGCTCGTTAAGTTATAATGGCAGGGAACTGTAGTTAAAATAAAAATATTATAATAATAATAATAATAACAATTAAAGTGGTGTTCACAGCAGGTTGTTTCAATAGTAAGAAACTATGGCCTGTGTACAAACTAGAGCCGGTGTACCCGGCAGCGAACACTTCCCATAGTGCATCTGGAGCATGAACGCGCGCCACTGCCTTCCGTGTACGTGTCTGTGTTGACAACATTCTGTCAACGGGGGGCAGCAGAGAGCCATAGTCTAGCCTACTCCAGCCTAGAAAGGACCCATCAAGGGGTCTTTGAGGGGTTTCTATGGGGTCCAACACTTAAGTGTGGTTCGGCGACCCCCTGGGATCCTTGATGGGTCTCGATGGGGTCCAACATTGGTTATCAAAGTGTGGTTCGGGGACCCCCAGGGGTCCTTGATGGGTCTCGATGTGGTCCAACATTGGTTATCAAAGTGTGGTTCGGGGACCCCCAGGGGTCCTTGATGGGTCTCAATGTGGTCCAACACCGGTGATCAAATTGTGGTTCGGGGACCCCATGGGGTCCTTGATGGGTCTCGATGGGGTCCAACACCAGTTATCAAAGTGTGGTTCGGGACCCCCTGGGGTCCTTGATGGGTCTCGATGGGGTCCAACACCGGTTATCAAAGTGTGGTTCGGGGACCCCCAGGGGTCCTTGATGGGTCTCGATGGGGTCCAACGCCGGTTATCAAAGTGTGGTTCGGCGACCCCCTGGGGTCCTTGATGGGTCTCGATGGGGTCCAACGCTGGTTATCAAAGTGTGGTTCGGGGACCCCATGGGGTCCTTTTTTTTTTTTTAAGATATTTTTTTGCGGCTTACGCCTTTTATTGGTTTTTGAAGGGACAGACAGTAGGCTGACAGGAAACGGGAGAGAGATGGGGGAAGACATGCAGTAAAGGCCGTGTCGGGCTCGGGATTCGAACCCGCGGCACACTGCGACTGGATTACCAGTCGGGTGCCCAGACGGTTACGCCACCGCCTGGGCCCCATGGGGTCCTTTATGGGTCTCGATGGGGTCCAACGCCGGTTATCAAAGTGTGGTTCGGGGACCCCCAGGGGTCCTTGATGGGTCTCGATGTGGTCCAACGCCGGTTATCAAAGTGTGGTTCGGGGAACCCCAGGGGTCCTTGATGGGTCTCGATGTGGTCCAACACCGATGATCAAAGTGTGGTTCGGGACCCCCTGGGGTCCTTGATAGGTCTCGATGGGGTCCAACACCGGTGATCAAATTGTGGTTCGGGGACCCCATGGGGTCCTTGATGGGTCTCGATGGGGTCCAACACCGGTTATCAAAGTATGGTTCGGGGACCCCCAGGGGTCCTTGATGGGTCTCAATGCGGTCCAACGCCGGTTATCAAAGTGTGGTTCGGCGACCCCCAGGGGTCCTTGATGGGTCTCGATGTGGTCCAACGCCGTTTATCAAAGTGTGGTTCGGGGAACCCCAGGGGTCCTTGATGGGTCTCGATGTGGTCCAACACCGATGATCAAAGTGTGGTTCGGGGACCCCCTGGGGTCCTTGATGGGTCTCGATGGGGTCCAACACCGGTGATCAAATTGTGTTTCGGGGACCCCATGGGGACCTTTATGGGTCTCGATGGGGTCCAACACCGGTTATCAAAGTGTGGTTCGGGGACCCCCAGGGGTCCTTGATGGGTCTCGATGGGGTCCAACGCCGGTTATCAAAGTGTGGTTCGGCGACCCCCTTGGGTGTTTGATGGGTCTCGATGGGGTCCAACGCTGGTTATCAAAGTGTGGTTCGGGGACCCCATGGGGTCCTTGATGGGTCTCGATGGGGTCCAACACCGGTTATCAAAGTGTGGTTCGGGGACCCCCAGGGGTCCTTGATGGGTCTCGATGTGGTCCAACGCCGGTTATCAAAGTGTGGTTTGGGGACCCCCAGGGGTCCTTGATGGGTCTCGATGTGGTCCAACACCGATGATCAAAGTGTGGTTTGGGGACCCCCTGGGGTCCTTGATGGGTCTCGATGGGGTCCAACACCGGTGATCAAATTGTGGTTCGGGGACCCCATGGGGTCCTTGATGGGTCTCGATGGGGTCCAACACCGGTTATCAAAGTGTGGTTCGGGACCCCCTGGGGTCCTTGATGGGTCTCGATGGGGTCCAACACCGGTTATCAAAGTGTGGTTCGGGGACCCCCAGGGGTCCTTGATGGGTCTCGATGGGGTCCAACGCTGGTTATCAAAGTGTGGTTCGGGGACCCCCTCGGGTCCTTGATGGGTCTCGATGGGGTGCAACACTGGTTATCAAAGTGTGGTTCGGGGATCCCAGGGATCCTTGATGGGTTTCCATGGGGTACAACACTGTTTATCAAAGTGTGGTTCGGGGACCCCATGGGGTCATTGATGGGTTTTGGACATAGTTTATTGCAAAATACCTCGCCATGGTAACGCATAATGGGAATATTTTGATAAGCACACAATTCCTGGCCGAGCCACACGTGTGTGCCTGCATGGCAGTCACACAGAAAAAGAATGGTGTACACAGCAGGCAGTGCTAATAGAAAACAATCCCACCCGTGTGAAGAGAAGCTCTTATCACGGACAAGTCTAATACAGCCATTAAAGCCTAGTAAAACGATTGGCCGTGCACACAGTGGCTATTCCCAAGTGCAAGGAACTACAGGGCTGACAATAGCCTAGTACAGCTTAATGGAGCCTATTAAAGTCTAGTACAGCCTAGTACACCCTATTCTAGCCTATTCCAGCCTGTTCCAGCCTAGTACAGCCATCTAAATACCCCCCTAGTGCGTGCGTGCGTGCGTGCGTGTGAAGGCTAGAATAGGGTCTGTCCCTATAGGGTCTGTATGGCAGCACAGGATGCTGCCATACTTTGCTCTACGCAGGGTATGGCAGCATCCTGGGTCCTCAGGCCTTCAGGAGGCTGAAACCCTGTACTGGCATAAGCCAGTTGGATGGCCTCCACAATCCACCGGGAAAGCCATACTTTAGTAATAGGGTTTCCTTTAGCTCCGGCACCCCATGTCACAAATACCCATACCCTTCCTGAAGGGAGATGTCTTCATATCAATGGTCTTTTGTCAGGTGTGCGCTGTGAACAACAAGTGTGACTTAGCCTTTTTACACATTACCAAATTTAACCAGACAAGGAAGGTAAAAAAATATATATATATACAAGGAACAAGGAACAAGGAACTGAAAAATGTAGTCCCCTCACCTGTAGAATTCCCAGCCTCTGCCTCAGCCAATTGATTGCCAATTATTATTATCTATTTGAATCTCAGGTATGTATCCATTGCATTTTTTTCTCATAGAGTACAGTACCACACCTTAATGGACTGACACCAACTATTTAAGCTACGTTGACAAACACAAAAGTAGTTTAGCTTGTAGAACTTCCTGTCTCCTCATGTTTATGGGTCCAAGCCATGTCGGTCTGTCTCTGCCCGAAAAAGCAAGAATTTCAAACCCACAAAACGTATATTTGTCTCTTTCCTTTCGTTATTTTAATCCATTGGATGATGCCCCAATCTCTTAACTTCATGTTTTCATCAACGGACATGGAGAAAACGGATTAGAAAGTAAATAATAAACTTCATTCATTAATTTAAAATTCATCCACTGCAGAGGAGCTGTCATTGGTCAAAAGCCAGTGCACCTCACGGGGCCAGAGGGCTGAGCAGAGCCTTCTATAGGCTCTGGGGCTGACAAATATTATCCCCAATGTTGAGTAAATCAACAGAGGTGTGGCACCGCCAGGAGAGTATGACCCAACTTAATGTGTTTTAAGAGTCTGTTTAATTATTTCATAATTTCATTTTATGAAGGTTTACAATTAATACTGTGAATTAATTGCACTAGCAAAGTGTAACATGCAGTGAGGACAGAACGTTTGTTCTAGCCCAGGTTCTCTGGGGTCCCAATATAAGGAGTGCAGCTTCCAGTTCCCCTCAGTTACATTCTGGAAAGAAAAGCAACACGTCAAATATTTTCATTGCTCCGTCTATATCCCTGTTTATTCAGGTTCAGTTTTGTTAATGAGGTAGTCAGCAGCCCTGAGACCCGTAACAGAGGCTTGTCATGTCAGCTGTCAATCATTCAACTCAATGGAAGACGATTTATTGGGCTGTAAAACAATATGCCCATTTTGACCTATTTTGTTTTTCTTGCAAATATTTGATGCTGCTGCTTTAGATTACCTGCAGAGGCCCACAGCAGAGCATACCCTGCTCTACGCAGGGTATGGCAGCACAGGATGCTGCCATACTCTGCTCTACGCAGGGTATGGCAGCACAGGATGCTGCCATACTTTGCTCTACGCAGGGTATGGCAGCATCCTGGGTCCTCAGGCCTTCAGGAGGCTGAAACCCTGTACTGGCATAAGCCAGTTGGATGGCCTCCACAATCCACCGGGAAAGCCATACTTTAGTAATAGGGTTTCCTTTAGCTCCGGCACCCCATGTCACAAATACCCATACCCTTCCTGAAGGGAGATGTCTTCATATCAATGGTCTTTTGTCAGGTGTGCGCTGTGAACAACAAGTGTGACTTAGCCTTTTTACACATTACCAAATTTAACCAGACAAGGAAGGTAAAAAAAATATATATATACAAGGAACAAGGAACAAGGAACAAGGAACAAGGAACTGAAAAATTATACTAACATAGACATGAGGAGACAGGAAGTTCTACAAGCTAAACTACTTTTGTGTTTGTCAACGTAGCTTAAATAGTTGGTGTCAGTCCATTAAGGTGTGGTACTGTACTCTATGTTGAAGAGAAAACAATGCAATGGATACATACCTGAGATTCAAATAAGATAATTAAGTGCATGATGAGTGATTCATGAAGGCCATGTCAGGATTTAAAGGAATGCAGTGTCACAATAAGTTTTTAGTGTGTGTGTGTGTGTGTGTGTGTGTGTGTGTGTGTGTGTGTGTGTGTGTGTGTGTGTGTGTGTGTGTGTGTGTGTGTGTGTGTGTGTGTGTGTGTGTGTGTGTGTGTGAGGAGCAGAGTAGCTTTGCTCAACTTGATTTATACTTGTATTCTCCACTCTGATGAAGGTACATGTTCAGGGGTCATCGACATGCTGTGGTGTACAGTACATTTTTGTCAATCTAATTATTTTGCCACAGACATACAAAATGAGTGGACAATAATATTACCAGAAACACATAAAGAGTAGTTGGATCTACTTAGGACCATAATAGTTCTGCAACTCTGAGAGTGTACAAATGGAACCAAATGGACCCTTACACCCATAAGCGTCCATTTGGTTCCATTCGTAACCTCTCAGAGTTAAGGGGGTGCTTACGAATAAAACATTTGAGAACCACTTGTACTAATTGGACTCATAATGTATATGGAGATCTCTGTATCTGCCTGTCTGCCTGTGTCTGAATAGTGAAAACTGACTGTGAAAAGTGTACTGGTTAAGTAGGAGGAGCAACAAGTGTGTTTTGGAGAAAATTCAAAATGGCGGAAACTCTATCCTGACGGAAATGGGCGTGGCCTATATGGTGAGATGCGTCATGACCCAAGGAATCCAGGGAAAAAGAAATTGAACCTATGGTTCAAGAGTTATAAGCCAATACGTAAAGTGGGCTGTTATAGTGCCACCATGAGGCCGACCGATATAATAGCACGCACGCACGCACGCACGCACGCATGCACGCACGCCCAGTATACCCTAGACGTGGGTATACTGGGCTGTACTATAGACTACTGGGCTCTAATAGGCTGTATTCAGCTCTAGTAGGCTGGACTAGGCTCTATTAGGCTGTACGAGACATTACTGTACTATAGCCTAGAAATGTTCATGTAAAACTATTCGCCGTGCACACAAACTCATGTAAAAACTATTGCCCATGTACACAGTGGTTAATTTCAAGTGTGAGGAGCTACAGGGCTGACAAGAGCCTAGTACAGCCTATTAGAGTCCAGTACAGCGTAGTACACCCTAGTCTAGCCTATTCCAGCCGGATCAAGCGTAGTATAGCCTAGTACAGCCTGTACTAGGCTCTATTAGGCTGTACGAGACATTACTGTACTATAGCCTATGTAAAACTATGTACACAGTGGTTAATCTCAAGCGTGAGGACCTACAGGGCTGACAAGATCCTAGTACAGCCTAATGGAGCCTATTAGAGTCCAGTACAGCCTAGTAGACCCTATTCTAGCCTTTCCCAGCCAGATCCAGCCTAGTATAGCCATCTAAATGTACGTGCGTGCGTGCGTGCGTGCGTGCGTGCGTGCGTGCGTGCGTGCGTCCAATTAGTACAAGTGGTTCTCAAATGTTTTATTTGTAAGCACCCCCTTAACTCTGAGAGGGTACGAATGGAACCAAATGGACGCTTACAGGTGTAAGGGTCCATTTGGTTCCATTTGTACACTCTCAGAGTTGCAGAACTATTATGGTCCTAAGTAGATCCAACTACTCTTTATGTGTTTCTGGTAATATTATTGTCCGCTCATTTTGTATGTCCGTGGCAAAATAATTAGATTGACAAAAATGTACACCACAGCATGTCGATGACCCCTGAACATGTACCTTCATCAGAGTATAAATAAAGTTGAGCAAAGCTACTCTGCTCCTCACTCGCATGCACACGCACGCACGCACGCACGCACGCACGCACGCACGCGCGCGCGCACGCACACACACACACACACACACACACACACACACACACACACACACACACACACACACACACACACACACACACACACACACACACACACACACACACACACACACACCATGCCTTCTCTCTCTCTCTCTCTCTCTCTCTCTCTCTCTCTGTGTGTGTCCAACTGAACATTTTCTGTTTATATCAAGTACTTCAATTTACAATTTACAATTTAGGCATTTAGCAGACGCTCTTAATCCAGAGCGACTTACAATAGGCAAGAACAAAAAGCATGGGAATACATCACATATGTAACAAAATGCATTTATCGCGAAACATGCGTAAGCTAAGACCGTGACTAGAACATATCTATATAATGACACTATACATATAAACTATAACTAGAACATATCTATATAATGACACTATACATATAAACTACACATATGTGCTATACTATGCTGTACATATATACTATGAAGTGCTATGACTACATACAATGCACTTATTGTGCTGTCTACATGACATGCTATAAGTCTGTTTCAAATGCTATATAAGTCTAAGAAGTGCTGTCTAAGGGGGTAGGGTAAGTGCTATGGGCCATGATGGAGTCTGAAAAGGTGGGTTTTCAGACTACGGCGGAAGATCGGGAGTGATGCTGCAGTTCTGATTGCATTGCGTTGGCTGATCTGAGTGCGCGGGAGGGTTTGTAGGGTTCAATCATGCTGGCAAGATATGGGGGAGCCATACCTTTGGTTGCTTTAAATGCCAACATCAGAGTTTTGTATTCTGTGCGGGCAGCGACCGGGAGCCAGTGCAGGGAGCGGAGCAGGGGGGAGACATGTGAGAATTTTGGCTGGTTGAAGACCAAGCGAGCTGCGGCATTTTGGATCAGTTGGAGAGGCTTCAGTGCACATGCCGGTAGGCCAGTAAGGAGAGAGTTACAATAGTCAAGTTTTGACAGGACTGTTGTCTGGATTAGGAGCTGGGATGATTCCTGGGTGAGGAACGGTCTAATTCGTCGTATGTTATAGAGTGTGAACCTACAGGATCGAGTGACAGCTGTGATGTGAGTTTTGAACGAGAGCTGACTGTCCAGGACAACACCAAGGTTCCTGGCTGTTGGGACAGACGTTACCAGGGCGTTGTCTACGGAAATAGTTCACACTAGCTCTCTCCCCAAATCCAAAATACATTTATTTTCCATCCTGATTGTCACTCAAAGTTTACTAATCAAAACTGATTATACAACTGTAACCATCAAAGCACTCAACATGTAATGGTATGTGAGGGCGGGTATCAATAAATCGATTAATAATTGGGAGAGCTGTCGATTAATCGATTTGGCTGATGGTCAGTTTTTGGCATCCCTAACTAGGAGGGGAGGGGTCATAGTTAGATGGCTGACACTGTGTACACGGGCAATCGTTTTTACATGAGTGTGTGTGCACAGCCAATAGTTTTACATGAATATTAGCACATTCTACTAGAGCCGAAAACAGCCTATTAGAGCCCAGTAGAGTCTAGTGCAGCCATGTACACCCATGTCTAGCCTAGTCCAACCTAGTGGGAGAATAGACTTGGAGAGGGGGGTATTTTGGTGGCTGTACTAGACTATACTAGGTTGGAACAGGCTGGAAAAGGCTAGAATGTGGTGTACTAGGCTGTGCTAGACTCTAATAGCCTCTATTAGGCTGTACTAGGCTCTTGTCAGCCCTGTAGTTCCTCGCACTTGGGAATAACCACTGTGTGCACAGGCAATAGTTTTTACAGGAGTTAGTGTGCACGGCCAATCGTTTTACATGAACATTTCTAGGTATAGTACTATACTGCCTCGTACAGCCTAATAGACCCTAGTACAGCCTAGCACAGTCTACTAGAGCTGAAAACAGCCTATTAGAGGCCAGTAGGGTCTGGTACAGCCATGTACACCCACGTCTAGCCTAGTCCAGCCTAGTGGGAGAATAGACTTGGAGAGTGGGGTATTTGTGGCTGTACTAGGCTATACTAGGCTGGATCGGGCTGGAAAGGGCTAGAATAGGGTTTACCAGGCTGTACTAGGCTGTTGTCAGCCCTGTAGTTCCTCGCACTTGAAATAACCACTGTGTACACGGGCAATAGTTTTTACAGGAGTTTGTGTGCACGGACAATAGTTTTACATGAACATTTCTACGCTATAGTACTTTACTGCCTCGTACAGCCTAATAGACCCTAGTACAGCCTAGCACAGTCTACTAGAGCCGAAAACAGCCTATTAGAGGCCAGTAGAGTCTAGTACAGCCTTGTACACCCACGTCTAGCCTAGTGGGAGAATAGACTTGGAGAGGGGGGTATTTGTGTGGCTGTACTAGGCTATACTAGGTTGGATCAGGCTGGAAAAGGCTATAATGGGGTTTACTAGGCTGTGCTAAACTCTAATAGCCTCTATTAGGCTGTACTAGGCTCTTGTCAGCCCTGTAGTTCCTCGCACTTGGGAATAACCACTGTGTACACGGGCAATCGTTTTTACAGGAGTTTGTGTGCACGGCCAATAGTTTTACATGAGCATTCCTAGGCTATAGTACTTTACTGCCTCGTACAGCCTAATAGAGCCTAGTACAGTCTGCTAGAGCCGAAAACAGTGGAGCCCAGTAGAGTTTAGTACAGCCTTGTACACCCACGTTTAGCTTAGTCCAGCCTAGTGGGAGAATAGACTAGGATGGGGGGTATTTAGATGGCTGTACTAGGCTATACTAGGCTAGATCAGGCTAGAATAGGGTGTACTAGGCTGTACTAGGCTTTTGTCAGCCCTGTAGTTCCTTGCACTTGGGAATAACCACTGTGTACACAGGCAATAGTTTTTACAGGAGTTTGTGTTCACGGCCAATAGTTTTACATGAACATTTCTAGGCTATAGTACTTTACTGCCTCGTACAGCCTAATAGACCCTAGTACAGCCTAGCACAGTCTACTAGAGCCGAAAACAGCCTATTAGAGGCCAATAGAGTCTAGTACAGCCTTGTAAACCCACGTCTAGCCTAGTCCAGCCTAGTGGGAGAATAGACTTGGAGAGTGGGGTATTTTGGTGGCTGTACTAGGCTATACTAGCTTGGATCAGGCTGGAAAAGGCTAGAATGGGGTGTACTAGGCTGTGCTAGACTCTAATAGCCTCTATTAGGCTGTACTAGGCTCTTGTCAGCCCTGTATTTCATCGCACTTGGGAATATCCACTGTGTACACGGGCAATAGTTTTTACAGGAGTTAGTGTGCACGGCCAATAGTTTTACATGAACATTTCTAGGTATAGTACTATACTGCCTCGTACAGCCTAATAGACCCTAGTACAGCCTAGCACCGTCTACTAGAGCCGAAAACAGCATATTAAAGCCCAGTAGAGTCTAGTACAGCCATGTACACCCACGTCTAGCCTAGTCCAACCTAGTGGGAGAATAGACTTGGAGAGTGGGGTATTTGCGGCTGTACTAGGCTGTATCGGGCTGGAAAGGGCTAGAATAGGGTGTACTAGGCTGTACTAGGCTCTTGTCAGCCCTGTAGTTCCTCGCACTTGAAATAACCACTGTGTACATGGGCAATAGTTTTTACAGGAGTTTGTGTGCACGGCCAATAGTTTTACATGAACATTTCTAGGATATAGTACTTTACCATCAGTCCTGACCATTGACACGATAGAGCAGGCTGCACTAGGCTGCACTAGGCTGGACTAGGCTGGACTAGGCTGTACTAGGCTGGAGTAGGCTGCACTAGGCTGGACTTGGCTGGACTAGGCTGCACTAGGCTGGACTAGGCTGTACTAGACTGGACTAGGCTGTACTAGGCTGCACTAGGCTGGACTAGGCTAGCCTAGCCTCGAGAGGGTCCACGGGAGGTCACTAGATCAGAAACGTTGTTTCCCATAGCATACTGTGGGAGGTGTACACAGAGCACAGTTCTAATAGTTTTGGCTCATAGCCTGCCACCCTGTGGAATTATGCTTGAACTGCAAGATAGGACCCTAAAAATGTAAACAAAGAGAAAAAAATCAGTGTGGGTCATCCGTTGGACTGATGGGCGAACAATTGGTGTCCACGTGAAGAGTCGACATGTAGAGTCTGCCCCCTGAATTTTCACGCCCCCACAGGCCGCACGGTGGTCCCGGAAATTTGCCCTTGTGCACCGGCCATAGTCACTGTGGTTCGTGCACACAAAACGTGATAAATGTAAAAATATATATATATATATATATATATATTGGCCTTGTATGATTTATTCAGCATTCTTTCTTGCATGACTATCTCACCTGTCACTATCATCCAGCTCTCTGGTGACTGTCCACGGCCATAGATGGAACACTTGTACAGTCCTTCATCAGACTTGTTCACATGGAGGATGGCCATGTGTCCTGTAGGCTCCGCCCTGATGAGGGATTCACCTTTATATAAATCAGCTGCGTGGATTTCAGAGGATGGGACAACAGTTCGCTGGTCTTTGGACAGACAGCGGAGTGTGACATCACTTCCCTCCTTCACAGGAAGTACAGGATCACGTCTCCATCTGGAACCAACAGCAGGTATGAACATGTGATGTCCATGTGTTTATTAGACTAAAGGGTTAATTGGTCAAAAGCTATAGCTATATATTCTCATTGTATTTGTGAATGAATTCATTTTTAAATGATGGCCTGTCATAGCTGCCGTGCCTGAGGTTGGACAACCTGGCCGGGAGATAATCCTGGGTGATCATTTTGTGTTTCAAACATTCAGACATACTCTAACCACTTGACTCGTAGTCTCGCGTTACCAGACTTTTGCCTCCGCGATTTCCAAACGCTTCATCATACACGCTAACGAAAAAGGTCTCATGAGTATCCGGATACAGCGGAAGTGGAGCCTCCTCACCACTTCCGTTTCGTCTTTACAGTCGCGCATATTTATCCTAATATAAATTAGTGGTGTTCAATATTTCATGTCAAGGACCCCTATTTCCTGTTTCCCTATTAAAAGTTGGTTCACTGCATTTGAAGACAGTGTGCGGGTGTTTGTTCCTTTTTCAATGTCAAGGACCCCAAAAACTGTATGTAATTGGCCGCCGACCACCATCTGAAAATATGTTGTTCCAGGAACCCCTCAGAAGCAAAGATGAGTTAAAAAAACGTTCGCTCTGAAAGAATATATATTCAAAGATTTTGCCACATTTTCAAGATTAAAAAAAAATAGCAGATCTACAAGCTCGGCATAGTGCAAGCTCGGCTCATAGCGTGGCATAGATCTGCTATTTTTGAAAGATCTAGTTCACCCAAAAGAACGACTTATTTTCTCTGAATTACACACACCATGAAGCCTTGAATTCATGGAGATTTCTTTTGTTTTCTCATTCCTGAGCTGTTAATTTGATGACCGGCGGAGAATGCTACAGAAACTAAACAATTCTCCATGAATGCATGGGCTGTGTATGGATAGGAAATAGGTCATTTTTATTGGAGTGAACAACTTTTTCAACTGTAATTATTTAAAGAAATAATAATAATAATAATATACTTTCAAGACACCTATAAGGACCATTTAAACTCATTATTGATTATGGCCTTCAAATATGCCTTGTAATCTTGTAAATCCTATTATTATTATAGGTATTATTATACAAATGATACATATACGTATTATTACTTTTGTTTCAGGCTGGGCTTCCATTTGCTAGATAAAAAAGACAATTAAATGAATAAAAGTGAAAATGGGTGTCAGTGAAAACAGCAGAGTTCACTTCCCAGCTAGATGCTCTGTGTTGAACTAAAAGACTAAAGTCAAGATTGAATGGAATGAAGTACTCACATGATATCATGTTGGTGACAAACTGAATGACAGTCTGCTCGGGCTGTCTTTGACTATGTCTTTCGTTTCTCTTGGCAGATGAGTATTGTCTGGGACCATGAAGGCTATACTATGTCTGCTACATGTATTGTTGGGTCCACACACACAGACGTCACCTCTATTCATTCATTCAATTCAAAACTGTATGGCATGCCATCTGAAGCAATGTTAGCCATGGGCATGGGCTTGTATGTTTCAGGGCTAGCAATGCAAACATTCAAGTGTTATACCTGTGTCCATTAGGTCAGCCCAGATGGGTACAGAAGGCTGATGAAGCTGAAGATGTCTTTGATGGACTGATGGTGAGCCATACATACTCAACTCAAACTTTATACATAAAGCACATTACTGTATTTGCTGTATTTTGTTTGACCCCCTAGAAAACTAGATGACACGTCTCAAGGGCATATCATTTTCAATAAAGGTTCACATATTTATATATGCTTTTACAAAGACCAGTGGTCAACCAAAGTCCTGTAAAATGTAGTAAATATACTGTCATTTATACTATAGGCCTACTGTGTCTCACACAGACGGTTTCACACTGTAGTATTGAATTGTATTTGTAAATCACACTAGATGACAGTGAATTGACTTTTAACCTTTTGTGATATCTCAAAAGAAAAAAAAAGATCATTACTGCATCAAAAGAATCAACAAACTGAAACTATACTATAAAACTGATGACAACATTGTACAAATTACACAAGCAAAGTGCCTTGCACTGATTAATAATAATACAACTATTTGTATCGCACCTTTCATGACATGCAATGCAGCTCAAAGTGCTTTACAGAGCAATGGTGAAAAAAAAGAAACGCAAGGCATAAAACATTGAAATGGCAGTAATGCAATAGTGAGGACATGAATACATCTAAAAGCTAGAGTGTATAAGTAGGTCTTGAGTAGGGCTGGGCGATATGACAAAATCTCATATCACGATATAGAATTTTTTTTATCACGATAACGATATACTCACGATATAGCATATTTTTAATCTAAAAAATAGATTTTTGTTCAGGCTGAGTACTTTACTGTACTGTACTTGGGCTGTACTGTACTGTACTCAATTCAAATTTTCAATTCAATTTTATTAAAGTGTCAAATCACAACAAGTTGTCTCAAGACACTTTACAACCAACAAAGATCCACCCAGAGCAAGCAATATACTGTACTGTACTGTACTGTACTGTACTGTACTGTACTGTACTGTACCAAGTGACACTTGGTGGTGACAATAATTATGCTATTTCCGTGCTCGGATACAGGGACACACATAGCTGTCATAGTGGTTGCACCACTAAAAAAACAGGAAAAGAACACTTATGCCAATATCAAACTTACGGCAATTATATATATATATAATATGTAAAATCACAATATCAAGTCTAATTATATGAATATAATACTGATGCCCTGCCCATGCACAGACAGGCCTAAAGCAAGTACAAAAAGAATACAAAATAAAATAATAATAATAATAATAATAGTTATTATTATAATTATTATTTTGTATTCTTTTTGTACTTGCTTTAGGCCTGTCTGTGCATGGGCAGGGCATCAGTATTATATTCATATAATAGTTATTATTATTATTATTATTATTATGACAATTAAAAAGCAAAAATAAAGAAATAAGACTTTCCCATTCAGACACAGAAGTACAGGCCTGTGTCTGCATTCAATTGTCTTAAGGAAAAAATAGATACCTCATGTCACTCACTGCCACAGTTGTTTCAGTTCATTTTAACCTCTGTATAGGTTCTGTTGTAGTTGTAGTGTAGTTTGTTAAAGACGTTGGGAAGCTTAACGATGTTTAATTGACTACAGGCGATAGAGTGAGAGACAACGCGACCGCGTCGTTAACTCTCCATGCCCAGCTGTGCGTATGGGAGTGGATGTTTTTCTTTTCCTTTTTTTTTTTTGATGATGATCACAACTTAAGTTAGCGTCTTGTGTTGTTGTTGTTGTTGGAAGCTGTTGCTGAATTAAGGACTTTTCAAATGGAATAATTTATTTGGAACAATAAAACAAGACAGGTAAGAGGAAAGACGTAGAAGAAGTTTGCACCCGACGGACAAGCTCAATTGTGCAACTGTGTAACTGTAAAACATGCGTGGCTCACGCAGTTTATCAATTTGACCCAACATGAAACCTGCATATATAAAAGTGAATGGCCAGTTACTTTAGTGTTACTCCGCTCTGAATCTCGTCAGCCATCATCTCCCTTCATGTTTGTTGTGAAAAAACAGCACAGCGTGGCTGGGCGCTGTGACGTAAAATACGACGATATAAACGATAGAGAACATTTTTCACGATAGACATTTTCTATCGTCTATACGATATATATCGTCATATCGCCCAGCCCTAGTCTTGAGCTGTGCTTTAAAAATGTCTAGAGACTGCCTGTCAAAGGTACAGTGGGAGTTTGTTCCACGCCGTCGGCCCGTAGAAGCTGAAAACTGCTTCACTGTGTTTTTTTGTTGCCATTTGTTAGGCACATCGAGCAAGCCAGCTGTGAGGACCTGAGGGGGCGGTTTGGGACATTTCTAGGCAGGCAGTCATGTAGGTCGGAAGGTCACAGATGCGAGACCATTCAGAGCTTTATAAACAAGTCAAATAATTGTAAAATCAATCCTAAAAACAACCGGAAGCCAATGCCGTGACACTCTTAGTTTTAGTTAAAACTCTGGCTGCCGCAAGTTGTAATCTGTCAGTTGTTTTCTTTGGCAGTCCAGACTAAAGTGCATTGCAGTAATCAAGCCCAGAAAAAACAACGGCGTGGATCAATGTTTTTGCATCATCTAATGACTGACAGGCTCTGATTCATACAATATTTCTAAAGGTGAAAAAAGGCAATATTGGTAACATGATTGTGTGAATTAAAATTCAATTCAGAATAATGACCCCCAAGTTCTTTACTGTTACTTTCTACAGTCAGGTTGCCAAGTCTGCTTATTATTATGATTGATATGTGATACTCAGTTGTAGCCTACCTACTAATTTGGTCAGTAAACTTAACAGTATTGTATCACATGAAACATACTGTACATAGCCAGAGGCGTCTGGGAGAAATGCGAGGCCCTGTGCGAGGCCCTTTGAATTAATTAATGAATTAATACATACTTCAGTGTATAATTCGACTGCGTTGCGCGGTCGCGCGGCCGATCTACAAGCTCACAACGCGTCGCGCTGCAACGCATTGTGAGCTTGTAGATCTGCTCTAATTCTGCAGCGCAAGCTAGCACGGCACTGCGCAGCGCAAAGGGGGACAACAGGGGGCCCCACGACCGGACGGCCGGGCGTTGCTTAACGGGAGGATGAATAAGTGACGCCGGTTAGGAGGAGGAGGAGGCGACGCGCGGCCGTCGGAGGCCCCCCTGGGGGGGGCGGCTCCAAACCGACCGCAGCTTAAATAGGTGAAAAATCAACTGCGACGGAACGGGCTGCGATGCGATTATTGTTTCTTTAAAAAAAAAACACTGCCTAGCGCGAGGCCTCGCATGCGCGAGGCCCTGTGCGGCCGCACCACTCGCACTACCCTTAAAGCGGCCCTGTACATAGCCTACACACTCAATCGTCCATTCCAGTAATCCTTGAGTGCTTTCACCATTACTGACTCTACGTCTTCTCTCACCACAGCATGTGCGTCTGCTCCTGTCCTGTCTCCTGTCCTGGCCAGAAGCAGCTCCAGCGACGTGTCATCATGCAGAAAGCCTGAAAAAACCACCTGTCTCAGTGACCTCTGACTATAGAACTAGTTTGTTAGTTTCCAGTTCAACCATAGACCCCTGTTTTTATATATATCTGTAGATGTATGTAAATCAGTACTATTAAAAGATAGTTGATTTGATGTCAAGTTTTTTTATTTTATCTCATGTAGGCGTATGGTATTTATACATTTTGACCAATTCCTAATACTCGTTCAGGCTCAAACTGTCATGATATTGCATCAAAGGCCACCGTGATACAAATCATTCAACAAGACCACAATGGAAATAAGTCTGACTTTATTTCAGTGAATGTGTTTTATTGTACTGTAACATAAGGTTTAAAAAACATGGCCACACAGGCAAAGTTTGTCCTCTACTCAGATTACAAAAATCAGACAGTGTGCAAGAATCCCAGAAGAAAAAGTATCAATATTGCTATATAGAAATACAAGTAAAAGTCCAGAATTTAAAATGTACTTCAGTAAAAGCACGACAATATAGGTAAAGGCTTAGGAGTAGTACATGTCTAATATTTGAAAATTAGATCACATTGATTTATCAATCCAGATTGTGTACAACAGCAACATACAAAGTAAATTGTATTTATATAATATACTGTATACTTCATGGGAGTTCCTTGAAAGCCACTTCTTCATCTCTTCAGTCGAAGACAGCCACCGAGACCTCAGCTCCTGCATCAAATAAAGTATTATGCAATTATGGGCCATTTTTGCAAAAATGTTGAAAAATAGCAAATGTAGCCTACAATCTCGCAGCACGGCACCAAGTGACGCACTGAGCTTGTATATCTGCTATTTTTGAATAGCCAATGCTAATACAGATGCTTTCCCGGTTTTAAATGCTTTTATGTTTGGTTTGTAGTTTGCAGCTTGATATGGAAAAATTTAGCTCTGGTCCATAGCCTTCTGCAGAGCAAGGCTATGGACCAGAGCTAGGAAAAATGGTGGTGTTTATGTGGAGGGTGTTCCAGTTACAAACAGCAAAAAAGGTCTTTAGCTGTAAGCATCAGAGACACTCGGTATGTCAAATTAATTTATAGACATCACAACAACAACCACGTGTAACAACAACCATGTATTTTGAAAGGAAATGCATGTGGTCGTAGCTTTAGTTTATTACGACATACCTCTGTTCTGCTTCGATGATGATGATGATCCGCGTCAATTCTTCCATTAGATTGCGGTCGAACTGGAAGATATCTGCGGTGGTGAAATGTTCACTGCACACCCAAAGTGGTTCGAGTACAGTACAGAGTACAGCTGGATGATTGCATCTGTATTTTCGTCATAACGAGTTCTAAAAACAAAGCCAGCCAGTGGCATCTCGAGTCCGCCGCACGGATACTTTCACCACCGACACACGTTCGAAATCACTACTATTACCGCTACTTACCAGAGACTAGGCTACTAACTACTATACCACCACTACTGCTGTTACTATAGATATAGAGAGTATGCGCATGCTTAAAGTGAATGGCACATCGAGTGGCAAATCGAGTGGCAAAGCAACAGGCAAAGTGAGTTTAACATTGTTTAATGTTGTTTAATGCAATCAGATATGACTTTTCTGTTTGGATGTATGGGCTGTCAAGGCCAGAAAGTAGTTTTTTGACACTCAGTATAGGCGTTCCTGCATAACTTCCTGGTTTGATGATGATGTCACACGCATACCCTCTATTACTACCGCTAAATATGTAACGACCTCGGCTTCGCCTCGGTGGTTAAACTCCCTGTCGGTGAATTATCTCCCGACAATGACCACCTAGCCAGATATTATCCCGCTTATTACATGGCTAACTAACATAAATTAATACATTGACCCAAAACACAACAAAAAAAGTATTCCATAAGTTCGCGCTAGCTGCGTCTGCAGCTGCAGGGCTGAAGCACTGTCGGAAAACAAGGAAGTGAGTTGATCAAATAGAATCCATTTTCGGGTCCTGCTTCGTCTATTTCTCGCTCAAATGTTTTCAAAAACATTTTTAAGAGCAATGTTTAGCTGTAAATGACATTGTGTGTCACTAGTGTGTGTGTGTGTTTACATGGCTGTCATGTTGGAAACAGCAGTAAATCAAGCGGGGCGCAGCTGCGCAGCTGGTGCTCAGAGGGTTTGATTAGGCAGTGGTCATTATCGACACATAATTCACCGCTGAATTAAGCGATTGACCAATCAGAATCAAGCATTCAACCAAGCCATGTAATAATATGATATGATATGATATGATATAGTACTTTATTGTCAGTTCACACTGAAATTTGTCTTGCGACACAGCAGCCAAGTATGCAGAACACATATACGTACACACATTTGACATAACACAAAGAACAAGACAATTTACATACATAAAGACATGAAGACAAGAGCAATGTCCACCGCTTAGATTATCCTGTGGCTACTACGACTCCTGATTAAGCCTCAAGGTCGACTGGTGGACAAAGGACCTCTTTAGTCTGACCTTTTTGTATGCTGGTACACCATATCTCCTTCCTGAAGGTAGCAACCTATATTCTCCATACAACACATGCTTAGTATTAGAGGTGATATTCCTTGCTAACCTTAGGATGCTGTTATCATACGTGGATGTATAAAGTTTCTGAAGTTGTTGTCCAACAATCTTTGAACAAATGTTCAGTTGTTGCAGCATTTGTGACTTTAGGGCTGCAGACAAACATCCATACCAGGTGGTACTACAGTACTGAAGAACACTCATAATAACAGAAGTGAAAAACAAAAGAAGAATCCGTCTACTAGCACCGAAGGATCTTAGACGGCGAAGGAAGTAGATTCTTTGCTTTGTTTTCTTACACACTGAATCAATCTGATCGTGCCATGACAATAGATGGTCTATTACTACTCCTAGGTATTTGTACGAACATACCTGGTTGATCGGTTCACCATGAATAGTAATGGGGGATCTGTGTATCTCTGGTGGTGTACCAAAAACAATCTCTTCTGTCTTTTTTGTGTTAATGATGAGAGCGTTGTTATCACTCCATTCAACCACCTTATTTACTCTGTGTTGGTGCAGTCCAGGATCACTGGAACTATCTAGGAGAGAAATCAAAACTGTATCATCTGAGTATTTTAGAATGTATTGGTCTGGTGTGTCAGTGCGACATTCAGACAGGCATTCCTCAATACGACAGCTGTCAGTATAAAGGGTGAAAAGTACAGCTGAGCTCACACACCCCTGGGGGGCACCAACATTGGTAGTTAATGCTGATGAGAGGGTTGTGTTCACTTTCACCCTCTGTACTCTGTTAGTAAGAAAAGAAGCATACCAGTGAATTAAGTATGGATTCAGTTCCAACTGTACCATTTTTGACACTAGTATATCAGACTGTATTGTATTGAAAGCTGAAGAAAAGTCTAAGAATAGTACTCTCGCATGATTCTTATTTGACTTATCGAGGTGTTTTGTAATTAAATAGCTATTATTACTTCTATTGCTTTCAACTCCAAACAACAACACGAGAAACTTTCAGCTTCCTGGGGGCCTGGGGCTGCCTGTCTGTCTGTCGCGCAATGCACTGTGGGTAATGTAGGAAATGAGCGCACCGTTCCTCGGCTCGTTACATGAGCCGTTGTCAGCCACTGTATCGCCAAATGAAAATATTTATATTTTTTTCGTGAACGGATATCATACTAAAGCATGACAAATGCCATGTTATAGTGGCGAACCGATCCTTTAATATTGTTTAAATAATAAATAAACAAATAAATAAGACTATTTGCAAAAGGGAAAACTGTTATTATATTATTATTGATAAGTGAATACATTATATGTTCATGTATAAGCTTTTAACATTAAAATATCATGTGGTTCGACTTGCCCCTCGACTTGGATCAACTTACCCCTTACCTGGGGCAAATTGAGCCACATGACCACTTTTTTTAAAAAGGTCATATTTTCATGGCCCTTTGTCATAGATGCTTTCTCATCATTTCAATTGATAGAAGACATCCTGAAATATGGGTAGAGCATTAGATTTTACTGCCATCTCATTTTGCCTTGCTTCCAGGACAACTTAAAGGCGTAGTGAAACGGAAATGGTGGACATTTTATTTTGAAGTTTCAAGTTGAAACACCGCTATGAAGTTTCTGAACCAATCAGAGCGTCGCATCCCTTCAGGGGATGGGACGGTAGCTAGGGACGGGTAGCTATGCTACGCAGGACAGCGCGTGAATGTTTGTTTACAAATCAGATAGTCTGTCAGCTTTACCAGTTTACACTTAATGTGGCTTATTTCTACCCTATAATGTTTTCAGATACATTTTTAGCGTGATGATTAAGTTGAAACCGAGTAATACACTCTCTGGATGTTATCTTGAATGGGAATAAAAACGGAAGATTTCTGTAATCAGTAGCAGCTGTGCAGCCTGTGCTGGACGGATGCGGAGATATGGGGAATTAAACTGGTGAGCTTCATTTTTATTGGCTTTTATCGATGTTGGCCTCGACACGTCATCACGCAGCACGTTTTCGTTTTCAGGAAGTAATACAAAATATTTTTTTATGGACTTTTAATATAAAAACACACAAAAATGAGAATTTTCACAGTTTTTTGGCATCCATTGTTAGGTATGACCATATGATGACCACGGATATGGTCTAAAAGTGTGAAAAACGTATTTTTCATTTCACTACACCTTTAAGCAAAAAGTGGTTCATCTTACCCCGTTCTCCCCTAACTAGTAACTAGTTACTTTCATAATTTAGTAACTAGTAAAGTAGTTAGTTACTTTTTCAGACTAGTAACTATAACTATAACTAATTACTTTTTAAAAGTAACTTGAACAACACTGATAAATAAACATAGGCTATATCAGTGTGACGTCGTCTGTTAAGGCAATTTGGCAATTTGTTTTCACCATAACATGTTTTTTGTACAGTATCTTTCATTCCATTATATTACTCAACATTACTCAGTCTTTGAATCTGAAATGATTGATTGAATACTTATTATACTTTATGAACAGTTTGCAGAAAAGAGCACATGCAGTAAAGTAGCCTACATACAGTTCAATATATAACTAGGGATAGTATCTGGCTAGATATACAATGACCACCTAGCCAGATATTATCCCGCTTATTACATGGCTAACTAACATAAATTAATACATTGACCCAAAACACAACAAAAAAAGTATTCCATAAGTTCGCGCTGGCTGCGTCTGCAGCTGCAGGACTGTCGGAAAACAGGGAAGTGAGTTGATCAAATAGAATCCATTTTCGGGTCCTGCTTCGTCTATTTCTCGCTCAAATGTTTTCAAAAACATTTTTAAGAGCAATGTTTAGCTGTAAATGACATTGTGTGTCACTAGTGTGTGTGTGTTTACATGGCTGTCATGTTGGAAACAGCAGTAAATCAAGCGGGGCGCAGCTGCGCAGCTGGTGCTCAGAGGGTTTGATTAGGCAGCGGTCATTATCGACACATAATTCACCGCTGAATTAAGCGATTGACCAATCAGAATCAAGCATTCAACCAAGCCATGTAATAAAATGTCTTAGGCCTGACTCACACCTTCACAACAGATTGATGTATAGCTGATGCATGAGACTTATTGACTGATGCAAGCTCACGTACAATGCATTTCCAATGGGAGTCACATGGTTTGACACAACATTTGTGTTGTATGAGGGGGTGGGGGGCAGTCGAAACACAGCCGAAAGCCGTACAACACAAATGTTGTGTCAAACCATGTGACTTCCATTGGAAATGCATTGGGGCAAGATGTAAACAAACCCTTTCATACATCTAGCATGCATCAATGTTGTATGCTAGATCGAAAGGTGTGAGTCAGGCCTAAGAAAGCACTATGGCTTGTTTCCATTGGGGTGACGGTCCTTCAAATTAAATTCATCAGACATAATCTTGTATTTCGTAAATTATTGATTAAATACATAACATCAACAAGCATAAATTATGTTTTCCAAATATATATATTTTGACATGATAAATTGTGCAAATCCTGTCTGTCTGTTCTAAGTTATTTCTTTCTTGGTGTATCCAGTCATACTAGCTCTCGACACAGTCAAATGTTGAAATGAGTGGACTAAAAAGAACAAAAATAACGATTTCGCTACTCACCAATACAAAGACGGTTTTGTAGCGGCAAAAGCCTACTTTCCCGTGTGGCGGGGGGCTCAGAGTGCATCCACACTAAAGGAAAGTAGGCTTTCGCCTTTTATTGGTGAGTAGCAAAATCGCTCTTATTTTTGCAGAAGTCGACAGCCCGTGCACTGCAGTCTTCATGCGTCGGCAGTAAGTCAAGAGTAACATAGCCTTAACAGGAGCCCTTGTAGAGGGTTTCTTTGACTATGCATGCACCTCCTGGTACCACAGCACCTCAAAGGCCCTTAAAACCAGGCTCCAGACTTCCCAAAACAAACTGGTCAGGCTCCTACTTGATCTAGCCCCCCGAACCCACCTCACCCCTGCCCACTTCGACAGGCTGGAATGGCTTAGGGTCGACGACAGAGTACAGCATCTTGCAATGGGTCTGGTCCACAAGATTCGATACACCACCAAGATACCCATGTACCTGTCTAGATACTTCCTTAATGTTAACGAAGTCCACACCCACAACACCAGAGGGAGTGCAACGAACCATGTACAACCCAGATTCGGCACAAACAAGGGACTAAATTATTTTCGCTCCTATGCCACCAAAATGTGGAACGCCCTACCAACTGTCATTAAGACATGCGAATCCCTTGACTCCTTCAAAACCGCTCTCAAAGGGCACCTACGGATGGCTGCAATTCGAAACTGGCCCCCGTAAAATCTGAATCCCCCCCCCGCCCCCCCCTTTTTTCCCCTCACTGTATATATTTCTTTTCCCTTTTTACCTCCTTTATGATGAATTCCTGTTCTGTCTATAGAAGTGTCTATTTGTACGTCTCTAAATGTTTTGATGATTTGAACATGGTGGACCCTATTGGAAACAAGTGTAATGCTTAATTGGGTCGTCCACTCACAGTTAACAGCCTTTGTATTGAGTTGTGCTTGAAATGTACTGTAATTCTGCAAACTGTTAATAAATTCTTCAATCAATCAATCAATGGTTTTACTTATTTAGGCATTCAAATCAGACCCACAATCCCAACCTTAATTAAAGACAATTTTACTTTGGTCTTAACTAAAGTTAAGAGGGACCTTAATGGTTGGCTTGGTTTAAAAGCGGGTCTTCATGGTCGAGTGTCCATTATAAAAATGAATATACTCCCTCGGATCAATTTCTTATTCTCTATGTTACCTTTTTCCCCTCCACAAAACTTTTTCAAGGATCTTGACTCTGTATATAGGAAATTCATTTGGAATGGGAAAACTCATAGGATCAGCTTCTCCACCCTCTCTTGCCCTAAAACCGCTGCTGGTCTTTCCCTACCTAACTTTAAAATCTATTATTGGGCCTTCCAAATAAGAGCCATCAATACCTGGTTGGACTCCACATCGGATGCTTCTTGCCGCGAGTATTAGAAAATGCTTTATCCTCTCCAGTCAGGATTCAGGACTTACCTTTCACCTCAATCAAACAAAATGTTGTAGAATCGCGTATGGGACCAATTATTGCCAACACACTGTCCATCTGGCGCTGCATACTGAAACGGTTGTCTATTGATTGTAATTTTCATTCGCTGTCTCCTATCTGGCACAATAACGCTCTCCTTTCTGGATCTTTACCGTTCTCCTTCCCACAGTGGTCAAAAAAAGGTGTTCATGTTTTAGGCGATATCTTTAACAATCAATGTCTCCGGTCTTTTCAAGACCTGATGATTATTCTCTTCCAGGCTCCTCGTGGTTTTTCTATCTCAAGCTCATTGAGAACATATGGTGTACCCTGGGATGCAGCTTTACCCCAACACCCTTTGGTACAATTAGTCACAACCAAAAGCAAATTAGTAGCCTCAATATTTATGATGAACTTATTTCTGTAACCAAACCACTTAGTCATAAACAGTTGGGAAACGATTTTCCAGGCATTGCATTTTGTTTGATGAATTCCTGTTCTGTTCTTTGACTATATAGAAGTGTCTATTTGTACATCTCTAAATGTTGATGAATTGAACAAGGTGGACCCTCTTGTAAACAAGTGTAATGCTTAATTGGGTCGTCCACTCACAGTTAACAGTCTTTGTATTGAGTTTGTGCTTGAAATGTACTGTAATTCTGCAAACTGTTAATAAATATTTCAATCAAGCAATCAATGGGATCGGCCTTCTGTTTGGAATATTATTTCCTCCTCATCTAAAAATACAGCTCACCAGATTATTCATTATAAGTTTATACATACATTTTACTTTACGCCTGAGCGTATATTTAAATGTAAATTAGTTAATTCAGACTTCTGTACTATCTGTTCTTCTGTTAAAGGACACTATTTACATATGTTTTGGCATTGCCCCTCTAGCAAAGGTTTTTGGAATTGGATTAAGGAGATTGTAGCAACCATTGTTGGTAAAGCTCTTCCCAGCTGCCCAGCCCTCTTTCTCATTGGTTATAACCCAAACATTGCATTAACCTTTCAGGACAAACGCATATTATTAGCTGCCTCAACTGCTGCTAAGAAAACAATTATCAAAAACTGATTTGAACAGACTGTTAACTTGAAGAGAAATTGGCTTAGTTGCTTGTTTACTGGAGCGTTCTACTGCCAGGATAAATGGTGCCAGAGCGGACACTGTGGACAACTGGTCCAAAGCTCTTGACGCAGTTCAATTCATTATTTAATTGATATGACGTTGTGACCAACAGTTTGCTTTTGGCTCCCTTGTCTGTATCTGTCGATTCCCCCCCCCCCCCCCCCCCCCTTTTTGTCTCCACCAGGCCGAAGGCATGGGGAGAGAGTATGTTTTGCACTCCGTCCGTGTGTGTGTCCGTCCTTCCTTCCGTCCTTCCGTCCTTCCGTCCGTCTGTGAACAGCTAATCTCCGGCACCGTTAACCCGGTCGATGCCAAACTTTGCACACACACTCCCTGGATGCCAACGATGAACCTCTGCCCCACATTTTCCAGAACGGCCTGTTATAGCGCCACCATGAGGCAGCTTTTCACATTTGTTACCTAAAACTGCACCGATCTGCGTGAAACGTTGCATGCACACTCCCCAGAGGCCGAGGACAAACCTTTGACCTGCATTTTCCGCATCTGCCTTTTATAGCGCCACCAGGAGGCCGACTCTTGTAAAACACATTTTTTGATATTACTCCTCCAGATTCTGTTCAAAAATCTCACAAATCGTTACACAGTATCTCTATGGTCATGTGCTCAAGTTGGATCTGTCCCATATTCCATATTCCATCCTAATTGCTTATAATTGGCTTTCACAGTTTGCAAGATTGCCCCGTTTTGAACAAAAGCCTCAAATCATGAACGCAGCATGCAATTTACGTGAAATCTTTCACACATTTTCTTACTAGGCTGAGGAATATATCCCACCCTTTTCACATTGGCCTGTTATAGCGCCACCAACAGGTTGCTTTTTGCAAAACACATTTTTGGAACAAAATGCCTCAAATCATCCAATTGCCATCAAAGGCGTATGAAGAAATGGCAAACGGTACACATGATCTCTGTAGTCATGTGATCAAGACGAGTCTGTTGGATTTCTCAGATTGTACACTGATTGGCTAAGATTGCCTTCCAAAGTTTTCAGGAGTGGCCCGTTTTGTACAAAATGCTGCACATGTCCTGCTCATCCAGAATTCTATCCTTAGAGATGCTATGAGTGATCTGGCTCTGCATTTCCTCAACAAAATGAAGAAAATTGTTAAAGGTTTTTGGAATTGGATTAAGGAGATTGTAGCAACCATTGTTGGTAAAGCTCTTCCCAGCTGCCCAGCCCTCTTTCTCATTGGTTATAACCCAAACATTGCATTAACCTTTCAGGACAAACGCATATTATTAGCTGCCTCAACTGCTGCTAAGAAAACAATTATCAAAAACTGATTTGAACAGACTGTTAACTTGAAGAGAAATTGGCTTAGTTGCTTGTTTACTGGAGCGTTCTACTGCCAGGATAAATGGTGCCAGAGCGGACACTGTGGACAACTGGTCCAAAGCTCTTGACGCAGTTCAATTCATTATTTAATTGATATGACGTTGTGACCAACAGTTTGCTTTTGGCTCCCTTGTCTGTATCTGTCGATTCCCCCCCCCCCCCCCCTTTTTGTCTCCACCAGGCCGAAGGCATGGGGAGAGAGTATGTTTTGCACTCCGTCCGTGTGTGTGTCCGTCCTTCCTTCCGTCCTTCCGTCCTTCCGTCCGTCTGTGAACAGCTAATCTCCGGCACCGTTAACCCGGTCGATGCCAAACTTTGCACACACACTCCCTGGATGCCAACGATGAACCTCTGCCCCACATTTTCCAGAACGGCCTGTTATAGCGCCACCATGAGGCAGCTTTTCACATTTGTTACCTAAAACTGCACCGATCTGCGTGAAACGTTGCATGCACACTCCCCAGAGGCCGAGGACAAACCTTTGACCTGCATTTTCCGCATCTGCCTTTTATAGCGCCACCAGGAGGCCGACTCTTGTAAAACACATTTTTTGATATTACTCCTCCAGATTCTGTTCAAAAATCTCACAAATCGTTACACAGTATCTCTATGGTCATGTGCTCAAGTTGGATCTGTCCCATATTCCATATTCCATCCTAATTGCTTATAATTGGCTTTCACAGTTTGCAAGATTGCCCCGTTTTGAACAAAAGCCTCAAATCATGAACGCAGCATGCAATTTACGTGAAATCTTTCACACATTTTCTTACTAGGCTGAGGAATATATCCCACCCTTTTCAACATAACATAACATTGGCCTGTTATAGCGCCACCAACAGGTTGCTTTTTGCAAAACACATTTTTGGAACAAAATGCCTCAAATCATCCAATTGCCATCAAAGGCGTATGAAGAAATGGCAAACGGTACACATGATCTCTGTAGTCATGTGATCAAGACGAGTCTGTTGGATTTCTCAGATTGTACACTGATTGGCTAAGATTGCCTTCCAAAGTTTTCAGGAGTGGCCCGTTTTGTACAAAATGCTGCACATGTCCTGCTCATCCAGAATTCTATCCTTAGAGATGCTATGAGTGATCTGGCTCTGCATTTCCTCAACAAAATGAAGAAAATTGTTGCAAAAACAAATACAAAAAAACATCCTCCTAAACATTTTGCCAAACATCACACACACTCCTATCCTCCTGGTGGAGACCTGTGCCCGGAAGGGCACTTTTTCTAGTTTATTGTCTTTCTTTCATTGTTTTAGCTGTCCCTGTGTAAGGCCACCTATGTGCATTGGTGATTTACATGTGTGTCTTTGTTAGAAAATATAAAATGAATAAAAAATTGATAACAGAAAATAAATAGGATCTATTGAATGTGAATGTAGCCTACTGGGGGGAATTTACTACCTACTGGGATTTTGAACGTCCACAACCCATGCGGTATAGGCTATTACAGATTTTTGGCCTCGCTCTGTGCCCTTTCGTATTGTGGAAGCCGTGCTGAACGCACACACATATGGCATACCACGTTCCTGCATATTTTAGCATTGGGGGAGTGTCCATATGTTAATTATATTCGCTTTAGAGTCAAAGTAATGAGCAAATCGGATAAAAGCTGGCTTTTATTTGTGTTTTTAAATATCAGTCTGTGTCTCCCTATGCTACTCAGCAATGTTGACAGGTGTAGCCTGCCTTCTTCTTGAAAGCCAATATGCCAGTCAGAAACGTACTTTGCGTTCTCTCTAGATCTAATAGACACACGTACCACACCACAGTAGTGAAAATTAAAAAAATAGAGTCAAACATTGTATGATGTTATTATTTTCCTGAACCAATTATTTGACAAAGAATTGGTTTCATTTGCAATCATTCAAATATCCTGTATTATTTATTTTATCATTCAGAATACGTCTGTATTCCAATCTGAATACACTATATTCTGTCTTCAATCCATAGAGATTCCATATGGTAGCCTATGTCCATCAACCCTTTTCAGAACATGCGGAATGTGTGTGTGTGTGTGTGTGTGTGTGTGTGTGTGTGTGTGTGTGTGTGTGTGTGTGTGTGTGTGTGTGTTAGGGTGACTAGATCCAAAGTGTTCATTTGAGGGGCAGAAGTATGACAGGGGGGTCTAACATGTAAATAACATTAAATAAGAAGGTTGCCTCTGGCTTTTTCAAATATTTCATTACATTACATGTAATGTAAACCAACCAGAATCTCAACTGAGAATACAGGTTCTGTTCCAAGCTCCGCCTATAAAGAGACACCATTTGGCCATGCAGTTCAAACCTGTCACCCTTCACTGCAGAGCCACTATAGACTTCACAGACAGCAGCTACAGAACAACAACAGGTAAGCCCTCGATGCCCTTTTAGGGTGACGTAATTGTGTGATTGCGTAATTGTGTGGGACTTTTGCTGATATGTTACAAAAACTAAATTTATGTTGTTTTCCAGTGCCAGGGGCACATTTAATTGCATGGCAGTCAGATTGAATTAGTGTCAGTAAAAACATCTGGATGTTTTAATTGATGGTTTATAGCAGGGGCGCACACACTTTTTTAACTTTAGAGCTACCTTCAAAATGCCCAGCTAAACGAGATCTACCCACTAAACAAATTGTTATCCCATTGCTGAAAATAGTTAAAAAAATATACCTGGCACTGATGTTACATAGCCTATAATAGAAGGGTGAAAATGGAATTGGTTGTTTTTTTAGTATATAACTTTGTAATGCTACTGAGGTTTGTGCGCAACACTCTTGAAAACAAAGAAGATATTGCATTGTGGGTTTGAGCTGACAGGCCCATTTTGATGTCAATCAATCAAGTCAAGTCACCTTAATTCAAGTGGCAGATGCCTTTTTTATATTTAAATTATATATTTTTATATAGCTCTGGTCCAAAGCCTAATGCACTTTACTGCCGTTGCATTAAGGCTATATGGGACTGTTCTCTCCCCTGCCTGGCATGAAACGTAGACCAGCCCCTCCTCTGTAGTGAAAATGTAAAGAATGTTTTACCTACTCACCAATACTAAGACGGTTTGTGCAAAACAAATCCCTTTCTGGCCAAAAAGTGCATTTTATACGTGCGGTGGTGCGTCCACTAAGTAAAGTAGGCTTTCTAATTACACAAACAGCCTTTGTATTGGTGTTGTTCAAAAATAAGTGTTATTTAGGTACTGCAATGGCTATCATTTTTTGTTCAATCAGATAATCCATACCTACTGGATCATGAATCCCAGGCTGACAAAGGCCCAGCAGAGTGAGCTGTGCTCCCAGCTAGGAAACGTGACCCTGAAGCTCCTCTACAAGGCTTCAGTCCATGGTTACGCTGCAGCAGAGTTCCACCAGAGATGTGACAACCAGGGGCCCACTCTGTCCGTGGGCTACAATGACTCTAGCTTCGTCTTTGGGGGATACACCAGTATATCTTTTAATCAAAGTGGTGCTTTTGGGAACGATGCCGAGGCTTTTCTTTTCACCTTTAACAGGGGAAAGGTTCTCAAACATCAGGTCACCAATCCCGCTTATGCAGTGTTAATGCACGGCAACCATGGTCCTTATTTTGGAGACAATTTAGGTTTTTGTGTTAATGGCCAAGCTGTCGTGTACAACAGTCCTAGTCAAGATTATTACAATTTCAATGCTGCAAAAATGCATGGCAACGACCTGCAGCTGGTTGAATGTGAAGTTTATAAAATAGGAGGTGAGTTCAATGAATACAAAGACAAACATAGCCTACAAGATGTTTGAGTTGTCTTTAATGTTGCTCTGAGTCTGACCGTGGAGATGTTTCTAGATGTTTCAGCAGAAAGTAAACTCCTTGAGAAGCCATGGAGGAACATGGCCTGGACTCCTGAGTAAGTATGGATCTGGATTAGTTTAATTACAGGTATACCATATACCACACAACACAATACTGAACTATTGTAGCTGTCAGGTGGAAAACTTGAATGCCCAAAAGCGTTACTCTTCTAGAAATGTAAAAACAAACAAACAAACAAAAATACTGTGTTCCACTGGATCCAATGTTGTTATTATTTATTTTCATTGGTTCGATATTTATAAAACAAATTAACCAGAAAGACAGACTTAGACGGACGGCCCCTTGAGATGCATCATAGTTTTTGAGGAGGACCTGAGGACGATTCTACAAATGTATTCTAAATCCTGATCCTCATGTTTCTATGTCAGTGGTGCTCAAACTATTTCATGTCAAGGACCCCCAGAAATATCTGCATTTGGCCACCGACCTCCCTCCCCCAGCATCAAAGATTTTAGTTAGAAACGTTCGCTCTGAAAGAATATATTTTCAAAGCTTTGCACTACATTTTCACGATTTAAAAAAAATAGCAGACATACAAGCTCATAGATTTGCTATTTTTCAATAGCTAAAGTATAACACAATGCTTAGAACACCAAAGGGTTCTAAGCATCACTTCCACAACAGAAATGTTTCTATTGTGTTTGTTTATGGTTAAATTTGTGTAAACTGAAAGAATGATGAAACATCTATTGAAACCAGACATTTACAGAATTTCTCCACCTACTGTAGTTCTCAAAGTTCTCAAAATGTCGTAACAAGTGTCGGGGGCGTGTCGCTGAGCTGATGTTACTCTGTGAGTGTACTGGGCGGACATGAATAGTTGCGGTGGTGTGAGTGGGTGCGTGTGTGTGCGAGGGTGCGATAGCCGATCGCTACAAGTTTAACCAGACTTTGTTTATACTACACATACTGTACTACTCATACATTATACTGTATCTGACACATGCTGAAACGTTGAATCTGTTGGACTCTGGTCTCCACAGGAATAGGACAAAGCTGCTGGTCCAAATACAGACCTACGAGCCCACCATCGGTTCTCTGACCCAGGTCAAGGTTCTGCTCATTGGACCAGTGGGAGCAGGGAAGTCCAGCCTTTTCAACTCCATCAAGTCCGTCTTCAAAGGACATGTCACTAACCAGGCCATGACTGGCGGCGCTAAAACCAGCCTCACCACCCAGGTGACCCTCTGCCCACTGCTATGTAACTCTGACCCACAACCGTAACAAGTGTGGACGTTCTTGGTTGACAAAGAGGGCACAGATGAATGCTAGGCAATACAACTTAACAAGCATATGAAATGGTAGTCCCACTGGGATTTCCCATCAGTGGCCGCAGTTACATGCAGGCTGATCATTCCGAATAAATACTTCTGAATAAAATACTTCGGAAGTAATGTTTTTTGCTGCGAGTTTCCATGGGAAATGGTCATTCCGAATGAGTGTTTACATGGACGGTGTCGTCGGTGTGATATATATCGACGTAGCCCTGGTCCAGTACTTACAGCGAGTCTCTCTCTCGCTGTAAGCACTGGACCAGAGAGAGAGAGAGACTGTTGAACGCGCGCACACACACACACACACACACACACACACACTGACACACACACACGAAGCAGTAAAACAGAGAGGGGGGGGGGGGGGGGCATCGCATTTATAAATTTTTCGCTGCGCGCCTCACAAGGCTATTGGATTTATTTGTGCTTCGTCTTTGCACAATGCACGTACATTGTGTAAGTAAGAGCTGATCTACAGGCTGACAACGTGTCCCATCTGTGGTCTTGTACATCGCATAAAGCATAATGTATAGCTTATCTGCACGATACACTATCGCCGCATCATCATGGCATGGCATATATTCCGGCCAAAATACTGTAGGCTACCAGAGAATAAATTGGGTGTTTAATACTAGATTGATTGCAGCTGCTCATCAATGCAATTAAACTGCAAAGCTGTTATGTTTCATGACGTTTTGGTTGCAACTTATTGGAATAGACAAGTTAGGATATAGCCTATAAAAGTTTAAGGGGATAGGATGGACATAGCGTATTCTTGTGTGTGTGTGTGTGTGTGTGTGTGTGTGTGTGTGTGTGTGTGTGTGTGTGTGTGTGTGTGTGTGTGTGTGTGTGTGTGTGTGTGTGTGTGTGTGGGCTGACGGCATTGCGTCCTCTCTCCTCCACTGTCTTTCTGTGAGTCCCCCGAGGCCCCGATGCACTGTAGCCTACACATTAATCAATCCAGATACATAAGGCTAGCCTATATCAAACATGTTATCAGAGTGATCATGATCAACTCGGGACAGTTCGATCTTTGAACACTCACCGACCAGGGGGATCATCAGCACTGCTGCTGCAGCCTGCTCCACGTTTTTTGTGTGGATTTTGGATCTGCAAAATGCACGAAATAACGCGCTCTATGTGCAAACTCCTCGGCGCCCCTTGGATATGAGCGCCTTGGAGTTGGAGCGCCTTGGAAATGAGGAAGGAGTGTACATGAGTCCAATTTTCTTTCAATCGCATTCAACATCGGAATAATCCGGCCAGTGACATCGGAATGTTTTTTAAATCGCATCGAGCATTTTCATTCGGATTTAAGTTTTTGTAGGTGTTTACATGACAACGTTTAATAGGATTTAACTTTTATTCAGAATTAAAGGGGGTTAAAAGTCCTCATGTAAACGTGGCCAGTGTGGGGAGGGAGGAAGTTTGTTGATGCAGTCAACGGTGAAGGTCACTGTTTTCCTTTGTGTTTTGGTTCCTTTGGTTCCTCAGTGAATTCCTCTAAATGCCCTGTTTGATATGTTGAGTTCCTTTAGTAGTGAGTAAAGTATGTGGAGGCTGGTTGGTCATCTGCCTGGCAGAGTCAATTGTGTTTTGCTTTTGAAGCTATGTGCTTTTTGTAACTTGGAGTGAAAAACAGCTGATAACTTTGACCATTGTACATCCCACAGTTTCGCACCTACCAATTTCAAGCTGGAAAGACGGGCAAACTGCCAATCACCTTGTGTGACACCATGGGATTGGAGGAGACCACGGGGGCGGGGCTTAGTGTGGACGACGTAAGCAGCATGTTGAGAGGTCACATTAAAGACGGATATCAGGTGAATCTACTCACATTTCTAACTGAAAACCCTTTTATAGAGTTTTAGTAAAATACTAATTGTGGTTATTGCTTTGTTGAAGAGGATCATCTTATTTCAATCATCATTGACTTGTGTTGCATTAAATCAACATTATTCAGTCAGTCATCAGTGAAATTAATGTGTTTTCTTTCCCCAACTCTTCACAGTTCAACGCTGCAGTTCCGTTGCAAGCAGAGGACATGGACTACAAGGAGAGTCCAGATCTTAAGAACAAGATCCACTGCGTGGCCTACGTCATCGCCGCCAACAAGATCGCCATCATGCCCCCCGAGCTGGAGGGCAAACTGAACGACATTCGAAGCAAGGTCAACCTAATCGGTCAGTTGGTCAAACGCAGCATCACTGTAAGGCCCAATTTATGCAGCGCCGCACGTCTCGAAAATAGCCGAAATCAAGCTTATTGTGCGTTTCAACCGCAACACATTGTGAGCTTGTAGATCGGCTATTTTAGGCAATCCATATGTAGTATAATTCAGGCATATCAATGTCAAGATCTCTCCTAGTGAAGCTTGCTTCCAAAATTAATAGTAATGTTTAACTGTAAGGCGTTGTGGCTCGAAGAAAGTCTCAATGCCACGTGTTGTGTGTTTGTAGATCGGCTATTTTCAGCAAGAAACCAGGCGTAAGTGGTGGAGGGAAGTCAGTCAATGATCAACAGAACAACATTACATCATGTCAATTACATTTTATCACATACTGTTAGCGTAGTGTCATCACATGTGATGAAATATTTTCATGTGAGTTGTCGACGCAATATTTTATAGAAATAGCATTAATGTCCATTATTGGCACAATTTCTACCTTATTGACACAATATGTTTGTATGATTTGGAGATGAGACATGAATAGCAATCCACTATCTAATAGTGGAACATTTAAGTCCTTGGTTTACAAAACAAAAGTATCACAATTGCACAGCCTGGGGTCCTTTATGTTTTACAGCTGTTGAACATGTTTGTTGTGGTGCTGTTCTCCAGGGATCCCTCAGTTGGTCCTGTTGACTAAAGTGGATGAAGCCTGTCCCGCTGTGGAAGAGGACCTGACCAATGTTTATCGCAGCCTCTACATCAAGAACAAGGTGAGTTCTACCAAAGACAAACCATAGGAAACCAACACTACCTCACTGAGCTTGAGTGGGTGTCCCCAAAAATAATTTGGGGACGCTCGGTTTGGGAACCACTGAGCCAAGCTAACGTTCATCTGTTGTGCTGTGTTGCTGCAGCTCCAGGAGGCGAGCCAGCGTCTGGGCATTCCTCTGTCCTGTGTGGTTCCTGTGATGAACTACACCCATCACCTAGAGGTGGACCAGAACTGTGACATCCTGCTCCTCACTGCCGTCAACCAGATGCTGCGCTTCGCTGAGGACTACTTTGATGACGTCAACGACAGATTAAGCAATTTTGAAGATTAAAATAACCCGTTCACAGTCAAAAAGAGTCTGAATACATTTGGACTCTCTGTCGAAATATCTATCTATCTAATCTATTATTCATCCCTCCCAATTCTAATACGATACAGGCATTTATAGAAATGATTCAACTCTGGACATTATAGAAATGGATAATTACTGTTAGAACATAGCTCAAAGGAACCAACCTTTCTGCACTAAGCACCAATAGTATTTTTTTATTATTATAGTTGATGCAGCAATGGTCACAAATCGTTTGACCTTCAATGCCATGTTTTACAAAGTGAAAAGTTATTTAGACTTTAACCTAACTCGTATAAATTGCTTTTAGTTGAGATTATCCAGTGCCTTCTCTTTATTTTGTAATGGTCCCTTGGTATCGATCTTATTCTAATCTGTTTAATCATAATGTTCCTTTTCTTAACAATATAGTGGTTTTGGTATCCCTTGGTATAAAGGCACTAGGTTTGGATAATTGGATATTTTATGTTATAATTAGTGTGGTTGCCCAAAGGGCAACCAGACTATAGTACTTGTAACACTTTATTATTTTACTGGAGTAGTCTTTTTTTTTATGTGCTACTCCTCCCACAGTTTTGACTGTACGCACTTGAGCCATATGTCAAATTGACCGGCTTCATCGGGAAGGATGTGCTTGTATTTTTTTAAGAGAAATGTTGTATAGTTTAATTGATATTAATTTATTAGTGAATAGAATTTCCCCATTGACATGAATGGGAAAATGCGATTTGCATTTTCTCACATTCAAGTATTTTTTCCTCAGAGACTGTAAGCACTATAGTTACAAAACTTGGAGGGTAGGTTCATAATAATTACTAAAATTAATCAACTTATAATGTTATCGGTCGGCCTCATGGTGGCGCTATAACAGCCCACTTTACGTTTTGGCTTATAACTCTTGAACCGTAGGTCGTAAAATCAAAATTATCTTTTCCCTGGATTCCTTGGGTCATGTCGCATCACTTGCGTCATGATAGATTTTTCGCCATTTTGAATTTTCTCCAAAACACACTTTTTGCTTTTCCTCCTACAGATTTTGTCCAAATCTCACAAAAATCAGTACACATGATCTCTGGACCTTTCCGATGAAAACACCACCGGCAGAATTTTGATAGTGCGTATCGTTCGGCCGTAATCGGCTTCCGAAGTTAGTGGGAGGGGCCTACTTTACAAAAAACGCCACAAATCACGAACGGAATGTCCAATCCATCCCAAATTTGAATCACTTGTCACGGGTGGGTTACTCAACCCAGAGCCGAAAGCAATTCCATTTTCATCCATAGGGGGCGCCGCAATTGTTAAAAATGTAACCGTTTGTCGCAAAAACATGATTTTTGGGGGATAAATACCCTCCGAATTACTTGCGCATGATCACAGGGGTGAAGCGACATTGTAATTGGCTGGTAATATCAGTGGGAGGGGCATATGTAAGCCACTGCGGCAACCACACTTTGCAATTTTTTAAAATTGCGACCTTTCTAGTTGCTAGTTCAGTTCAGGTATTCAAGTAAACATGAACATATTGAACATTTTAATCTATACTTACCATGTACATAGTTGTATGTATACTGGTATGCTTTTTTTGTTTTGATTTAGTTTTTTTTTCTTCATAAAAATGTACCAAAGCTTTCTTGGCTACTGTTAAACAGGATCTTATGCTTGTTCTGAATGAGAAGTTTGTTCTGCATTGAGAATTAAGAAGCATGTATAAGACAAACCACACAACATTATTCCATGGTTGATCTGTGTTTGCAACACCGCCAGAACCTAAATTGAGGGCAGAGGAGATTGTATCGTCATTTTATACCACATCCACATCAAGCAGAAAGGACTTCTCACATCCAGCCCAACCCTGGCCTCAATTCAGTGGTCTCCTTCGGGTAAGACACTGTAGTAGCCTATAGACCAATTATTTGTTTACAAACATTGGGACTGGGCGCACGGGTGACTGTTTCATGTAATCAATTCCCAACAGATCTCCAAACCTGTTGTTTTGGGGAGCGCTGGTTTCAGTCCATTCAACCTCCTCTTGTGAGTTGGCTAGTGAGATGCACCCTAGGAGACATTTATACTTCAAAGCCCAACAGTATTGCGCACAGAGAACAGCTGATATACAAGCTCACATCGCATCGCAGATGCGACTGTTGTGAGCGTAGAGGTCTGTGTGCGCGACACCATCGCGGGACAAAGCATACATGATACTTGATGGCCCGCTGCAGGTGCACGTGCAGCCGTGCACAAATAGGCTCTGCTGCTGTGTTCATGAGCGCACCTCCCGTTCTTATGACAGCGACTGGAGGTGTGGTTTTGAGGACAACTGTTTTGAATTGCTATTATTGTTCAAACACAACAGAAACCAAGGATTATATATTTCAAGGGCGAGAGATCACAATAAAAATCCTAATCATTCTTCCTCCACACTGGGAGAAAAACAGCATCTGAAAGTTTGATGGGGCATTTTTACACGTGAGTGCAGTTAGAACTTTTCCATTGCATCTTTGAGAGGTGGTGTTCTTCTGCTGCCTTTATGCGCGTGCATGCCGTTTCTTATCAGTGTGACGTCGTCTGATAAGGCGTCTATAAAGACACTCACTTCCATAATAGCATTTGGGTTAGTTAGGTTCGTTTTAGGGATTTTAGCTGTTTTTGACGGGGGCATTTGAGCATGGGGCTAAATATGTATTTATTTTTACAAAATTATATAGCGATTTATTTTTGTTATTTACTATAGTCCTACTAGACCCCAAGAAATTACATCTTGACACAGAAGATCATAGGATCTATTTTCTGGTTATAAAATGAATTGGTCCAAATCGATACTTATGCCACTATAATCTGTTGATTTAAGCTACCTTCCAGTCCATTCACAAAACCATGGTTTTACTTAGTTAGGCATTCAAATCAGACCCACAATCCCAACCTTAATTAAAGACAATTTTACTTTGGTCTTAACTAAAGTTAAGAGGGACCTTAATGGTTGGCTTGGTTTAAAAGCGGGTCTTCATGGTCGAGTGTCCATTATAAAAATGAATATACTCCCTCGGATCAATTTCTTATTCTCTATGTTACCTTTTTCCCCTCCACAAAACCTTTTCAAGGATCTTGACTCTGTATATAGGAAATTCATTTGGAATGGGAAAACTCATAGGATCAGCTTCTCCACCCTCTCTCGCCCTAAAACCGCTGCTGGTCTTTCCCTACCTAACTTTAAAATCTATTATTGGGCCTTCCAAATAATAGCCATCAATACCTGGTTGGACTCCACATCGGATGCTTCTTGCCGCGAGTATTAGAAAATGCTTTATCCTCTCCAGTCAGGATTCAGGACTTACCTTTCACCTCAATCAAACAAAATGTTGTAGAATCGCGTATGGGACCAATTATTGCCAACACACTGTCCATCTGGCGCTGCATACTGAAACGGTTGTCTATTGATTGTAAGTTTCATTCGCTGTCTCCTATCTGACACAATAACGCTCTCCTTTCTGGATCTTTACCGTTCTCCTTCCCACAGTGGTCAAAAAAAGGTGTTCATGTTTTAGGCGATATCTTTAACAATCAATGTCTCCGGTCTTTTCAAGACCTGATGATTATTCTCTTCCAGGCTCCTCGTGGTTTTTCTATCTCAAGCTCCGCACAGCATTGAGAACATATGGTGTACCCTGGGATGCAGCTTTACCCCAACACCCTTTGGTACAATTAGTCACAACCAAAAGCAAATTAGTAGCCTCAATATTTATGATGAACTTATTTCTGTAACCAAACCACTTAGTCATAAACAGTTGGGAAACGATTTTCCAGGCATTGCATTTTGTTTGATGAATTCCTGTTCTGTTCTTTGACTATATAGAAGTGTCTATTTGTACGTCTCTAAATGTTGATGAATTGAACAAGGTGGACCCTCTTGTAAACAAGTGTAATGCTTAATTGGGTCGTCCACTCACAGTTAACAGTCTTTGTATTGAGTTTGTGCTTGAAATGTACTGTAATTCTGCAAACTGTTAATAAATATTTCAATCAAGCAATCAATGGGACCGGCCTTCTGTTTGGAATATTATTTCCTCCTCATCTAAAAATACAGCTCACCAGATTATTCATTATAAGTTTATACATACATTTTACTTTACGCCTGAGCGTATATTTAAATGTAAATTAGTTAATTCAGACTTCTGTACTATCTGTTCTTCTGTTAAAGGACACTATTTACATATGTTTTGGCATTGCCCCTCTAGCAAAGGTTTTTGGAATTGGATTAAGGAGATTGTAGCAACCATTGTTGGTAAAGCTCTTCCCAGCTGCCCAGCCCTCTTTCTCATTGGTTATAACCCAAACATTGCATTAACCTTTCAGGACAAACGCATATTATTAGCTGCCTCAACTGCTGCTAAGAAAACAATTATCAAAAACTGATTTGAACAGACTGTTAACTTGAAGAGAAATTGGCTTAGTTGCTTTTCTGATAATATTATTTGTTTACTGGAGCGTTCTATTGCCAGGATAAATGGTGCCAGAGCGGACACTGTGGACAACTGGTCCAAAGCTCTTGACGCAGTTCAATTCATTATTTAATTGATATGACGTTGTGACCAACAGTTTGCTTTTGGCTCCCTTGTCTGTATCTGTCGATTCCCCCCCCCCCCCACTTTTTTATTGTCTTTGTTTCATTGTTTTAGCTGTCCCTGTGTAAGGCCACCTATGTGCATTGGTGATTTACATGTGTGTCTTTGTTAGAAAATATAAAATGAATAAAAAATTGATAACAGAAAATAAATAGGATCTATTGAATGTGAATGTAGCCTACTGGGGGGAATTTACTACCTACTGGGATTTTGAACGTCCACAACCCATGCGGTATAGGCTATTACAGATTTTTGGCCTCGCTCTGTGCCCTTTCGTATTGTGGAAGCCGTGCTGAACGCACACACATATGGCACTTACCCTACCCCCCTTAGACAGCACTTCTTAGACTTATATAGCATTTGAAACAGACTTATAGCATGTCATGTAGACAGCACAATAAGTGCATTGTATGTAGTCATAGCACTTCATAGTATATAGTGTATAGTAGTCATAGCACTTCATAGTATATATGTACAGCATAGTATAGCATATATGTGTAGTTTATATGTATAGTGTCATTATATAGATATGTTCTAGTTATAGTTTATATGTATAGTGTCATTATATAGATATGTTCTAGTCACGTTCTTAGCTTACGCATGTTTCGCGATAAATGCTTTTTACATATGTGATGTATTCCCATGCTTTTGTTCTTGCTTATTGTAAGTCGCTCTGGATTAAGAGCGTCTGCTAAATGCCTAAATTGTAAATTGTAAATTGCATACCACGTTCCTGCATATTTTAGCATTGGGGGAGTGTCCATATGTTAATTATATTCGCTTTAGAGTTTAGAGTCAAAGTAATGAGCAAATCGGATAAAAGCTGGCTTTTATTTGTGGTTTTAAATATCAGTCAATGTCTCCCTATGCTACTCAGCAATGTTGACAGGTGTAGCCCGCCTTCTTCTTGAAAGCCAATATGCCAATCAGAAATGTTCTTTGTGTTCTCTCTAGATCTATTAGACACACGTACCACACCACAATAGTGGAAATTAAAAAAATAGAGTCAAACATTGTATGATGTTATTATTTTCCTGAACCAATTATTTGACAAAGAATTGGTTTAATTTGCAATCATTCAAATATCCTGTATTTATTATTCATTCAGAATACGTCTGTATTCCAATCTGAATACACTATATTCTGTCTTCAATCCATAGAGATTCCATATGGTAGCCTATGTCCATCAACCCTTTTCAGAACATGCGGAATGTGTGTGTGTGTGTGTGCGTGTGTGTGTGTGTGTAACCACAGTTTTGTGGAGGGGAAAAAGGTAACATAGAGAATAAGAAATTGATCCGAGGGAGTATATTCATTTTTATAATGGACACTCGACCATGAAGACCCGCTTTTAAACCAAGCCAACCATTAAGGTCCCTCTTAACTTTAGTTAAGACCAAAGTAAAATTGTCTTTAATTAAGGTTGGGATTGTGGGTCTGATTTGAATGCCTAAATAAGTAAAACCATGGTTTTGTGAATGGACTGGAAGGTGGCTTAAATCAACAGATTATAGTGGCATAAGTATCGATTTGGACCAATTAATTTTATAACCAGAAAATAGATCCTATGATCTTTTGTGGCAAGATGTAATTTCTTGGGGTCTAGTAGGACTATAGTAAATAATAAAAATAAATCGCTATATAATTTTGTAAAACAAAATACATATTTAGCCCCATGCTCAAATGCCCCCGTCAAAAACAGCTAAAATCCCTAAAACGAACCTAACTAACCCAAATGCTATTGTGGAAGTGAGTGTCTTTATAGGCTACTACAGTGTCTTACCCGAAGGAGACCACTGAATTGAGGCCAGGGTTGGGCTGGATGTGAGAAGTCCTTTAAAATGTTGAAACCTTTCTGCTTGATGTGGATGTGGTATAATCTGACGATACAATCTCCTCTGCCCTCAATTTAGGTTCTGGCGGTGTTGCAAACACAGATCAACCATGGAATAATGTTAAGGCCACCTATGTGCATTGGTGATTTACATGTTTGTCTTGTTAGAAAATATAAAATAAATACAAAATTGATAAAAAAAAAAAATAGGATCTATTGAATGTGAACGTAGCCTACTGGGGGGAAGCAACACTGTGGCTGGGATTTTGAACGTCCACAACCCATGCGGTATAGGCTATTACAGATTGTTGGCCTCGCTCTGCGCCCTTTCGTATTATGGAAGCCGTGCTGAACGTACACACATATGGCATACCACGTTCCTGCATATTTTAGCATTGGGGGAGTGTCCATATGTTAATTATATTCGCTTCGCGCAATTTGCTATTAAGCCCTTGACCTAAAAACACTCCGCGCATACCGATTACACCTGGGTCTGACCACCTCTTAAATGCAAAGACCAATGTTTGATTTGACACAAGAGCGATCTCTGCCCTGCTCAGCAGTGTTGCCATGTCTGTTTAATATAAACGACTTTGGGCTTCTTTTTCTGTAAAGTTGCTTGTAAATATTGGTAATTGTGGTTGTTTTTCTTGTTTCTAAAGTGTTGTAAATGAAACATATCATTCTATAGCGACTGTGGCTCAAGAGGTAGAGCAGGTCGTCCAATGATCCATGGGTCGGCGGTTTGAATCACGGCTCCTCCTGTCTACAAGTCGAAGTGTCCTTGGGCAAGACACTGAACCCCAAATTGCTCCCGATGTGCTGGTTGGTACCTTGCATGGCTTCCGCTGCAATCGGTGTATGAATGTGTGTGTGAATGGGTGAATGTAATGCACAATCTATGTAAAGCGCCTTGGATAAAGGCGCTATATAAATGCACCATTTACCATTCCTGTGGACCTCTCTGTTGACAAAAATTTGGACTGTCACAGAATGCACAACTGTGACATTGGCAAAAAGAATCAAAGGCACAGGTATTGGTCACACCAACGTGTGCTTTCCCAACTTTAACAGGCTGTTCATGGTTGACATTTCTTAGCAGACCAATTTTCATTGTTTTCCGCTTCACTGTAGAGTCTTCATGTAGCCACTCAGGGCAAGGGATAAGGTATGTCGGCTTCCTCTTTTTTAGTGGAAGACCAAGGCCTCAATAGGTTCTTCCCTTGATGGGGACTCAACATCTTTTTCTTTTTCAGCACTTCCTGTACATCCTGCTCTCCATCACTTGCAGCCTGACCTCCATGATCGCCTCCGTGGGTACCCTGATCTCCATGGCTGGTGTGAAGGTCTGTTACCTGATGTCCATGGCTGGCTTGGACGTTTGTTACCTGATGTCCATGTCCATGGCTGGCGCGGATGTCTGGACCCAGCTCTTCTTCGACTGCCTGTACAGCCTCGATCTGTGAATGCTGCTCTCCATGGCCATGGCCTGTATGTATGTCTGGACTCTGCTTTCCATGGTCTGCTGTGGATTCCTCACATGATTCTTTTTATCATTGTTTGCAGTTGAAAGCCTCATGTTGCCCTCGATGTATCCAAGATGACGGATGGGTGGCAGCTTGCAGCAAGGATGACATTTTAAGTCATTGATGCAGGAGAAGTCCACAAGGGCAGGTATACAGTATAGCAGTTCCAACTGAAAGTGTGGACAGAATAAGTCAACTTGAGAGCAAAATGACACCTTATAGCCTCGCCCTCTACACACATTTGCAAGATCTAAACACAATAGCTGACAGGTGTGAAGAATGACCTGATGTTTATTTTGTTCCCTCGCTGCAGTGCAAGGTGCACATTTATGACCTGAACTTTGAACTCACACTTTCTTATGAAAGATGGACAGAAATGTGGCCTCGAAGGTCACATGCTATACATATTTTGGTAGGTATAGCTAGGCCCTTGGTTTTGAAAGCCACAAAATTAAATGACTTATCTGATCCCTTGCCCTGAACATGAAGCCTCAAGTGTGAAAATGAAAAAAGAAAGAAAAATGGTCTGCTAAGAATGGTAACCATAAACAGCCTGTTAAAGTTGGAAAAACAATGGTGTGACCAAAATTGTTTATTATTTCTCCCCTCAATTATTGAGGGGCACTAGCCCCTCCTATATACAGCATGTCATAACCAGAGTCACATTTGCCATTGAAAGGAGAATGTATTGTGTCTTAGCAAATCGGCTTTTTGTGCCAACACACAACCTCTTTAGTCTGACCTTATTGTATGCTGGTACACCATATCTCCCTCCTGAATGTAGCAACCTCTATTCTCCATACAACACATGCTTAGTATTCACTAGTCGGAATAAACACACCATTGGGAGGTTTAAGGGATTTATTGACAGTGAGGAAATGGAGGGATGGAGGAAGAATGAATGAATGCAGATGTGTAGGTTCCGGGGGGGTCGCCGACCCTGTAGTCTTTGGGGAGGAGGTCGTATGGCACTAGTCGTGTGGCGTTCGTCGTAAGGCGTTCGTCTTACGGTGCGCATGGACGATATCCCCCAGCAGGAACCTGAGAAGGAGAGGAGAGAGTTTTGTTTTTAATCGTTTGATCCACTTTTGGCAAGGTGAATGTAGTGGTTCTAGTGCCGGAAAAGCTCCTTTGGGGGGAGCGGGGAGAGAAGCTGCTGTGGAGGTGAAGGGGTGGGGGTGGGTTGCGAGAAGCCTGTGGGAAGGCGGCTAGTGTGCGACGCAGCGAGGCGGGCGAAAACATGGAGGATTCTGGGTGGTACTGGGCAGGTATAAATGGGGACGGGTAGATTGACGTGGAGGGCGGAGAGTGGCATGAAGGCAGGGCCAATGTGCGTTTCTCCGCCTCCTGAACATCTGTTGTTCCAACTCCATTTAGAGGTGATATTCCTTGCCAACCTTAGGATGCTGTTATCATACGTGGATGTATAGAGTTTCTGAAGTGGTTGTCCAACAATCTTTGAACAAATGTTCAACAAATGTGCATGACACTCAGTGCAGTGCCCTATGATATCAACATACTTTGAGGTGGGATTTGGATACACTTAGTTCTCGTCCATGTCGCTGATGGAAATTAAATTCCGGCGACCCCAAGGATCGTATTAATGGATAAAAATAAATTATATCTATTCTGTAATGCTAATTAGAAAGGACTGTAAATATATATATCTTCAATAACCCAGCAGGGAGACCAAATACCGTGCTGTATTTACCTTAAAAATGAGTGAGTAGCCCTTTAAATCTTGAATGACAGTCACTCTACCATAAAAAATAGAAGGATACCTTAAAAACGAATTGGAGACAGACGAAATAAAGTTCTGAGAGGAAGTTTAAGGTTTTAACTGTAATTTTTAGTAGGTAATAAAGTCAATTTACATAGAGAATGTGCTACATGGTTCAGATAATAATAATAATCATAGTACAATACATCACTATAATTTAGAGTATTCAATTGTTCCAATATGGATCCGAACTGCCCCTCTTCACAGCATCTTCCTGGCTTATACTGCATCTGACGTCAGTTGTTGATAAACGTTCATTGGCTGAATAGATAGTTCATTTCCGCAATATCCACGGTGGTGCTGGTTGTCGAGCACTCATTGGACCAGCACATGGATGATGAGACTGGTATCGTGACATCTTCCTTGGTTCCGTCATTGATGGCCATAGACCGGGAAAGCACAGAGGCTGGCGTTGCTATGGCAACCTGAAGATAACATTCTTTCCCTGCAAGCTGTGAACTCTTCGACAGAGAGAAATGGCCTGCTATCTACTTTCTCACTAGGCACCAAGGTCAAATACATGTCTCAAATCAAAATAGACCTCTCAGTATGGCAAGTTAACTTGACTGGGGAAAGTCTAATAGAGACAGTGAATCTGAACTTGGCGTCCGGAAACCCATAATATAAGTATGATAATAATATAAAGGATAATATAGGGCTGAGATGATTAGGCACGTGGATGGTGACATGACATAAATAGGATAAGGAGAACAACCCGGAGTAAACAGGCAGTAGGCTAAGAGTAAAATTATAAAAAGGGCAAGATGACCAAATATGACCTATATGGAACACGGTCTGGGCCCAAGTTCTATCTGAGTTGACCAACAGAATATGATGGAGTGGCCAACTTGACATGACGTGTAAACAACATGTCAGAATTTATCTATCAGTCGCCGTTTGATGCGTATGCGCCGTGCCAGCGTATGACGTAATGACTACTTGTGCTTGATATGGCAGTGGTGTCAGATTACATACATGTGTATACATGTATACATAGGGGCATTACCTTTAAAGGTGTAGTGAAATGAAAAATATGATTTTCACACTTTTAGACCATATCCGTGGTCATCATATGGGCATACCTAACAATGGATGCCAAAAAAATGGGCAAATTCTCATTTTTGTGTGTTTTTATATAAAAAGTCCATACAAATATATTTTGTATTACTTCCTGAAAACGAAAACGTGCTGCGTGATGACGTGTCGAGGCCCACATCGATAAAAGCCTATAAAAATGAAGCTCACCCGTTTAATTCCCCATATGTGCGCATCCGTGCAGCACAGCTGCTACTGATTACAGAAGTCCTCCGTTTTTGTTCCCATTCAAGATATCATCCAGACAGTGTATTACTCGGTTTCAACTTAATCATCACGCTAAAATATGTATCTGAAAACATTATAGGGTAGAAATAAGCCACATAACAGTAAACTGGTACAGTTTACTGTTATCTGATTTGTAAACAAACACACACAGCATGCTGTGGCCTTGTGGTTAGAGTGTCCGCCATGAAACTGGGAGATCGGGGGATCGATCCCCGGCCGGGTCATACCAAAGACTGTAAAAATGGGACCCAATGCCTCCCTGCTTGGCACTCAGCATCAAAGGGTTGGATTGGGGGTCAAATCTACTAATCAAATGATTCCCGAGCGCGGCGCATGCTGCAGCTCACCGCTCCTTGGCTGCGGCTCACCGCTCCAAGAGATGGGTCAAATGCGGAGAACAAATTTCACTGCGGTAACGTGTATGACTTTGACTTTGACTTTGCTGCGTATAGCATAGCTACCGTCCCTAGCTACCGTCCCATCGCCTGAAGGGATGCGACGCTCTGATTGGTTCAGAAACTTCAGACCGGTGTTTCAACTTGAAACCGTTTGAAACTTCAAAATAAAATGTCCACCATTTCCGTTGCACTGCACCTTTAATTCTCCCGACACTAAAACATATCGTCATTACGTCACCATCGAAAACCAATTACACCCTGGCATTGGGTCCTTTAATCCACATCTTTATTACATCATCATTACAAATTACATATACATACATACATAGAGGCATTTCCTTTCCACCTTTCACCTTTCCTTTAATCCACCCGACACTGATCGACATACACGTCACCATCGAAAGCCGATTAATCCACATCTTTATTACGTCATCATTGAGAGCTAGTTATACCAGTTATACCTGACGTCATATGCTGCTACGATACATACGCATCAAACGGGGCATACGCAAAGTAACCACAGTATACCGCTAATCAACTTACAAATACATATACATATACATAGAGGCATTTCCTTTAATTAACCCGACACTGATCGACATATACGTCACCATCGAAAGCCGTCTCTTACCATACTTAACAATACTACTTTACCTCCAAAAACTAGGTACGTAGCAAATAGCTAAACCTAATAATTCAATATTTCAAACGTTCTTTCACAGAGAAGCTGAGATTTGACTTTTTGTAGCGGTCGACAGTACTCTGCTTGCGCACTAGTAGGCCATTTATGGCCTACTTTTGTGCAACAAGCAAGTAGGCACTCGACAGAGTGCAGTTCTAGTTTCTGTTAGTTTTGTGAACACACAATACAGTTTCAGTTTAGTTATCGTTTTTCTATTTATTTTTAGTTTGTATTTAGTTTCAGTTAACTGAAATGTTTTTTTTATTCTACTTTTCGTTTTTTAGTTAGTTTTAGTTAACTGTTATAACCTTGGTTCACATACACGAAGTGGTGGCTCGTTGTGAGCTTGTAGATTTCTCATGTTCTGCGGAAACATTCGGTGCGGATAGAGGGGACAAAGAGTCAACACTATTCATGTTGTTTTTAAGTGAGGGAATTATTACACGGAAAGGAAGAGAAAGAGGCTGTTAGTTTGTCGTGGTTCTGTGTCTTTTGGTTGCTCTCTAGAGGCCATTTCCAGCTATGTAGTCCTTTGTTTGTGTTATCTCCCTGTTGTTTAGTTATTTACTTAGTAGTGTGTTTGTGTTACACAGTGTGTCTCGTGCCTTTCATTTGTGATTTCTGGACCCTAAAGCCTTTGGCGAATTTGTTCTTCAGTTTGATTATTCTTTAGGTGTTATTCTTGTGTCGGATTTTCTTCCTTTTTGAGTGGTGCAAACAACTCCAACAACCAGCTTTTGAGTGGTGCAAACCACTCCAACAACCAGCTTTGTCTGTATGTTCGTGTACCTGTCCACTCAAAAAAGGAGCATGGTTGCTATGGTTAGTGTGTGACGTCACTGCACCACTCAGTTCACACAGGTGTGATTTTTGTATCTTCCGACTAGTGTTTGGAATAATTGCGACTGTTTTGGATTTATACTATTGTGACTCTCTTGTTATACTTTAGCTATTGAAAAATAGCAGATCTACAAGCTCATAGCACGGCACCGAGTGCCACACTAAGAGTCTACAATTTTTGAAAAATCGTGAAAATGTGGCGCAAATCTTGTTCTTTCAGAACGAACTAAAATCTTTTCTTCTGGGGGGGAGGGGGGGAGGGGGGGTCCCTGGAACAACATAATTTTCAGGTGGGGGTCGGTGGCCAAATACAGATCATTCTGGGGCTCCTTGATATGAAAACGTTTGAGCACCACTGACATAGAAACATGGGTTTTTCAGAAAACCGTCAGTGTTTAGAAGGCCCTTTTCATTTCTTGTGGGACTTAAATCTGACAAACATCTTAGAAAACAGAGACACGCCGTCCTTAATGGAACAGAACAGTCTCCGCAGCACTTGGGTCGTCATGCCTTTCAGTGTGCCGAAGGTGCTCCTCTCGGCCAGCAGGTGGTGCTGCTGCGGCACGACTGGCTCCGCCGCTCTCCCCTGCTTGAAGCGCAGTCCGCAGTAGCCACACGTGCCCACCTCGCTGTTGTCCAGGTTGATGTAGACCCTGGGGTCTACATCACCCTGGGGTCGCCGCCTCCCCCGTCGCAGCACGCCACCCCCTTAAGGCTATGTTACTCTTGACTTACTGCCGACGCATGAAGACTGCAGTGCACGGGCTGTCGACTTCTGCAAAAATAAGAGCGATTTTGCTACTCACCAATAAAAGGCGAAAGCCTACTTTCCTTTAGTGTGGATGCACTCTGAGCCCCCCGCCACACGGGAAAGTAGGCTTTTGCCGCTACAAAACCGTCTTTGTATTGGTGAGTAGCGAAATCGTTATTTTTGTTCTTTTTAGTCCACTCATTTCAACATTTGACTGTGTCGAGAGCTAGTATGACTGGATACACCAAGAAAGAAATAACTTAGAACAGACAGACAGGATTTGCACAATTTATCATGTCAAAATATATATATTTGGAAAACATAATTTATGCTTGTTGATGTTATGTATTTAATCAATAATTTACGAAATACAAGATTATGTCTGATGAATTTAATTTGAAGGACCGTCACCCCAATGGAAACAAGCCATAGTGCTTTCTTAGGCCTGACTCACACCTTTCGATCTAGCATACAACATTGATGCATGCTAGATGTACAGTATGAAAGGGTTTGTTTACATCTTGCCCCAATGCATTTCCAATGGAAGTCACATGGTTTGACACAACATTTGTGTTGTACGGCTTTCGGCTGTGTTTCGACTGCCCCCCACCCCCTCATACAACACAAATGTTGTGTCAAACCATGTGACTCCCATTGGAAATGCATTGTGAGCTTGCATCAGTCAATAAGTCTCATGCATCAGCTATACATCAATCTGTTGTGAAGGTGTGAGTCAGGCCTAAGACATTTTATTACATGGCTTGGTTGAATGCTTGATTCTGATTGGTCAATCGCTTAATTCAGCGGTGAATTATGTGTCGATAATGACCGCTGCCTAATCAAACCCTCTGAGCACCAGCTGCGCAGCTGCGCCCCGCTTGATTTACTGCTGTTTCCAACATGACAGCCATGTAAACACACACACACTAGTGACACACAATGTCATTTACAGCTAAACATTGCTCTTAAAAATGTTTTTGAAAACATTTGAGTGAGAAATAGACGAAGCAGGACCCGGAAATGGATTCTATTTGATCAACTCACTTCCTTGTTTTCCGACAGTCCTGCAGCTGCAGACGCAGCCAGCGCGAACTTATGGAATACTTTTTTTGTTGTGTTTTGGGTCAATGTATTAATTTATGTTAGTTAGCCATGTAATAAGCGGGATAATATCTGGCTAGGTGGTCATTGTATATCTAGCCAGATACTATCCCTAGTTATATATTGAACTGTATGTAGGCTACTTTACTGCATGTGCTCTTTTCTGCAAACTGTTCATAAAGTATAATAAGTATTCAATCAATCATTTCAGATTCAAAGACTGAGTAATGTTGAGTAATATAATGGAATGAAAGATACTGTACAAAAAACATGTTATGGTGAAAACAAATTGCCAAATTGCCTTAACAGACGACGTCACACTGATATAGCCTATGTTTATTTATCAGTGTTGTTCAAGTTACTTTTAAAAAGTAATTAGTTATAGTTATAGTTACTAGTCTGAAAAAGTAACTAATTACTTTACTAGTTACTAAATTATGAAAGTAACTAGTTACTAGTTAGGGGAGAACGGGGTAAGATGAACCACTTTTTGCTTAAGTTGTCCTGGAAGCAAGGCAAAATGAGATGGCAGTAAAATCTAATGCTCTACCCATATTTCAGGATGTCTTCTATCAATTGAAATGATGAGAAAGCATCTATGACAAAGGGCCATGAAAATATGACCTTTTTAAAAAAAGTGGTCATGTGGCTCAATTTGCCCCAGGTAAGGGGTAAGTTGATCCAAGTCGAGGGGCAAGTCGAACCACATGATATTTTAATGTTAAAAGCTTATACATGAACATATAATGTATTCACTTATCAATAATAATATAACAGTTTTCCCTTTTGAAAATAGTCTTATTTATTTGTTTATTTATTATTTAAACAATATTAAAGGATCGGTTCGCCACTATAACATGGCATTTGTCATGCTTTAGTATGATATCCGTTCATGAAAAAAATATAAATATTTTCATTTGGCGATACAGTGACTGACAACGGCTCATGTAACGAGCCGAGGAACGGTGTGCTCATTTCCTACATTACCCACAGTGCATTGCACGACAGACAGACAGGCAGCCCCAGGCCCCCAGGAAGTTGAAAGTTTCTCGTGTTGTTGTTTGGAGTTGAAAGCAATAGAAGTAATAATAGCTATTATTACATGGCTTGGTTGAATGCTTGATTCTGATTGGTCAATCGCTTAATTCAGCGGTGAATTATGTGTCGATAATGACCGCTGCCTAATCAAACCCTCTGAGCACCAGCTGCGCCCCGTTTGATTTACTGCTGTTTCCAACATGACAGCCATGTAAACACACACACACACACACTAGTGACACACAATGTCATTTACAGCTAAACATTGCTCTTAAAAATGTTTTTGAAAACATTTGAGCGAGAAATAGACGAAGCAGGACCCGAAAATGTTTTCCGACAGTGCTCCAGCCCTGCAGCTGCAGACGCAGCTAGCGCGAACTTATGGAATACTTTTTTTGTTGTGTTTTGGGTCAATGTATTAATTTATGTTAGTTAGCCATGTAATAAGCGGGATAATATCTGGCTAGGTGGTCATTGTCGGGAGATAATTCACCGACAGGGAGTTTAACCACCGAGGCGAAGCCGAGGTGGTTACATATTTAGCGGTAGTAATAGAGGGTATGCGTGTGACATCATCATCAAACCAGGAAGTTATGCAGGAACGCCTACTGAGTGTCAAAAAACTACTTTCTGGCCTTGACAGCCCATACATCCAAACAGAAAAGTCATATCTGATTGCATTAAACAACATTAAACAATGTTAAACTCACTTTGCCTGTTGCTTTGCCACTCGATTTGCCACTCGATGTGCCATTCACTTTAAGCATGCGCATACTCTCTATATCTATAGTAACAGCAGTAGTGGTGGTATAGTAGTTAGTAGCCTAGTCTCTGGTAAGTAGCGGTAATAGTAGTGATTTCGAACGTGTGTCGGTGGTGAAAGTATCCGTGCGGCGGACTCGAGATGCCACTGGCTGGCTTTGTTTTTAGAACTCGTTATGACGAAAATACAGATGCAATCATCCAGCTGTACTCTGTACTGTACTCGAACCACTTTGGGTGTGCAGTGAACATTTCACCACCGCAGATATCTTCCAGTTCGACCGCAATCTAATGGAAGAATTGACGCGGATCATCATCATCATCGAAGCAGAACAGAGGTATGTCGTAATAAACTAAAGCTACGACCACATGCATTTCCTTTCAAAATACATGGTTGTTGTTACACGTGGTTGTTGTTGTGATGTCTATAAATGAATTTGACATACCGAGTGTCTCTGATGCTTACAGCTAAAGACCTTTTTTGCTGTTTGTAACTGGAACACCCTCCACATAAACACCACCATTTTTCCTAGCTCTGGTCCATAGCCTTGCTCTGCAGAAGGCTATGGACCAGAGCTACATTTTTCCATATCAAGCTGCAAACTACAAACCAAACATAAAAGCATTTAAAACCGGGAAAGCATCTGTATTAGCATTGGCTATTCAAAAATAGCAGATATACAAGCTCAGTGCGTCACTTGGTGCCGTGCTGCGAGATTGTAGGCTACATTTGCTATTTTTCAACATTTTTGCAAAAATGGCCCATAATTGCATAATACTTTATTTGATGCAGGAGCTGAGGTCTCGGTGGCTGTCTTCGACTGAAGAGATGAAGAAGTGGCTTTCAAGGAACTCCCATGAAGTATACAGTATATTATATAGATACAATTTACTTTGTATGTTGCTGTTGTACACAATCTGGATTGATAAATCAATGTGATCTAATCTTCAAATATTAGACATGTACTACTCCTAAGCCTTTACCTATATTGTCGTGCTTTTACTGAAGTACATTTTAAATTCTGGACTTTTACTTGTATTTCTATATAGCAATATTGATACTTTTTCTTCTGGGATTCTTGCACACTGTCTGATTTTTGTAATCTGAGTAGAGGACAAACTTTGCCTGTGTGGCCATGTTTTTTAAACCTTATGTTACAGTACAATAAAACACATTCACTGAAATAAAGTCAGACTTATTTCCATTGTGGTCTTGTTGAATGATTTGTATCACCGTGGCCTTTGATGCAATATCATGACAGTTTGAGCCTGAACGAGTATTAGGAATTGGTCAAAATGTATAAATACCATACGCCTACATGAGATAAAATAAAACAAACTTGACATCAAATCAACTATCTTTTAATAGTACTGATTTACATACATCTACAGATATATATAAAAACAGGGGTCTATGGTTGAACTGGAAACTAACAAACTAGATGTTCTATAGTCAGAGGTCACTGAGACAGGTGGTTTTTTCAGGCTTTCTGCATGATGACACGTCGCTGGAGCTGCTTCTGGCCAGGACAGGAGACAGGACAGGAGCAGACGCACATGCTGTGGTGAGAGAAGACGTAGAGTCAGTAATGGTGAAAGCACTCAAGGATTACTGGAATGGACGATTGAGTGTGTAGGCTATGTACAGGGCCGCTTTAAGGGTAGTGCGAGTGGTGCGGCCGCACAGGGCCTCGCGCATGCGAGGCCTCGCGCTAGGCAGTGTTTTTTTTTTAAAGAAACAATAATCGCATCGCAGCCCGTCGCAGTTGATTTTTCACCTATTTAAGCTGCGGTCGGTTTGGAGCCGCCCCCCCCCAGGGGGGCCTCCGACGGCCGCGCGTCGCCTCCTCCTCCTCCTAACCGGCGTCACTTATTCATCCTCCCGTTAAGCAACGCCCGGCCGTCCGGTCGTGGGGCCCCCTGTTGTCCCCCTTTGCGCTGCGCAGTGCCGTGCTAGCTTGCGCTGCAGAATTAGAGCAGATCTACAAGCTCACAATGCGTTGCAGCGCGACGCGTTGTGAGCTTGTAGATCGGCCGCGCGACCGCGCAACGCAGTCGAATTATACACTGAAGTATGTATTAATTAATTAATTAATTAATTCAAAGGGTCTCGCACAGGGCCTCGCATTTCTCCCAGACGCCTCTGGCTATGTACAGTATGTTTCATGTGATACAATACTGTTAAGTTTACTGACCAAATTAGTAGGTAGGCTACAACTGAGTATCACATATCAATCATAATAATAAGCAGACTTGGCAACCTGACAGTAGAAAGTAACAGTAAATAACTTGGGGGTCATTATTCTGAATTGAATTTTAATTCACACAATCATGTTACCAATATTGCCTTTTTTCACCTTTAGAAATATTGTATGGCCCAGGCGGTGGCGTAACCGTCTGGGCACCCGACTGGTAATCCAGTCGCAGTGTGCCGCGGGTTCGACTCCCGAGCCCGACACGGCCTTTACTGCATGTCTTCCCCCATCTCTCTCCCGTTTCCTGTCAGCCTACTGTCTGTCCCTTCAAAAACCAATAAAAGGCGTAAGCCGCAAAAAAATATCTGTAAAAGAAAAAAAAAAAAAAAAAGAAATATTGTATGAATCAGAGCCTGTCAGTCATTAGATGATGCAAAAACATTGATCGACGCCGTTGTTTTTTCTGGGCTTGATTACTGCAATGCACTTTAGTCTGGACTGCCAAAGAAAACAACTGACAGATTACAACTTGCGGCAGCCAGAGTTTTAACTAAAACTAAGAGTGTCACGGCATTGGCTTCCGGTTGTTTTTAGGATTGATTTTACAATTATTTTACTTGTTTATAAAGCCCTACATGACTGCCTGCCTAGAAATGTCCCAAACCGCCCCCTCAGGTCCTCACAGCTGGCTTGCTCGATGTGCCTAACAAATGGCAACAAAAAAACACAGTGAAGCAGTTTTCAGCTTCTACGGGCCGACGGCGTGGAACAAACTCCCACTGTACCTTTGACAGGCAGTCTCTAGACATTTTTAAAGCACAGCTCAAGACCTACTTATACACTCTAGCTTTTAGATGTATTCATGTCCTCACTATTGCATTACTGCCATTTCAATGTTTTATGCCTTGCGTTTCTTTTTTTTCACCATTGCTCTGTAAAGCACTTTGAGCTGCATTGCATGTCATGAAAGGTGCGATACAAATAGTTGTATTATTATTAATCAGTGCACTGCTTGTGTAATTTGTACAATGTTGTCATCAGTTTTATAGTATAGTTTCAGTTTGTTGATTCTTTTGATGCAGTAATGATCTTTCTTTTTCTTTTGAGATATTACAAAAGGTTAAAAGTCAATTCACTGTCATCTAGTGTGATTTACAAATACAATTCAATACTACAGTGTGAAACCGTCTGTGTGAGACACAGTAGGCCTATAGTATAAATGACAGTATATTTACTACATTTTACAGGACTTTGGTTGACCACTGGTCTTTGTAAAAGCATATATAAATATGTGAACCTTTATTGAAAATGATATGCCCTTGAGACGTGTCATCTAGTTTTCTAGGGGGTCAAACAAAATACAGCAAATACAGTAATGTGCTTTATGTATAAAGTTTGAGTTGAGTATGTATGGCTCACCATCAGTCCATCAAAGACATCTTCAGCTTCATCAGCCTTCTGTACCCATCTGGGCTGACCTAATGGACACAGGTATAACACTTGAATGTTTGCATTGCTAGCCCTGAAACATACAAGCCCATGCCCATGGCTAACATTGCTTCAGATGGCATGCCATACAGTTTTGAATTGAATGAATGAATAGAGGTGACGTCTGTGTGTGTGGACCCAACAATACATGTAGCAGACATAGTATAGCCTTCATGGTCCCAGACAATACTCATCTGCCAAGAGAAACGAAAGACATAGTCAAGACAGCCCGAGCAGACTGTCATTCAGTTTGTCACCAACATGATATCATGTGAGTACTTCATTCCATTCAATCTTGACTTTAGTCTTTTAGTTCAACACAGAGCATCTAGCTGGGAAGTGAACTCTGCTGTTTTCACTGACATCCATTTTCACTTTTATTCATTTAATTGTCTTTTTTATCTAGCAAATGGAAGCCCAGCCTGAAACAAAAGTAATAATACGTATATGTATCATTTGTATAATAATACCTATAATAATAATAGGATTTACAAGATTACAAGGCATATTTGAAGGCCATAATCAATAATGAGTTTAAATGGTCCTTATTGTAAAGTTCAACTCTGTTCCACTCCAAAGGACATACAAGGACGCAACTCCAATTTCCAACTCAATCCAATGATTTTTTATTTTCCAACTTTTACACTCAGTGTTGGCTTCATTGGTGATTGGCTGGTCATTTCAGTTAGGTTGAAAACCTTCGAACACAAGGAAACAAAGATTAACAACATTGCCAAATAACAATCCTTTCAAACCAGGTTCTCTTTTTAACCACTTGATTTTAAACATTACATGTATTTTCAAATAATTAAGTCTTTAACAGTGTTTTAAGAAGTGTTTAAACAATGAACACCTTAGTCAACATTTCAAACAAATTAAACATTTCAAATTACTTTACCCTTTAAGCTTGGATAAAGGAATAAGGATTCAAGTTAAGTAAGCATCTAGCATTTTAAATTGAATAAGTAGTTAATGAAAATAGCTGAACTTTAAGCTTGTAGATCAGCTCTAATTGAACAAGGCATTTTTAAACCTTTAACATTAATTGTCCACGTCTTTAGTAGTCTTTCAAATTCTTAAATCATTTTAACATTTATTCTTTTGTAAAGATACTTTTAAACATGTCAAACAGAAATGAAGGCAATACTGCAGTGTTAATGTGTTCCTTCCCCACTTCAAACGGAAACAGTTTAACCTACTATTCACAATTAGCCTGATTTTAACCACAACTAACAGTACTGCAGTGCATACATAAGTGTAAATAAAACAATACAACATCACCGACCATTGGCGTCTTTGGAGGTAGAACCCAAGAGTAGTCTTTGCTGTTTGCATCCGTTTGTTTTCTGAGAATGAGAACCTCCATTCCTTTTAAGGTGCTCCTAATCAAGTAACGAGCAGCCATCTTGCTGCTGCATTCTGGGAGATGTAGTTTTTTGAGGTCTGGGATGTCATGCTGACCATATTTGTGGTCTCATTTCTGAGTTTTGACTCAACACCTCCCACTTGAGCTCCTGGGTTTCCAAACACAGAGATCACAAGCCTTCACACCTTTGGCTCTGGTTTGGTCCATTTTCTTGAGTCTGGTTCTCTTGAGTCTGAACCTTTTGAGCCTGGTCCTTTTCTTCAGCCTGATCCTTCTCTTCAGCCTGCCCCTTTTGAGCCTGTGAGGAAGAGGTGCACAGTCATGTTTTTCACCAGTCAACCCAGGTTGCTTGGGTAATGGGGCCTCCCACTTCGACTGGTTTGGGGCCTCCCGCTTCTTTGGGGCCTCCCACTTCGACTGTTCTGGGGCCTCCCACTTTGACTGTTCTGGGGCTTGGCACTTCCTCTTCAGCCTCTGCTTGGCAGCTCGATCCCAGGCAGTGACCCTCACCAGCCTGGACAGGCCGATGAATGCTCTCACCTCCACCAGCTCCACGACCCGGCCAGTGTGTTTCCTTCTTGGAGGCCTTACCTCTTTAACTTCACTCTTTTGAGTTTCCTGAGTGGCCAGTAGGTCTTCCGTCTGCTGACTCACCCCTTCTTGAGCTCTTTTCAATGTAGCTGAGAATGCCTCCCCCTGGGGCTTGTCCACACTCTCTCCGGCATGGGCAGCATCCTCTCCAGCCGAATCCATAGGCCACTCCTCCACTGGCGACCTCTGGAGCAGTGTAGAATTCTCCTCCATATCTTCAGGAGTGCCCACTCTTCTTATGATGACGGTTCTGTCATCAGTCTGAGTCTCCGTCTCCTCCTGAACCCCGGCTGCCTCGGTTGTTGGACTGGCATTTGCGATCTCCATCCTCTGTGGAGTGGCAATTTCAGATTTTCTCAATTGAAGCATGTTGTAGGATGAGGTTAGGCCCTCAACTCTTCTGTCCAATTCATCCTTGGATTCCACAGGGAGCCAAGTCTCCCATATGGACATGGTTGAGATGGCCTCTTCTATCCACTTGTCCAAAATATTGAGGTGCACTTCATAGCCATCTAAATAGACACCTTCAACCGGTACATTCTTCGCTGCCTCATCTGCCTCTTCGGCTCTAAGGATTGCCCTTCCAAGTTCCGTCTTGCCATACTTCGACCATAGGATTGGCTGAACAATGTCTCTTATTTCTGCCAGCTTTGTTTCAGCTTCTTTTGCAGTGCCTTTGATGTCGGCCTCTTGCTTTTCATTAAGAGCTGTTTCTCCATCAGCCTCCAGTCCAATTCTGTAGTGATCATTGGCATGGAGCACTGCACTGAAACAGTCTGAAAGTTTAATAAACTCCTCTCGTAACTCTAACTGAAGCATGCCGTCTGCTACCCTTGAGATATAATATGCTTGTTTGGTGAAGCGGCTCTTCGCCGTGGTCCTCTCCTTCTTGAGATCCTTGACCATCTCTTCAGCCATCTTGATTTCCTTCCACGTCAACAGTATATCTGGTCGGAAGCCGTTTATCTCCCTCCAGCTGCTAGCTGTGGTTTTCAACTGTAAAGTTCAACTCTGTTCCACTCCAAAGGACATACAAGGACGCAACTCCAATTTCCAACTCAATCCAATGATTTTTTATTTTCCAACTTTTACACTCAGTGTTGGCTTCATTGGTGATTGGCTGGTCATTTCAGTTAGGTTGAAAACCTTCGAACACAAGGAAACAAAGATTAACAACATTGCCAAATAACAAATGATAATCCTTTCAAACCAGGTTCTCTTTTTAACCACTTGATTTTAAACATTACATGTATTTTCAAATAATTAAGTCTTTTAAACAGTGTTTTAAGAAGTGTTTAAACAATGAACACCTTAGTCAACATTTCAAACAAATTAAACATTTCAAATTACTTTACCCTTTAAGCTTGGATAAAGGAATAAGGATTCAAGTTAAGTAAGCATCTAGCATTTTAAATTGAATAAGTAGTTAATGAAAATAGCTGAACTTTAAGCTTGTAGATCAGCTCTAATTGAACAAGGCATTTTTAAACCTTTAACATTAATTGTCCACGTCTTTAGTAGTCTTTCAAATTCTTAAATCATTTTAACATTTATTCTTTTGTAAAGATACTTTTAAACATGTCAAACAGAAATGAAGGCAATACTGCAGTGTTAATGTGTTCCTTCCCCACTTCAAACGGAAACAGTTTAACCTACTATTCACAATTAGCCTGATTTTAACCACAACTAACAGTACTGCAGTGCATACATAAGTGTAAATAAAACAATACAACATCACCGACCATTGGCGTCTTTGGAGGTAGAACCCAAGAGTAGTCTTTGCTGTTTGCATCCGTTTGTTTTCTGAGAATGAGAACCTCCATTCCTTTTAAGGTGCTCCTAATCAAGTAACGAGCAGCCATCTTGCTGCTGCATTCTGGGAGATGTAGTTTTTTGAGGTCTGGGATGTCATGCTGACCATATTTGTGGTCTCATTTCTGAGTTTTGACTCAACACTTATAGGTGTCTTGAAAGTATATTATTATTATTATTATTTCTTTAAATAATTACAGTTGAAAAAGTTGTTCACTCCAATAAAAATGACCTATTTCCTATCCATACACAGCCCATGCATTCATGGAGAATTGTTTAGTTTCTGTAGCATTCTCCGCCGGTCATCAAATTAACAGCTCAGGAATGAGAAAACAAAATAAATCTCCATGAATTCAAGGCTTCATGGTGTGTGTAATTCAGAGAAAAGAAGTCGTTCTTTTGGGTGAACTAGATCTTTCAAAAATAGCAGATCTATGCCACGCTATGAGCCGAGCTTGCACTATGCCGAGCTTGTAGATCTGCTATTTTTTTTTAATCTTGAAAATGTGGCAAAATCTTTGAATATATATTCTTTCAGAGCGAACGTTTTTTTAACTCATCTTTGCTTCTGAGGGGTTCCTGGAACAACATATTTTCAGATGGTGGTCGGCGGCCAATTACATACAGTTTTTGGGGTCCTTGACATTGAAAAAGGAACAAACACCCGCACACTGTCTTCAAATGCAGTGAACCAACTTTTAATAGGGAAACAGGAAATAGGGGTCCTTGACATGAAATATTGAACACCACTAATTTATATTAGGATAAATATGCGCGACTGTAAAGACGAAACGGAAGTGGTGAGGAGGCTCCACTTCCGCTGTATCCGGATACTCATGAGACCTTTTTCGTTAGCGTGTATGATGAAGCGTTTGGAAATCGCGGAGGCAAAAGTCTGGTAACGCGAGACTACGAGTCAAGTGGTTAGAGTATGTCTGAATGTTTGAAACACAAAATGATCACCCAGGATTATCTCCCGGCCAGGTTGTCCAACCTCAGGCACGGCAGCTATGACAGGCCATCATTTAAAAATGAATTCATTCACAAATACAATGAGAATATATAGCTATAGCTTTTGACCAATTAACCCTTTAGTCTAATAAACACATGGACATCACATGTTCATACCTGCTGTTGGTTCCAGATGGAGACGTGATCCTGTACTTCCTGTGAAGGAGGGAAGTGATGTCACACTCCGCTGTCTGTCCAAAGACCAGCGAACTGTTGTCCCATCCTCTGAAATCCACGCAGCTGATTTATATAAAGGTAAATCCCTCATCAGGGCGGAGCCTACAGGACACATGGCCATCCTCCATGTGAACAAGTCTGATGAAGGACTGTACAAGTGTTCCATCTATGGCCGTGGACAGTCACCAGAGAGCTGGATGATAGTGACAGGTGAGATAGTCATGCAAGAAAGAATGCTGAATAAATCATACAAGGCCAATATATATATATATATATATATATATTTTTTTTTACATTTATCACGTTTTGTGTGCACGAACCACAGTGACTATGGCCGGTGCACAAGGCCAAATTTCCGGGACCACCGTGCGGCCTGTGGGGGCGTGAAAATTCAGGGGGCAGACTCTACATGTCGACTCTTCACGTGGACACCAATTGTTCGCCCATCAGTCCAACGGATGACCCACACTGATTTTTTTCTCTTTGTTTACATTTTTAGGGTCCTATCTTGCAGTTCAAGCATAATTCCACAGGATGGCAGGCTATGAGCCAAAACTATTAGAACTGTGCTCTGTGTACACCTCCCACAGTATGCTATGGGAAACAACGTTTCTGATCTAGTGACCTCCCGTGGACCCTCTCGAGGCTAGGCTAGCCTAGTCCAGCCTAGTGCAGCCTAGTGCAGCCTAGTACAGCCTAGTCCAGTCTAGTACAGCCTAGTCCAGCCTAGTGCAGCCTAGTCCAGCCAAGTCCAGCCTAGTGCAGCCTACTCCAGCCTAGTACAGCCTAGTCCAGCCTAGTCCAGCCTAGTGCAGCCTAGTGCAGCCTGCTCTATCGTGTCAATGGTCAGGACTGATGGTAAAGTACTATATCCTAGAAATGTTCATGTAAAACTATTGGCCGTGCACACAAACTCCTGTAAAAACTATTGCCCATGTACACAGTGGTTATTTCAAGTGCGAGGAACTACAGGGCTGACAAGAGTCTAGTACAGCCTAGTACACCCTATTCTAGCCCTTTCCAGCCCGATACAGCCTAGTACAGCCGCAAATACCCCACTCTCCAAGTCTATTCTCCCACTAGGTTGGACTAGGCTAGACGTGGGTGTACATGGCTGTAATAGACTCTACTGGGCTTTAATATGCTGTTTTCGGCTCTAGTAGACGGTGCTAGGCTGTACTAGGGTCTATTAGGCTGTACGAGGCAGTATAGTACTATACCTAGAAATGTTCATGTAAAACTATTGGCCGTGCACACTAACTCCTGTAAAAACTATTGCCCGTGTACACAGTGGATATTCCCAAGTGCGATGAAATACAGGGCTGACAAGAGCCTAGTACAGCCTAATAGAGGCTATTAGAGTCTAGCACAGCCTAGTACACCCCATTCTAGCCTTTTCCAGCCTGATCCAACCTAGTATAGCCTAGTACAGCCACCAAAATACCCCACTCTCCAAGTCTATTCTCCCACTAGGCTGGACTAGGCTAGACGTGGGTTTACGAGGCTGTACTAGACTCTATTGGCCTCTAATAGGCTGTTTTCGGCTCTAGTAGACTGTGCTAGGCTGTACTAGGGTCTATTAGGCTGTACGAGGCAGTAAAGTACTATAGCGTATAAATGTTCATGTAAAACTATTGGCCGTGCACACAAACTCCTGTAAAAACTATTGCCCGTGTACACAGTGGTCATTTCAAGCGCGAGGAACTACAGGGCTGACAAGAGCCTAGTACAGCCTAATAGAGGCTATTAGAGTCTAGCACAGCCTAGTACACCACATTCTAGCCTTTTCCAGCCTGATCCAACCTAGTATAGTCTAGTACAGCCACCAAAATACCCCCCTCTCCAAGTCTATTCTCCCACTAGGTTGGACTAGGCTAGACATGGGTGTACATGGCTGCACTAGACTCTACTGGGCTCTAATAGGCTGTTTTCGGCTCTAGTAGAATGTGCTAATATTCATGTAAAACTATTGGCTGTGCACACACACTCATGTAAAAACGATTGCCCGTGTACACAGTGTCAGCCATCTAACTATGACCCCTCCCCTCCTAGTTAGGGATGCCAAAAACTGACCATCAGCCAAATCGATTAATCGACAGCTCTCCCAATTATTAATCGATTTATTGATACCCGCCCTCACATACCATTACATGTTGAGTGCTTTGATGGTTACAGTTGTATAATCAGTTTTGATTAGTAAACTTTGAGTGACAATCAGGATGGAAAATAAATGTATTTTGGATTTGGGAAGAGAGCTAGTGTGAAGTACTTGATATAAACAGAAAATGTTCAGTTGGACACACACAGAGAGAGAGAGAGAGAGAGAGAGAGAGAAGGCATGGTGTGTGTGTGTGTGTGTGTGTGTGTGTGTGTGTGTGTGTGTGTGTGTGTGTGTGTGTGTGTGTGTGTGTGTGTGCGCGCGCGTGCGTGCGTGCGTGCGTGCGTGTGCATGCGAGTGAGGAGCAGAGTAGCTTTGCTCAACTTTATTTATACTCTGATGAAGGTACATGTTCAGGGGTCATCGACATGCTGTGGTATACATTTTTGTCAATCTAATTATTTTGCCACGGACATACAAAATGAGTGGACAATAATATTACCAGAAACACATAAAGAGTAGTTGGATCTACTTAGGACCATAATAGTTCTGCAACTCTGAGAGTGTACAAATGGAACCAAATGGACCCTTACACCCATTTGGTTCCATTCGTACCCTCTCAGAGTTAAGGGGGTGCTTACAAATAAAACATTTGAGAACCACTTGTACTAATTGGACGCACGCACGCACGCACGCACGAACGTACATTTAGATGGCTATACTAGGCTGGATCTGGCTGGGAAAGGCTAGAATAGGGTCTACTAGGCTGTACTGGACTCTAATAGGCTCCATTAGGCTGTACTAGGATCTTGTCAGCCCTGTAGGTCCTCACGCTTGAGATTAGTTTTACATAGGCTATAGTACAGTAATGTCTCGTACAGCCTAATAGAGCCTAGTACAGGCTGTACTAGGCTATACTACGCTTGATCCGGCTGGAATAGGCTAGACTAGGGTGTACTACGCTGTACTGGACTCTAATAGGCTGTACTAGGCTCTTGTCAGCCCTGTAGCTCCTCACACTTGAAATTAACCACTGTGTACACGGGCAATAGTTTTTACATGAGTTTGTGTGCACGGCGAATAGTTTTACATTTCTAGGCTATAGTACAGTAATGTCTCGTACAGCCTAATAGAGCCTAGTCCAGCCTACTAGAGCTGAATACAGCCTATTAGAGCCCAGTAGTCTATAGTACAGCCCAGTATACCCACGTCTAGGGTATACTGTGCGTGCGTGCGTGCGTGCGTGCGTGCTAGGGCATTCACTTCTAGTCATTTTTACTAGTTGACTAGTTGCCTAGTTTACTAGTCGACTAGTCGACTAGTTGTTTAACTACCTATTATGTAAAAAATAAAATAAATTTAAAAAATAAACTTTTTTTTAAATAAATATTTGTACATTGAAAAACTGTGTACATGGTGACTACAACTATAATCTACCTGATCTTGAGGCCTACAAAATCGGGGAAAAAATATTTTTTTTTATTATTATTATTTTTTTCTTATCAACTAGTCAACTAGTACCAACAAGGTCGACTAGTGGATTTACTAGTCGACTAGTAAACTAGTCGATATAGCCTACCTTCAGAAGGACTGAAAAATCTGCAGGGTGCAGTAGAAAAAGCACTACTGCTCAAGGCGTCCACATGCCTGCGGCCACTGGAGAAACCTGAAGAGTGCCCAGACCTGTTGAAAGGAAAAGACACTTCGTCACAGGTATGTGCTCTAGATTTAAGCAATAAGCCACGAGAGGTTTGATTGAATGATTGATTGAAATATGTATTAACAGTTTGCAGAATGACAGTACATTTCAAGCACAAACTCAATACAAAGGCTGTTAACTGTGAGTGGATGACCCAATTAAGCATTACACTTGTTTCCAATAGGGTCCACCATGTTCAATTCATCAAAAACATTTAGAGACGTACAAATAGACACTTCTATATAGACAAAGAACAGAACAGGAATTCATCATAATGGAGGTAAAAAGGGAAAGGTCTCAGGTTACCAGGTATTTTACAATGGCTGGGAGGCGTATGGCCCTAGAATGGCTCTGTTGTTACATACATTGCAAAGTATTTCACATACTGAGCCATAGAACACCCAGGTTACTTTCTGTCCGGACGTAAACTTGGCGGCCTAAATGTGATAAATACAAAGGGAAAATTCACCCAGACGAGAAACAGGGAGCCTGACAGAAGGGCTAAGAAACCCTTAGAATTAGTCCACACTGACCTAGCAGGTCCCATGCAAACGACTAGCATAGGTAGATATGCTCAATCCTTTACAGATTACTACTCTGGCACCATGATGGTGTATTTTCTAAGGTCTAAGAGTGATGCAGTGCAGGCGACAGAACAATTTCTAGCAGATGTAGCACCGTACGGAGAAGTTCGGTGTATCCGATCGGATAACGGCACTGAGTACACTAGTAAAGAGTTCCAGGCACTGTTAATCAAAAACAAAATTAGACGTCCGCACCATACTCACCCCACCAAAATGGTACAGCGGAGAGAGGGTGGCGAACACTCTACGAAATGGGGAGGTGCTTACTGTTAGAAAGTAATTTACCAAATAAGTTATGGAACTACGCTGTACAGACAGCGGCTTATGTGAGGAACAGATGCTACAGCAGGTGGACAAAGAAAACACCATACGAGCTGTTTGCAAGGAAAGAACCAAACCTATCCAAACTGCAAAAATGTGGATCAGTGTGCTACGCTTACAAACAGCTAGGCAAAGGAAAGCTAGACTCTAGGGCCCTATTAAGCAAGTGGAATCTAATTACATATAATTTTACAGTTTTTAAGACGTGGGGGCGTGTGCAATGTCATATTACAATTATGGGCCAGGTAAGAAGCGCTTTCGACACCCCGTGGTGTGAGCAAAACGGCCTTGAATTAGTCATGGGAGTGTTTCAGGGAGTTTTGAGGCTTACCCAATGAACATGTCCGTACTATTCTCTTTACGACACCAGCTGATGTCCTCATGGAATGCGCCCTTTTCGGCAAGTGGTATTACATTTCTGCAGACTGGCACCATAGACATGACATGACTTTGTCACATTTGGGTTAATTATTCATATTGCACTGCATGCTGTCACCTTTATGCCTCAAAATAACAGATCCACAAGCTGTCACAGCCATGATGTGCATAGCTTGTAGGCCTATGTCTCTATTTTGTTAAGTAACTTGCAGTTTTCATTGGAAAGTCATTACAGCGGCGCAGCCATATGCTAAGGGAGGGAGATATACGCACATCATCACTTAATTTGTTTCTGTTCTAAGCATGAAAAACAGCTGTAAAAATCTTTATTCTAGTTGATTTGATTCATAAATGAATAACTAAGACTTTGAAATGGCACCTACCTATACCTTTCAGATCGGAATGGAACTGTGAGTAGATACGCAGCATTGGCTGGCAAATTGGCAATGCATGCGTAATGTTCCCAGAATCGTCTAACCCCCGAACATACAAGTTCGTTTGATATTGTTTAATTCGGTAAAAATAGAACCATGTACCATACAGCGAATGAAAGCAAGATTCCTAAGGAATATGGGGATTTTTACATTTTAAAAAACGGTTGAGAAATGAGAGAACCATGAGTGTTTATAATATCAAATATTATAAGAATAATATGAAAGACAAACGGGCTGTGAAGAGCTCAGCTCACCATCCCGACAAGGAGGAAATATAGCCTATAGTGCATGCACGTATATGCACTGACTGTTGCACACACGCTCTTTATTTGTTTCTATTGAAAAACACCAGTAAAATAACGTTTATTTTATTTTATTTAATTCGAGTCACGACGAAGGAATGAGTTGAAATGCCATACGTGCGCCATGCGTATTGCTGCGGCCCCAATGTTATGGTCTTCGCTCGTAGCATTTTATTGAAGAAGAATTGAGTCGGGTGTGATACAGCACATGAAAGCTAACTTCCCAGTGATTATGGAGATGTTTTAATTTTTTTAAAAGGTTGAGAAATGAGCGATATATGACCCTTTACAATCTCAACGTTTGAACGTTTGAGCCAGAAAGCTCGTCTCCTGCTGTTGCCATGTCTCATAGAAACAAGCAAATAGGTCTATAAACATACTCCCTAAAGAATCGCATATAACAGGGGTCTGCAACCTATTTTAAATGAAGTGCCATGTTTTTATTTTCTAGATAGTGAGTCTGCCATATCAAGATTCATTTTAATGACACCACATTAAAATTTCCAGCATATTTTGATTGTCCACAAATAAATAATGAATAAAGTTCTTCCTTCTTTTTACATATTTTCTTGCACATTGTTATAATGATCATTATAAATATATATCCCCCTGCAGTCAGAGTTCATAGTTTTAATGAATTAATGTGATGCATTGTGAGCTGGTAGATCTGCTATTTTCAAAAGTAATCTTTGAAAAAAGTGACAATTGTGGAATATTTTTGAAAAATGTTATTGAAACATTTAAAAACACAAATCTGTCATGGGGGTCACTGGCTTAGTTGGGCAAATGCATTCATCTGGGGGTCCTTGACATGGGAATGTCGCTGTGTGAGGATCACTGGTTTAAACAACATTAGGAGAAGTGCCCAAATAAGCACTTTAGAAACAAGAAAAGCAACCACAACTACCAATATTTACAAGCAACTTTACAGAAAAAGAAGCCGCTTATAATAAACAGCAAACAGACATGGCAACACTCCAGAGCCGCTCAAGTGTAAAATCAAACAGTGCTTTTTGCTTTTAAGACGTGGTCAGACCCAGGTCGAATCGGTATGCGCTAGTGTTTTTAGGTCAAGGGGCTTAATAGCAAATAGCGCAAAGCGAAAATAATTAACATATGGACACTCCCCCAATGCTAAATTATGCAGGAACGTGGTATTCCATATGAGTGAGCGTTCACCACGGCTTCCATAATACGAAAAGGCGCAGAGCGAGGCCCAAATCTGTATTACCGCATGGGTTTTTCCACTTGCTTAATCGGGCCCTAGGTGTGAGCAGGGTGTTTTCGTGGGTTATGATAAAAACAGCCCCGCCTACCTGGTGTACTACCCAGAAAAAGAGTGTAAAGGGAATTTTAGAATGCCAACTACAGTGCCAAATATATGCATTATTGTGTATTTATCTGCCTTTCATTAAGTCTCTTTATGCAGCTGTCAATCTAACAGCTGACTTGACTCCTCCATGCTGTCAGCAAAGGTATACTTATTTGTGTGTCACCCTTATCTTTAGCGCAGATCCTTATATGAACATTTTGTATAGCATCTCTGTTAAGACAAGACTATAAGGACTGTCTGAGGATAGGGATGAGGAGGCTGGCGCCCGGAGGGGCTGCTGGAACAGGCACGGAGGCCTGTTCCTCACTCTCTGTATATTGTTTCTCTGCTGAATCTTCTTAATAAATTCTCAATACTTCACCCTGAAGAACTTTGTCATTCCTTCATCTTTGGACGATTATTTAATCGTCCAAAGAAGAAGGTTCAGAAACACAGATTGGTGAAGTTCACAACCAAAACAGGAGCAGAAAAAGAAACACAAACGTGAGTCATACATGGGGTGTGGTAATGGGGAGCTACATCCCAAGGTCAATGATAACAGGGACATTTGTGTTGATGACAAGGATGAAAATGTACCAGATCAAGGTATGCAGGGTGGTGTTTCTGGGGCTTTACCTGAACAGACTGAGAGCACACAGCCGGGTAGAGTCACTGAGACTGTAAACAGGAACCCACTGAGAAACAGTGGCAGCGGTGGCCAGTGACGGATCAACCCCTCTCAAGGCCCTGGCGCTTCACCAAATCAAAAGGCCCTACAGATTCAGCCAATTAATTAATTAATTAATTAACATGCATGCATGCGTTTGTTTAGCGCATATCCACTACTGCATGCGCTGCCCGCTGACACACAAGACACAGCCGCACTGGGCACAGCCTTTCCAACTTCAGTCTCTGCTAAACTATTATGTAAGGACTAGGAGATTACTTTATGGTTATTAATACAGTCATTAACAGGAAACATGCAGCAGCATGTTTTGTCTAAATTGTCTTTGTGGCCAACAAATGTAGCTACATTTGCAAACAGTGCTGTTGGTCCATATAACATGTGTGATTGTGTGCACCGACAATGCCAATATGCCATATTAATATTAGAACGTTTTAAAGACAGATTAATTATTGACAACAATGCAACCAAGTTGTGGGTGCAACGTCACTGAAAACTTTCATAATAGCAAATTAGCAATTACAATAATTTACTCACGAGTGCTGAAATCGTGAAATGGAGGATGTAAGAACACACTTTTGTTGCATTAGAGCAGGGAATATGAAGTTTTGCGCCAAGGTCTTGTGTTTATATTCCTCTTACATAGGCTGTAGGCTATGTTATTGTCGCAGCAACAACACACGTTGGTCGGTCTGAGAGAGGGGGCCTTCCTGAGCGAGGGGGCTTCTGTCGCTTACTCGCTTCCCCGGAGGAGGAAGCGACGCGCAGCCGTCGGGAACCCCCCCAAGCCCCCTTGCTGCTAGTATCAGGCTGCTACAGAAACTCTCAGACGAGAAGACCAAAAACACTAGCGGGGGTTCCTGTGTTGCGTTATATTTTTCGACAGAAGCAACAGTTGTACCTATAGTCTCGTACCGGGCCCTGCAAGCTTCGGGCCCTGGCGCTTAAGCGCCACCTAGTTCCATTGTTAGTCCGGCTCTGGCGGTGGCCGAACGGATTGCGGAGCGGTCTTGATACCGGAAGGTCGCCAGTGGCAGCGGTGGCCGAACGGATTGCGGAGCGGTCTTGATACCGGAAGGTCGCCAGTTCGAATCAGCGGTCCGACACGTTAAAATTACCACCGCTGAAGTGCCCTTGAACAAGGCATTGAACCACTACGATGAAATGTTCTATGAGCAGGGCCTGGCTGGAAACAAGTTATTGAGCTTAGCCCAGATACCCTGGGTAAATATAGTAATCATTTCATTTCATTTCAAACAGGAGGAGACCAATTCACCTACAGGAGTTTGAGACTGAGGATACAGTGGACAAACTGGAAACATGCGTGGACTTTTGTTACAGAGCAGTATGTGACATCCCTCAAACTTACAGGGAAGCCATAATGTCAAACAGGTCAAAGCAGTGGAAAACTGCCATGGATGATGAGGTGAAATCACTGGAAGAGAATGAGACCTTCAGCCTCACCCACTTGCCACCAGGCAAACGGGCAGTGGGGGGGCAGGTGGGTCTACGCACTTAAAAGTAACATTGATAGATCAGACAAATACAAGGCGAGATTCGTAGCAAAAAGCAGGGATTGACTACGAAGAGACATTCTCACCCACAGCAGATATGACAAGCGTGAGAGTGATCATGCAAAAGGCAGCACAGGAGCAATTAGTCCTGCACCAAATGGATGTAAAGACGGCCTATTTGCATGCACCGATTGATTGCGAAATATACATAGAGCAGCCAGAAGGCTATGAGAAAGATTTACCAGCCGGTGAAAAGCTAGTGTGCAAATTACACAAATCTCTCTATGGCCTTAAGCAGTCCGGTAGAAATTGGAATGCAATGTTACACACATGTTTAACTGAGAATAATTGTGGACAGAATCCCACTGATCACTGTGTGTACACAAAAGAGAAACATGATGAGAAGGTGATGTTAATTGTTTGGGTTGACGACCTTATCATAGCTGCTAGCAACAAGGGTGTGCTCAACAGTGTGAAAATGATGCTCACTGAACATTTTCAAATGAAGGATCTAGGAAAGTTGAAGCATTTTCTAGGGATCGATTTTGACCAAACAGAAGGTGAAGTCAAAATGTCACAAAATAAATATGTGAACACAATTCTAGAGCGATTTGAATTGCAGGATTGCAGGTCCAGACAGAGAGACTCCGTGTGAGGCTAAACTAAAGTATTTGAAGATAACCAAGGTACTATAGCACTAGCCAAAAACCCAGTGAATAGGCAAAGGTGTATAGGCTTATATGTATTTGTTTATGTTATGGTCTCCTCCATCTGCTGTCAAAAGCCTACTCCTGTATAGGAAGATATAATGACACGGACTGTTTGGCTGTTGGAGTAGCCATGTAGCCTATATTTATTTGTTTTGAACATAGTTAAACTAAAAAGAAAATGATGCGCTGGATCCAAAAATCGAGTGCGGGGCATTTCATGAATACACAGCCTATTGGATCCTATTGACTGTAGCCTGGCTACTACAATATGACTTGGAAACAAATGGCTTTGAGTTTGAACATGGACTTGGATTTTCCACCCCTCTTCCCCTCCAGAAGTTGATCATCCCGCTGAAGAGCACAAACTAAAGTAGCCTACTTTATGAAAAGCCAGAAATGGCTGTGAAAATAGGCAGCAGCGCACACCGGACACACATCTTGTCTGTCTGTGTGTTGCGCGTTGCGCAGTGCAGTCTAACAGCGGAGCAGTAGATTCATGACGGTAACAGGTACAGTCGCCCCTTTTCCAACTCACCCCCGCGAAAAGTGAAGAACGGTCGCCCCCACATTTCAAAAAGTGAAGATAACTCGCCCAAAGCTGTGGATAACTCTCCCCAAAAGCGTGTTTATTGTTGTTTTGTTTTATTTTGCTTATTGCTTATATGCTTATTTCTCATATTAGAACATTTAGAACCAGTTTAGCCATTGCACTGAGCATTGTTGTATACCATTTCCATAGACAGCTGCTGTTCTGGTTGTTGTTGTCCTGGAAATCCCCCCCCCCCCCCCCCCCCCCTGATGAATGGGTAATGAATGGCTCATCCCCCTACATTGTTCTGGAAATGTCCCCCCATCACCTGATGTATGGCTGATGAATGGCCCCCTCCATTTCCATAGATAGCTGATTTCCATATATCTATTGCATTCTATGTTCTGCTATGTCTGTCTAAAAGTACAGTACTTAGTATCTATCTAGCCTACCATTTATTTTACACTGGCAAGAGTTAAAGATCTATAAGGTCCCTCATTTAGCTGGGGAACACCTGGAACCCCCTCAAGGACCACTGTTGAGTTAAAGATCTATAAGGTCCCTCATTTAGCTGGGGAACACCTGGAACCCCCTCAAGAGTTAAAGATCTATAAGGTCCCTCATTTAGCTGGGGAACACCTGGAACCCCCTCAAGAGTTAAAGATCTATAAGGTCCCTCATTTAGCTGGGGAACACCTGGAACCCCCTCAAGAGTTAAAGATCTATAAGGTCCCTCATTTAGCTGGGGAACACCTGGAACCCCCTCAAGAGTTAAAGATCTATAAGGTCCCTCATGTAGCTGGGGAACACCTGGAACCCCCTCAATAGATCTATAAGGTCCCTCATGTAGCTGGGGAACACCTGGAACCCCCTCAATAGATCTATAAGGTCCCTCATGTAGCTGGGGAACACCTGGAACCCCCTCAATAGATCTATAAGGTCCCTCATGTAGCTGGGGAACACCTGGAACCCCCTCAAGGACCACTGTTGTAACCACTGTTACTGGTACGTACTAATGCACTTTTTCTATATTTGTTTGTGCTATATGGTGCATTTATATAGTGCCTTTATCCAAGGCCTGGGTCTGTAAAGATGAATACAAAATTAATATGAACATCTGTCCAATAATTAGATAGGGAGGGGGTGAAATTATGAAAGTCAGTTAGCCGTCAAAATATGACTCCCCAGTCAAAAATGTTTTAAATAGACACTCATGCTTTCTAAGGTGTGATTTGGGGCCCTAAGGATGAATACAAAATTATTCCAAAAACCTCTGTGTTTTAAATAGACACTAGTGCTTTCTAGGGTATGATTTGGAGCCCTAAAGATGATTACAATATCAACATATTGATAAGGGGGGCGGAATTATGACAGGCAGTTGTTCCTGTCAAAACACTTTGTGTTTGAAATAGACACTCATGCTTTCTAAGGTGTGATTTGGGGCCCTAAAGATGATTACAAAAAACCTCTGTGCTTTCTAGGGTAAAGAAAACACATCTTAATTACTGTCCAATACTTCGATACGGAAATTATGACAGGCAGTTACTGCCATCAAAATATGACCCCTCCAGTCAAAAAATAAATAAATAAATGGTAACACTTGCTATGCATCCCAAATAAGCTTTATAATGTGTTATGATAAAGTTCATGATTATTGAGTGGTGCAACTAACCTATGTGACTATGTTTGTGTGTGACGAGTACCAGTAGGGGCAAACGTGGCGCTGTTGTGCCAGAAACAGAGAGAGAGAGATAGTGCTGCACCTGCTAATGAGAGAGAGGGGGGGGGGGGGGGGGGATAATCATGAACTTTTAATAATAATTTAACATTTATAATAATTTATTATAAATGTTTGAGAAAATGATATTGTCTTATAATATTTTTTACAATGCGTTATAAATATGGAATACATAGCAAGTTATGAAGTATTATAATACTTGATATTACAAGTCATTATAATAAAGCTTATAATGTGTTATAATATGATTATTTATGAGCGCTTATAAATATAATTATACATGGTTATGACTTATGATAAGATTTTAATATCTTATAAGTGTGTTCATAATGCGTTAGAAACAAGGGATGCATAGCAAGTGTTACAGATAAATCTGCTAGTTTTATTAAACTCCACAAACTGTATTCTACGGAGCCCCTGAATGGCCATGCATTCAAAAGATATTATCTTGTCTGTACAAGATCATAATTATCTTGTATGGATAATGAAATGTTCATGTAAAACTATTTATCATTCACACACACTCCTGTAAAAACTATTGCCCGTGTACGCAGTGGTTATTCCCAAGTGCGAGGAACTTCAGGCCTGACAAGAGCCGTACAGCCTAGTACACCCTATTCTAGCCTATTCCAGCCCAATCCAGCCTAGTATAGCCTAGTACAGCCACAAATCCCCCCCTAGAGGGCTGACAAGAGCCTAGTACAGCCTATTAGATTCCAGTACAGCGTAGTACACCCTATTCTAGCCTTCCCCAGCCAGATCCAGCCTAGTATAGCCTAGTGCGTGCGTGCGTGCGTGCGTGCGTGCGTGCGTGTGAAGGCTAGAATAGGGTCTGTCTGTCTGTGTGTCTGTCTGTGTCACACACAAAACACACACACACACACAAAACTTTCAAAAAAACACGCACGCACACATACACACACACACACACTAAAAACTTAACTTAAAAAAAACTTAACTTAAATAAACCTTTAAAAAGTACGTAATTTATTCTAATTGTTGTTATTGCAATTTACAAGCTGCGTTCGCTTCCCGCGTTCGTGTGTCTTACTTCTAAAAACTATCTATCTATCTATCTATCTATCTATCTATCTATCTATCTATCTATCTATCTATCTATCTATCTATCTATCTATCTATCTATCTATCCTCAGCTCTGATCAAAGTTGGGCACCCTAATCAAACTACTATTGTGACACTGCATTCCTTTAAATCCTGACAATGAATCACTCATCATGCACTTAATTATCTATTTGAATCTCAGGTATGTATCCATTGCATTGTTTTCTCATCAACATAGAGTACAGTACCACACCTTAATGGACTGACACCAACTATTTAAGCTACGTTGACAAACACAAAACTAGTTTAGCTTGTAGAACTTCCTGTCTCCTCATGTCCCCAAGTAACACTGTCCTCTGAAATGCCATCTGCAATAACCTAATATGACGTATACTGCACACCCATTCACCTTTGCAGCTAAGTGTCCCTTTCTCGGACTGCAACTGTACTTAATGTATAAGACCCATTTATTGAAATCCCAAACATGGAATATACTTGGACCATGCATTAGCCTATGCCACATATAATGCCAGTCTCAGGACGGCCACCTGCCAGTATACAGTGGATAACTTCCCAGTCTTGCTGGGTAAGTTAATTGGGTAACTATATAGCTAACTACTTTAACCCTGACATCCTGATTTTGGGCATGTCATTATAGGCTAAGAAGAAAGGACAATTGCTGATCTACAAGGTCACAACATGCCGTAATGTGTTGTGAGCTTGTAGATCGGCTTTTCCCCAAAAATAAGTTTTGATAAGTGACTTATTTTAAAATGTGTAGCGCAGTGGAATAGAGTAGACAATATATGACACGTCAAGAGTCTATTAGTACTGTAGGCTATACATTTGTGTTCTGGTAATATCATTGATATTGTTTTGCATGTCCGTGGCAAAAATAAAACATTAATGCAAATGTCGATCACATTCACAAGCTGGCATAGTGATGCCCCCGGGTGCAGATAGCTGCTGTACTATCATGGTTATTGGTGGTGAAGGCAATACTAATAATGTTAGTCTGGATATATCAAATCCTGTGTTGAGGATCACACAAGAATAGCATGCACTTTATGAACAAAATAACACCCAAACCAGACAATTAATTAAAAGGTTTCATAATTACAGTCTGCTTGAGGTGTAATGCAGCTTTAAACAAAATAGCAGGCAGTGGCACTGGTACATATCTGAACTCATCTTCTCCTCCTACAGTGCGTGTCAACCACATTAATCCCCATAGCCGACACTGGCATGGCCCTTCTCAGCTTCATACCAATCGTTGCATAGAAGCATCATGGTTTTGTTATGCGTACACACCCATGGTACTGTGCCAAGAGAACTCACAAATCAAAACAAACGCACGCACACGCAGTCAAGTTGTCTACCAATGTTAACCATCTCAAACCCTCAATGAAGTTGGAACAACGCAGGTTCAGGAGGGGAGACCACACCAAAAACAATCTCCCTCCGTCACGTCACTACCAATCCGACCAACGCCAACTCCTAATCGCACCTGCTTGATTCTCCTGATAACAACTCCTCCCTTATCTCCACCTCTCTAGTTAATCAAGCACGGTATTTAAACCCAGCCGGGCGCTCCAGCATTCATGCACAGTTTCTCACATGAAAACAAAGCATACGTGACACTCACGAAAAATCTAAACCTACCATGTCCACGGACAACGATACTATCACCCTGATGGCCTCCGACGACGACGATTTTTCGCCGTCCTCGCCACCTCCTCCTCCCGACCCGCAAACTCTCATAGCAGCGAGGTCCAGCCGCCTCCCGGCTTCGCTCGCGTGTACACCAGCCGAGCTCCACGTCAGTCCGAGAAGGACGGCGCAGTCCACCCGCCGTCCTCCACCTCCTGACTTCCGCTCCAGAGCCTCCCGCAGCGCGGCTCCTACCCGCAGCGCGGCTCCTACCCGCAGCGCACGCACGCCACGAGCACAACCACCCAGGTCAGTCACTTCCCCCCCCCTATCCATGCAAGACTGGACCGTAGCCGGCCTCCAAAGAGCGCTCCGCTCCCGTAATGTCCTCTTCTCCCGGGCCGCCACCAAACCAGTATTGTTTCAACTGTTTACATCTGCCATGCTGGTTTCCTCCTCCCCTGCGGGAACGTCGCAAGGCGGTGACGTCAGAGCCGGAGGCTCGGCTGTCCCGCCGACCGACCCGCCCCCCAGAAAAGCCCAAAAGAAAAGGTCCCCTCCCCGTGCTACAGTCCAGTCTTGCCATCACCTCCCTCCCCCTCCCCCCACCACTTCACACAGCCAACCCACTGCCCAACCAACAACCATCTTCACCTACACAGTCCCCTCACCCGCCCCTCCAGCCCCCTCCCCCATGTCCCAAGCATTAAATGCCCTAGCCAGCATGTATGCACAGACTGTCCTCCCTCCCCAGAACCCCCCAGCTCCATCCCACCACCCCCTCCCCTCCGAGCATTTCCAGCCCACTCTGGCCATTCACGGCCCCCCCTTCCCCCCCACGGCCCCCTCCCCCCCCCATTCACCATGCCTTTCCAGTCCACTTCAACCATCCACGCCCCCCACTTCCCTCCCCCCTCCACCATGTCCCCCCAGTCCATTTCAGCCCCCCACGCCCCCCACTTTGCCCCCCTTCCCCCCCCTTCCACCACGCCCTTCCAGTACACCTCGGCCATTTACGACCCTCCCCTCCCCCCCTCCACCACGCCCTCCCAGTATACTTCGGCCGTCCACGCCCCCCACTTCGCCCCCCTTCCCCCCCCTCCCACCACGCCCTTCCAGTACACCTCAGCCATGCAAGACCCCCCCTCTACCACGCCCTCCCAGTATACTTCGGCCGTCCACGCCCCCCACTTCGCCCCCCTTCCCCCCCCTTCCACCACACCCTTCCAGTATACTTCGGCCGTCCACGCCCCCCACCCCACCATGCCCCTCCCATCCACTCCGGCCGCCCACACCGTCCACTTCGCCCCCCTTCCCCCCCCTTCCACCACGCCCTTCCAGTACACCCCGGCCGCCCACGCCCCCCACCCCACCATGCCGTACCAATCCACCATGCCATACCAACCCACCACGGCCGCCCACTTCGCTCCGGCCGCCCACTTCGCCCCCCCCACTTCCTCCACCACGCCGTTCCCCACCACCATGCCGTTCCAACCCACCACGGCCGCCCACTTCACTCCTGCCGCCCACTTCGCCCCCCCCACTTCCTCCACCACGCCGTTCCCCACCACCATGCCGTTCCAACCCACCACGGCCGCCCACTTCACTCCGGCCGCCCACTTCGCCCCCCCCACTTCCTCCACCACGCCGTTCCCCACCACCATGCCGTTCCAACCCACCACGGCCGCCCACTTCACTCCAGCCGCCCACTTCGCCCCCCACGCTCCCCCCACGCCCTTCCAGCCCATTCCAGGCGCAAACACAGCTCCTGCCCACTTCCAACACCCCTCCTACGCCACCTACCAGCCCCCCCAGCACCCCCCAGCGCCCCAGACTAACTACTCTTTCTCCACAGCGCCCCAGACTAACTACTCTTTCTCCACAGCACCCCAGACTAACTACACTCTCTCCACAGCTCCGCCCGCCCCCACGCCGTCCACCGCCATCGCCGCTAACCCCCTTCCCGTTTCAGCCTCCATCCGCCAGCAGATCCTACACGGTACGGACATCGACCTAGCAGTGTTAATTAAACCATCCGCTTCCTCCCACCAGGCTAGAACCATCGACTGCGGAGGCGTGTCCATCACCCTCCGCGACCTCCACCCCGCCTCCCACTCCTCCACCCTCACCCCAACAGAATTCGTCCTGGCCTTCGCCATCTACCAAAATGTAATTTGCTCCCATTTCCCCCACCGCAGGCAAGAGCTAAATGACTACCTCCAAATAGTCATGGACCTCGCCGTCCGCTTTGGTGGGGCACTGTTCTACCAGTACCACCGGCAGTTCGCGGCGGCGGCGGCAGCTCGGCTCCAGCAGTGGAACCACACCACATACTGGGGAGTGCTGGATGTCGAGCTGTACTGCCGGCTCTTCGCCGGCAGGACCGCCGTCGCCTGCACACTCTGCGGCTGCCCCGCCCACCCCACCTCCGAGTGCACTCTCATTGCACCCTCCCCCCGCCCCCCTGCCCCCCCGCAAACCACCTTCCGCCACCCCGCCCCCTACTCCCGCCCGGCCCCCCAACCACTAATGTCCACAGCCACCCGCCCCACCAAGAACAGAAACCAGGCCCCCACCAACTTCCCAGCCTCCTCCCAAACCAGAGACCGTCGAGGCCGCCTGCTAGTATTCGTAGGATCCAAAATGGTTTGCAATAATTTTAACGACCAGGGATGCAACGCGTCCACGTGCACCATGCTGCACGTTTGCACTTTCTGTTCCGGAGCCCACTCCCGCTCCACCTGCCCCCACAACCCCACCAAACCGTCATCCAGCTGACTAGCATTCCACCTGGCCACACCCATCAACATCCCAGCCCTCGCCTCAGAGCTAGCCCCCCACCCAGACCCCTCCTTCGTCCGGTTCTTCATTGACGGCCTCAATTTCGGTTTCCTCCCCGGCCTATTCACGCTCCCAGACGCATCCCACTCCAGCAACAACCTCCAATCCGCCCTCACCGACCCCGACACCGTCGACGCCCTTATAGCCAAAGAAGTCCTCCAGAAGTTCATGATCGGCCCCTTCCCCTCCCCCCCCTTCCCCCAACACCGCATCAGCCCCATAGGAATAGCCACACGCAAGTACTCCGGCAAGAAAAGACTCATCATAGACCTCTCCTCTCCCCACGGCTCCTCAGTCCCCAGCATAAACAGCCTCATCCCCAGCTCCGACTTTTCCCTCCACTACTCAACCGTATCCCACGCCATCTCCCTCATCCGCCGTGCCGGTCGAGGCGCCTGGCTAGCCAAAGCCGACATCACATCAGCCTTCAAAATCCTCCCCCTCCATCCCGACACCTGGCACCTCTTCGGGGTCCAGTGGCGAGAACGTTTCTATTTTGCAGTCCGACTCACATTCGGCTGCAAAAGCAGCCCCAAGCTGTTCGATAACCTGTCAGAACTGCTATGCTGGATCCTGCTCAACAACTACCGCATCCCCTTCCTAGTCCACCTGCTAGACGACTTTCTAACAGTCGACTTCCCCTCCTCCCCCCCCGCCCACAGCCTGACCTGCCTAAAAACAGCCTTCGCCACCCTCGGCGTCCCCCTCGGCGAGGACAAGACAGAAGGCCCCACCACAGCCCTCGAGTTCTTAGGCATCAAACTCGACACCCTCACCTTCCAAGCCTCCCTCCCACAAGAGAAGTTAGACAGAATTACTCTAATCATAGCCAACTTCGCCGACACCCACTCCTGCACCAAACAACAGCTCCTCCAACTCCTAGGCCACCTCAACTTCGCCACCCGCATCATCCCCCAGGGCCGGTCCTTCATCTCCTACCTCCTCGCACTAGCCTCCTCCGTCCCCGCACTCCACCACCAGGTCAACCTATCCCCCAACTGCAGGATGGAACTGCGTCTCTGGCACACCCTCCTCCAAAACTGGAACGGCATCAGCTTCTTTTACGACGACTTCCACTCCTCACCAGAGGACCTCCAACTATTCACAGACGCCGCCCCCTCCCTAGGCTTTGGGGGCTACTACAACGGCCGGTGGTTTGCCTCCGAATGGCCGGAGGAGATGCTGGACTCCCCATCCACCTCCGGCCTCTCCTCGGCCAGGTTCGAGCTCTACCCCGTCGTGGTCGCGGCTTCCCTTTGGGGATCCGAATGGACCAGCCGCTCCATTTTAATCCATTCAGACAACCAAGCCACCGTGGACATCATAAACAAAGGCCGCTCCTCCTCACTCCCCATCATGTCACTCCTCAGGCGTCTCACATGGATCACTGTCACCCACAATTTCATCATCCGCGCAGCACACATACCCGGCCACCTCAACTCCATCTCTGACTCACTTTCCCGTCTGTCATTTCAGAAGTTCAGGCAATTGGCTCCGGACGCCGACCTCCTCCCCACACCCGTGCCTCCATATTCACAGATGACCTTCCCCTAGAACACCCGCTCCGCCACCTCATCCTCCACACGCAACAGACCATCCTCCAGTCCCTCGCCCCTTCCACTCTGTCCTCCTACTGGACCGCCTGGAAAAACTTCAAGCTATTCCACTCCACCTTCACTATCCCCTTCCCGTCACTCGACCTAGCCACCCTCACCTCCTACATCAGCCACTGCCGCTACTCCCGGTCCATGCACTCATCCACCATCCACGTCTACCTGTCTGGCATAAACTTCATCACCAAGCTACTCACCGGCGCCGAGCACCCCTTCCGCCTCCATCCCCACGTCGCCCTGCTCCTCAGAGGCATCAAACGCCTCGAACCCCGCAGCCCGCCTAGCCGACAACCCCTCACCGCCGACATCCTCACCGCCTGCATCCACGTCCTCCGCTCCGGCTACGCCAACCCACTCACAGACGCCACCCTCGAATCGCTCTTCCTCCTGGCGTTCTTCGGGTTCCTCAGGTGCTCGGAGTTCACCGCGCCCAACTCACGCTTTAACCCTACCCTCCACCCATGTCTGGCCGATCTCTCGGTCCTAGACCCATCAACCATCATCTACACCCTCAGACACAGCAAGACCGACCAGTTCGGCCGCTCCGCCCCCATCCGCATCTTCAGACTCAACTCACCCCTCAGCCCATACGAGCCACTAGTCCTCCACCTCTCCACCCGCCAGGCCCAAAACGCAGCCCCATCCGACCCACTATTCACCACGGAAACCGGTTCGGTCGTCACCCGAGCCTGGTTCCATCGCCACCTCCGCCTCATCCTCACCCAGGCCGGCTATGCCGCCGACCACTTCTCGGGCCATTCATTCCGCATAGGCGCCGCCACCACCGCCTCCCGAAATGGCGTTCCCGGGTCCATGATCCAGGTCCTCGGAAGATGGACGTCCCAGGCGTACAACACCTACGTCCGTTCCGACCCCCACGACCTCCTCCGAGCCCACCGCGCTCTAGCCACATAGCCCCCAGCACCATTTTTTGGGGCCTCGGTCGCTTCCGACCCAAGAGAGATCATGGGCCCCATAGCCAAAACCCTCAGGGCCCCCACCTCGCCCCCGTTGCCTCCCCTCCCTCTCCTCACCATCCGTCCACTCATCCCCTCCCTCCTCTCTCTCGTCCTCCCCTCGCGGCACCAGCCCGCGCCCCGCCTCGCTCGGATCCCCAGCCTCGTCCTGATCCCCCGCCTCGCCCCAGTCCCCCTACTGTCGATCCGCACCTGGCCCCCCCTCCCATCCGGCCCCCCGCACACCAACCCCGGGCCCCCCGCCGATACACGCTCGGCCCCCCAGCCCGACAAGCCCCCCACGGCCCCAACAGCCCAACAGACCCCCTGACAGCCCAACACCCCCCCCCCCCCCCGCCGCCGCCCCAACAACTAACCCTCTTCCTTCCCCAGCACACCCTACACATGTATAACCTGTCACAATGTTCCCCATGCCATGTCACCAACAAACACAGCCACCTGCATTTACCTGTCCTTGCAATAAAACTGCTCTAACGAGACTCTTGGTTGTTGGTGTGATCTCTACTAGTGAAATGAAGTTGGAACAACGCAGGTTCAGGAGGGGAGACCACACCAAAAACAATCTCCCTCCGTCACGTCACTACCAATCCGACCAACGCCAACTCCTAATCGCACCTGCTTGATTCTCCTGATAACAACTCCTCCCTTATCTCCACCTCTCTAGTTAATCAAGCACGGTATTTAAACCCAGCCGGGCGCTCCAGCATTCATGCACAGTTTCTCACATCCCACCCCCACCCCTTCTCCCCCTCATGCACTAACCACCTTGTTCTCCTCAGGCACGCACCCGGCTAACCCTCTCATGTAATCCATTCTCACACAGGTCCTCCAGTGGGGCCTCGGTCGCTTCCGACCCAAGAGAGATCATGGGCCCCATAGCCAAAACCCTCAGGGCCCCCACCTCGCCCCCGTTGCCTCCCCTCCCTCTCCTCACCATCCGTCCACTCATCCCCTCCCTCCTCTCTCTCGTCCTCCCCTCGCGGCACCAGCCCGCGCCCCGCCTCGCTCGGATCCCCAGCCTCGTCCTGATCCCCCGCCTCGCCCCAGTCCCCCTACTGTCGATCCGCACCTGGCCCCCCCTCCCATCCGGCCCCCCGCACACCAACCCCGGGCCCCCCGCCGATACACGCTCGGCCCCCCAGCCCGACAAGCCCCCCACGGCCCCAACAGCCCAACAGACCCCCTGACAGCCCAACACCCCCCCCCCCCCCCCCCGCCGCCGCCCCAACAACTAACCCTCTTCCTTCCCCAGCACACCCTACACATGTATAACCTGTCACAATGTTCCCCATGCCATGTCACCAACAAACACAGCCACCTGCATTTACCTGTCCTTGCAATAAAACTGCTCTAACGAGACTCTTGGTTGTTGGTGTGATCTCTACTAGTGAACCCTAACCTAACCTCCCACGGGACAGCACACCTAAACCTAACCGTAACCCTCTCCCAACCCTTAACGCACCCCTCACCAACCTTAATTCGGTCGTCTTAAAGCACCCCTCACCAACCTTATGTCTAACCAAAGGATGCCTCCCGAGCCACTTCCAATGTGATTGAATTAGCCATTTTGTTTCTTAACTTTGTGTCTTGGGTCCAAGCCATGTCGGTCTGTCTCTGCCCGAAAAAGCAAGAATTTCAAACCCACAAAACGTATATTTGTCTCTTTCCTTTCGTTATTTTAATCCATTGGATGATATGCCCCAATCTCTTAACTTCATGTTTTCGTCAACGGACATGGAGAAAACGGATTAGAAAGTAAAAAATAAACTTAATTAATTAATTTAAAATTCATCCACCGCAGAGGAGCTGTCATTGGTCAAAGGCCAGTGCACCTCACGGGGCCAGAGGGCTGAGCAGAGCCTTCTATAGGCTCTGGGGCTGACAAATATTATCCCCAATGTTGAGTAAATCAACAGAGGTGTGGCACCGCCAGGAGAGTGTGACCCAACTTAATGTGTTTTAAGAGTCTGTTTAATTATTTCATAATTTCATTTTATGAAGGTTTACAATTGAGTACCACAGACGAAAAACAGTCTAAGTCCAAATTTCAGACTGACCCCTCCACGAAAAGGCCTTGTTGTCCTGAACCCTTATCTATCATTTATATATTATGGATCAATAGTGTGGACTTAGACTGTTATTCGTCTGTGGTACTCAATTAATACTGTGAATTAATTGCACTAGCAAAGTGTAACATGCAGTGAGGACAGAACGTTTGTTCTAGCCCAGGTTCTCTGGGGTCCCAATATAAGGAGTGCAGCTTCCGGTTCCCCTCAGTTACATTCTGGAAAGAAAAGCAACACGTCAAATATTTTCATTGCTCCGTCTATATCCCTGTTTATTCAGGTTCAGTTTTGTTAATGAGGTAGTCAGCAGCCCTGAGACCCGTAACAGAGGCTTGTCATGTCAGCTGTCAATCATTCAACTCAATGGAAGACGATTTATTGGGCTGTAAAACAATATGCCCATTTTGACCTATTTTGTTTTTCTTGCAAATATTTGATGCTGCTGCTTTAGATTCTACCAGCAGAGGCCCACAGCAGAGCATACCCTGCTCTACGCAGGGTATGGCAGCATCCTGGGTCCTCAGGCCTTCAGGAGGCTGAAACCCTGTACTGCCAGTTGGATGGCCTCCACAATCCACCGGGAAAGCCATACTTTAGTAATAGGGTTTCCTTTAGCTCCGGCACAAATGTCACAAATACCCATACCCTTCCTGAACGGAGATGTCTTCATAATATCAATGGTCTTTTGTCAGGTGTGCGCTGTGAACAACAAGTGTGACTCAGCCTTTTTACACATTACCAAATTTAACCAGACAAGGAAGGTAAAAAATATATATATATACAAGGAACAAGGAACAAGGAACTGAAAAATTATAATCATGGGAAATGCTCAGATTAAAACAATCGAAACAATAAAGTTCCTTTAAGGACAGTTCCGTGAGTGCTGGTATTCTCTTATTTAACAGGTTCTTCCCAGACCGTGCACCCGAGACCCGAGACAGCGACATTAAGATGAATTGCAGTCGTGCATGCCTGCTTCCTTGATTTAGATGTGTGGTGACATTTCTGTTTTGAAATGGGAGAACATACTAGGGCTGAGGGAACATAGGGCTGAGGGAACATAGGCATGACCCCGTCCAGGGACCTAGCTAACAGTAACAGCGTTAGCATGTAGCTAACGTAGCATCACAATAGCAAGTTGCAACGTTGCCACTGCCAGGGGAAACAAATGCATCAGGATGATCTGGCTATAAATAATCAATTAAATCACGGCACCGGCGCGATGCAGAATCATACACGGCCGCATTGCGATGTCTTCATATAAAACTTTATAAGACGTCCAGCCCGACTGGATTGCATGGAGGAGGTTTTTGTGTTGTGGAAGCACTAGCACTGCTGGATTATGGGTATGTAGTTCTTTTGATTTGCGTCAGCAAGTCAAAAGAGTGTTGGCTCACAGAAAGATGACTACAACAAAAATGGGTGCTTCTGTTATTTTGGTTGGCAGCGCGACCAGTTGAAAATGATCATTATCATCAATCTTAAGTGTGAGGAGCTACAGGGCTGACAAGAGCCTAGTACAGAGCCTATTATAGTCTAGTACAGCCTAGTACACCCTAGTCTATAGCCTATTCCAGCCAGATCAAGCGTAGTATAGCCTAGTACAGCCTGTACTAGGCTCTATTAGGCTGTACGAGACATTACTGTACTATAGCCTATGTAAAACTATGTACACAGTGGTTAATCTCAAGTGTGAGGACCTACAGTTCTGACAAGAGCCTAGTACAGCCTATTGGAGCCTATTAGAGTCCAGTACAGCCTAGTAGACCCTATTCTAGCCTTTCCCAGCCAGATCCAGCCTAGTATAGCCATCTAAATGTGCGTGCGTGCGTGCGTGCGTGCGTGCGTGCGTGCGTGCGTGCGTGCGTGTGAGTAAAATATAGTCTAGTACAGCCGTACACCCTAGTCTAGTAGTCTAGCCTATTCCAGCTGTCCATACATCAGCATGTCCATACTCGGATAAATGTGTCCGTGTATGACTTATGTCTTGTCCGTGGCAAATTATATTTACACACCACCACAGGGAGTGCAGCCTTGAGTCTGTGAGTCTCTAGACCATTGTCCAGAAACACCACAAAAGGCTTTGGTCAGGCTCTGCCAGTGGACCTAATTAGCCCAAGTCCCCTCACCTGTAGAATTCCCAGCCTCTGCCTCAGCCAATTGATTGCCATGGCAACCCCACACCTGCCTGGTTGATTACTTAACCAGTACACTTTTCACAGTCAGTTTTCACTATTCAGACAGGCAGATACAGAGATCTCCATATACATTATGAGTCCAATTAGTGGTTCTCAAATGTTTTATTTGTAAGCACCCCCTTAACTCTGAGAGGTTACGAATGGAACCAAATGGACGCTTACGGGTGTAAGGGTCCATTTGGTTCCATTTGTACACTCTCAGAGTTGCAGAACTATTATGGTCCTAAGTAGATCCAACTACTCTTTATGTGTTTCTGGTAATATTATTGTCCACTCATTTTGTATGTCCGTGGCAAAATAATTAGATTGACAAAAATGTACTGTACACCACAGCATGTCGATGACCCCTGAACATGTACCTTCATCAGAGTGGAGAATACAAGTATAAATCAAGTTGAGCAAAGCTACTCTGCTCCTCACTTGCATGCACACGCACACGCACACGCACACGCACACACACACACACACACACACACACACACACACACACACACGCCTTCTCTCTCTCTCTCTCTCTCTCTCTCTCTCTCTGTGTGTCCAACTGAACATTTTCTGTTTATATCAAGTACTTCACACTAGCTCTCTCCCCAAATCCAAAATACATTTATTTTCCATCCTGATTGTCACTTAAAGTTTACTAATCAAAACTGATTATACAACTGTAACCATCAAAGCACTCAACATGTAATGGTATGTGAGGGCGGGTATCAATAAATCGATTAATAATTGGGAGAGCTGTCGATTAATCGATTTGGCTGATGGTCAGTTTTTGGCATCCCTAACTAGGAGGGGAGGGGTCATAGTTAGATGGCTGACACTGTGTACACGGGCAATCGTTTTTACATGAGTGTGTGTGCACAGCCAATAGTTTTACATGAATATTTCAAGGCTGTAGTACTTTACGGCCTCGTACAGCCTAATAGAGCATAGTACTAGCCTGGCTAATAAGCCAGACTCAAATCACACTGTCGTGTGGTATTTGAGTCTGGAGATGCTGTGTATGGATCTTGTTTCCCGGGGGGCGGGTTCAAACATTTTCTCTTTGACGCAATTGGTCAGAGCTACAGTCAGTCAAAGGTCTCAAGCATTGAACGTCACTGTACCAAAGCCCGCCCATATTGCATACCGTGTCCCGATTGGCCACACCAGTTCTCTGGTGTAGGAAATGGGCGTACAATTGAGCCTCTCCAGACCGTAATCCGCCGGCAGGCATTTTCTTTTTGCCAACGGCTGATTCGGTCTGGCTTATTAGCCAGGCTAGCATAGTACAGCCTAGCACATTCTACTAGAGCCGAAAACAGCCTATTAGAGCCCAGTAGAGTCTAGTGCAGCCATGTACACCCATGTCTAGCCTAGTCCAACCTAGTGGGAGAATAGATTTGGAGAGGGGGGTATTTTGGTGGCTGTACTAGACTATACTAGGTTGGATCAGGCTGGAAAGAATGTGGTGTACTAGGCTGTGCTAGACTCTAATAGCCTATATTAGGCTGTACTAGGCTCTTGTCAGCCCTGTAGTTCCTCGCACTTGAAATAACCACTGTGTACACGGGCAATAGTTTTTACAGGAGTTTGTGTGCACGGCCAATAGTTTTACATGAACATTTCTACGCTATAGTACTTTACTGCATCGTACAGCCTAATAGACCCTAGTACAGCCTAGCACAGTCTACTAGAGCTGAAAACAGCCTATTAGAGGCCAGTAGGGTCTGGTACAGCCATGTACACCCACGTCTAGCCTAGTCCAGCCTAGTGGGAGAATAGACTTGGAGAGTGGGGTATTTGTGTCTGTACTAGGCTATACTAGGCTGGATCGGTCTGGAAAGGGCTACAATAGGGTTTACCAGGCTGTACTAGGCTCTTGTCAGCCCTGTAGTTCCTCGCACTTGAAATAACTACTGTGTACAAAGAACAGTCTGTTGAATGTAATCTACTAAATTATCCGTTCAGTTTATTATTAAGGTGATTTTAGGACACTGGAGGAGCCTGCAGAGGGGGGGGTTGTCTACCGAATATATTCCAATATTCCAATCTGTGCTGCGACGTCCCGTGTCGGAATAGCGGGATGTCCCGTGTCGGAATGGCGGTACCCTTGAAATAAATGTAAAGTACCGCCATTCCGACAATTAGAAATCAATGTCGGAGTGGCGGGATGTCGAAATGGAAGGCTGATCCCTAGTCACACATAGTCAAGGAACAACAGAAGATCATCACATCACGTCAATTACATTGTATCACATACTGCAGTGTACATCACATAATGTCAATGTTCTATCACATACTAATATAGTAGCATAGTCCTTGGTTTACAAAACAAAAGTATCACAATTGCGCAGCCTGGGGTCGTTATTTTTATTTTTACAGCTGTTGAACATGTTTGTTGTGGTGCTGTTCTCCAGGGATCCCTCAGTTGGTCCTGTTGACTAAAGTAGATGAAGCCTGTCCCGCTGTGGAAGAGGACCTGACCAGTGTTTATCACAGCCTCTACATCAAGACCAAGGTGAGTTCTACCAAAGACAAACGATAGGAAACCAACACTACCTCACTGAGCTTGAGTGTGTCCCCCAAAATAATTTAGGAACGCTCGGTTTGGGAACCATTGAGTTAAGCTAACGTCCATCTGTTGTGCTGTGTTGCTGCAGCTCCAGGAGGCCAGCCAGCGTCTGGCGTTCCTCTGTCCTGTGTGGTTCCTGTGATGAACTACACCCATCACCTAGAGCTGGACCAGAGCTGTGACATCCTGCTCCTCAGCGCCGTCAACCAGATGCTGCGCTTCGCTGAGGACTACTTTGACGAAGTCAACGACAAATTCAGTGATCTTGAAGTTTAAAAGAATCCGTTCACAGTCAAAGAGTCTGAATACATTTGGACTCTCTGTCGAAATATCTAATAGCTATAATTCACCCCCCCCCCCCCCCCCCAATTCTAATACGATACATGCATTTATAGAAATGATTAAACTCTGGACATTATAGAAATGGATAATTACTGTTAGGACGCAGCTCAAAGGAACCAACCTTTCTGCACTAACCACCAATACTTTTTTTTATTATTATAGTTGATGCAGCAATGGTCACAAGTCATTTGACCTTCAATGCCATGTTTTACAAAGTGAAAAGTTATTTAGACTTTAACCTAACTCGTATAAGTTGCTTTTAGTTGAGATTATCCAGTGCCTTCTCTTTATTTTGTAATGGTCCCTTGGTTTCGATCTTATTCTAATCTGTTTAATCATAGATTGAATGTTTACTTTTCTTACCAATATAGTGGTTTTGGTATGTTGGTACTATTCCTTGGTATAAAGTCACTGGGTTTGGATAATTGGATATTATATACACTGACACCAAGCTAGACAGGAACGCCCAAAAACGTCACATCCGGTTTTAGCCTGGGGTAAGAATTTTCTATGGCTGCCAATGCAACTTGGTCCAATCCTTAATCACATACGGACAAACATCTATGCCGATGCTATTTAACTTGTGCCTTGTCCACGGGCAACAGATCTTTCAACGTATGGCATTGCAAATACGTTTGATAATCGCTACTCTGCTCAAAATTGCAATTGCATTGCAGTGAACGAGCGCAAATCACAACTTCCCCAGGGGGTGGGCGGAGTCACAGTTTGAGGCGCTGATTACGTGCCGTGGTGTCATGTTTTCTGGGAGCTCTGACTCGTACTCTATCATTCTGATAGATCAGTCCTCATGATGCTTACTTCTTTCCTCTATTTTCACAGTTCCTGTAAAAAAAAAAGGAAAAAAAAAGAAATCGGCCTGTTTGCCATTGGATAAAGCTGAAGAGGTGGATGCAGTCCCCTCCATAATCCAAAGAGTGACTCTGAAAATGACCAATATAATTGCTAGTTCAGTTCAGGTATTCAGGTAAACATGAACATAGTGAAAATTCAAAACTACAGTATACTTACCATGTACATAATTGTATGTATATATAGGCCTACTTATTTTGTAAAATGTACCAACGCTTTCTTGGCTACTGTTAAAGGATCTCATGCTTGTTCTGAATGAGAAGTTTGTTCTGCATTGAGAATTAAGAAGCATGTATAAGACAAACCACACAACATTATTCCATGGTTGATCTGTGGTTGCAACACCGTCAGAACCTAAATTGAGGGCAGAGGAGATTGCATCGTCAGATTACACCACATCAAGCAGAAAGCTTTCAATATTTTTTATCCAGCCAACCCTCTATTCAGTGGTCTCCTTCGGGTAAGACTCTGCAGCAGTAGCATATTAAGACACTCACTTCCACAATAGCATTTAGGCTACTGTACCTGGAGGAATCTGCATCCTAAATGCATCACCAATATGTATAGACGCCTTATCAGACGACGTCACACTGATAAGAAACGGCATGCGCGCGCATAAAGGCAGCAGAAGAACACCACCTCTCATAAGATGCAATGGAAAAGTTCTAACTGCACTCACGTGTAAAAAATGCCCCATCAAACTTTCAGATGCTGTTTTTCTCCCAGTGTGGAGGAAGAATGATTAGGATTTTTATTGTGATCTCTCGCCATTGAAATATATAATCCTTGGTTTCTGTTGTGTTTGAACAATAATAGCAATTCAAAACAGTTGTCCTCAAAACCACACCTCCAGTCGCTGTCATAAGAACGGGAGGTGCGCTCATGAACAACACGGCAGCAGTGCCTATTTGTGCACGGCTGCACGCGCACCTGCAGCCCATCAGGTATAATGTATGCTTCGTCCCGCGATGGTGTCGCGCACGCAGACCTCTACGCTCACAACAGTTGCATCTGCGATGCGATGTGAGCTTGTATATCAGCTGTTCTCTGTGCGCAATACTGTTGGGCTTTGAAGTATAAATGTATCCTAGGGTGCATCTCACTAGCCAACTCACAAGAGGAGGTTGAATGGACTGAAACCAGCGCTCCCCAAAACAACAGGTTTGGAGATCTGTTGGGAATTGATTACATGAAACAGTCACGTGCGCCCAGTCCCAATGTATTGTGTTGAGGTATAGTTCAGAATTTTGGCGACAGAAAGAGTAATTTACAAGATAGAAAGGTTATCTTGGGCTCAAATTGAAGCTTAGGGATATGGGAAGTTTTCTATATACAAGTGAGGCAGTGATACTCACCATAATGTGTTGGAAAATATCTTTGTTGTTATTAGTCAAGCGGACACCATATTTTTGTGTGTTTCTGAGGATGATGTGGGTCATATTTAAGAATATAATGGTAGCAACCAACCAAATCCTGTTCTGCTACTTACCCCTATGTGTCAAGATACTCCATGACCAATTTCAGACCACCATGTCTATTTATGTAATTTTAGTGAATTAATATTTGCCTTTACACAATTTCGCCAGAGCAATATACCTAAAAGGGGGTTTTGAGGTAGGTGGGACATTTTGACAACTTTTTATCATAACTCATCATTTTCAGCACATTTTTTCCAATAAGAAAACACTGATTAGAAGTATAATTCCGGGGGGTGCATGATACCCCCTTCCAGTGACTAGACTAGTTGGTCAAACGCAGCATCACTGTAAGGCCCAAATTATTCACCGCCGCACGTCTCGAAAATAGCCAAAATCAAGCTTATTATGCGTTTCAACTGCAACACATTGTGAGCTTGTAGATCGGCTATTTTAGGCACTCCATATGTAGTATAATTCAGGCTTATCAATTTAAAGATCTCTCCCAGTGAAGCTTGTTTCCAAAATGAATAGTAATGTTTAACTGTAAGGCGTTGTGGCTCGAAGAAAGTCTCAATGCCATGTGTTGTGTGCTTGTAGATCGGCTATTTTCAGCAAGAGATACTGGCGTACAATGAAGTATAAACCAGTGGTGGAGGGACATCATAAGCACATGCTGTCACACATAGTCAAGGAACAACAGAACATCATCACATCACGTCAATTACATTGTATCACATACTGCAGTGTACATCACATAATGTCAAAGTTCTATCACATACTAATGGTAGCATAGTCCTTGGTTTACAAAACAAAAGTATCACAATTGCACAGCCTGGGGTCGTTATTTTTTATTTTTTACAGCTGTTGAACATGTTTGTTGTGGTGCTGTTCTCCAGGGATCCCTCAGTTGGTCCTGTTGACTAAAGTGGATGAAGCCTGTCCCGCTGTGGAAGAGGACCTGACCAGTGTTTATCACAGCCTCTACATCAAGACCAAGGTGAGTTCTACCAAAGACAAACGATAGGAAACCAACACTACCTCACTGAGCTTGAGTGTGTCCCCCAAAATAAAAACGAAGTCAACGACAAATTCAGCGATCTTGAAGTTTAAAAGAATCCGTTCACAGTCAAAGAGTTTGAATGCATTTGGACTCTGTCGAAATATCTATCTATCTAATCTATCTAATCAGCGGCAGCTAGAGGCGGGATCAAGGCAGCAGTGTGTATGCCTTGATCCCGCCTCTAGCTGCTGCTGATTGGCCAGGCCGTGTTGTGGCCGGAGGATCAAGTCTGACTGAGAGTTCCCAGATGGGAGCAGGAGGGGGGAACCCAGTGTACTCTCTGCTGCCCCATCTGGCGGAGTCAGGTTATTAATGCGCTCCACAAGTGCTGCTTTGTCAGCCTCCACCTTTAGCCTGGCGGATGCAGTAGAGGAGGTCTTAGATACATTAGAGTGTTTTTTCCCTTGGACATGAAATGTTGGAGGCACTGTCCTCTGGATTGATATCGTCAATAATAGTACTTTGTTTAGTTTGAGTCTCAATATCATCATTGTCAACATTGTCATTTATTTCAACACCAGTTTCATGTATTTCAGACTCATTTTCAACATCATTTTCATTTGATACGACATGAGGGTGCCCTGCAGCAGACAACCAACCCTTGACATACTCAGTGAAATTACACAATTTCACCATTGTTGCATTGAAATATGTATTTTGCCTTTCAACCTCCTCCTCAAGCAAATCCATATTTATGAAAGACTCATGCATATCCATAGCCTCCTCATAACATTTGATGAAGTTACACAAATTACTTTGCACAGATTTCACATTGTCCGTAGATTTCATCAACACACGTATGGGCTCAATGTATTTCTTGGCCTGTTTGATTTTAGCAGATCTTTTTTCTTGGCATGTTTGCATGTAAAACGCCAATCCCTTTGCTGTGAACTTGATGCCCCGTTTTGCAGAGGGCTCGGGCTGAGCAACATTCTCCACACTTGAAACATTTGAATCACCCACAGTCACTGTCTCATTTGTCACATCTGGATCAATTTTTCTGAATGTGATTCACACAAGCAATGTGTAATTAATTTACGTCGGAGATTTAAGAATGAAAGACTCACACGTCCAACAAACTCCCAATATGCATCAACGTGTAGCAGGACAATAATTCAGTCACTCCAATGAGCTTGCCTCTTTCCAATAAGACTGACAGTTATTCTTCACATACCAATGTTGTTGCTGCGTAGTTTTGTGCGAGTGTGATGTCCATTTGCGCCGCTTGGTCCTCTGATCGTATCTTTAACAGCTTGATCCAAACTTCAAAGTGACAGTGCATTGTGCGGGTGTGCCAGCATGGCTGGTGGCTCCATTTGTTTGAAAGTGCAAGTGTGTCGATCCACCCCAACTCCAAACATCCAACAGTGCAAAAAAATCCAAAACAACAATAAAAGTTTCCGCTTCAAATAAGGGAAGGTTTTTTTACTTTATGTAGTGGCTAATTTACGCCACTAAGGGCACCAGGTAGTGAATCTTACTCAGAGGTAGGAATGCGACCATTGTCCAGACAGGCAGCAACGTTTAGTGGTGTTTATTTTCAGCTTTTCGGTCCAGACATATAGCAAAAGATGGAAAATGTTCAGGTTCATCCCTGGCCTGCTGGTAAAAAAACATGCCCTCCTGGTGCTCTGCTGACTGACTGTGTGCTCATTAATTAAGTAACCTCAGCTGTGCCCCAAAACTGCCCATCACCTTCAAAATAAAAGCATATAGCTGCAACACAAATAGACTGAAATAATGACTGTGTAGTGTATTGCCATTATTTGTCACACATTGAGTGTCCAGGAAGCACTTTTTACCCTGTTGCATAAATGATTGGAGAGGCCAGGCATGTCCTTATTTCTGTATCATTTTATTAAGGACAAAGCTTAGTTACCAAATTCATGATCAGTCAACTCCAGAGCCATCCTAGAGCAGTCCCCTCATAGCTGTCCCCGCTCTCATCTGGAACCTGGCTATAGATCTCACTCTGACTGACTGGATTCTCGACTGACCTCTCTGACTGTGGATTCTCCTCGGATTCTGGATCTCCGCACATTTGAGACCCTCTTTATAATTCCCCAAATAGTGCATGTAGGGTGTGCACCCCAAAGCCCTTGTATGTGTGTACGCACGTGCGTCCCCAAATGTCTCTAGACCACCGCATACTAAGTAGATGGTCACTTCTATAGATTATTCACACAATGGTATCCACGGTTCAATACAATAGCCTTTACAATTTCATAGCAGACCTTTTCAACTGATCACATAGGCCCTTCTTGGAATGTGTCTGTGGGCCAGCTAATATCAAGCCTCTCAGAGCTCACATGCAGAAACTCAGTCAGTGCAGGTTTGTCCTGCATAAACAGTATATGACATTATACAACATTATATGGATATTTCATCGTAATGTGGCTCTGTAATATACGACAACTGTAAACAAACCAAGCAAAATAAACAAATAATAAATGCATTAAATCATTATATAGAAAAATACTGAATTAGCAAAAATACTTAATAGCTCCCACAGCTACTGTTAAACAGGATCTGTAGACCTATTCAAGTTATGTTTATTATCTGTGGACACTTATTATACACACTGTGGTTATTCTCGTTATCTCTGAGCACAGAAAAAATCCAAATCAATTGGAAATTACTTCGTTTTTGGCAATACGTTATTTAACCTTGAATGTTGGTAGACCGGTTGGTTATTGCTGTTCAAATATTAATTTAATCTTGAATGTCGGTGGACTGGTAGATAGGATTTGCAAACTGAAAGAGTCCAGGTGAGGTGGGGTGCATTTTATTTCTCAAAGTATTTCATATTGAACCACGGTGGTGTGTGTTGGTAATGGATGGCTGAAACATGTGGGGACAAGAGTGAGCCTTGGCTGTTCTCATGGAAGCTATTACCTTTTGATATCAGGAGATGGTGCTAGTGTCAAAGTAATGAGCAAAATTAGATTATAGTTAAAGTGTTAAATATGTTGTTGAGAGGCCTTCTTGAAGCCAATATGCCAGTAAGAAACGTACTGTTAAAAAATAAAATATTTGAAATATGATCTTAAGTAATCTAAAGTATGCATCATGGAACATGTATGGTACATCATCAGACCTATTTTTATCCTTCAACTTCTTGTTGTGCCCCATAATAGCTGGATATACTATAGGTTTTATAGCCGTTTGTAGAAATATTAGACTTGTAATTGTCAAATGTTTAAGCATGTTCTATTATCATGAATACTTTACTTTAAAACCATTTTCCAAATAGTATTCCTTTTTACATTGTGGACAAAATAGCCAATTTTACATCGAGGTGCCCATATGTCCCATTGTCCCAGTGCCCAGTGTTGCCCACTGCCCACCTATCCTGTTAGATCTATTTATTCGACACACACCACAGGTGGGGTTACGACCAACCACAGCCTTCCCTTTGCAGCCCAGCCAATCAGAGACTTCAAGGCTTCTGAACACGTCTGAGAGGTAGAACTTGAAGCATGTCAGCGTGGTGAGGCTTCAGTTCAGTCAGTGTTGTTGACTGAACCAGGCAGCAGCACATAGCTGCGGAGTAAAAGGTAATTCACTCACTCCTTAAATGTTACTTAAAATCAGTTTTCGTAGTTTCCGTTAAGAGGAACGAACGGCTGATGCTCTGCGGCTGTACAGTAGCTTGATGATTTCATTAATTGGACACATGGTTCTTCTGTAGTCACTTGGAAACGCTTTGGATTAAATAGGAAGATCTCTGGATTCAGTGAGAATGCCAAATGTTCCATGATAGGATATTAATTGTGTGACAGAGTTAGAGTTGTTGTATTTTGTCAGTACTATAATATTCACTAGAGTTGTTTTATCTATGTTCTCGTTAGGTTTAGTTTTCTAGAATTCACTGAACCAAAGTTGAAAATGGGTGCATGGCGACTGGCGAGCATGGAATAGAACATTTGACAACCACTTGGACTCCTAGGGGCTCCAATTTTGTCGCATCCTTTACCCGCAGCGCGGCCCGCAATTCAGCCGCTGACCGAACATTACTAATATAGGAGCTTTCTCTGTCCCTTAATGGTATTTTCGTCCAGCGGCTATGAATCAATATAGCACTAAGGGCGACGGGTAAGGGATCTCTTAAAGCCAAGACTGGTGATTGGTTCAATGTGGTTTATGCCCAAACCACACCTATGCATAATATAAAGGGTAACGGAGGTAGCTGATATATTGCACTTTTACCTTAGCGCTAGGTATACTCTTGGTTGCTTGTTTTTGCAGAAAATGCACTAAAGACTTCTGGTGATTAGTAGTTTTTGTTCCCTACCTATGTTTATGCCCAAACCACACCTATGCATAATATAAAGGGTAACGGAGGTAGCTGATATATTGCACTTTTACCTTAGCGCTAGGTATACTCTTGGTTGCTTGTTTTTGCAGAAAATGCACTAAAGACTTCTGGTGATTAGTAGTTTTTGTTCCCTACCTATGTTGAATACACTTATTGTAAGTCGCTTTGGATAAAAGCGTCTGCTAAATGACTGTAATGTAATGTAATGTTTAAGGGATTTAGACAGGTAACCAAAATACCAACTTTAGTGGGGGAACACCCTTTCCCCACTCCTAAAACCCCAAATAGTGGCTTTAGAAAGATGAGACAAAACTGGAGCCCATTATGTATGCCATAGTGTCGTAGTAAATCAGTGTCATACATAGCCTATTCTTTTTTTTATAAAGATTTATTTAATGATAATGCAGACATCATCATTTACAGAAGACAAGTCAAACTCAAAAAATAAAACAAAAAACAACCCCTCCCACCCCAACCCCAGAAAGGTAAACTACACTCTCATCACTCTGTATTGTACACAACACCACTTGACAACATCAACTCGGATAAATAAATAAAAATAACAATTAATACAACTAAAACTAAATCAGCCCAGAGGCGATATTGAAGGTAAAACCTCAAAGAACCTACCCCATATCTTTTCAAAAGTAGCAGGCTTTCTCCTTACATTGTACAGTATCTTTTCAGGAGTACAGTATGATGAAAGCTCATTCAGACAGTGTCTCTGTGAAGGTGAGTTTTCAGATTTCCAATTAACCAAGATGATTTTCTTCGCAGCTGTACTGGCGAGTAACACAAAATACTCTTTGTTAAAATGTGTGTTGATCAATGTAACGTCACCCAGTAACCAAATCCTTGGATCATGTGGTATTTCAACCTCTATGATATCAGAGACAGTAGACATGATGGACTTCCAGTAATCAATCAGAAGTGGGCAGCTCCATAACATATGTAATAGGCAGCCTTCTGTTATCTTACATCTTTGGCACATAGGGGAAATACTCCCATCAATCTTGTGTAACCTGAGCGGGGTAAAGTAGGTTCTATGAAAAATGTTAAATTGCATCTGTCTATGTTTGGTGGAAATCAGAACCCTCTGAGCCCTCTCTAAAATGATTTCCCAATCCACATCATCATAAGTGCATCCCAAGTCTGTCTCCCACTTATGTTTAATGTTCAATGTATTGTAAATTGGTAAATGATTGTTTAGAATACTATGTATGGAGGAAGTTAATCCTTTAGTTGAGGTGATAAGAGTACAAAACATGTGAAAACACCGATCCCGTTTATGCGGTGAGAACGAGGGCCAACTCTGGCCCTTCTTTTGGAGAAGAGCTTTGTCTTGTGCATAGTGGCAAATTGGTTGCGTACAGCAGGGAATTCCTTGGGATTTATTACAATACTTTCACCGCCACAGAAATGTATGGCAACAACAGGCAGCTGTTTGAATGTGAGGTCTACCAAGTTGTAGTAGGTGAGTGAGTGGGTGAATACAAAGACAAACACATGCAAGACTTGACGTTTCAGTTGTTTTTACCGTCGTCCTATAACGTTGTTCTGACCGTGGAGATGTTTCTGGGCGTTTCAGCCGAAGGTAAACTCTTTGAGAAGCCATGGAGGAACCTGGACTGGACTCCTGAGCAAGTATGGATCTGGATTTAGCCCATCTAGACCTGAGGCAGATTCTGAAAACGCCTTCTAAGTTTTCTGATTATTTTTGAGGGGCCCTATTATGTCCGGCTTTTGGCGTGTGTAACCCAAATGTTGTCCTAACACGAACATTAAATGCCATTGACAATGAATGGACAATTTTGAGTCCAGCCTTTTCAACTCCATCAAGTCCATCTTCAGAGGACACGTCACCAACCAGGCCATGGCTGGCAGCTCTGGCACCAGCCTCACCACCCAGGTGACCCTCTGCCCACTGCTACGTAACTCTTAACTCAGTGGTTTTCAACCAGTGGTCCGGGGACCACCAGTGGTTCTTGAAGGCGTTCCAGGTGGTCCCCAGCTAGAGAGTTGGTAGACTGGAACTCACCTATGCTTTTTATGGCATAGGCAGCTCCCGGCAGGATCCGTCAGGAGAAACTAGGCGCAGCTGCTGGACATGAGACTAATTAATTAGAGCGACAGAGAGAGGAGTGTGTGTGTGTGTGCACGTCAATGTAACAAAGGTGCAGACGATCAGAAATCAGCAGAGAATGAGCGACGTTTGCACAACTGTATGCCGAACTGAAGTGGACTCGGCCCCAGACTTTTTTAGTGGTGCAACCACTCCCTTACGGAGCTATACTGTATGTGTGTGGGTGGGTGCCTGGCTAGGTATGAGCACGAAAACAGCATGGCTGTTTTTCACCACCTGTGCGCAACCTAACACACACACAAACACACACGCACATATTAACTGTATATATGATGATTTCGGGTGTGCCAGTACAGTACAGTGACAGTACAGTACAGGGTACAGTACTTTACTTTACTTTATTATGGATCCCCATTAGCACTTGCAGAAGCGTGGCTATTCTTCCTGGAGTCCAGTACACAAAAAACATCATTCACCACAACATACAAATACAATACACAAACATACAATGGTTCACTTACAAAGGATAAGAGTTACATCTCAAAACAATTGCAATTTTGCATTTTCATATCATTTCATCATAGAGGTTGGAAGGGGTTTTCCATAGCTCCATAGGTCCATATACATTTTCCATACACATCAATCCCTTTTTCCTGTGTCATAAAATTAACTAAAAAAAACAAAACATCAAAAACAATAAACAAAAATATAAATTCAAATAAAAAATCATTGGAATTAATATGGTTAAACACGTCCCAAACTCTTCTCCCTTCTGGCCCCAAAACTGTGGAATGCACTTCCCGTTGCAATCAGAACTGCAGCATCACTCCCGATCTTCCGCCGTAGTCTGAAAACCCACCTTTTCAGACTCCATCATGGCCCATAGCACTTACCCTACCCCCTTAGACAGCACTTCTTAGACTTATATAGCATTTGAAACATACTTATAGCATGTCATGTAGACAGCACAATAAGTGCATTGTATACTAGTCATAGCACTTCATAGTATATATGTACAGCATAGTATAGCATATATGTATAGTTTATATGTATAGTGTCATTATATAGATATGTTCTAGTTATAGTTTATATGTATAGATATGTTCTAGTCACGTTCTTAGCTTACGCATGTTTCGCGATAAATGCATTTTACATATGTGATGTATTCCCATGCTTTTTGTTCTTGCTTAATGTAAATCGCTCTGGATTAAGAGCGTCTGCTAAATGCCTAAATTGTAAATTGTAAATTGTAAACACAGATCCGTCAGGTTCATGAAATATTGGAAGATACCTTTTTACCATGATTTTGAAACCTTCTTTTGTGTTTGCTTGTATTATATATCCTGGTAATGAATTCCACCCTACAACAGCTCTATAGGTGCTGCCACACTATGGAAAGAGCCGCGCACGTTCTCGGCTGCGCGCAGTTTAAATTCTGAGTTTTTAGACAGCTGGTGGATGGAAAAGAAGCTCCACCTCCGCAGACTTTTTGCGCGACGGCCAGATTCCCGGAAACGGAATTTAAGCTGCGCAGAGCTTAAGAAGTGCGTGGCTGTCGACCGTTTTGCGCTTAGGTGTGGAAAGGGCTTATACATAACAGTTCTCTGTACTGATGTCCTCACTCTAGGTAAATTGAACCTTCCTTCAATTGCATGTCTTGTTTGATATTCATGATTAGCAGAATGTTTTATTAAACTTTTATATAATATTTTTGGATACATCAATACTCAAGTTAATAATATGACAAACGGGGACAGAAATTAAATTGGATACCAAACTAATACATTTTATATCTATATTGTCAACACCTGGTGGTCTGTCTTAACATTTGTTAAGCAGACACTCAACTTCATTAAGTTACATTTGTTATTTTAAATCTACAGTCCTTGTTGTCCATTGAATTGTTAATTAATGTAGTTGATGGGCTTATACTTGTATGCTGCATGTTGCTCCTTAACCGGTCGATCTTAGACTGAAAGTAAGCATTAAAATAGTTAGCAATATCGTCTGGTTTGGTTAAATATACTCCATCAACTTCAATATAGGATGGGCAGGATTTAGGGTTTCTACCCATCATATCATTTACTACATTCCACATTTCTTTATCATTTTTTATTTTGTTCTCATAAAACATTTGTTTTTTGTTTGTTTTTTAGAAAAGTAACAGTTTCGTAGTTTTTTATGACTTGATGTAATCGCTGTTTGTTTTGCTTCATTTCTTAGTCTCATTGCTTCTTTTAATTCAGTGTCCAACCAGGGTGACTTCATATTCCTTACTGTGTGTTTTCTTAGTGGAGCATGTTTTTCAATAATTTGTAGAAGTAAGAAATTAAAGACCTCAAGTGCATCATCAGGATTTTCATTGTCCATTACTGGCTTCCAACAAATATTTTTGACATCATCTATAAATGCTTCTTCATTAAATATTTTCATTGATCTCCTGTGGACTATTTTTGGTCCTGATTTAGGAACCTTTGCTTTTCTTACAGTTACCACTAGATTATGATCAGAACACCCCACTGGTATGGATAATGCTTTAGAGCATAAATAACTACAGTTTGTGAATATATGGTCAATGCATGTCTCACTTTTGCCACAATCTTTCCTTGAACACACTCTAGTTGGTCTTTCCACCATTTTAATTAAATTACATGTTCTTGCAGTTGATTGGAGCTTCTCTTTAAGTGGGCAATTAGACGAGCTCCAGTAAGTTGTATCACCAAATAAATAAATTTCGCGACCAAGGTCACATACTTTATCTAACATTAAACATAGTTGGTTAAGATAATCCATATTTGCACTTGGTGGTCTATAGACACATCCTATAAGCAGGGGTTTAACATGTGGTAAATTAATTTGCAACCAAATCACTTCAATATCTGCAGCCATTAGATCAAATCTTACTTTTGTTGGAATATGATTTTGTACATAAACTGCTACCCCCTCTCCATGAATATTTCTGTCTCTTCTAAAAATATTGTACCCCTGGATTCCCAGTACATCATCATTAAATGTATCATCTAGGTGAGTTTCTGATAGTGCCAATACATGTATATCCAAAGATAATAATTCTGATACTTATTTTATTTCTCAGGCTACAGATATTTATGTGAGCTAGTTTAAACCCTTTTCTTGGTAAATTAATTACAATCATAATAAACATAGTTGTTGTGATTTAGTAGTCTTTCCTTTGGTTTGTGAACCCCTTCCGGGATAACTGTGTGATAGACCTACCTCTCCTAATGTTGAGAGGCTCCCGAGTTGTTTATCATTTTGTGTAAACATATGGACTTAAAGAAGAAAGAGAAAAAATAAAGAAAGAAAGAAAGCCTTCTGGGGATTCCCTCTGAGGGTAGTATTAGGCAAAAATGCTAATGCTAATATTAATACTAATATTACTTTCTATTTTCTTCATTTTTTCCCTAAAAAAGTTGAACCTCTGGCGCCCTCTTGGTGTAAACTAAAGTAATAATAATTGAGAAGAAATCTTACCTCTAGCTCCTCTATACGTTACAAAAACGTTGGGAAAAGCAGGCAAAGCTAGAAGAATATGCATTGGTACTTAAAAATGTGTTTATTTAGTTTAAACATAGTAGTGTGGACAGGCAGTGGTCTCTCTCATTAAACAGACAGAGAGATTCTAAGGGCACCTGTCGGCTCTCCAAAACTGATGGGCAAATAAGCAGCTTGAGGGAGGTTTGGCCCTATACTGCACCTAACCTGGCTGTGGCTCAGGAGGTAGAGCAGGTCGTCCAATGATCCCTGGGTCGGCGGTTCGAATCCCGGCTCCTCCTGTCCACATGTCGAAGTGTCCTTGGGCAAGACACTGAAACCTACTTTGCCTCCAATGAGTCGGTTGGTGTGAGCTTGCCACCATTGGTGTGTGAATGTGGGAAGTGAGGACGCTGGCGTCGACTGTTAGCCGCTTCACCTCCCAATGTATGAATGATTGAACCATTGTAAAGCGCTTTGGGCACTTGGAAAAGCTCAATAAAAATGCAATTCATTAACCTCCCATATCAACCATGGCTACATGGTTTCAGTGGGAGAGAGAAGCCAAGAAAAAAAGAAGAAAATAAAAGCAAAAAACAGAGCTATTGCTCACTGTATTCATATGTATATAGGTTAACATTCAACGACATGCCTTGTCAATGAAAGAAAAAGAAAAGAAATAAAGAAAAAGGAACATGATGAAAGTATACCAAAAAAATCACACCCGTGTGAACTGAGTGGTGTAAGGTTTTATATAGCATGATCAGCTGTGGTCTGACGTAATGTCTGACGTTAAAGATCTTTGGCTAGGTAGACTCGTCTTCTGATGTGATGATTTGTGACCATGAAGTTGATTCAGCTGGAGTTTTTGTCCGATGTGAGGTATTATATAAGGTAAGGTATTATATAGCCTGATCAGTTCACCCGGGTGTGATTTAATTACATCAGAAATTATTTTGAACATAGCAACCATGCTCATTTTTTTCTGCACACAAAAGCCAGTTGTAGGAGTGGTTTACACCACTCAAAAAAGAGAAGAAAGAAACGATATCCTGGCACTAGTTTGTATGCCTATACATGTGACATATCAAACTAGGGGGTTTTCAAAATGTGCTGACGTCATCACATTTTGGCAAGTTGCTATGGCCAAATTTAGCCCAATGAGTGTTTTTATGCAAAACTAATGCTTGGAATGGATTCAGCATCATGAAAACCCCCTAGTTTGATATGTCACATGCTACTTAAAGCATAAGGACATTTAGAAAATATTGCCTTATAATAGGATGTCAATGGTGGCCATACTGTACAGGCCATTTTCAACACTTTCCCCTCAGACAATTCCAGGCAACTTTTTTTCTGTTATTCAGGATATATTGAAGATGCAAAATCAGTTGAGTTTGGTGTTTTTGCAATTAGTTAGAGGTTGATCCTGTATTTTCCATAGATTTCCTGTACTACTAACAGTGTAGTAAGTTCTGACCTCATGAAACATGACTGGATTTCCCTCATGGGAAAATGAACGTAGATCTATCGACCTGTTGGGGTCGTGTTCAATTTACAGTACAAAAGCTGTTAAATTAGATATAATGTCCCTGTTAGTAAACGGAAATAACGTGACATAATATTAGGCTTTGTTAGGTCTTATGCGATTTCTTATAAGACCATAATGTCTTAGGCCCTAAGACATTATGGTTATAGGGTACTTAGGGTATAACTTCTGTCTAAACACATTATTTCTAATTACACCTTATGAGGCCTTATTAGGCTTAATTAGGTGTACCGTAAATTGTGCTGCGACCGTTTTTCCCGTGGTGGTTGTTTCTCTGAAGACTGACGCCACCTCTCCTTCTCCTCCCCAGCGCTTGGATTCCCACGCTGAGTTTGGCCAACCTGGGGGGCCACCGATCTTCTACTACCCCACTCCTTTCCCTAAATACCTTTGTGAATAAACCTGAACAACACCTGAACAACGCCTCCTCTCTTGCTGTGCACTTGGGTCAGACTTACTAAATATAACAAAAATGACCTCTCAGACATGCTAGTGTTAAAGACAAGACAAACCATAGGAAACCAAGACTACCTTCCTGTATGGATCTGTGTGATGTGTGTACCTGCACCTTCAGGACACACAACTAAATGTCCACAGACACTAGGTGGGTTTCCATCAAAACATTTTGAAAATAGGAAGCGAATAAGTAAGTAATTCGAAAAAAGAAAAGCGTATTTTTCTTGTTTCCATCCACTGATAAAATGCCCTTCTTTTGAGATATTAAATAAGCAGTAGATGGCGCTATTTTACCAGTCAAGTGAGACGCGCAGAGAGGCCCATATTATCTGACATGTATTTTACCATTTGATGTCTGAAATCTGATAGCATCTGCATCACACACTACAGGATAATCATACACGATTATTTTATCATGACACACACACACACACACACACACACACACACACACACACACACACACACACACACACACACACACACACACACACACACACACACACACACACACACACACACACACACACACACACACACACACACACAATTAATGGGCTTGAACCATTCGTTTTTTTTATTATTATTCAAAAAAAAAATGTTTTTTTCCTTTTTTATTAACTCGAAAATATATATCGGCGAGAATTCGATATGCATATTGCATAATAAAAACACTATGTTCATGTTGTGTTTACAATCATTTGAAAGTCCTGCTGGTTGCTGCTCCTACATGACAGCAGGTGGACTGCACGAATCACGCACATACACAGTCAATGATGATGATTGATGACGAGTCTAGGTGAGGAGGGGTTATAAATGAGGAAATTATTTGAACTTTGAAGAAGCTAGCAAGCATGGCGGCAGCAACAAGTGGGAAGAAATCTCCAGTATGGAAGTATTACATATTGACGGAGGATAAAACAAAGGCTGTGTGTCAAATATGTGACAAGAACATGGCATACTGCGGCGGAACGACTAATCTGGCTTCTCATTTAACAAATGTAAGTATAGCCTATATGTGGCTGGCCTATACTGGTATCGCCTTGTGTGCAATGTCTTTTCTGTTTTTATCTCACCCTGTACAGCACTTTGGTCAATTTCGATTGTTTTAAATGTGCTCTATAAATAGTTTTATTTGATTTGATTTGAATGTGCAAAGGCTGCCTTGTGCTGTTGGACTCAAATACGGTAAATGGAGCAAATTATTTAGGCTAATTATTTTAGGTACACAAGCTGGATTTGGAGGATGGGTCCACCTCAACAACAACGCAGACACGGCTGGAATTCGACAGGCCATTAACTGAGAATAGAAAGAAGAAGTTGACGGAGAGCATTGTTGATTTCATTGCTTTAGACTCGAGGCCCATAAACGTAGTCGAGGGTGAAGGCTTCAGGAGGATGTTTAAAGTGGCTGCTCCGGGTTACACCATGCCCAAAAGATCCACCGTTTCTAATCACCTAACCATGAAGCACAAGGCCGTGCGCGAGATAGTCTCGTCACGTATTGATGATGCCACCGCTGTAGCATTCACAACAGACGCTTGGACGTCAATTGCAATGGAGGCATACATGGCTGTCACCTGTCATTTTATTTCCGACGAGTGGAAACTACAGGGGTACGTCTTGGAAACAAAAGAACTGAGTGTCAAGCACTCTGGAGCTAATATAGCACAACGCCTTAGCGAAGTGGCTGACTCTTATTGCATTCCAAACTACAAGAGAGTCGCTGTTGTACATGACAATGCCAGTAACATGAAGGTGTGTGATGAAGTACTGAAACAGGACCCAGCGAATTGGGGCAAAGTCCAGGGGGTCTACTGTTCGGGACACACATTGCAACTGTGTATTAACTCTTCCCTAAAGGCAAATGCCACACTGCAGCGCACTGTTGCAGCGGCCAGGAATCTTGTTGCGCATTTCAGAAAAAGTGCCAAAGCTACAGCTGCATTGAAAGTTAAACAAGACGAGTCGCAGGAGGACGTCCCAGACCACAAACTAATCCCAGACGTTGCGACTCGTTGGAATTCTACTTTGATGATGCTGGATCGCTTGGTGGAACAACGGTGGCCAATATCAGCTGTGTTGCGCGACCTCTCCGTCTCCAAAAGGGATGATCGTAACCTGGACCTCAAAGAAGAACAGTGGACCCTGGCAGAAGATGCCGCGGGAGTTCTCCACCCGCTACTGACAGCTACATAACTGCTTTCCCAAGAGAACAACGTGTCATTATCAGCGACCGTGCCCATGTTAACCAACTTGAAGAAGCGCTACCTGTCCCCAAATGAGAATGACAGCGCTGCTATTAGAGAGCTGAAAAAGTCCCTTATCACAGAAATAAACACCCGATGGGAGCTGAACGAGCTGGAGCCTACCAGTATCTACCTCCTTTCTGCGGCCCTGGACCCGCGGTATAAACGTCTTAAATTCCTCGATGCCGAGATGAAGGAAAACGTACACACCCAGGTTAGACCAATATATTACATATAAATATGAAAGATACTATATAGCCTGCCCTAAGCCTATAGTCTCCGTCTGAGACCCATATTAATGTGTTCACTGCATTCACAACTATCTTAATATGCCACACATTGTCGCATGTGTGTCTTTTTCCCATTTAAATGAATAATTAAAGGCTAATTTGATTTACAGGTTATTCTCCTTGCTGATCACTTACACCAGCGTGACACAACCGAGGAAGATGATGCAAGCGAGGGAGGAGGAGGAGGAGGAGGCGCCGGCCGCCACAGCAGGGCCACCAGCTAAGAAAAAGAAACAGCGCGAAATCGAAATATTGCTTGAGTCAGGGGATGAAGAAGAGCAGAGGGAGGAAGGCGACGGGGAGGCCAAACAAGAGATGGACCATTACCTTCAGGAAAAGTCCAAAGCGAAGTCTGGGCCGCTAGCGTGGTGGAAGGAAAACTGCTTCCCAATACTTGCAAAAGCAGCAAAACGGTGTCTTTGTATCCCCACCACTTCCACGCCATCAGAACGCATATTTTCCACCGCGGGATATATCGTTAATAAGAGAAGGAGCAGTCTTCTACCCGAGAATGTAAATACTCTAGTCTGCTTGGCACACAATATGAAGATTGTGTAGGGCTGTATGCAATACGCAATTAGGCAGGCTGCGTGAGGGCCGACTTGAGCGAGTGTAAATGTTTTATTTTTTTTATTTATAGAGTCAAGGCTCAAGAGTGATGTGACAAGCTATTTCGTTTCCTCTCTTTAAAATGTTACTTGTTATTTTAAAAGTCGTTGTTTTTATCAATGTTTCAAGCTGAAGCAGCTATTTGTTTGATTTGTTGATTGTTTATTCACTTTGTGCATGGTTTTATTGGTTTGTTTGGTTTGGTATTGGTTTTTATTTTACGTTTTGCAACGAAAAAAGAGTGTCACATATGCCTTAGGCCTATTCATTTAACGCTGTTCACTACTGTTTAATGGAGGCTATATCTGCATTCATTGCTGCTTGTATTTCTTATAAGAAACGAGTTGTGCAATAAATCCCACTGTTGGAAATATTTTCTTATTAAATACCCTTTTACATTTATATAGGCTTTTATAAGATTTAGATATTAATAATTGTGCTCAAAATAACGGTAGTGGGTCGCACAGACCAAGACTTCAGTTCAAATTGTTTATTTCATATTTGAACAGGGACAAACGTTTCGGCTATCCAGCCTTCATCAGTGTGAAAGACGTACTCTACGACACACTGATGAAGCTGAAACGTTTGTCCCTGTTCAAATATGAAATAAACAATTTGAACTGAAGTATTGGTGTGTCACCGTGTGTGACCCACTATACCGTTATTTTGATATGTTTTGAACAGGTAGCGCACCTATAGTGAGCGCGGTGGTCACATGAAGAGTAATTAATATTAATAATAATATTGTGCTTAAATCCTTCCCGACGACGCGTTGTGAACTTAACCCTTATTTCACTGATAGTCTAAGCAATGTCGCCCCCCATAGGCTCTTTTTATGAATTGCAGCCTGTTTTTTTTGTTTTTTTAATTAAACGAATGTTTCGGATGTTCGCTCGAAAATTCCTGCCGAAGTTCGAGTCCTAAAAATAGGGCCAGGGTACAGCCTTACACACACACACACACACACACACACACACCTGATTTGTTCTTCACCACGGTGCAATTGACGTTCTTTTAGGCTATTCAAGTTGGTCTGCATGAAGTCCGCTGTCCAGATGGGCCACTGGGACAGGCTGTCTTTCAAACAGGCTGTCTGTTAACTAAATAGGCGTGTGTTTTGTCTAGACAGGGGCTGGTATAGTTTCGTTTTCGAAGTACAGGGACGATCGGGACCCCTGCCCTGCGACTTGACAGTACATTTCCATTTTGGCCGTTGTTGACTACTAGTCTCCTCTCGTCTGTTTCGTTCCGAGCTGTTTAGGAGAAATATCACCGATCTAACTTCATGATCAACGGCGAACGCCCTCACCGGGGAGAGCAAAAGAGCCTCAGCCGAGTGCAGACAGAGGCTTCGAGACTCGTGTCTGTAAATGTAATAATTTATGTATCCACATAGCACCCACCCTCCCGTTCGATCACTCCACAAGTCCACTACTCACCATCGCGTGTTTTTTTCTTTTCCAACTGTTCAAAAGCGATATAATGCGAGTTCAATGTTTTCTAATTAGAAATCTTTTCCGCAAGGGTTTCCATACCCCATTTGCGCATTTCACTTTTTCGATATAGCCCCAAAATCCGCCACCTACAAGCGAAAAATAGTTTTTGCGAAAAGACTTTCGCATTTTGAGTTGTTTCCATCCAGGAGATTTTGCGCAAGAGCCTTAATGCGCAAAAAAAAGGCTTTATGGAAACGCACCTAGGCCCTCATTTATCAACCGTGCGTACGCCAAAATATGGGTGTACGCCGAAATTACCGCAATTTTCGGCATTTACCATTTGCGCCAACGTTTGATTTTGAACTTGTGCCAAGACAAAACTCACGTCTGGTCGGGAGCTGTCGTACGCTTTGTCCTCACCTGTTTTTCTGTCGTAGAACAGCGGAGCAGCATTGTTTGACCAGCTGAGAGGCTGTCACAGGCATCTAAACATATGTATTCACTCCTAAAATGTTTATATAAAACTGTATAGGTATATATGGGCTAAATACATATAAGATGTGTCTTTGTGTCATATGAAATTAGGAGATTTCCAACTTTACAAGTAATTAAAATCGCGCAATTAAAAACAATGTTGCAAGTTAGATGCTTATGCCATTTAAACAGTGTTTTGCATGAGTGCATACATGCGAGGATTTGGGCTGTCTGTGCTGAAATATTTCCATGACGGGACGTTGGAGAGTACTATAGGCTAGTGCAGTGCTGCAGCTGCGGAGAGTCCCAACGTGGGTAGCCTACTGTAGCCTATAATCTACAGCAGGCCGATGTCTTTCTGGAGTTACGGTATGTGCAATCTCCTCCTCGTTTAATAAACCCGACGCGTCGCTCGAATGCCAAATGTGTCGTGCCAGCGCAAGTGGGAACGCATCGGAGATAGTATAGGCTAACCCAGCCTGCAGCCCACCACCACCACCACCACTGTCCAGTGCATGCCACATGAGGCTACGGTTTTGGCTTCAATATTCATATAATTGATTTGACAGTTGACAGCCCAACCACTGCAGCGACTGCGAGGCAATTTAAATCGTCGAACGTGCTGGTCAGTTGATCACGGTGTCACGGACGGACCACAGTGATAGAGAGAGACAGACAGGACAGGAGGAGCACCTATGCAAAACAGCAGCGTGTGTGTGCCTATTTGTTATTTAATTCATGGTTCACAGGTTCAGGTTTTCGTTCACTAATATTTCTTGTTGTATATTAAATTAAAAATACTTTAATAATTGAATATACAACTAACAACACACAGTGACAGTTGCTTGCAAATTGTGATATGTGCGTGCATGCGTGCGGGGGGGGTGAGGCGGACAGGGGGGAAGCGAAGCGAGAGGAGAAACAGACAGGGTAGGCTACAGCTTTATTTAATTCATGCAGGTTTATTTATTTAAGATACAACAAGTTGCAAGTTGCGTGTGCGTGCGTGCGTCTGTGTGTGTGTGTGTGTGTGTGTGTGTGTGTGTGTGTGTGTGTGTGTGTGTGTGTGTGTTTGTGTGTATGAGAGGGGGCAGAAAGGCAACTTATGCAAGCGAGGGGAACTTTATTTTTCCTGTAACCATGGTTTCCAGGTCGTATTGCAGTTGTTCATGTCGCAAAAACGAGGGCGAGGCTTGATTTCATAGGGCGTGCCAGATAGATTTCAGCCGTCACATTTATTAACGTCGGAACGAAATTAAGGAAGAAACAGCTGTCTGCGATCACTTTGTAAATGCCGACCCGACGTGGGTGTACTACGAATCCTACACTCGAATTTGGGGCAGAATTTCCACTCGATTGATAAATGAGGGCCCTAGTGTTGGCTTGAACTCAGCAAATGGGGTGGAGAGAGGCAACCACAGCCACTTACCATTGTGTATCAATTCTTCGTACTATTGGTGAGACTGTCTTAGTGTTGTAAAGATCTCTGCTCAAAGATCAACTCCACTTATTATTTCCATGATCAATTAATCTGTTGATTATTTTAGGCGATAAAATGAAATGAGGTAGTCACAATGATGGTAAATGTTCATCACAAGTTATCTGAACACAAAAAAACATCTTGAAATTTCTTAAATCATAAGGCTGGTGTAATTAAAATAAATCGTATTGAATTAGTATTTTTCTTTATGGATTAGCGATTTATCCTTTTTCGATCTCCGTCCCCCAAAGCATGTGCTTTGCATTAAGTGTAGAGTAGACTGTTACTAAAACTGAGAGTAGACTGAAGCTGATTACGATTCATCAAACTACTGTGGAGAGCCGATCAGAGCTCTGTGGTTCAAAGATGAGGCTGGTGTTTCACATGAGTTGTTTTATTCCCTTAATGTTACAGGTGTGGTTCTGAAACAAATACAACAAATACACAAATCAAATATGTATATATCAATTTAACTCATGCAAAAACATAGGACTTAACATGAAAATAACAAACATGACTCACTTGCTTTTCCATGGACGCACACATGAACAGAAAAGGCTCAACACTGCACACCAAACTTTTCTCTTCTAGAGCTGTGGTCCAGCTGCCTTACATAGCAATCAGTGAGTTCTGTCCTATAATGCTAATTGGCCCCACCTGGAGGGCCTTTTCAACAGTTACAGTACAGAGGCAACTCAGGTCCAGACCGCCCTGTCAGTGTATGTAAGACAAGGATGGACGGTTTCACAATCTCTTGTGAATTTCTATTGTGTTACACATTAACGAATATCCTTCCATCCCTACTTTGAAGGGAAGATCGCCTCACTTCATGAAGTTCTTGTGTTGCTAATGAGCCTCACTGGCTCTGGGAGCAACACTGTTCTAAACCCCAGAAATGAGTCCCCCAAAAATAATTTGATCTGGGGACCCTCCCAGTCCCAACCGAGACAACACCTACGCACTGCGAGGCGTTGTGAGCTTGTAGATCAGCTATTTTCACAATGTTTGCCTCTTTCTTACGTAATATTTGACAAGTTGGTATTAAAGGTCTTAAAAGTTATTAAATTGTCACTTTGGAAATGTGCAGATGCCCTGTATAGAGTGTCGCAGTCGATGGATGGATGGATGGATGGATGGATTTTATTTTGTCATTGAACACTGTTTACACACATGTACAACGAAATTGAATTGTTGACATCACTCCAAAGCAGTACAAAAGTAATCATATGTGTTAGTAGTAGCACCCAGTAGGTACCAATAATAAAAAGCAGTAAGAAAAAAGAAAACCAGTGTATGTACAGTCAGTGAAGTGTTCATGTTTTTGGACCGGGAGGGGGGGGGGGGGGGGGAGAGACGACGACTCTATCTCTTGGTCAGAGAGTTCAAGAGGACAATGACTGAGGGGAAGAAGCTGTTTCTGGATCGGGTGGTTGAAGTCTTGAGGCATCTGTAGCCTTTTCTCCTCTGTGAATGGGAGGGGTGGAACAGTCTGTTGTTGGGGTGGGAGGCATCCTTGATGATGCTGAGGGCTTTAGACTGGCAGCGTTGTTTGTGGATGGACTCAATTGATGGTAATGAGGAACCTATAATGCGCTGTGCAGTTTTCACCACCTTCTGTAGTGATTTCCGCTCTGCCACAGTACAGTTTCCGTACCAAGCGGTGATACAGTAGGTCAATGTACTTTCAATGGTACCCCGGTAAAAGTTTTCCAGAGTCTGGTGGGATAGCTTGACTTTCCTTAGTCTCCGCAAGAAAAAGAGACGCTGGTGGGCCTTCTTTATGAGGGATGATGTGTTTAGGGTCCAGGAGAGGTCTTCAGATATGTGGACCCCCAGGAACTTGAAGCTGGTGACACGCTCCACCTCCACACCATCGATGAGGATCGGAGCATGCTGCCCCCCTCTGCTCCGTCTGAAGTCCACCACCAGCTCCTTTGTCTTGGAGGTGTTAAGGGCGAGGTTGTTCTCTGCGCACCACCTCACCTGGTGTTGTACTTCCTCCATATAGGCGCGTTCGTCGTTGTTCTTGATAAGGCCAATCACTGTAGTGTCGTCTGCGAACTTGATGACATGGTTTGAGGCATGTGCAGGTGTGCAGTCGAAAGTGAAGAGGGAGTATAGGAGGGGGCTCAGGACACAACCCTGCGGGAGACCAGTGTTCACCCCCTTTCATGACAACAAGCGGCCCGGAAGAGAATTTCCTATACATTTTTCCCATAGACATTTCAGAAAGTACTTATTTAAAGACCTGTAAGCCTCGGGAAAAATGAATGGGAATTCTCTTCCGGGCCGCTCGTCGGGGGCGAGACTGCGACGCTCTCTACACTTTATGTTGGTGTGTCTACTACTGAGTGAGAACACACTTAACTCGGGACACTCTGTTTGGGCACCCCATTCGACTGGTATCTCATCATTGAATGGGGCCAGTATGGCCGTTATCATACCATCTTATGAGCCCAGTATGGCCATACTGGCAAGTAGTTAGATAGGGGAGTGGGACCATATTCTTTTGTTCTATATATCTTTTGTTCTATTGTGTGTAATTATTAGACATAATGGACATAATTTCTATAGATTTCTATACATGCTTTGTGTGCTGTTGTCTATAGTATGTACAAAAGAAATCTATTCAGACTCATGTATAAACAAGACTCTTTATAAATCTTTAGAGAACAGGGGGTTCCTTTTGTGTGTATTTGTGTGTTTTTTTTGTGCACTGTTTGTGCATGTGTTTATGGTGTACACTTTCTGTTAATGTGTGACCCTCTCCTGCAGAGAGTGGGATGCTAGAACCGTCTCATGCCTTTTTGTCTCTATTGACAAAAGTCACTCATTAGGACATAATTGAATTGTAATGTCTGTCTGGCTGAGTGAGTGTGTGCGTTAGTGAGTGATCCTTTGGAAAGAGGGATTTCTTTTGTGTTATTATTGTGTACACTTTCTGTTAAAGTGTAACCATGGCATGCCTTTTTTGGCTCTATTGACAAAAGCCACTCATTTGGACTTGTGCTTTCTGTTAATGTGTGACCCTCTCCTGCAGAGAGTGGGATGCTAGAACCGTCTCATGCCTTTTTGTCTCTATTGACAAAAGTCACTCATTAGGACATAATTGAATTGTAATGTCTGTCTGGCTGAGTGAGTGTGTGCGTTAGTGAGTGATCCTTTGGAAAGAGGGATTTCTTTTGTGTTATTATTGTGTACACTTTCTGTTAAAGTGTAACCATGTCATGCCTTTTTGTCTCTATTGACAAAAGCCACTCATTTGGACTCATTGGACTTGTGACGACTCAAAGCCATTGAATTGTAATGTCTGTCTGGCTGAGTGAGTGAGTGAGTGTGCGTGCGTGCGTGCATTAATTGCATGGACTGTTCCCCATGGATTCAGTCTGTCTGTCTGTGTGTGAGAGATGTAAAGGAGCCATAAGCCTTTGGAAGTAGGGTCTTTCTTTTGTGTTATTAGCAATAATAGCCAAGTACAGGTTTTTGTGATCACTTTCTGTTACACTTTAACAGTCCCGTGCCTTTTTGTCTCTATTGACAAAAAAGCCACTCATTTAGACTTGTGACAACTCAAAGCCATTAGAGTGGTTGTAATGGATAGGTCTGGCTGAGTGTGCGTGCTTGCGTGCGTGCATTATTGTAAGGACAGTTCCCCACTTTAGGGGCTCAGTCTGTCTGCCTGTGTCTCACTCGTAAAAACTTTGGGTACAGTGAGTGTGTGTGTGTGTGTGTGGGTGTGTGGGTGTGTGTGTGTGTGTGTGTGTGTGTGTGTGTGTGTGTGTGTGAGATGTAAAGGCCAATCTATAGAAAAAGGGGGCTTTCATTGTAATTCATGAACAAAAGCCTTTTGTTATGGATAGGTGACTGCTAGAACTAATGGACTAAATACTTAATTAGATCTCTCTCTGTGAGCATGTGTTGCGTGCGTGCATGCATGTTTTAGGGTGGTTGGTTTATCCAATAACTTTAGAAATATAATATATATAATATAATATTATATATTGAATCCATGATTGGGCAACAGTGTTAAAACGGTGTTCACCCATAACTCTGAGACATCCTGTGACATAAGAGCTGTAACTAGTACTAAAAGTAAAACATTTAGTAAAATACATGCCGGTATAGGGCATGCATGTTTAAAAGTATAATTGACATGATTATGGGCATGTCTTTTAGACCACTAGATTTTAGTTAAACAGAACTGTCAAACATTCATGTTTTGACAGACTGCAAATAATTACAGTAACTAACATGGTTAACATTTTAACCAAATACATGCGTACATGCGTACATACATTTACACATTTTAACCAAATACATGCGTACATGCGTACATACATTTACACATTTTAACCAAATACATGCGTACATGCGTACGTACATACATACGTGCATACGTACATACATACATGCATACATACACGTGTATGCTATTATTATGCTTTTTGCTTGATTTTATATGACTGGACATGACTATATTCTATACCAAGCACCAACATGATGTTTGTTACATTTATTCAGTACATAAGTCTAACCATTAATCACTGATACCATTTTTTCTTGTGTTTTAAAGTTACTAACGTATGTAGAAGTATGAAGAAAATGTGTTAGACACACTTTTAAAAATTATACGAAAGTATCAGATCTACAATCTCCCAATGCATCACAATTCACTGCCATTGTTTTATAGAATGCAATGGCAAATTATATTGAATACACACAAATTATATTGAATATATTGAATACGCTGTATTCTACAGCAATAAGCATGAGCAGAGACCTCTAGTTCTCTAGTTTCTCAGCGACTTGCAAGAGTCACCGAGTCAAGTTTTTAAAACTGTAGTGTTTATGATAAGTTTATGATATAAATATATATATTGTTAATCATTCATGGGTCCTACAAGGGTTTTGCTACAGAGGATCTGAGCATTTCATCGGTGTAATACCGGTTAACACCACTACATCCCCATGCACTGGGGTTACACCCCCCTATGGGTTGTAAGGATCTTGGATCATTTAATTTTTGGGTCTAGAGTATGGGTTATGTGGTTCACAGTCCGCTAAAATCATGGAGAGCAGGCAAACAAATGGAATCTTAATGAAGCTAGGTTTTATGATTATAGGGGGATAATGATCAGGCATGTTGGGGGTAGCCAGTATGGGGATCATGAGTTATGTTTTGCTAGTAAATGTAGCATGTTTATAATTGTATCGACTATTCTCTAGACTAGTATTTTAGACTTTTTAGACTAATTCAGGTTTTCATTGCTCAATGCTATTGGTGATATGGTAACCAAATGCCCCACTGTATAGGGACCTGACTGTATAGAAGTATATAGTATAGTCTGGCTATTTATATGGCTTTCTATGGGGATGGTTTACTGTCTAACTGATTTTCTATCACTATGTCTACAACCTAGGTCTATTATCGACAGGTGGTGGACAAATGGAACCCATTAGATCTCTAACTCTTCTATCTATTTGGCTGCCTTGTGCGTGTGCGGAACCACAAAGGGTGTAATACCATTTTTTTTACTGCACATAGGCAGTGAATTTAAGTATTGTATGGAGCAATTCCGCTTATCACCAGTGTTTCACCACTACAAATCTGATGTGATTCTAGCCCCTAATGCATTTTTTTTTAAACCCCCGGAGGCCACCAGAGGGTGTTGAGTGGGTAAGGTGGCCTAGTGTCAGTATAGTGGTTAACCAAAACCCTTATTATAACCTTTATTATATCTCTAACTCTTGAGAGTTTGTAAAATGCCAAGCCAAATACAAATGCAACAATTACACAGCATACAGAATAGTATGAGAACCATAGGTGTTTACGATTTTTTGTAAGTAGTAGCGGTCAGAATCTATGATATTACAAGGAGTCTAATATTTTTTCTGCTATTATTTGGTATCCTTCAGACATGATGAGGCTCTTACATGTAACATATCTGTCCTCTCTAATTATATTACAATATGGTTATGTTATGCTCATAGGGAACAGTGGTTCAAGCAGTAATTATTGTCTTCAGACATTGTATGATCAGGTTATTAACCAAAACATTACAGGTAGTACATCATAACCCCATATGGTCTAGTGGTTCGACTCTCGGTGTGGGAAATATGTTTTAAATTATGGTGAAAGTTAATGATATCCACCTAGTGGGCAATTTCTAAAGATGTTGATCAACCAGTCATGCAAACGATTTCAGTACCATAGATAGCAATATGTCCCATATTGTTAGGACTGTAGGACATCTTATGTAGACACAGAACTCTATAGTGCATATGTATTGGTTAATCATACAGATATTCCACTGATGGATTGATGGTAGGTTACTAGTTAGCATATGTTTCATGTTGATAATCTTTTTATGATTGTGATTTTACGGGAATTCATATGGTAAAATGCCTAAAATTGTATTCTATTCTATCTATCTTCAGCAGCACATACACAAAAAATGATACAAAAGCAAACAACAACCATACAACAGCAGAAAAACCTGACAAAAATGTACACAAACGTAAACAAAACACACCAGACAAAACAATACATGACAAACAAAAACATGAACCATAAAAGACATTGACAATACATGACAAACAAAAACATGAACCATAAAAGACATTGACAAGATACAACAAACAAAAAATACGAAACAAAATAAATAAACTACACAGCAGACAAAGCACAACACCACAAAAAAAAACTGGACAAAACACAACAAAACAAAAACAAAACACACATTAAACAAACATCATGACACAAAAACAAAACAACAATTATACAACAGCAGAAAAACAAGACAAAAATGACACAAAAGCAAACAACAACCATACAACAGCAGAAAAAACAAGACAAAAATTACACAAAAGTAAACAAAACAAGTAAAATGACAACAACAATACGATACAAAATCAAAAAAAGCTACACACCAGACAAAACAATACATGACAAACAAAAACGCGAACCATAAAAGACATTGACAAGACACAACAAACAAAAAAAAATACTTGACAAAACACAACACGACAACAAAAAATAACTTGACATTGAAGTATATGACTAAACGTGTAGCTAGATGGAATAGGTGGATGTACACAGACATGACCCCGCTACTCATACATTTCCAGATCATGCGGTCATAGTGTCACCAACAGGTGGTTTTTGCTAAAACCCATTTTATTTTGGGACCAAAATAGTTCAAATCATCAGCTGCCCTCCACGACTGAGAAGAAAGGGTCTATAATGTAGCACATTATAGTGCTATCACGAGACCCACCTCATGGCATGGTTTTGTTTTTTATCTAGTATCTAGTCTAGTTTCCATCTATATAGTTGTATCCAGTAGACAAGATCTTGCTCAATATTACAAATTATTTACAATTTTTATTTTTATTTGTAATGATAAGACGTTTTTAGGGGGAAAACGTGTATTTCCTACACATGCAGCCCATACTTCACCAGTTCCCCACCTGGTGGGTAGATAATTATAGAACCAACAACATCCCAACAGTATTCTAACAGTATCCTACAGCTGATATCAGACAATGGTCTATAGTCTGTATCAGAGATACAGGACCCTGATCATGGTATAGTGTTACCATGAGACCCACAACCTGACAGGGCCTATTTTTATGACAGGGGTCTAGTTCCATCTATACAGTTGTATCTAGTAAACAAATTAACCTTTGGGGCATATCCATCACTTTACAGACCATTACATTTATTACTAAATCACTTTATTTGATCTTTTGCTGATAAACATACACCCTTGAAAAAACATGAGAAACCATGGTTTACCTATCCCCTATCATCTCACTAAATTTGGGGACTAGGGACATTGTATGGAAAAAGCATACATCTATGGCATGAAATCTGATGTGGAACATCGTATCTTAACATCTTAGCCAAAATAATAGGCTTACTATGATTAGGAAGACCAAATCGTCATAATAGTTCTCAATCATGGCTGAGGGTAGTAGGTAAAACAGGGGTCGCTAGATCATTTGTTCACCCAAAGTTGCTGTGAAACTTACAATATGCAATAAATATATATATATATATGTCAGGGCCTCAGTAAAATATAGTGTAAGGGAAAGGGATGCGATGGGCTAAATAAATAGGCATTTTCGGTAGATATTCGGTAAGATATTGTATTCATTGTTAAAAAACATGTATAATATAGATAGAAGTGGTAACTACTACAGTGGTAACTACCACTATTTGTGACTTTTTGACAGCATGATATTTGACTTGGGTACTCTCTGTCACAACTGGGAGGGCAATACAATTCAATTATCAATTCAATTATTTACAGATTTTTGGTGTCTCTGCATCTTTACACAAAAATATTATGGAATATGGTGTTAGGCGTGATGAATTCTATCATATATCATGATCATATTCTAATTCTATTTCAAAAGAGTCAACAAGTTGGCACATTCAACTTGAAAATACTATATTCAAGTTGTTTATGTTTGGGCAAGGGTCAGATTTTCAAACAAAATTACAAACCATCACTGGGGATACAGTCATGTGGACACAGTCACTGTATATATGTTTACATACATAAACTATGTTGTTCATGGTGTACATACAAATATTATACATTGAGTCACTAATATGACTCAATATGATACCCCTTCTGACTAGACCCAATCATGCACTAACAAAATGACAACAAAATATACACATTTTTATGATTACATATTTTTATTATGATGGCATATTTAGGAAATATTCACCGTAGTCACTGTAGATGGTACACAATATCAGACCAATATATGTCTCAATACAGTACATACAATATACAATGTGTTACAATGTAATAATATGAGGGCAGAAAAACTGTATGCAATTGATATATCTTAGATTTTTGCGTGTATATAGGGTAAATCCTTCAACTCATTTAGGTGTGATTCACAGATTTTATGGATTTTTGACACTGGTACTACAACTCCGTGAGTTTCCAGTACCCGCACGAGTCCAGGTAGAAATTCATCATTCCATAGCTTGTTCGTTAAATCTTTAAAATGATTGTAGAAGTAATATCTAGGTGTAACACCCAAGCACGTGTGTTCGGTTTGGCTAGAATGGTTTATTTGGCAGCCGTTGCAACCTTCTCTCATCTGTTCAGTTATAGCATTTTGGAGTAGTTTAACAACACGTATTCTGATAATGTCTAAAAGTTTTGTACTGATCAACCCATCAGTATGGTCAAGGGGTAAATTCACTATGGATGGTGGTGGTGAAGGTATTGCAGTTGAAGTGTCATCATTGACATCAATGTTATGGGATTCAGGTGAATGTATGGGTGATGGCCATACAGAGTGTGAGTCGCGTGTATCATAGGAAAACATAGGTGATGATGGAGGTGAGCTACAGGGTGACATCTCATCATATCCATCATCGACAGGGTCAGCCATGAACCGGGGTGGATTGATGTACAACCAGGGATCCTCATCCATGGCCATCATGCTCTCATGGGTCCTCCAACAGGGGTTGTCTCCTTCACTTGAGCTGTCTTCCCCCATAGAAAAAGTAGAGTACTCCATAATTCTTACAGGGTAGTACTATGCTTTGTAACTATTGCAACTAGTGGTCCTTCGGATGTTTCTAGCTGCGAGGTGTATCTGCTGCCTCTAGTGGTCCTTTGGGGTTTCTAGATGAGGGGGTGGGTTGTAATAGCTCCCTCTAGTGGTCCTGCGGGCTCTCTAGCTAGTTAGAAAGCATAGCCTCATGGGGCCACGGTCTTGAATACAGGGTGGGTATGCTGTAAGTAGGAAAAGTAAGTCTAGAAAAACTCATCACACCATTGGGTTATTTTTTAAATATTGAAATATAGAGACAATTTTCAGACATTTCTGAATTGTAGCATTCTATTTCACTACTGATCAATGTTTTGAGAAATGGTATTGTTGCTGTTACTTCATCAGATTTAAGGATATTCACGAAGGCATGAGAACACTGTTCACTATTTTTATGGATTAAAATGTCCAGTAGGGTGATTGTAGGATCATCCAAGAATAAAAGGCTATATTCATCACGTTTTGTAAATAATCTTGCATTACAAACAATCTCAATTAGAAAATCAATATGTTTTCTTATGATTTCATAAAGATTCATCTTATTTCTCCGTATCATATTAGTAACAGTTGGTTTTGAGGTCACAAACATGATTATAACACAACCTATGTAGTGCAGACAATCTGGTATTCGTAGAAATATCCACAGAAATGTCTGAATATAACCCATATATTTCAGAAAACGTTTGAATATCTCCCACTTTCAATATTTCAAAAATCCAAATGCACATTTTGCAATTAATTTCACATTACACACAATCTCAAATAGAAAAATCTATATTTTTCTTAGGATTTCATAAAGATTCATCTTATTTTAGCATAGCATATTAGTAACAGTTGGTTTTGAGATCACAAACATGATTATATTACCCTCTATATAGTACAGAAAATCCGGTATTCGTAGAAATATCCACAGAAATGTCTGAAAATTGTCTCTATATTTCAATATTTAAAAAATAACCCAATGGTGTGATGAGTTTTTCTAGACTTACTTTTCCTACTTACAGCATACCCACCCTGTATTCAAGACCGTGGCCCCATGAGGCTATGCTTTCTAACTAGCTAGAGAGCCCGCAGGACCACTAGAGGGAGCTATTACAACCCACCCCCTCATCTAGAAACCCCAAAGGACCACTAGAGGCAGCAGATACACCTCGCAGCTAGAAACATCCGAAGGACCACTAGTTGCAATAGTTACAAAGCATAGTACTACCCTGTAAGAATTATGGAGTACTCTACTTTTTCTATGGGGGAAGACAGCTCAAGTGAAGGAGACAACCCCTGTTGGAGGACCCATGAGAGCATGATGGCCATGGATGAGGATCCCTGGTTGTACATCAATCCACCCCGGTTCATGGCTGACCCTGTCGATGATGGATATGATGAGATGTCACCCTGTAGCTCACCTCCATCATCACCTATGTTTTCCTATGATACACGCGACTCACACTCTGTATGGCCATCACCCATACATTCACCTGAATCCCATAACATTGATGTCAATGATGACACTTCAACTGCAATACCTTCACCACCACCATCCATAGTGAATTTACCCCTTGACCATACTGATGGGTTGATCAGTACAAAACTTTTAGACATTATCAGAATACGTGTTGTTAAACTACTCCAAAATGCTATAACTGAACAGATGAGAGAAGGTTGCAACGGCTGCCAAATAAACCATTCTAGCCAAACCGAACACACGTGCTTGGGTGTTACACCTAGATATTACTTCTACAATCATTTTAAAGATTTAACGAACAAGCTATGGAATGATGAATTTCTACCTGGACTCGTGCGGGTACTGGAAACTCACGGAGTTGTAGTACCAGTGTCAAAAATCCATAAAATCTGTGAATCACACCTAAATGAGTTGAAGGATTTACCCTATATACACGCAAAAATCTAAGATATATCAATTGCATACAGTTTTTCTGCCCTCATATTATTACATTGTAACACATTGTATATTGTATGTACTGTATTGAGACATATATTGGTCTGATATTGTGTACCATCTACAGTGACTACGGTGAATATTTCCTAAATATGCCATCATAATAAAAATATGTAATCATAAAAATGTGTATATTTTGTTGTCATTTTGTTAGTGCATGATTGGGTCTAGTCAGAAGGGGTATCATATTGAGTCATATTAGTAACACCAGTTCTTAGGTGATACACTGACTGACTGGAGCATGATGGCGGACGCAGATGCTGCTGCTGCTGCTACAAACAAACCTCGAACAAAACCTGACATATACACAACAGTTGATGGCAAAACCATTGTGGAGGATGAATTCCTAAATTTCCTCGTTGTTAAAATGAAGACTGTGAACCAGGATGACATTGTACAAATGGCTGTAAATCACTTTGGGTCCGAATGGATTGAAGGCTCAAAGAAAGTCCTGTTTGATCTCTGCCCAAGTACTACACAGCGGTGTGTGGCTCATAAAGGAGCACAGAAAGACGCAAATAACGTCAAGAGTTGTATGAAACTACTCAACGAGGTTGGTGAAAACATTCCTCGATTTGTGTCTCATCATTTAGATGAGTTGCCACCGATTACTTTTAACAGCCTTGACGTGTCTTGCCTGGTCAGTAAAATCGAGCGCTTACGCGCAGACATATCGTCCATGAAACAGGCGGTATGTGTGCAGTCTAATACCTGCGAGGATCTCCGTATGATAACTGCGGATATGAATCAACGCTTGTGTGTGATCGAGCAACCAGTTGCTGCAGCCACTGGCAGTAAGGAGAGAGAGCCGAGTCAGCCGACTACCAAGGCCAGTGACAGTGAGGTCGGGCGCCGCTATGTGGAGACCACGGAGCCTGTGCCTGGAGTGTCAGCCCCGTATGCTGGTGTCGAGGAGGAGGAGGAGATAGCCTCGAACACCGCAGGGAATGGAGTGGTGGCAATGTCACCTGCATGGAGCCGCGTAGTAAAGAACGGTCACCGCAAATACACCCCAAATACTACAGCAAAGGCCAAGCCTCGTCTGAATCTTCCCAGGGAAAAGAAGACATATGGCATTATTGGAACCGGTGCTGTGGGGAACATACGGGCTGTAAAGTCTAAGATGGTGAGTGTGTTTGCGACGAAATTCTCACCTGACTTAGACACAGAGACACTGGCTAGTTATCTGAAAGACAAACTATCTAGAGACGTGACTTGTCTAAAGATAGCCACTGACCAAACCAGGTACAGCTCATTCAAAATAACCGCTGAATGCAAAGAGGTTGGCGAGATGTATGAGCCGCAGCTATGGCCAGAAGGAACGTATGTGCGGCGGTTTTACGAGCCGCGTAAGCCAAGGGCTGCTGCTGCCGCGGCGGGTGTAAAGCTACCTGAGAGCAACAGCCGGGCGGGGGTCCGGGGCGATTCAACATAAATGAACATACATGTCGTATCATACAATGCGCGCGGATTGCGTGTTGGGCATAGTGAAGCAGATAAATCACGCCGTTTTGTGGTGGACAAACTATTGGAGACTAGTGATGTATTATGTGTTCAAGAGACATTTTTGCCTAAACAGGACCTGGAGAGACTAAATTCCCTGCATAATGACTTCTATGGGGCAGGGGAATCCACTACTGACCTGAGCAATAACATTGTTCGTGGCAGAATACCTGGAGGAGTGGCCATTTTATGGAATAAAAAGTATGATCAGCTAGTTAACGTGGTGAGAATGGATGTTGACTGGGCAATAGGAATTGAATTCAACTGTGGTGGTAAAAAAATCATCATCTTGAATATATACACACCATATGAAAGTTCACACAATGAAGATGAATATCTAAACAGATTGGCCTGTGTTTTGTCTTTTATTGAGGACAATGCCTCCACATGCATATACGTGGTGGGAGATTTGAATGCAGATGTTTCTGATGTCAACTCCTCATTTGCTAAACACTTAAAGCAGTTCTGCTCTGACAGTGGCTTGATTCTTTCCAGTAAGTTGTTGTTGCCTGATGACAGCTACACCTACATCAGTGAGGCGTGGCACACAACTTCATGGTTGGATCATTGCATATGTACAGCTGATGCACATGACTCCTTACAGACTATGAGAATTTGTTATGAATTTACCATCTCAGATCATGTACCTTTTTCTGTCTCTGTAAATATGGGTCAGGTACCCACTCTGTTGCCTGTGGACAATAATATGAGTTCTGGGAGGGTTGACTGGTCTAACTTGACTGAGGAGGATATCAGCCAGTACCAGATTCAGTCCAACACCAAGTTGAGTAACATTGTACTGCCAAGAGATGCTGCCGTGTGTAGTGATGTAAACTGTAAAAATCCTCAACATTGCACTGAACTATGTCATTTCTATGACTGCATTGTGGAGTCCCTACTTAAGTCCAGCAGGCCTCTGTATAAACATAGGACCAACAAATACAAGGCTAAGCCAGGCTGGAAGGAACATGTAGGTGAGCTTCATGCCGAGGCTAGAAGAGCCTTCAAAGCCTGGGTTATGTCAGGAAGACAAAGACATGGTCCCTTATTTGAACAAAAGAAACGTTCAAATGCAAATTTTAAATATGCTTTGCGTTTCATAAAAAAAAACGAAAATACAATGAGGGCTGATTCTCTTGCAAAGAAGCTACAACAACATAATGCAAATGACTTCTGGAAAGAAATCAAGGTATTAAATAAGTGCAAAACATCGCTGCCAACCAACATTGATAAGGCTACTGGCTCAGAGGAGATTGCCCAACTGTGGCAGAAACATTATTATGAACTGTTCAATTGCGTTCAAAGTAATGCCTTTATAGTGGGCAACATTGACAACAGTGAGGATGTTACCATTTCCCCACAAGAAATCTACGATGCAATCAGAGTACTTAAAGATAATAAGGCATGTGGTATGGACAAAATATCGGCCGAGCATTTAAAATTTGCAAGCAGAAAACTTTGTCCCTTACTCTCTATCTGCTTCACTGGGTTTTTAATACATGGTGTTTTACCAAGTTCCATTGTATCAGTCTTATTAGTGCCCGTCATTAAAGACAAGTCTGGGAAGCTGAATAGCTCCGATAATTATCGACCAATAGCCCTGGCCAGTATTTTATCCAAGGTCTTGGAGAGGACTATACTGAACAGACTGGAGAAGTTTGTCCTGACGTCTGACAACCAGTTCGGTTTTAAACCTAAACATGGTACCGATATGTGTATCTTTGCCCTAAAGGAAATTTTAGATTTATATAACGGGCATAATACCACTATTTTTACATGTTTTATTGACTTATCGAAAGCCTTTGATCGTGTCAATCACGAAAAATTATTTAATAAATTACAGAACAGAGGGGTTCCTACCTCTTTAATAAGAATCCTGGCCTTTTGGTATACACATCAAACTATGTGTGTTAGATGGGGTAACTGTGTGTCGTCACATTTTACTGTGAAAAATGGCGTCAGACAGGGAAGCATTTTATCCCCTTTGCTTTTTAATTTATATATGGATGACCTATCTAAACAGCTGAACAGCTGTGATACAGGGTGTCGGGTCGGCGACACAGTCATCAACCACTTGATGTACGCAGATGATTTGGTCATCCTATGCCCATATAGTGCTGGCCTTCAGCAGTTACTGAGGGTCTGTTCTCAATATGGCTCAGACTGTGACATTATTTATAATGCGAAGAAGAGTAACATCATGATTGTAAGAACCAAGGAAGACAGTAAACTGTCATTTCCAGTCTTTTTTCTGTCTGGCACAGCCCTTAAAGTCTGTGATGAGGTCAAGTACTTAGGCCACTATTTAACAAATGACCTATCTGATGATAGGGACATATACAGGCAACGTAGAATGCTATATGCACAAGCAAACATGATTGTTCGTAAGTTTAGTATGTGTTCAACTTCTGTGAAGTCCACACTATTTAAATCTTTTTGCACACCTATGTATACTGCCCACTTGTGGCGGCGCTACAAAAAGGGCAGTATGCAGAAACTCAATGTGGCTTATAATGATGCCATGAGACTACTGCTTAAAGTGCCACGGTGCAGCAGTGCAAGCGAAATGTTTGTCAGCATCGGCGTACCCACCTGCTCAGCTGTGCTGAGGAACCTCATGTACAAATGTATGTGTAGGCTGTCTGATTCTGCCAACAGCATTATTGTTATTCTGACTAACCCTTTATTGAGTTCAGTCAGGTTTGTTTCTAAACTGTGGAACCATTGGCGTGTAAGCCTGTATAGTATGCACTTGTGATTTTATGCAGACAATGTTTGCCTTTTGTTTGTCTCTGTATTTGTATGTTTTGTTTTTTTATGTCACTATGGACCTTGTGTCTTTAATAAAGTTTGATTGATTGATTGATTGACTCAATGTATAATATTTGTATGTACACCATGAACAACATAGTTTATGTATGTAAACATATATACAGTGACTGTGTCCACATGACTGTATCCCCAGTGATGGTTTGTAATTTTGTTTGAAAATCTGACCCTTGCCCAAACATAAACAACTTGAATATAGTATTTTCAAGTTGAATGTGCCAACTTGTTGACTCTTTTGAAATAGAATTAGAATATGATCATGATATATGATAGAATTCATCACGCCTAACACCATATTCCATAATATTTTTGTGTAAAGATGCAGAGACACCAAAAATCTGTAAATAATTGAATTGATAATTGAATTGTATTGCCCTCCCAGTTGTGACAGAGAGTACCCAAGTCAAATATCATGCTGTCAAAAAGTCACAAATAGTGGTAGTTACCACTGTAGTAGTTACCACTTCTATCTATATTATACATGTTTTTTAACAATGAATACAATATCTTACCGAATATCTACCGAAAATGCCTATTTATTTAGCCCATCGCATCCCTTTCCCTTACACTATATTTTACTGAGGCCCTGACATATATATATATATATTTATTGCATATTGTAAGTTTCACAGCAACTTTGGGTGAACAAATGATCTAGCGACCCCTGTTTTACCTACTACCCTCAGCCATGATTGAGAACTATTATGACGATTTGGTCTTCCTAATCATAGTAAGCCTATTATTTTGGCTAAGATGTTAAGATACGATGTTCCACATCAGATTTCATGCCATAGATGTATGCTTTTTCCATACAATGTCCCTAGTCCCCAAATTTAGTGAGATGATAGGGGATAGGTAAACCATGGTTTCTCATGTTTTTTCAAGGGTGTATGTTTATCAGCAAAAGATCAAATAAAGTGATTTAGTAATAAATGTAATGGTCTGTAAAGTGATGGATATGCCCCAAAGGTTAATTTGTTTACTAGATACAACTGTATAGATGGAACTAGACCCCTGTCATAAAAATAGGCCCTGTCAGGTTGTGGGTCTCATGGTAACACTATACCATGATCAGGGTCCTGTATCTCTGATACAGACTATAGACCATTGTCTGATATCAGCTGTAGGATACTGTTAGAATACTGTTGGGATGTTGTTGGTTCTATAATTATCTACCCACCAGGTGGGGAACTGGTGAAGTATGGGCTGCATGTGTAGGAAATACACGTTTTCCCCCTAAAAACGTCTTATCATTACAAATAAAAATAAAAATTGTAAATAATTTGTAATATTGAGCAAGATCTTGTCTACTGGATACAACTATATAGATGGAAACTAGACTAGATACTAGATAAAAAACAAAACCATGCCATGAGGTGGGTCTCGTGATAGCACTATAATGTGCTACATTATAGACCCTTTCTTCTCAGTCGTGGAGGGCAGCTGATGATTTGAACTATTTTGGTCCCAAAATAAAATGGGTTTTAGCAAAAACCACCTGTTGGTGACACTATGACCGCATGATCTGGAAATGTATGAGTAGCGGGGTCATGTCTGTGTACATCCACCTATTCCATCTAGCTACACGTTTAGTCATATACTTCAATGTCAAGTTATTTTTTGTTGTCGTGTTGTGTTTTGTCAAGTATTTTTTTTTGTTTGTTGTGTCTTGTCAATGTCTTTTATGGTTCGCGTTTTTGTTTGTCATGTATTGTTTTGTCTGGTGTGTAGCTTTTTTTGATTTTGTATCGTATTGTTGTTGTCATTTTACTTGTTTTGTTTACTTTTGTGTAATTTTTGTCTTGTTTTTTCTGCTGTTGTATGGTTGTTGTTTGCTTTTGTGTCATTTTTGTCTTGTTTTTCTGCTGTTGTATAATTGTTGTTTTGTTTTTGTGTCATGATGTTTGTTTAATGTGTGTTTTGTTTTTGTTTTGTTGTGTTTTGTCCAGTTTTTTTTTGTGGTGTTGTGCTTTGTCTGCTGTGTAGTTTATTTATTTTGTTTCGTATTTTTTGTTTGTTGTATCTTGTCAATGTCTTTTATGGTTCATGTTTTTGTTTGTCATGTATTGTCAATGTCTTTTATGGTTCATGTTTTTGTTTGTCATGTATTGTTTTGTCTGGTGTGTTTTGTTTACGTTTGTGTACATTTTTGTCAGGTTTTTCTGCTGTTGTATGGTTGTTGTTTGCTTTTGTATCATTTTTTGTGTATGTGCTGCTGAAGATAGATAGAATAGAATACAATTTTAGGCATTTTACCATATGAATTCCCGTAAAATCACAATCATAAAAAGATTATCAACATGAAACATATGCTAACTAGTAACCTACCATCAATCCATCAGTGGAATATCTGTATGATTAACCAATACATATGCACTATAGAGTTCTGTGTCTACATAAGATGTCCTACAGTCCTAACAATATGGGACATATTGCTATCTATGGTACTGAAATCGTTTGCATGACTGGTTGATCAACATCTTTAGAAATTGCCCACTAGGTGGATATCATTAACTTTCACCATAATTTAAAACATATTTCCCACACCGAGAGTCGAACCACTAGACCATATGGGGTTATGATGTACTACCTGTAATGTTTTGGTTAATAACCTGATCATACAATGTCTGAAGACAATAATTACTGCTTGAACCACTGTTCCCTATGAGCATAACATAACCATATTGTAATATAATTAGAGAGGACAGATATGTTACATGTAAGAGCCTCATCATGTCTGAAGGATACCAAATAATAGCAGAAAAAATATTAGACTCCTTGTAATATCATAGATTCTGACCGCTACTACTTACAAAAAATCGTAAACACCTATGGTTCTCATACTATTCTGTATGCTGTGTAATTGTTGCATTTGTATTTGGCTTGGCATTTTACAAACTCTCAAGAGTTAGAGATATAATAAAGGTTATAATAAGGGTTTTGGTTAACCACTATACTGACACTAGGCCACCTTACCCACTCAACACCCTCTGGTGGCCTCCGGGGGTTTAAAAAAAAATGCATTAGGGGCTAGAATCACATCAGATTTGTAGTGGTGAAACACTGGTGATAAGCGGAATTGCTCCATACAATACTTAAATTCACTGCCTATGTGCAGTAAAAAAAATGGTATTACACCCTTTGTGGTTCCGCACACGCACAAGGCAGCCAAATAGATAGAAGAGTTAGAGATCTAATGGGTTCCATTTGTCCACCACCTGTCGATAATAGACCTAGGTTGTAGACATAGTGATAGAAAATCAGTTAGACAGTAAACCATCCCCATAGAAAGCCATATAAATAGCCAGACTATACTATATACTTCTATACAGTCAGGTCCCTATACAGTGGGGCATTTGGTTACCATATCACCAATAGCATTGAGCAATGAAAACCTGAATTAGTCTAAAAAGTCTAAAATACTAGTCTAGAGAATAGTCGATACAATTATAAACATGCTACATTTACTAGCAAAACATAACTCATGATCCCCATACTGGCTACCCCCAACATGCCTGATCATTATCCCCCTATAATCATAAAACCTAGCTTCATTAAGATTCCATTTGTTTGCCTGCTCTCCATGATTTTAGCGGACTGTGAACCACATAACCCATACTCTAGACCCAAAAATTAAATGATCCAAGATCCTTACAACCCATAGGGGGGTGTAACCCCAGTGCATGGGGATGTAGTGGTGTTAACCGGTATTACACCGATGAAATGCTCAGATCCTCTGTAGCAAAACCCTTGTAGGACCCATGAATGATTAACAATATATATATTTATATCATAAACTTATCATAAACACTACAGTTTTAAAAACTTGACTCGGTGACTCTTGCAAGTCGCTGAGAAACTAGAGAACTAGAGGTCTCTGCTCATGCTTATTGCTGTAGAATACAGCGTATTCAATATATTCAATATAATTTGTGTGTATTCAATATAATTTGCCATTGCATTCTATAAAACAATGGCAGTGAATTGTGATGCATTGGGAGATTGTAGATCTGATACTTTCGTATAATTTTTAAAAGTGTGTCTAACACATTTTCTTCATACTTCTACATACGTTAGTAACTTTAAAACACAAGAAAAAATGGTATCAGTGATTAATGGTTAGACTTATGTACTGAATAAATGTAACAAACATCATGTTGGTGCTTGGTATAGAATATAGTCATGTCCAGTCATATAAAATCAAGCAAAAAGCATAATAATAGCATACACGTGTATGTATGCATGTATGTATGTACGTATGCACGTATGTATGTACGTACGCATGTACGCATGTATTTGGTTAAAATGTGTAAATGTATGTACGCATGTACGCATGTATTTGGTTAAAATGTGTAAATGTATGTACGCATGTACGCATGTATTTGGTTAAAATGTGTAAATGTTAGCAGACCATCAGTTACTGTAATTATTTGCAGTCTGTCAAAACATGAATGTTTGACAGTTCTGTTTAACTAAAATCTAGTGGTCTAAAAGACATGCCCATAATCATGTCAATTATACTTTTAAACATGCATGCCCTATACCGGCATGTATTTTACTAAATGTTTTACTTTTAGTACTAGTTACAGCTCTTATGTCACAGGATGTCTCAGAGTTATGGGTGAACACCGTTTTAACACTGTTGCCCAATCATGGATTCAATATATAATATTATATTATATATATTATATTTCTAAAGTTATTGGATAAACCAACCACCCTAAAACATGCATGCACGCACGCAACACATGCTCACAGAGAGAGATCTAATTAAGTATTTAGTCCATTAGTTCTAGCAGTCACCTATCCATAACAAAAGGCTTTTGTTCATGAATTACAATGAAAGCCCCCTTTTTCTATAGATTGGCCTTTACATCTCACACACACACACACACACACACACACACACACACACACACCCACACACCCACACACCCACACACACACACACACACACACACTCACTGTACCCAAAGTTTTTACGAGTGAGACACAGGCAGACAGACTGAGCCCCTAAAGTGGGGAACTGTCCTTACAATAATGCACGCACGCAAGCACGCACACTCAGCCAGACCTATCCATTACAACCACTCCAATGGCTTTGAGTTGTCACAAGTCTAAATGAGTGGCTTTTTTGTCAATAGAGACAAAAAGGCACGGGACTGTTAAAGTGTAACAGAAAGTGATCACAAAAACCTGTACTTGGCTATTATTGCTAATAACACAAAAGAAAGACCCTACTTCCAAAGGCTTATGGCTCCTTTACATCTCTCACACACAGACAGACAGACTGAATCCATGGGGAACAGTCCATGCAATTAATGCACGCACGCACGCACACTCACTCACTCACTCAGCCAGACAGACATTACAATTCAATGGCTTTGAGTCGTCACAAGTCCAATGAGTCCAAATGAGTGGCTTTTGTCAATAGAGACAAAAAGGCATGACATGGTTACACTTTAACAGAAAGTGTACACAATAATAACACAAAATAAATCCCTCTTTCCAAAGGATCACTCACTAACGCACACACTCACTCAGCCAGACAGACATTACAATTCAATTATGTCCTAATGAGTGACTTTTGTCAATAGAGACAAAAAGGTATGAGACGGTTCTAGCATCCCACTCTCTGCAGGAGAGGGTCACACATTAACAGAAAGCACAAGTCCAAATGAGTGGCTTTTGTCAATAGAGCCAAAAAAGGCATGCCATGGTTACACTTTAACAGAAAGTGTACACAATAATAACACAAAAGAAATCCCTCTTTCCAAAGGATCACTCACTAACGCACACACTCACTCAGCCAGACAGACATTACAATTCAATTATGTCCTAATGAGTGACTTTTGTCAATAGAGACAAAAAGGCATGAGACGGTTCTAGCATCCCACTCTCTGCAGGAGAGGGTCACACATTAACAGAAAGTGTACACCATAAACACATGCACAAACAGTGCACAAAAAAAACACACAAATACACACAAAAGGAACCCCCTGTTCTCTAAAGATTTCTAAAGAGTCTTGTTTATACATGAGTCTGAATAGATTTCTTTTGTACATACTATAGACAACAGCACACAAAGCATGTATAGAAATCTATAGAAATTATGTCCATTATGTCTAATAATTACACACAATAGAACAAAAGATATATAGAACAAAAGAATATGGTCCCACTCCCCTATCTAACTACTCTGGCATACTCACTGTTTCAGTATGTCATTATCAGCGATTGTCATTATCACTGATGTCCTGACGGAGGTGCGCCGTCGCAACGCTCGGCACTGCGACTCGCTCGGCTAGCACCTCGCTCGGCAGTGCCTCACGTAGCTCAAGGCCACCAGACCCGACTCAGCGCCGTCCGAGTTACGTCCCGATAGGCAGAGAATAGTATATATTAGTAGCCCCTAGTTTCCATGCCCCGACAATAGTTGGAAATAAACACGTCCACCAGGGGGAAACCTTGACCAGGCTATGGTGAGTATGCCAGTATGGCCATACTGGCCCCATAAGATATGGTATGATAACGGGACATACTGGCCCCATTAAATGGTATGATAAGGAACCACTGAGCGAAGCTAACGTCCATCTGTTGTGCCGTGTTGCTGCAGGCCCAGGAGGCCAGCCAGCGTCTACAGCCAGGAGCTAGAGCTGGACCAGAGCTGTGACATCCTAGCCTGGCTAATAAGCCAGACTCAAATCACACTGTCGTGTGGTATTTGAGTCTGGAGATGCTGTGTATGGATCTTGTTTCCCGGGGTGCGGGTTCAAACATTTTCTCTTTGACGCAATTGGTCAGAGCTACAGTCAGTCAAAGGTCTCAAGCATTGAACGTCACTGTACCAAAGCCCGCCCATATTGCATACCGTGTCCCGATTGGCCACACCAGTTCTCTGGTGTAGGAAATGGGTGTACAATTGAGCCTCTCCAGACCGTAATCTGCCGGCAGGCAATTTCTTTTGCCAACGGCTGATTCGGTCTGGCTTATTAGCCAGGCTAGTGACATCCTGCTCCTCAGCGCCGTCAACCAGATGCTGCGCTTCGCTGAGGACTACTTTGACGAGGTCAACCGTTGCCCCTGCGACCCGCCTCCGGAGAAGCGGTTGAAAATGGATGGATGAGCGACAAACTCAGCGTTCACAGTCTCCCTGTCGAAATATCTTGGATGACATTGTGTTTGTGGCTAATTCCCTCCAATTCTAATACGATACAATATACATTTTATTAGACCCTGGACAGTATAGAAATGGATAAATACTGTTAGAACTCAGCTCCTACACTCAGAACCTACACTAACCACACTTTTGTTTTGAGTGCAGAGATATGTGTGTGGCTGGGTGGCTGGGTTCTTCCGGGGACTCCCCGGGGACCCCCACACGAAGTTGCACCACTCACTTCACACAGGTGTGATTTTTTTTTAAATTATAGTTTATGCAGCAATGGTCACAATGCCATTTATTTACGAAGTGAAGAGTTATTTAGAATTTAACCTAACTCTTATAAGTTGCAGTTACAGTAGTTGAGATTATCCAGTGCCTTCTCTTTATTTTATAACGGTCCTTTGTTTGGTTTCATCTTATCTTATTTTTGTATTTTGGGATACTGTATTTGTCTTATACTGTATATGTCTTATAATTCCATGAAGAAGTTCAGTTATTCAATATAGCAAATCTACAGTATATTACCATTTACATACTTGTATGTATAAACTTTTGTTTTTTGTTTAGTTCATTCTTCAGTGTACTGAAAATGTCTTGGCTACAGTTACACAGGATCTCATGGTTGTCCTTACATACTGGGGATTTTGTTCTCAGACAGTTATGTGCGTTTTGCATTGAGAGTTAAGAAGCATGTATGAGACAAACTACACAACATTCCACGTTTGAGCTTTGTTTGCGACACTGTCAGAACCGTTGATATGATCGTTCATCTCTGCGAACTGGAATTTCACAGTTCACGCATGTTTCTGAGTTCTGATAAAGACTGTCTTTATGACATTACTGTCACAATTTCTTTTGTGATACATTTTTAATGTTCACATATAGTCTAGGACCAGGCTAAGATATGTATGCACTTCATTTAGGAGAGAATATCTCAACTGTTCTTGGCTAATATGACCGCCGCGAACAACTTGTAACTATGTCTAATTCTCTATCCGGGACGAAATACCTGAAAATGACCACACCCTATTAAAAATGACCGCTAGTTGAAACAAGGCTCTAACTTCTAAACCGTTGGAGCTACAGATTTTCTGAGATGCTCAAAATGTTCAGAATACTCATGTTTCAATACTCAATAGATCATATGCACACGGTGGTCATCTTTCCACAAGTTAATGGCAGGGTGGAAACTAGCCGCAATTTGCCATTGACTGCCCATACATCTAAACAGACAAAGTCCTATCTAATTGTATTAAATTATGTCAAACTCACAAACATTGCAGCTGTACAAAAAGCTTGCATCTATCTGCAAAGTGTTTGTTTCATAAAAATCCAACATAGACATGTTATGAGCTACTTTATGTCAAGAAATTCCTTGCAGGTGATTTTTTTCTAAGGCCCCATTTACACTGGCAGACAAATCTAGCCTGAATCAGATCTGTGCCACATCAAGATTGAAATCCGATTGGTTTAAATGGTCACAGGAGTCATTTAGACAAATCAGATTCCAATCTGGATGTGGCTAGATTTGTCTGCCAGTGTAAATGGGGCCTTAGTGTCAGAGTTTGGAAGCGCTCCCTTTCAGTAACGCAGCATCCTGCTGCCTCCTGCATTATGTGCAAATTCAAAACAGGTGGTACGCAGGGCCGTTGAATGATTATTCAATGAGCGCTTCCAAACTCCAATACCTGCAAGGAATTTCTTGACATAAAGTAGCTCATAACATCTCTACCGTGGATTTTTATGAAACAAACACTTTGCAGATAGAAAGAGGATAATTAAAGCTTTTCGTACAGCTGCAATGTTGGTGAGTTTGACATAATTTAATACAATTAGATTGGATTATGTCGGTTTGGATGTATGGGCGGTCATTGGCAAATTGTGGCTAGTTTCCACCCTGCCATTAACTTATGGAAGCGGTCATTTTTAATAGGGTGTGGTCATTTCCGGGTATTTCGTCCCGGATAGAGAATTAGCCATAGTTCCCAAGTTGTTTGCGGCGGTCATATTAGCCATGAACAGTTGAGATATTCTCTCCTAAATGAAATGCATACATATCTTAGCCTGGTCCTCTACTAATACAAATTCCTATCCCCACACTAAATGGCCCACATGTTTAACAAGCATTAGACACGATTCATGAATACAAGCATTAGACACGATTAATAAATACAACAAAAATCACCATACATCAAAGAACCAAAACAAATACAGGTACAAAACCATTGGGGAAAAATGGGGGTTGGGGGAGGGAACAATATAACAGTAAATGTATATACTGATATTTACCATAGTGTGTCGTTTATCATGGTTTGACGATAAAAAAAGAAAATTATGGAAAAACATGGAAAGCGGTATACATATATTATAGTATGACGTTTTTCATGGATTTAGACGACATAAATAAAAGAAGAAAATCACAAGACATGTTTTTCAGAAATTATGAAAATTGTGAAAACGACAAACTGTAGTAGGCTATGTTGTGTCCTTTTTTTGTCCAAGGTTTTCAAATGCATAAAAAAGACAAATTAAGCTTTACGACATCATTGAATTAATTATAAAAAGTGTTTGAGTGCAGGATACATCTTCCACCACCTGCCTTTTAATTTTTACTATGACAGTCAATTTAAAGTACTATATTTCTAAAACTATGAAACATTTCAAAGATTAATTTTCAGGCAAACATGTCCATAGTAAGATGAACATTTTAAAGTGTGAAGGGGGTTTCTATAGGTGTAAGTATGTAGGACTATAGTAGTAGTAGCATGCCAAAGTTTGTGCCATTGGCATTGAGAATGCATTGGCCGTTTAAGTTAAATAACTCAAACTACAAAACATTTCAAAGTAAAAAGTTCCAGCATGTGCCTCCAAGTAAGCTGAATTATAAAAAGTGTGAATGGAGTTTCTAGGTGAAAGTGATTTTTTGACGTGACAATATATTTCTAAAACTATGAAACATTTCAAAGATTCCTTTTCAGGCAAACATGCTTGGCCACCGTAAGATTAACCAAATTCGGTTTGAATGGGGTTTCTAGGTGTAAGTATGTAGGACTAGTGTCATGCCAAAGTTTGTGCTATTGCCATTGAGAATGCATTGGGCGTTTAAGTTAAATAACTCAGAAACTACAAAACATTTCAAAGTAAAAAGTTCAAGCATGTGTCTCCACAGTAAGCTGAATTATAAAAAGTGTGAATGGAGTTTCTAGGTGAAAGTGCTTTTTTGACATGGCAATATCTGCCATTGAGGCCCTGTAGAAAACTGAATGACGTGTAGGCTCACTCAATGACTCACCCACCACTGATGTGACGTTAGATCACGTTTATTCTGTACAGGTTGTGTAGGCATGTGGTTTCTATAGTACAAGAAATGAGAAAATAAACAGCATATTTATAGACCGGTAATGTATACAATCAAATGTATCAACCAAAAAGCACTGATCTACAAGATCTCACATAATAGGCTTTGAGTAGTAAACTCTAGAAGTAGTGTCAAGAACACAAAATACAGACAAGGCATTTAGATCGAACATAAGCATGAAAACATCACCTTTTGCTTAACCAAACACACTTACTGTCAATGGACGCACAACCTTTCACAACAACTCTGCAGTGAAGAATGAACTGGTACTTGCATACTGTGTGGCTTGATTAACTGAATGAAATATACCTGCTGGTGTCATAGTGACTTAAATAACTCAATAAACTTCACCTGCTTGTGAAACCCACCACTCTAGGAGGGTGAGTGTGGACTAAACTAACTGGTCTTTTTAACACATTGAGAGCCCACGCAAAACTGCCCAAAAATCACTTTCACCTAGAAAATCCATTCACATTTTTTATAATTCAGCTGACTGTGGAGTAGGCATGCCACGGTATGATATTTTACAGTACGGTACGGTGCCGGTATTGATAACCTATACCTCGGTATTCCACGGTATTTATATATAATAAAAAAAAAAAGAAAAAGATTGCCCCCCCACCTATGTATAGTGACTACCCCTACCTCCTTATAAGCCCTTCTTTGTTCCCCAACCTGTAGGCCTACATATATTATTTTGTATTTACCTTTTATGATAATTTCAATTTTGTTATTTGTCATGTGACTTGTCATGATTATGAATTGATTACCCAGGACCTGAATGGAAACAAGACTGCAAGGACTTTTTTCAGTGATCCCTTTGGACATGTGTTTGACTGTACCCTATACTGATTACACTATTCCCCACTGTATTTCACTGTTATGGCTCCCCCTAATGGCCGTTTTGTACCCTGCACGCTGCAGCAGAGCTAGTGCGTAATCTCAACTGCACATGATCACAACTCTGTGTGCCGTGTTGACAGTTCACAACTTCACACATAGTAGGCTACATATGGAAATATGGAATATACAATTGGATCTGGGTGTCTTTCAGCAACACTAACTCAAAGGTAGGAAGCAACTTTTCAATCTACTGCAGCTGTGTGGTGAAAATAAATGTTTTGCCTTAGTCTGCGAGTGGAGTTGCACTGCATATGCGCAGCATGCGCCGCCCACCGACGCTGTATTAAAATACCGTCAGCTCGGAAATCTCACGGTATCAACACCGTGGCTTTTCCTGTCGCGGTATTACCGAAATTCGGTATACCGTGGCATGCCTACTGTGGAGACACATGCTGGAACTTTTTACTTTGAAATGTTTTATAGTTTCTGAGTTATTTAATTTAAACGCCAAATGCATTCTCAATGGCGAAAACACAAACTTTGGCACCACGTATTAAAAAAAAAAAAAATCATTGTTTTGATTGGGTTTCTTTTAATACAAAAATTAATGTCCAGACGTCTTGGGCAAAAAATGTGAAATTGAATTGAAATTAACACCCCGAAATGTAAGAGTAGGCTATATGAAAGCCTTTTATGTTTATACTATTGGTATTTCACACAGGTGCTGCCAATAAATTATTTTGCCAGCCAGTTGCACATATGGTATAACTAGGTCATCTATCAATTTAAGCAGCAGAGCAGCGCTCCTTCTCACTCTAGTCTGCACACACTGACTGACCAGCTAGTTTATGCCTACTTAAAAACATATAATATGACAAACTTTGGATTTATTTCTTCAAAACGAAAAGAAGCAATAAGGTAAGTGATTCACACAATCAGGCATGCAGTAGGCTAGTTATTGGATCAGGGTGCACTGCGAACGAAAGCTCAGTGCACACATGCGCTAAACATTAAGAGAGAGAGAGACACAGGGAGAGGGAGAGGGAGAGAGAGAGAGCGCCCTTTTTGAAACCACCTCCTCGCCACTCGCCCTACATACTTGCCCTCGATATGCGCGTTCATGCGAGGCTGCGCCATATTAAGTGCCGTCCGAAACCATGCAGCCTTGAGTGGAAGTGGCTTATAAGGCCCTCAAGAGCGAGTCTGTGCCGATCTAGACTCAAGCCCCACTACGAGATTTTGGTACACACTATTCAGACCGCAGACATCTTTGCCAGCAAGGTGCTACCTAGCTGCTACTTCCCATAGACAGCCCATTCATCCAAACAGAAATAAAGTCCTTTATATTAAACAACGTCAAACTCACCAACATATTGCAGCTACTATTATGTCAGAATTAGTGGCGGCCGAGATAAACGATATAAAACTTTCCTGCGTCTACATTGAGGTTATGTTAATTATGTATGCTGTATACACGAGACCGGTAAACTGCTTCGTTTTCAAGAGAAAGCTGTAGTACACATGGCCGGCCTGTAGATGGCCACCCAAAAAAAAAAAAAAAAGCTAAGACTAAGAGTAGGCTATACTAATTATACTAGTGGTATTTCACACAGGTGTTGCCAAATAACTAATTATCTTGCCAGTCAGATGCGCATCTGACATATCTAGGTCATATCAATTTAATCAGCAGAGGTTGCCGAGCAGTGCTGCTTCTCACTCTGCACATACTGTCTGACCAGCTAAAGTTTATGCCTACTTTAAACCATAATATGACAAACCTTGGATTAATTCTTCTGAAAACGAGCAGCAAGCACAAGGTAAGTGATTCACACATTCAGAGAGAGAGAGAGAGAGAAAGAGAGAGAGCGCGCGCACCCCTTCTCTCGCTCAGATCATCATAAAGCTCACAACGAGGGGCGGCATGATACATTGTGAACTTATGAGTTTGACTTTGGAGATTGAATATATATTTGCTGGTGTACAACACCCGGCTCAGCCCGACCCGGCCCGACATTTTCGCTAAAATATGCTAATTAGTCGGGCCGGGCCGAGCCTCGGGCTCTGTGATTTTCCGTGATTTTTTCTTTTTTCTTTTTCTTTCTCTTTTTCTCCTTTTTTCAAGAATGTTGTTATAATAAAAATAGCAATTCTGTTATTTGTGTAATGTGTAGGCTATAGCCTACAAGTATGTATTTATTATAAAGAGGGCTGCGCTATTCACTTAATTGTGACAGGAGGAAGACGGAGGAGTGGAGGCGGGGGGCTTGTATTACTCACTGCGCGCAGGCATGAGCAGAGAGAAGTGAACGGTGGGGTGGTTGTTTATACCGCTGGCTGGCCTCTGGTTTGCGGCGCACCAAATGAGTTTCAGTTCATATGCTAAATGTTTTATAAATCAATCATGTTATCACACGCTATCGTGTGACTGCAACATGACGAAAACAGTTGCACTGAGCCATCTCGTTAAACCCAGCTGGCTGCAATGAATAACCTAATCATTATGCCTAATCAACGTCATATAGTCACCAACCGATCCATATAATTCTGTAGTGTATGATGACCACGCAATGTTACAGTCCACTGCAGGCTACAGGCTATTTGATTTTACCAGCGCTATTTATGCATATGCGTGTATTTTGTTTAATAACTTGGGTTAAAAAACATGCATTAGTTACAGACTCAACTTTGTTTTTTTAGTGGGCATTCACGTGATAGCCAGTGGATATTTAGATCTCCCATTAAATAAACCTCATGTCCAATGTCACACACATCAATCATCATTTCACACAATGTATCTAAATATTCACTCTTAGCACTTGGTGGTCGATAGCAACATCCTATCAGTAATGGTTTGACATGTGGTAAATGAACCTGCAACCACAGAGCCTCAATGCTGCTTGGCATAAGGTCCTGTCTTAGTTTAGCTGGAATATGGCTCTGAATATATAAGGCAACCCCGCCTCCATGTATATTCCTGTCTTTCCTATAAATACTATATCCCTGTATATTCACAGCATTATCAGACACTGTGTGATCAATATGCGTTTCAGAGATAGCCAAAACATGTATATTATTTGAAATTAATAAGTCATTTATTTCAGTCAGTTTATTCCTGAGGCTACAAATATTTATATGAGCCAATTTCAGTCCTTTCCTAGGTAATTTTGTTGATATTGACATGGTTTATGTAAAAGACACATTCCTAAAAATATTGAGTGAATAATGCTGCCTATGCCTCTTCTTGTTCAGTGTTACCTCCATTTCTTGGTGGGTGAGAGATAAGTTTGTCATAGCGAAGATAGGCTATGTCCCCCCTCTCCCTTGCAGCTCTCATGGCTGGCAGCAGTTCCTTCCGTTTCTGCCGCACAGCCTCTGTAAAGTCCTCATTCAGATAGATGTTGGTTCCTTGCAGTTTTTTTGCTCTTTGCAATACAGCGTCCCTGTCCTTAAACCTCAGGAATTTGACCACAATTGAGCGTGGCCTAAGGCTGAACGATTTTGAGAAAAAATCTAATTGCGATTTTTCTGACCAATATTGCGAAAAAAATCACGGGTGTGATTTTTTTTTAAATCACACCCGTGTGAAGTAAGTGGTGCAACTCCGTGTGGGCGCCCCCGGGGGGGTCCCCGAAACTTCCAGACCCACAGGAACGTGCCCAGGGTGCCGGCCCGGTTTAGGCGAGCCGCCCCGTGTCCGAAACGGTCGAGAATGAGTTACCGTGTGTGGGTCCCCAGGCGGTCCCTGTACTGTACTGTACTGTACTGTACTGTACTGTACTGTACTGTACTGTACTGTACTGTACTGTACTGTCACTGTACAGTAATGTCACACCTAAAATCATCATATAGGGCCTATACAGTTAGGCTGCGCAACAGTGACACTTGGTTGTGAAAACCAACCAAATTCTATTTTCGTGCTCGGACAGACCCAGCCAGCCAGCCAGCCACCCACCCACAGACACACAAAGCTCCATAATGAAGTGGTTGCACCACTTAAAAAGTAAAGCTTCAATTTAGTATTCACTGTGTCCATTTAAAAAGTAATGAAACATTATACCAAATGGCATACCATTCATTTACTTTACCAGGCAGTGATGTCAGGATTCACAGGATGTGAGACAGCTCAAAATAATGTAGGCTAACTAACCAAATTGACCTGTAAGAATGTGTGTTAAAATTGTAATGTTAGAAATAATTGTAAATAGCTCTCTGGATACAGACCATAAATGCAATGTAATTTCCAGACTTTCTATTTAAGTGCAAGTGCTATTAGGCTACAGTTATCTAATCATCAGAGCACAATATTGTGATTCTCATTTAATATTCACATTTAGATATTATGTTCAATTGATTTATTTGTTTTTGAGGGGCAGTAGCCCCTCCTAAATCCAGTGCACGTATGTTCACAAACGTCCTACACAAACATTAAATTCCCATTGACAATTTTATGTCATTGTCTGAGCAAAGAAATAGGCCTAGTGTCTATTTTACGTCATGATGATGTACGATGATAAGAGCGCCCCTCACTTCACACGGGTGGGATTTTTGTAACCAAATAAAAGCATATGCATTGCATAAGTGTAGGCTACATTTTGACAGATGTGATGACAGAATTAGGCTATCAATTATTAGAGATCATATTGTCTGAGGTTTAAGACAAGCTCATAACTTTAACTTTAATGTTTATGAGCTTGTTGGCCGGCTATTTTCCCACCACGGGTCCTGGTGTAAGCTTTTTTTTTAATGATGGCTCTCGGATCTCGGTACAATTTTGCGGACCTCGCTCAGACAAATCATTACAAATGTACATGCACCACAATGGGGACCGGTTCACTAGAATCGGGGACGACGACGACAATGTAGCATTAATAAAATAAACAGGGGACAGGACAGCAGGACAGCGCCCGTGCCATGCGAAGGTTTGTGGTGTTGCTGCGGGATGTTTTGACTGTCGCTGTACCATGACAGGTCTTGCACAAAACTCTCTTGTTGGACGTCTGTAACGTCAAAACCAAAATAATGCCATATCCCCGAAGTGCCTGATCTCTTTGGGATTAAATTGTGCGGATTTAAGAAAGTTTATTCGGGCTCCGCAGACGCTATCTGCTCCTCAGCTGCTGCTGACTTGGTAGCATTAGCATCAACGCACTGAACACAGAGCAGAGTAGACGTAAATGATGACTTTGTTTTGGGCACTGCGCGAGCGTGTACACATGCACTGCAGTCACATGCACTGCAGGGACACTTCTGATTGGTTAGAATAGAGAGCACAGTATAGCCGTGTTGTAAATACTGGATCAGACGCGCTCCGGGTTGATTATGATTTTTGTTTTAATCGCAGCCTTTGCGATTTGCTAATCGCGTGGTTTCAAATCGCAATTTCGGTTTGAAAACGATTAATCGTTCAGCCTTAGCGTGGCCTGGTGTTTTTCTTCAGAGTCTGCCCATTTTTCATTGGTAGACTCTGGAATGCCATCCACCACAATGTTGTTTCTTCTATGTTGGCTCTCTAAATAGTCTGATTTTGAATCCATCGTCAGTAGAGATTCAGCTAATTTGTGGATATCTTTTTCATTTGACCCACAATCAGAGGAGACCTTTTTGCGGGACAATTTCAACTCATCCACCTCCTTTTGAGTGAACTGGAGGCTGGATTTTAGTTCACATACTTCCTTCATAAGTTCATCCACTCGCTGGTTTGTAGTATTCATGATTATTTGCGTGAAATTTTTATAACTGGTTTCCTGTTGCTGCATAAGTTCTTTGTAGTGCATTTTTTGCTGTTCAAACATTTCACGCACCTGCTGCATAGAGACCAGATCCTCATTGGTGTTGATGTTGCCTCGGGCCCGAGTCGACATGGTGCTCCTGTCTGGTGGCCAGCTGCTTGCTCCTGCCTGGTGGTGGTGGCTGGTTGGCCTGTTGGCCAGCTAGTTGCTCCTGCCTGGTAAAGGCTGGCTGGCTGGCTGGCTCGGTGGCTAGCTGCTTGCTCTGCCTGGTGAAGGCTGGCTGGCTGGCCTGGTAGCCAGCTGCTTGCTCCTGCCTGGTGGTGGTGGTTGGCTGGCCTGGTGGCTAGCTGCTTACTCCGGCGTGGTGGTGGTGGCTGGCTGGCTGGCCTGGTGGCTAGCTGCTTGCTCCTGCCTGGTGTTGGTGGTGGCGGCTGGCTGGCCTGGTGGCCAGCTGCTTGCTCCTGCCTGGTGGTGGTGGTTGGCTGGCCTGGTGGCTAGCTGCTTGCTCCTGCCTGGTGGTGGTGGTTGGCTGGCCTGGTAGCTAGCTGCTTGCTCCTGCCTGGTGGTGGTGGTTGGCTGGCCTGGTGGCTAGCTGCTTGCTCCTGCCTGGTGTTGGTGGTGGCGGCTGGCTGGCCTGGTGGCTAGCTGCTTGCTCCTGCCTGGTGGTGGTGGTGGCTGGCTGGCCTGGTGGCTAGCCAGGTGCGGCGGGGCTCCTCATCTCTAAGCTGTCGAGACACGCCATGAGCAGTGCGTGGATGGTTTGTAAACTTTGTAGGCTATGTTTGTTCTTTTGGACACCGAACGGGGACGATACTTGGGGTCTTGGACATATAGCTGCTTCACTTCAGAGGAAACTAAGGGTAGCTACTCACCACCACTGGAAATGGAATCCATTAGAATGATATGGAAATGGTACATTAACAGTCTAACGTGAGCTACATAAATCCTTTATTTCGGCGATAAGTCCATTGAACTCCGTTCTCACTCTCACACAGACACATACTGAACCACTGACGGCGTGCACCGCTGCGCTGGCCATGCATTAAAGTGGCGTTCTTTTTTTTTTTGCTTTATCAGGCTTCGGGTCTAACATTATGGTAATCTTTAGGGTTGGGCCGAGCTTCGGGCTGACCCAGTTAGGGCCGGGCCGGGCTTCAAATTTCGGGCCCGATGAGAACTCTACTCTGAATGTCAGATAATTGCTCGTTTAGATTGATTCCACCTGCTGCTCAGCACAGCACTAATCATTGCACATAGGCTATACAAAAGTATAAAAAAGAGCAATTGGAAACAGTGAAAACAGGCCGTTTATAGAGGAATATGGACAGTAAACAATGTGTATCCTACCTGGGGTCTCTCAATGCAAAGCCGTTTTGAAGTTACACAAAGAATGTTTAATTTCCACCCAAGAAGAGAAGCACTTTGATGAGGTCCATGCATGCTGTGCAGTGTGCACTGCAGTCAGACCTGCCTGAGAGGAACGGACAGCGCGGTGGCTGTGCTGCCTATCTTGTATAGCCTATAGGCCTATACTAATCTATTCTACACTACACCATTTAATAGTAACAATAATGTAGAAGATATCATCGTTTTTTTTTCTTGTCTTTCCAGATTGGTTATCACCATAATTTTCTATCTGTTAGAAAATAGCTCCTCTACAAGCTCCTCTACAAGCTCACACACGGAGACGAGAAAGTCGCGTCTCCAAACTTTCCCACTCTGGAAGGTGGTTTCAAAATTAGCCGTTTAAGTCCCCCAAAACGCCGTCTCTGTGTGGCAAAAAGGGCAGATCGGCTAAATACTTGCCCAGGTAACTCAAAATACGTCCTCGTCTGGATGGCCCCTAAGACCATACTATTTCACAAAGCAAGTTTCTTACTGGCATACTGGCTTTCAAGGCCTCTCAACATTGCCGAGTAGGGAGAAGTCAGTGACATATTCAACACTTTAACAATAAAAGCTAGCTTTTAAACTATAATTTAATTTGGCTCATTACTTTGACTGTAGCGTCATCTGCTGATATCAAAAGGTAATAGCTTCCCATGACAGCTTCAGTCGTCTCACTGACAACTGACAGACTTGCTTAAGCCATCAGCAACCTGTGCCAAAGTCAACACCACCGTGGTTCAATATGAAGTACTCTGAGAAATAAAATGCACCCACCTCACCTGGACTCTTTCAGTTTGCAAATCCTATCAACCGGTCCACCAACATTCAAGGTTAAATAACTTATTTCCAAGTAGGCTACGGTAATTTCCAATGATTTGGAATTTGTTTTGCTGCACTCAGAGATAACGAGAATAACCACAGTGTGTATAATAAGTGTCAACAGATAATAAACATAACTTGAATAGGTCTACACAAGTGTCCACATTACAATATCCCATGCCATGCCCTTAAGTGACAGATTGAAGTGCATGTGCTGCCTTAACTAGGCTAGTATACAATTTGAATTGACTGTATACGTACATATTGGTGATGCATTTTGGATGCAGATTCCTCCAGGTAGCCTAAAACCTATTGTGGAAGTCTTAATATGCTACTGCAGAGTCTTATAGCCTACCCGAAGGAGACCACTGAATAGAGGGTTGGCTAGATGGGAGAGTCCTTTGAAATATTGAAACCTTTCTGCTTGATGTGGATGTGGTATAATCTGACGATGCAATCTCCTCTGCCCTCAATTTAGGTTCTGACGGTGTTGCAAACACAGATCAACCATGAGATAATGTTGTGTGGTTTGTCTTAGGCTTCGTACATACCTGTCGGACACATTGATCTGTCCGACCGACCACTGCACATTTTTATGATTTGATGCCTCCATGTCCCACAATGCTTTGCGGGATTTGGGCAGTGCAACGATACGCGGAAATAGATGCACATATGTGTAGTTTTCTTGACTGCAGCTAGCGGTAGGTTGTCGAGGCAGTAGAAGGTTCAAGGACCAAGGACCAAATATTTGCATTTTGATTTTGGTCCGTTTGGTGTTCGCACTGGACTTTGTAAAGCGTACCAAATATGTAAACAAATGACACATGTTAAGCGAACCAAATAGTGAAAAAAAGAAAAGAGCTCATTTTACGATGGAGGGAAAAAGAACATGAGGGGGTGCGGGAAATCACTGTACATTTTTTAGGCGCAACCTTCAGTCACACAGAGAGAAGAGAACAGTAACATGAATCATGATTGCAGCAAGAACTTGCAATTGCATTACTTCTTAATAATTATTTTATTAGCCAAATAAGACAACAGATGAACAGAGGAGCAGGTGTTTGAACAATAATGTGCTTGCTGCTGATGCATACAATAATTCACCGGAGACGTAGGCTATAGCCTACAACAAAGTATCCCCGAATCCCGATAAAAAGGACTTTTCTTCCATGTGTGCACCTTAACCCGATTCGATATAGGCCTATGTTATTTCTGCGCATCAAATCGACGGGCATTTCCATGTCATCTTATGGTTTAAACTTGAAGCCGTGCTGGTCAGTTAAGCTTCAAGTCAGAACAGCTCCGCTGCAGTTGACCTAGATATAACGTCTTTTGCTATAGTAATGTAATCAATTAATCATTTAGGACCACCTGTGTAGCTTATTTAACATTTCCTCCATTGGCTCGGCTACTCATAGACATATATGCGTCTACTATTAAAATCAATAGTGATCCCGTAAAAAAAGACATGCTTTTAGAACTAATTATTAATGCAGCCTCACAACTGCCGAGGCCCGACGGCTATTTTGGCTATCGTCCTGTATTTCTGTATATAGAATAGAACGGAAGTTCTCTCCTATTAGATGGCGGTTAAAAAACACCCTTCTGTCCCATCTGAAGTCCCACTCTGTTCGTTGGCTGTTTTGACCGACGTGTTTGTTGTGCCCTCCAGCCCCACATCGGACAGGTTTGTCCGATCAAACGACGTGACTCCCATTGAAAATGAATTGGAGCAGCAATCAAATAGCAATCAGGCATCGCACACGGACCGAACATTTGTTCTTTAGGTGTGTACGCGCGTACACACTGCTAAAAAAAAGATTCCCGCAAAATAACCTCTTTTCTTTTTTTCACTATTTGGTTCGCTTAAAGGACCACTTCACCACTTTTCAACTTATCTTCCTATAATTGGTCCTAACTAATGTTCATGATAAAATACAACAATTTTTTCCTACTCAGTCTGTGTCTCATAGGAATGCTGTGGGCAGTTCAGAAACCCGTCTACCAGTGACATCATCGATGGTGAATCCAAGCTAATAGAAACGGCAGGCTTTCTTTTCCTGAAAAGTTGCAATGCAAAAGTGGAAGCCATCGTTCTCACGATAATAAAAATCTAAATATATTTTAAAACAAATCTTGTAAAAAATCTGCCTAATGATGATGTCACTGGTGGACGGGTGTCCGAACTGCCCAAATTCCTCCTATGAGACACATACTGAGTAGGAAAGAATTGTGGTATTTTATCATTATCAACATTAGTGAGGACCAATTATATGAAGAGATGTTGAAAAGTGGTGAAGTGGTCCTTTAACATGTGTCATTTGTTACATATTTGGTACGCTTTACAAAGTCCAGTGTGAACACCAAACGGACCAAAATCAAAATGCAAATATTTGGTCCTTGGTCCTTGATAAGTTGATCCGGACCTTAGTGTGAAAACGGCCTTGACAACCTACCGCTAGCTGCAGTCAAGAAAACAACACTGAACATATGTGCATCTATTTCCGCGTATCGTCGCACCGCACAAATCCCGCAAAGCATTGTGGGACATGGAGGCATCAAAACAAAGGTGTGTAAGAAGCCTTATACATGCTTCTTAATTTTCAATGCAGAACAAACTTCTCATTCAGAACAAGCATAAGATCCTGTTCAACTGTAGCCAAGAAAGCTTTGGTACATTTTTATGAAAAAAGAAAAACGAAATCAGAACCAAAAAAGCAAAAGCAAAAGTATAGATTCAAATTTTCACTGTTCATGTTAACGTTTCACTTTGTAAAACATGGCATTGAAGGTCAAACGATTTGTGACCATTGCTGCTATATATATTGCAACTATAATAATAAAAAAATAATATTGGTGCTTAGTGCAGAAAGGTTGGTTCCTTTGAGCTATGTTCTAACAGTAATTATCCATTTCTATAATGTCCAGAGTTGAATCATTTCTATAAATGCCTGTATCGTATTAGAATTGGGAGGGATGAATAATAGATTAGATAGATAGATATTTCGACAGAGAGTCCAAATGTATTCAGACTCTTTTTGACTGTGAACGGGTTATTTTAATCTTCAAGATTGCTTAATCTGTCGTTGACTTCATCAAAGTAGTCATCAGCGAAGCGCAGCATCTGGTTGACGGCAGTGAGGAGCAGGATGTCACCGTTCTGGTCCACCTCTAGACCATGGGTGTAGTTCTTCACAGGAACCACACAGGACAGAGGAATGCCCAGACGCTGGCTCGCCTCCTGGAGCTGCAGCAACACAGCACAACAGATGAACGTTAGCTTGGCTCAGTGGTTCCCAAACCGAGCGTCCCCAAATTATTTTGGGGGACACCCACTCAAGCTCAGTGAGGTAGTGTTGGTTTCCTATGGTTTGTCTTTGGTAGAACTCACCTTGTTCTTGATGTAGAGGCTGCGATAAACATTGGTCAGGTCCTCTTCCACAGCGGGACAGGCTTCATCCACTTTAGTCAACAGGACCAACTGAGGGATCCCTGGAGAACAGCACCACAACAAACATGTTCAACAGCTGTAAAACATAAAGGACCCCAGGCTGTGCAATTGTGATACTTTTGTTTTTTAAACCAAGGACTTAAATGTTCCACTATTAGATAGTGGATTGCTATTCATGTCTCGACTCCAAATCATAACATATTGTGTCAATAAGGTAGAAATTGTGCCAATAATGGACATTAATGCTATTTCTATAAAATATCGCGTCGACAACTCACATGGAAATATTTCATCACATGTGATGACACTACGCTAACAGTATGTGATAAAATGTAATTGACATGATGTAATGTTGTTCTGTTGATCATTGACTGACTTCCCTCCACCACTTACGCCTGGTTTCTTGCTGAAAATAGCCGATCTACAAGCACACAACACGTGGCATTGAGACTTTCTTCGAGCCACAACGCCTTACAGTTAAACATTACTATTAATTTTGGAAGCAAGCTTCACTGGGAGAGATCTTGACATTGATATGCCTGAATTATACTACATATGGGGTGCCTAAAATAGCCGATCTACAAGCTCACAATGTGTTGCAGTTGAAACGCATAATAAGCTTGATTTCGGCTATTTTCGAGACGTGCAGCGCTGCATAAATTGGGCCTTACAGTGATGCTGCGTTTGACCAACTGACCGATTAGGTTGACCTTGCTTCGAATGGCGTTCAGTTTGCCCTCCAGCTCGGGGGGCATGATGGCGATCTTGTTGGCGGCGATGACGTAGGCCACGCAGTGGATCCTGTTCTTAAGATCTGGACTCTCGTGGTACTCCATGTTCTCTGGTTGCAACGGAACTGCAGCGTTGAACTGTGAAGAGTAGGGGAAAGAAAACACATTAATTTCACTCATGATTGACTGAATAATGTTGATTTAAGGCGAGACATGGTAGGTGAAATCTAGCCTGGTTAATAAGCCAGACCGAATCAGCCGTTGGCAAGACAGTGTGATTTGAGTCTGGCTTATTAGCCAGGCTAGGTGAAATCATGATTTTTGTTTTTGCTATTTTGCTTCCTAAACATGTTTTCTTCCAAACTAAAGCAAAATAAACATTCAAAACACAGATTTAGATGTTTATTTTAGTAGTTTATTTTAGCCAATGACAGCTCGTTTTGCTGGGTGAAAATCCACCCTATCAATTTTCATGATTGGTTGTTGGTACAAAGGAATTTACAATACAATTCTTTAAAGGCCGTTTACTCAAAATGAGTTTTCCTCATACCTGGGACAAAGAATCTCCACTTCAGTTGCACTCACATACACCAAACTCTCCAGTCTTATTCATAACTATATTCTGCAGATATTTACAGATGGGTTTGTTGATATATCATTCACAGCCTGATTTACATCACATTTTATACCTGTTGACACCATTTTCTGATTTGTGGAGTGATAATTAGAGATATCTAAAATCCCTTCTGTAATTTTCTTTGTCTCTAATATGTCAACAAAATGAAACAATCATTTTGAACCTGGCTTTATCCGATCTTCAGATTTATCGTCCCGAAATGTATGCAAATTAGCGCATATAATGCCTAATTTGCATATTTAAACATATAATTTCAGAAAACTTGTAATACAAAAAATCTTAGTTTTAATATAAGTAATCAACTGGAGAAGTTTCATTGTGATAGCTATTAGTTTTTTTCCCTATTCACCTACCATGTCTCACCTTAATGCAACACAAGTCAATGATGATTGAAATAAGATGATCCTCTTCAACAAAGCAATAACCACAATTAGTATTTTACTAAAACTCTATAAAAGGGTTTTCAGTTAGAAATGTGAGAAGATTCACCTGATATCCGTCTTTAATGTGACCTCTCAACATGCTGCTTACGTCGTCCACACTAAGCCCCGCCCCCGTGGTCTCCTCCAATCCCATGGTGTCACACAAGGTGATTGGCAGTTTGCCCGTCTTTCCAGCTTGAAATTGGTAGGTGCGAAACTGTGGGATGTACAATGGTCAAAGTTATCAGCTGTTTTTCACTCCAAGTTACAAAAAGCACATAGCTTCAAAAGCAAAACACAATTGACTCTGCCAGGCAGATGACCAACCAGCCTCCACATACTTTACTCACTACTAAAGGAACTCAACATATCAAACAGGGCATTTAGAGGAATTCACTGAGGAACCAAAGGAACCAAAACACAAAGGAAAACAGTGACCTTCACCGTTGACTGCATCAACAAACTTCCTCCCTCCCCACACTGATGGGAAATCCCAGTGGGACTACCATTTCATATGCTTGTTAAGTTGCCTGGCATTCATCTGTGCCCTCTTTGTCAACCAAGAACGTCCACACTTGTTACGGTTGTGGGTCAGAGTTACGTAGCAGTGGGCAGAGGGTCACCTGGGTGGTGAGGCTGGTGGCAGCGCCGCCAGTCATGGCCTGGTTAGTGACATGTCCTTTGAAGACGGACTTGATGGAGTTGAAAAGGCTGGACTTCCCTGCTCCCACTGGTCCAATGAGCAGAACCTTGACCTGGGTCAGAGAACTGATGATGGGCTTGTAGGTCTGTATTTGGTCCAGCAGCTGTCTCCTATTCCTGTGGAGACCAGAGTCCAACAGATTCAACTTTTCAACAGTGTCAGATACAGTATAATGTATGAGTAGTACAGTATGTGTAGTATAAACAAAGTCTGGTTAAACGTGTAGCGATCGGCACCCTCGCACACACACGCACCCACTCACACCACTGCAACTATTCATGTCCGCCCAGTACACTCACAGAGTAACGTCAGCTCAGCGACACGCCCCCGACACTTGTTACGACTGTTAACATTTTGAGAACTTTGAGAACTACAGTAGGTGGGGAAATTCTGTAAATGTCTGGTTTCAATAGATGTTTCATCATTCTTTCAGTTTACACAAATTTAACCATAAACAAACACAATAGAAACATTTCTGTTGTGGAAGTGATTAACCCATTTTGGGTGGGAACCCCTTTTGGTGTTCTAAGCATTGTGTTATACTTTAGCTATTGAAAAATAGCAAATCTATGAGCTTGTATGTCTGCTATTTTTGAAAATGTAGTGCAAAGCTTTGAAAATATATTCTTTCAGAGCGAACGTTTCTAACTCAAATCTTTGATGCTGGGGGAGGGAGGTCGGTGGCCAAATGCAGATATTTCTGGGGGTCCTTGACATGAAATAGTTTGAGCACCACTGACATAGAAACATGAGGATCAGGATTTAGAATACATTTGTAGAATCGTCCTCAGGTCGAAATGGGTTAAGGACCTCCTCAAAAACTATGATGCATCTCAAGGGGCCGTCCGTCTAAGTCTGTCTTTCTGGTTAATTTGTTTTATAAATATCGAACCAATGAAAATAAATAATAACAACATTGGATCCAGTGGAACACAGTATTTTTGTTTGTTTGTTTGTGTGAGAGGGAGGGTGACTGCGCACCTGTTGTGCATGGACTTGATCAAGGCACAACAGGATAAATCAGTCATCTCCACAAACACTCAGAAGAGGCAGTCTGCACCCTCCCTCTCACAGTTTGTTTTTACATTTCTAGAAGAGTACCGCTTTTGGGCATTCAACTTTTCCACCTGACAGCTACAATAGTGCAGTATTGTGTTGTGTGGTATAATTAAACTAATCCAGATCCATACTTACGCAGGAGTCCAGGCCATGTTCCTCCATGGCTTCTCAAGGAGTTTTCTTTCTGCTGAAACATCTAGAAACATCTCCACGGTCAGACTCAGAGCAACATTAAAGACAGTACAAACAACTCAAACATCTTGTAGGCTATGTTTGTCTTTGTATTCATTGAACTCACCTCCTATTTTATAAACTTCACATTCAACCAGCTGCAGGTCGTTGCCATGCATTTCTGCAGCATTGAAATTGTAATAATCTTGACTAGGACTGTTGTACACGACAGCTTGGCCATTAACACAAAAACCTAAATTGTCTCCAAAATAAGGACCATGGTTGCCGTGCATTAACACTGCATAAGCGGGATTGGTGACCTGATGTTTGAGCACCTTTCCCCTGTTAAAGGTGAAAAGAAAAGCCTCGGCATCCTTCCCAAAAGCACCACTTTGATCAAAAGATATACTGGTGTATCCCCCAAAGACGAAGCTAGAGTCATTGTAGCCCACGGACAGAGTGGGCCCCTGGTTGTCACATCTCTGGTGGAACTCTGCTGCAGCGTAACCATGGACTGAAGCCTTGTAGAGGAGCTTCAGGGTCACGTTTCCTAGCTGGGAGCACAGCTCACTCTGCTGGGCCTTTGTCAGCCTGGGATTCATGATGGTAGGTCTGGATTATCTGATTGAACAAAAAACGATAGCCATTGCAGCACCTAAATAACACTTATTTTTGAACACCACCAATACAAAGGCTGTTTGTGTAATTAGAAAGCCTACTTTACTTAGTGGACGCACTCTGAGCCCCCCACCGCACGTATAAAATGCACATTTTGGCCAGAAAGGAATTTGTTTTGCACAAACCGTCTTAGTATTGGTGAGTAGGTAAAACATTCTTTACATTTTCACTACAGAGGAGGGGCTGGTCTGCGTTTCATGCGAGGCAGGAGAGAGAACAGTCCCATATAGCCTTAATGCAACGGCAGTAAAGTGCATTAGGCTTTGGACCAGAGCTATATAAAAATATATAATTTAAATATAAAAAAGGCATCTGCCGATTGAATTAAAGTGACTTGACTTGATTGATTGACATCAAAATGGGCCTGTCAGCTCAAACCCACAATGTAATATCTTCTTTGTTTTCAAGAGTGTTGCGCACAAACCTCAGTAGCATTACAAAGTTATATACTAAAAAAACAACCAAATCCATTTTCACCCTTCTATTATAGGCTATGTAACATCAGTGCCAGGTATATTTTTTTAAACTATTTTCAGCAATGGGATAACAATTTGTTTAGTGGGTAGATCTCGTTTAGCTGGGCATTTTGAAGGTAGCTCTAAAGTTAAAAAAGTGTGTGCGCCCTGCTATAAACCATCAATTAAAACATCCAGATGTTTTTACTGACACTAATTAAATCTGACTGCCATGCAATTAAATGTGCCCCTGGCACTGGAAAACAACATCAATTTAGTTTTTTGTAACATATCAGCAAAAGTCCCACACAATTACGTCTGTCCCTCAAATGAACAGTTTGGATCTGATTCTGGTCACCCTAAAAGGGCATCGAGGGCTTACCTGTTGTTGTTCTGTAGCTGCTGTCTGTGAAGTCTATAGTGGCTCTGCAGTGAAGGGTGACCGGTTTGAACTGCATGGCCAAATGGTGTCTCTTTATAGGCGGAGCTTGAAACAGAACCTGTATTCTCAGTTGAGATTCTGGTTGGTTTACATTATTGGTCAGTGCAGCTGCATTCAGGTGTTAAAATACCAACATAAGTCAGAAATCCATGAGCCAGAGCTCCAAATGTGGGTTATGATGACCTAATCGGAGTTCCAAGGAGATTTCGCCACAATGATTACAAAATGAGTAGGCAAAGCCATAGAAGACATTTTTTTAATTTCGACGTCAGGCCTAAATGGGTTAATATAGATAGATGAAACTGTTTCAAGTAAAGTACCGTATATGATGATCCTTCCACAGGACTTTTTTGATATTTACTTATCACATGTTATTTTCACATATAGGGGAATTGGATGACACATTTTAAGAAATTGTTATCACCATGAAACTTCCCCAGTTTTCTGAAATTGTACATTTAAATATGCAAATTAGGCATTATATAGGAAAACATGCCAGATTGAATTGCATAACTTTCCAGAATCAAAATCGAAATATTTGAAAAAGCCAGAGGCAACCTTCTTATTTAATGTTATTTACATGTTAGACCCCCCTGTCCCACACAAGTGATACTTCTGCCCCTCAAATGAACACTTTGGATCTAGTCACCCTAACACACACACACACACACACACACACACACACACACACACACACACACACACACACATTCCGCATGTTCTGAAAAGGGTTGATGGACATAGGCTACCGTATGGAATCTCTATGGATTGAAGACAGAATATAGTGTATTCAGATTGGAATACAGACGTATTCTGAATGAATAATAAATAATACAGGATATTTGAATGATTGCAAATGAAACCAATTCTTTGTCAAATAATTGGTTCAGGAAAATAATAACATCATACAATGTTTGACTCTATTTTTTTAATTTTCACTATTGTGGTGTGTCTAATAGATCTAGAGAGAACACAAAGTAAGTTTCTGACTGGCATATTGGCTTTCAAGAAGAAGGCAGGCTACACCTGTCAACATTGCTGACTGATATTTAAAAACACAAATAAAAGACAGCTTTTATCCGATTTGCTCATTACTTTGATCTAAAGCAAATATAATTAACATATGGACACTCCCCCAATGCTAAAATATGCAGGAACGTGGTATGCCATATGTGTGTGCGTTCAACACGGCTTCCACAATACGAAAGGGCACAGAGCGAGGCCAAAAATCTGTAATAGCCTATACCACATGGGTTGTGGACGTTCAAAATCCCAGTAGGTAGTAAATTCCCCCCAGTAGGCTACCTTCACATTCAATAGATCCTATTTATTTTTTTTATCAATTTTGTATTTATTTTATATTTTCTAACAAGACAAACATGTAAATCACCAATGCACATAGGTGGCCTTACACAGGGACAGCTAAAACAATGAAACAAAGACAATAAAAAAGGGTGGGGAAATCGAGAAAAAATGACCATTAAAGACAAAAACAAAATCGATATTCATATATAAATATACTGTAACTCGAAAAACTCATGAGTCAGCAAAATATAATAATAATTAAAAAAAGGAAAACAAACAAACAGAAAAACAAATAACAAAAACAAAAAATACATACAGACACTAACAGACCAGTACAAGACAAACACCAACAAACACAGACAAGGACGAGACAAGACAAATAAGACATGTACAGTACAGTACAAGGGCTACAGATACAGACAAGGGAGCCAAAAGCAAACTGTTGGTCACAACGTCATATCAATTAAATAATGAATTGAACTGCGTCAAGAGCTTTGGACCAGTTGTCCACAGTGTCCGCTCTGGCACCATTTATCCTGGCAGTAGAACGCTCCAGTAAACAAATATCAGAAAAGCAACTAAGCCAAAAAAAACCTTTGATAGAGGGGCAATGCCAAAACATATGTAAATAGTGTCCTTTAACAGAAGAACAGATAGTACATAAGTCTGAATTAACTAATTTACATTTAAATATACGCTCAGGCGTAAAGTAAAATATATGTATAAACTTATAATGAATAATCTGGTGAGCTGTATTTTTAGATGAGGAGGAAATAATTATTCCAAACAGAAGGCCAATCCCAGTGATTGATTGAAATATTTATTAACAGTTTGCAGAATTACAGTACATTTCAAGCACAAACTCAATACAAAGACTGTTAACTGTGAGTGGACGACCCAATTAAGCATTACACTTGTTTACAAGAGGGTCCACCTTGTTCAATTCATCAAAACATTTAGAGACGTACAAATAGACACTTCTATATAGTCAAAGAAGACAACAGGAATTCATCAAACAAAATGCAATGCCTGGAAAATCGTTTCCCAACTGTTTGTGACTAAAAGTGGTTTGGTTACAGAAATAAGTTCATCATAAATATTGAGGCTACTAATTTGCTTTTGGTTGTGACTAATTGTACCAAAGGGTGTTGGGGTAAAGCTGCATCCCAGGGTACACCATTATGTTCTCAATGCTGTGAAGAGCTTGAGATAGAAAAACCACGAGGAGCCTGGAAGAGAATAATCATCTTTCAGGTCTTGAAAAGACCGGAGACATTTATTGTTAAAGATATCGCCTAAAACATGAACACCTTTTTTTGACCACTGTGGGAAGGAGAACGGTAAAGATCCAGAAAGGAGAGCGTTATTGTGCCAGATAGGAGACAGCGAATGAAACTTACAATCAATAGACAACCGTTTCAGTATGCAGCGCCAGATGGACAGTGTGTTGGCAATAATTAGGGCGAGAGAGGGTGGAGAAGCTGAAGTTTTCCCATTCCAAATTAATTTCCTACATACAGAGTCAAGATCCTTGAAAAAGTTTTGTGGAGGGGAAAAGGTAACAGAGAATAAGAAATTGATCCGAGGGCGTATATTCATTTTTATAATGGACACTCGACCATGAAGACCCGCTTTTAAACCAAGCCAACCATTAAGGTACTCCCTCTTAACTGGCCAAAGTAAAATTGTCTTTAATTAAGGTTGAGATTGTGGGTCTGATTTGAATGCCTAAATAAGTAAAACCATGGTTTGTGAATGGACTGGAAGGTGGCTTAAATCAAGATTATAGTGGCATAAGTATCGATTTGGACCAATTCATTTTATAACCAGAAAATAGATCCTATGATCTTCTGTGGCAAGATGTAATTTCTTGGGGTCTAGTAGGACTATAGTAAATGATAAAAATAAATACATATTTAGCCCCATGCTCAAATGCCCCCGTCAAAAACAGCTAAAATAAAAACGAACCTAACTAACCTAAATGCTATTGTGGAAGTGAGTGTCTTTATAGGCTACTACAGTGTCTTACCCGAAGGAGACCACTGAATTGAGGCCAGGGTTGGGCTGGATGTGAGAAGTCCTTTAAAATGTTGAAACCTTTCTGCTTGATGTGGATGTGGTATAATCTGACGATACAATCTCCTCTGCCCTCAATATAGGTTCTGACGGCGTTGCAAACACAGATCAACCATGGAATAATGTTGTGTGGTTTGTCTTATACATGCTTCTTAATTCTCAATGCAGAACAAACTTCACATTCAGAACAAGCATAAGATCCTGTTTAACAGTAGCCAAGAAAGCTTTGGTACATTTTTATGAAAAAAAAAACCTAAATCAAAACCAAAAAAGCATACAGGTATACATACAACTACATTACATTACATGGTAAGTATAGATTCAAATGTTCAATATGTTCATGTTTACTGAACTAGCAATTATAACATTAAATATCCAATTATCAAATATCCAATTATCTTATACCAAGGGATACCAAAACCACTATATTGGTAAGAAAAGGAACATTATCAGCAGACTGCCACGTTTATACCATCATCAGTCACACAATGAAGCAAGCTCCAAGTGTAACAACGTATAGGCAGTGCTCTTCCCCACACTGCACATTGAGTGCAGGACAATCAAGGGAGCACCCAATCGTTGTGGCCAATATAGCCTATAGTAAGGGCATTTTATCAGGTATTTGACCAATCTGGGAACTAAATCGTTACCAAGAAATTTCTTCACCAATGTGTTTCTAAAGGTGTCTAATAACATGTACTAAAAGTTTGAAATTCAACTCCCGTGGGAAAGTTGAGTTATTAGCATAATATGTGACCATACCCATACCCATCAAAATTTCATCATTCTTTAAGTAGCATGAGACATATGAAACTAGGGTGATTTCATGATTCTGAATCCATTCCAAGCATTAGTTTTGCACAAAAAACACTCCTTGGGCTAAATTAGGCCATATCCACTTGACCAAATGTGCTGACCTCATCACGTTTGTGTGGCCGTTTTCCTCCCAAGGAGTGTTTTTTGTGCAAAACTAATGCTTGGAATGGATTCAGAATCATGCAAACACCCTAGTTTCATATGTCTCATGCTACTTAAAGAATGATGAAATTTGGACTTTTTTGCCTTATATAGGATGTTATGGGTATGGTCACATATTATGCTAATAACTCAACTTTCCCACGGGAGTTGAATTTCAAACTTTTAGTACATGTTATTAGACACCTTTAGAAACACATTGGTGAAGAAATTTCTTGGTAACGATTTAGTTCCCAGATTTTCATAGATTTTTCTTACTACTACCTTCAGAAGGACTGAAAAATCTGCAGGGTGCAGTAGAAAAAGCACTACTGCTCAAGGCGTCCACATGCCTGCGGCCACTGGAGAAACCTGAAGAGTGCCCAGACCTGTTGAAAGGAACAGACACTTCGTCACAGGTATGTGCTGTAGATTTAAGCAATAAGCCACGAGAGGTTTGACTGAATGATTGATTGAAATATATATTAACAGTTTGCAGAATTACAGTACATTTCAAGCACAAACTCAATACAAAGGCTGTTAACTGTGAGTGGACGACCCAATTAAGCATTACACTTGTTTCCAATAGGGTCCACCATGTTCAATTCATCAAAAACATTTAGAGACGTACAAATAGACACTTCTATATAGACAAAGAACAGAACAGGAATTCATCATAATGGAGGTAAAAAGGGAAAGGTCTCAGGTTACCAGGTATTTTACAATGGCTGGGAGGCGTATAGCCCTAGAATGGCTCTGTTGTTACATACATTGCAAAGTATTTCACATACTGAGCCATAGAACACCCAGGTTACTTTCTGTCCGGACGTAAACTTGGTGGCCTAAATGTGATAAATCCTCCGTTTGTACTCAGCCATTAAATAATTCCAAAGACGTGGAGTGAAATATGGTCCTCTAGTTTTATATCCATGTGAAAGTTCTGGCACAAAACATGTATTTAGTCAATTATCTCCACTTTTTCAAGAGATTCACACGGACGTCTTTCTCTCCGGGCGAGAGGGGCCCGGAATGATCGATGAACTGATTTTACATACTTCCTGTTGTTTACAAACAGAAATGTATTAGTTTAGGCTCAGGCTGCTGCATTGTCTGTGACAATATGGAAACCGAGTGACACGTTTCATTAAACCCATTTCAAAGGTTCTACAGAACATGTTTTATTTTTTTTGTTTATCTGGTCTGTTATATATATATCTAATATTTTCCATTAAGACATTCAACTGTTTGCATAGTCTATATTTTGCTTGTGTTTGTTGGTTTTTCACATTACTTATAGAGTGTACTGTAGGTAAGTATCATATACTCACGTTACATGAAATTCTTCCGGTCCCACAGATCCATCTCAAATGCCAGACGTTTGATGGTTTTCCCCATCTTGTCTGGCTTTGAGATGGACTGTGGATAGGTGAAGTTTTCAAACTGTTGGTGTTGTCGTCCTGGTTTGTAGGAGAACAGGGCATCAGTTTGATACTCCTCTACAAAGACAGCAATGTCCGCTTGTTCTCTCTCTCTCTCTCTCTCTCTCTCTCTCTCTCTCTCTCTCTCTCTCTCTCTCACCAATTTACAATTTAGGCATTTAGCAGACGCTCTTAATCCAGAGCGACTTACATTAAGCAAGAACAAAAAGCATGGGAATACATCACATATATAAAAAGCATTTATCAAGAAACATGCGTAAGCTAAGAACGTAACTAGAACATATCTATATATAATGACACTATACATATAAGCTATACATATGGATTATACTATGCTGTACTGTTATTGTGCTGTCTACATGACATGCTATAAGTCTGTTTCAAATGCTATCTAAGTCTAAAAAGTGCTGTCTAAGGGGGTAGGGTAAGTGCTATGGGCCATGGTGGAGTCTGAAAAGGTGGGTTTTCAAACTACGGTGGAAGATCGGGAGTGATGCTGCAGTTCTGATTGCAACGGGAAGTGCATTCCACAGTTTTGGGGCCAGAAGGGAGAAGAGTTTGGGGCGTGTGGAGCGTTGTCCCGGCGTTTTTAGTGAGGGTACTTCCAGCTTCCCTGCGTTGGCTGATCTGAGTGCGCGGGAGGGTTTGTAGGGTTCAATCATGCTTGCAAGATATGGGGGAGCCATAAAATGCCAGCATCAGAGTTTTGTATTCTGTGCGGGCAGCGACCGGGAGCCAGTGCAGGGAGCGGAGCAGGGGGGAGACATGTGAGAATTTTGTCTGGTTGAAGACCAAGCGAGCTGCGGCATTTTGGATCAGTTGGAGAGGCTTAAGTGCACATGCCGGTAGGCCAGTGAGGAGGGAGTTACAATAGTCAAGTTTTGACAAGACTGTTGTCTGGATTAGGAGCTGGGCTGATTCCTGGGTGAGGAACGGTCTAATTCGTCATATGTTATAGAGTGTGAACCTACACCGATTTAGTTTATTTTTTCCCCCATTATCTGCTGCTGTCGTCATGATGCCTCCTCCTATGCTCACTCTGTCACCTGGTATGCTGGCCTCATTTCCCCCCCCGGCTTGTTCTCCCCCTCCCCTCCCCTCCGGCACAATTCCCCGGTATGTTCTCTTCCTGTCCCAGAGGACAGAACCTTTCGAAATGTTTCCCAAATGGGCCAGACATTTCTGCACACCTAACCACCTGCTCTGGTGTGTAGCGCCCCCGGGTCCACTTTACCCAGGGGCAAAGGGGGTTGTCCTGTATTTGTCATAACATACAAAGTTGTCCACCAGAAATAATATCTATGACCCAGTAGGATCACAACCTATATGGACAACTCGGTCAATTTTGGTGCGAAAGTCCAATATGGCCGCCCCCAATATTAGCCCCTATTAGTTATAATGGGGGGTCAATAGGGCAACATTTTAAACTGAGGGATATTTCCACGAAACTTCTCAGGGTGATCAATGATATGAATACGAACATTTTTTGTATTGCAAGTTTTCATGAAATCCAATATGGCCGCCACAATATGGCCGCCACAATATTAGCACCAAGAAAATAGGGTTTGGCTCTAACTTCTGAACCAGATGAGCTAGAAATGCAAACTTGGTGTCTATTTCATGGTTTCTGACCATGAGAGACTCAATGGAATACCTATTTTTATTATTGGGTGTGTCTGGACCCTTATTGTGCATATTTACAAGATGGCGGCTAACCAAAATAGTGCTTTACCATGATTTCTACCATGATTGTTGACTGTTTTGGCAAACACAAGCAATATTAATCCATTGGCTAAGATTCATGGCACAGAAGGTGTTAAAAGTAACATTGATGGATCAGACAAATACAAGGCGAGATTCGTAGCAAAAAGCAGGGATTGACTACGAAGAGACATTCTCACCCACAGCAGATATGACAAGCGTGAGAGTGATCATGCAAAAGGCAGCACAGGAGCAATTAGTCCTGCACCAAATGGGTGTAAAGACGGCCTATTTGCATGCACCGATTGATTGCGAAATATACATAGAGCATCGATTTTGACCAAACAGAAGGTGAAGTCAAAATGTCACAAAAGAAATATGTGAACACAATTCTAGAGCGATTTGAAATGCAGGATTGCAGGTTCAGAGAGACTCCGTGTGAGGCTAAACTAAAGTATTTGAAGATAACCGAGGTACTATAGCACTAGCCAAAAACCCAGTGAATAGGCAAAGGTGTAAGCACATCGATATTAAGTACCATTTCACAAGGGAAATTATAAATAGTGGAAGAGTGATTTTGGAATACTGTCCTACTGAGCAGATGATTGCAGATGTGCTGACAAAGCCAGCCACCAAGATCAAACTAAAGAGGTTTGCTCGGGACATGTTCGGCACTTAGAAGTGCACTGTTTTTGTCAACATGGGAAAGGGAAACCATGTGATTGATATTTTCTTTTCTTGTGTTGTACTGTTTTTGAGTGGTGTAAACCACTCCTACAACTGGCTTTGTTAGTCTGTCTGTCTGTCTGTCTGTCTGTCTGTCTGTCTGTGCAGAACAAATGAGCATGGTTGCTACGGTCACCCAGTTCACCCGGGTGTGATTTCATTACGTCAGACCACAGCTGATCAGGCTATATAAGGCCTTACACCACTCAGTTCACACGGGTGTGATTTTTTATTTTATGTTTGAATAGGGCAACATTTTTAACTGAGGGATATTTCCACGAAACTTCACAGGTTGATCAATGATATGAATACCATATTTTTTTGTATTGGAAGTTTCCATGATATCCAATATGGCCACCACAATACTAGCACCCAGAAAATTGGTTTGGCTCTAAATTCTGAACCAGATGAGCTAGAAATACAAACTCAACGCCAAGCCGGACATCCCTTCCTTCACTGAGTATGGATGGTCTCTCAGTGACGGGAATGCAGTCCCCTGTCCATCTACAGAGCCAGCCTGGCCTATGTCAATAAACTTGTGTTTATAGAAAACAAACTGACAGAAACAATTATTTACATTTCTCAAGTTATCATCCTTCGGGATCAAAAAGGAGTTTACCTTACAGTCAATTACTCAGAACAAAAATAATCTGTAGTTCTAACAGTTCCTTTGAGAGACAAGCGAAAGAGTTGTGTGAGCGTTTTAAAACCAAAGGTTATAGTGATAATGTGCTGAATACTAACTTGGAGAGAGCTAGAAAAAAGGAGAGAGCTAGCTTGCTGACTCCCAAACCTGCTCAGACAGGTGAGTCGAAAATGGTTTTGTCCACAACTTATTCTCCTCTGTGTCAGGATATAAAAAATGCGATAAAGAAGCATTGGTACATATTATCTAGTGATCCTCATGTGGGGCACATGTACAAAGAGCCTCCCATTTTTGCACACAAACGTGCTAAGAATGTAATTCACACTATGGTCCCGGGTTCGGACTCGGGACCACTTGTCAGATGTTGTGGTAATGTGAATGATGCGTACCGTTCCCGGGAGCGGATCGCCCAACCGTCCCTGAGACCGCATGGGGGGCGGGTCTCTGGACTGTTGAAGTGTATTCAGATACGGATCGTTCCAATGTGAATGCATGCGTACATAAAGAAGGAAGTGGACTGTTTTTTAGAACGTGACATGATCTCTAGTCGACGAGCCAAGCGTCAACAAAAAAAAACACAGACGCTGCACGACGCGTAACACCAGCTCATTTCTCAACGCCGCCCGTCGCCGATCTACAAGCTCACAACGCGTCGCAGCGTGACGCGTTGTGAGCTTGCAGATCTGCTATGTTGAATCTGCTATACGCGCAGCACCGCAGTACGCGCTGATCTTGGACTACACGAACTTGGACTACAAAATAATAATAATGCTAAAGTAGAATTTATTAAACTAACACGACACTGGAGCACAGAACTGACTGACACAGTGAATAGTAGGCAGGCTGACAGTGAAGTAGTATAACGGCAAAGAGCCAAAAGAGGCAATGCAATGCAGTGTGTCTGGATTTATTTGAGACAATGTGGCAGAGTTGATGGTCAGTGTCCGGGCGCACCAGCCATCAAGCACACCACCATCTGGAGGATGCAAGTGTACCCGAGTGCGCTGTTGAATCTCGGGCAATGTGAATCATGGCCATCGGGGACCAGGCAACCGTATTCGGAAACGGTTCCAATGAAACGGATTCAGTCCCTCTCAGTGTGAATTGCCTATAAGAGACTCTGTAGTGAGAGCAGACTGTTATGTTCCTCCGTCCCACTTTATGTCAGAATTACCTACGGGTAACTTTCCATGCAATAATTGTGTTCATTGCAATGCAATGATCAGAGGTAAACAGTTTTTACATCCACATTCAGGCAAAAAGATTGATATCAAAAATATTATTACCTGCAAGACAAAATGTGTTGTGTACCTGTTGAAGTGCCCTTGTGGACTATGTTATGTAGGCAAAACTAAAAGAGAATTAAAAGTGAGGATTACAGAACATAATATTAGAAACGGAGATGAAAAATCTCCTGTAGCTAGACACTTTAACGAGGTGGGACATAAAGTATGCTCTCTGAGGTTCCAGGGTTTAGAGGCTGTTCAGCCCTTAAAGAGAGGAGGGGACCGTGAAAAACTGCTGTTACAGAGAGAAGCGTGGTATATACAAACCTTGCAAACTGAACACCCGAAAGGGCTCAATGAGGAATTAGCTCTTCGCTAAGTCCCACCCAAGCCCGTTGTTGGCCAATACCACGTTAGCGACGGTTACTAAGGTAGAAAACTGGTCACGCTTGCAATGCTGGTCAAAATGTTTAAGCAGTGTCAATAAATATATTTGCTGTACAGCATGTGTGGACCTCAGAAAGAGGGTTTGTTTTCTTACCTTGTTATGAGCAAACTAGTCCGTTCCATGAATTATTTCGCTCCGTTGTGCAGTTTAATAGTACATATTAGAAATAAAAATAGGCTCTCATTGACTTCCATTGTAACGGGGGAACAGCTCTCAAAGTCACTCTTTTAGAACACTAAGCTGATTCTGACCGTTTATGACATCAGGAAAACTCACTCACTTTTATTTTTAATAAAAAATGTCAACGTTGTCTTGTCTGTTTTTGTTTTGACTTCAGTGTTGCCACATTGTGTGAGAGAAATAAGCCAAACCACCTCCAAAAACAAGCCAACTCTTAAAGCCAAATCAAGAAAAACAAGCCAAAACAAACACAATAATATGACCATATATAATCATAATAAAAAGATTGTATGCATTTATCATTATAAATACTATGTAGGCCTATGTCTATGATAATTAATGTTTTGGTAATGTATTACATACACTAATTATTAGCCTTAAGCCAAAAGTAGCGGGAAATAAGCAGACCTGGCAACCCTGACAAGTTAGTGTGGAAAGAAGTTCCGGTTTGCCTACAAAACGATCTGATTGGTCCAAATCTGTACACACACTTCTGAAGTAGCCTCGGTCTAGCCGCTGCCACACTATGAAAAGAGCTGCGCACGTTCTCGGCTGCAAGCAGCTTAAAGCTTGAGTTTTTAGACAGCTGGTGGATGGAAATTAAGCTCCACCTCCGCTGAATTCTTGCGCGACGGCCAGATTCCCGGAAACGCTCTCCTCCGCTCAAGTCTTCCGCGGAGGTGGAGCTTCTTTTCCATCCACCAGCTGTCTAAAAACTCAAGCTTTAAGCTGCGCGCAGCTTAAGAAGTGCGCAGCTTAAGAATGTTTTGCGCTATGGTGTGGAGACGGTGTCTCAGCCTTCCATCCAGGCCGTTGGATGTAAACAAATGTATTTGATCTCGTCCACTTGTCGCAAACACCATACACAATTTTGGACGCGTTTGAGGGAGACACTTTAGGAGAAATGTCTGGGACTGCAGCTGGGTGCTCAAACAGCAAGGAGACTTGTTTACAAACGAGAGTTGGGAACACCAGAACCGCTTCACTGTATATCTCCAACCAAAATAGTTACTTTATAAATCTATCAAAAGACGCAAAGTTTTCCTGATGTCATAAACTGTCAGAATCAGCTTTTGTTGTGTTCGCTTATGTGCTAACTGACTGACTTTGAGAGCCAGGTATTTGACCAGCATGCAAGCGTGACCAGTTTTCTACCTTAGTAACCGTCGCTAACGTGGTATTGGCCAACAACGGGCATGGGTGGGACTTAGCGAAGAGTGAATTACTATTGGGATGTTTTCTATAATACTTTTTCTAATTATCTTTCAGAATATTGTAAAATCTGAGTCTGTCTTTATAGAGGGGTCTTAGAGACCTGCACAGGTCAGATTCGTGGTTTATACTGTTTCCGTCAAGGATTCCAATATGCTGTATATGGTTATTGTGTTTATATTTTTTTGTTGTATTTTTTATTATTTTCTTGTTTCTCCTAATGGAAACAACTTGTACCACTTGAATAATTTATTGATGTAATAATGTATTTAGTGCACCTGGACCGTTTAGTGCTGCGCACCCAGGTCCCCCTTATAAGTGACACAGAAACATTCACATCTAGATTACAGTTGAAGAAGGCCACCCGGCCGAAACGTCCGTCGGGTAGCCACCATCTTGTAAATATACACAATAAGGGTCCAGACACACCCAATAATATAAATAGGTATTCCATTGAGTCTCTCATGGTCAGAAACCATGAATTACACACCAAGTTTGCATTTCTAGCTCATCTGGTTCAGAAGTTAGAGCCAAAACCTATTTTCTTGGTGCTAATATTGTGGCAGCCATATTGTGGCAGCCATATTGGATACGAACACGAATACGAACAAAAAAGGTTCGTATTCATATCATTAATCAACCTGAGAAGTTTAGTGGAAATATCTCTCAGTTTAAAATCTAATAAGGGCTAATATTGGGGGCGGCCATATTGGACTTTCGCACCAAAATTTACTGAGTTGTCCATATAGGTTGTGATCCTATGGGGTCATAGATATTATTTCTGGTGGACAACTTTGTATGTTATGACAAATGCAGGTTTCCTAAAAAAAAAAAGGGTAGTTTGCCCCCTGGGTACTTGAGAGTTTCTGAGAGAAAAAAAACCCAACACCACAAAGTTAGCTTTGTACTTTATAATACAACTGTTAACTGGCTAAATACATCATTACAATTTACAATTTAGGCATTTAGCAGACACTCTTAATCCAGAGCGATTTACATTAAGCAGTAACAAAAGCATGGCATACATCACATATATAAAAAGTAGTTATCATGAATCATGCGTAAACTAAGAACGTAACAGTGGAGTATCTATGTAAACTATACATACTATACTATATAATATATTATACATGTGTACTATAAGTCGTAGTTGGAGCACAGTAGCATTTCTCCACCTTTTTCTGTTGAGGAAACATAACAGGCTTGGTGAATCACAAACTTGTCTCCCATCTGAAGTTGCGGTCTTTAGTATACTATGTCCATGTACAACAAAGTGCAACTACTACTTCAACAATAATGTAAAAGAGCCTCCAAATGGTACACTGTGCAGTTTATTGAACAATGATTTGACCACCCACAATTGCACTTTTGGTGTTAACATTTCTTTACCTTCCTTGCAATGACAGAAAGGATATTTATTTTGGCTGCCATCATCATGTTGGGCAATTGTGGCCACCATGTCGATCTCCTCCTGTTTAGGAGCCAACCAAAATAATTCAACAACTCTCTCTGCAAGGTCATAGAGCCACTGCAGTTTGTCAGCAGCCAGGTTGAATCCCGTGCAATGCCCAGGAAGTTGGCTGCACAGGCAGTGATGTAGGCTGAACAACTAAACTGAAAATGAAAGAGTTATGAATTACTAAAACCAGCTGATATAATAATACAGTATAAAGTTTGTTATTTTTTATAAAGATCTGTCATCTTACCACCGTCATGTCTGCAGCATGTTGGAAGTTCTTCTTCACCTCCTTTTTCAGGGACCTGTGGCCAAAAGCAATCTTCATCTGGCCAAGAGTGCCACGTGCTGCCATGCTTTTCTCATGGTAGAGAAGATTAAAGTCATCCTGTAGTGTATAGAACATAGAAGCATAGTATACATGTGATGCAAACCAGATGTGATAACATGGATTGTATACAAATTGTATGCAAAATTGCATTTGGTATACCTGCAGAAGGAGCATCTCTTTATGAAAGTCTTGAGGAGCTTCAACAAGCCCCTCAAGTCTCTCTTCTGGGGTGTCATGGGTGACCCTTGTGTGGTGGGCGTCTGTCATTCTCTCAATACTCAAGCCATCCCCACAAAGGGAATGGCTTGCCATCCACAATGGGGACATGCTTGTGCAAGGCATCCATGATTTCAATGACGCCAGAAAGAGAACTGGGGTTTGTTTCAATGACACCCAAGTTCACCTAGGTGGAATTTATGGAACAACATTTCAACAAATATTATTCAAAGAATGGTCTTTTACCTTCCAAATTATAGTGAATAAGGTGAGTTACGTTGCTTACTAGTCTCATCATGATACAGATGGTCAATATGACGGATAACTTTGTTTTTATCAGCAGACTCAAATTCACATGAGATAGTAACAATGGAATGATTTAGATTTGTATTCAACATATGTTCCTGTTAAAATATATTACTTATTCCTAGAACTGTAACAGGCTGTCTACCTCTGTGGATGGTAAGATGTGGTGAGGGGACACTTCCATTGCCTTCATTCCAGATCCAGTGAGGTGGCTGAAGGACACCTTGTTGAGGTGGGCGAATGAAAGTGCCCATAGCATAACTTTATTGCCTTCCTTGCATGATGCTTTTCTTGCACATATATCTGAAATTAATTCTATTATTATAGTAATTTCTTGGTGGATATTTATATTGTCTTATGATGCAGCACTATAGAGCGTCGCAGTCCCGCCCCCTACCATGGACCAGGAAATTAAACCCAATGCATTTTTCCCATAGACATTTCTTAAAGTATTTATTTAAAGACGGTTACGCCGCGGACAAAGCCAACTCGAGTCGTGACAACTCATGACAACACAAACAATATTTTGGACCAAACAAATAATTACAAAGAAGAAAAACAACAAAAAAAGTGTTGTAACCTGACGTTTTTTTCTTCTTTCTAATTATTTGTTCGGCCCAAAAAATGTTGTTTGTTGTCATGATTTGTCACGACTCGAGTTGGCTTTGTCCGCGGCGTAAACGTCTTTAAATAAATACTTTCTGAAATGTCTATGAGGAAAATGAACGGAGAATCATTTCCTGGTCCAGGGTAGGAGGCGTGACTGCGACGCTCTATACCTAATGAAGAATAATGCTTTTCATGAGAACAGGATGAAATTGTTGGTATAGTGTAACTCTGCATATTGGGGCAGGAAGTTTGACACCAACCATCAAACTTATAATTTAATTTACAATCTCATATGACCGACAAAACTATAATTCACCTGAACATTGTCCCAAGTCAAAGAAAATGTCATCTCCTTTCCAGGCGATGGTTCTTGTGTCTGAAAGTGGAAATATAATTCCAAACCTGAACATGGTACAATCATCTCTCTCGCCCCAGTTTAGAAACTAATATACATTGTGCTGCTATTGATCTTCATAATATAGAAGCACTATGGAATAACTTCATAATATAACTACAGTTTGCTATTAATACTATGGTTACTACCCCATTATCAGTGCCATATTCAACTTCAGAGTAAGCCTGGCTCTCACCTCTATTTTGTCCTTCCAGATATTCAATGTTTTTTTCAAGTCCCTTTCTCATCTCATCAATGAGGCGCCTGGATGTTACTTTGGACTGACACCCAGGGAGTTGAGCGTTTGGAAAATTTTGCCTGGGCACCCTTGTTTCCACATCGATATGGCTATGCAGCCCTGAATAAAATGCACTTTGGCTGTGGATTGTCATGCCTTTTCTTTTGTTCATATGTTCCTCAGCTTCTTCCTCTGTTTGAATATTTAAAGAATTGAAATGTCTGGAATTAAAGGGATGCTTCAGATTTTGTTTCACCCTAAGCACATTCCCAACATCAGTGGAAAAGTCGGAAATAGCACAGGGGTTCTACATTTTGGAAATCTTCATTTTACGGTAGTATTTAGATTTTGATTTAAATTATGATGTGGCTACATGTATAATATGTTGTATACCGTGTGTGTGTGTGTGTATATATATATATATATATGTGTGTGTATATATGTGTGTGTGTGTGTGTGTGTGTGTGTCCATTTATTAATATATGAGCGAGATAATCATGTGACCCAAAACAGATCTATTGGTAAAAAAAAAGGAAATATAGGGTTAGTTACCTCTTGGGTAGCCTGGGCACCATTTCATTTGGGTATATGATCCTGTCGGGAGCGGATGATAGTCGACAGGCAGGAACAACAGGCGGCAACTTCCTTTTCCCTCAAACCGATTTTTCTCAATAAAAGCTACAGGCTACGAGAGCTTTTATTGAGAAAATGAAGGAAGTTGCCATAGATATATATAAAGTTACCGCCTGTTGTTCCTGCCTGATCGACTACAAAACAATACTACAACATGACGTAACGATATAATCCGCTCCCGACAGGATCATACAGACTTTTGAAACAGAGACCAGGCTTTCCTCCGAGGTGGTGGAAAGCCTGGTGAGGCGAGGTTACCTCTTGGGTGAGTGCCTTGCAAACAACCTCCAACATGGGCTTCCTGGCCTTGTCTGTGCTAAAAAGAACCCTCACAGCTTTCATATAGTGACCATTCTTTAAATGTCTTATTGCTTGGTCAATGGGAGATGGTTTTATTGTCCTCAACTTTGCCGCTCTCCGCTGCTTAAGGGCACTGGCAGAGGTCTTAGAGGATGGAAAAGTTATTTTTTTCCCCCTTGGAACCATTTTGCTCCTCAGCGCACACACACAAGAATTACAAATAAAGGTGTGGCTCTCTGGTTTCAGGTCTGGGAATGTGAGCCATACAGTCCTTGGACTGGCAAGCAATTCTAAATCAGTCCTTTTGTAACCCTTGCTTTTCTTTTGAAATGGTTGGTTGCAATTGCAACAGGCAGGTGCATTCCGATTCATTTTAAATAAAGCTACTGTAGTCTATACACCTTGTGTATAACACAGGTGTACACCTCCAATACTGGAGGTGAAAAGTAGCCTAATTGGCCTAAAGCACACAGAAAATATAATAATAATAATAAGGGTAATAATAATATATGTATATATATTGTTTGTTCTTTCAATCTAATATAGTAAGTTTCAAATCTAATCTGTTCACTCGATCAAACCTTCTCGTTCTCAAAGATGCCAAAGTCAGTTTGGGGTGTGAGAGGCTGTCTGAGAATGGAGGTGCTTGTTTTATTAACTCGGCATACACAGACTTGCGTCCTGGTTGGTGGGAGCAAATGTCAGCGCACCTGTCAATTTGTGATGACGTCTTGGGTAAACAACAGGAAGTATCTCAAATCAGTTCATCGATCATTCCGGGCCCCTCTCGCCCGGAGAGAAAGACGTCTGTGTGCATCTCTTGAAAAAGTGGAGATAATTGACTAAATACATGTTTTGTGCCAGAACTTATAAAACTAGAGGACCATATTTCACTCCACGTCTTTGGAATTATTTAATGGGTGAGTACAAACGGAGCATTTATCACATTTAGGCCGCCAAGTTTATGTCCGAACATTAAGTAAGTACGACCTTTCTATGGCTCATGTATGTGAAATACTGTATACTGTATGAAACAACAAGAGCCGTTCTAGGGCTAGGAGGCGTAGGTAGACCCGAAGCGTAGCGGAGGGTCTTCTACCCTCCAAGCCATTGTAAAATACCTGGTAATCTGGCCTCGAGTGGCTTATTGCTTTTCTAAAACGGTTACAAACATATAGCAATATTAACCTCATAAAACTATTAAATTCACAAAAGTAGCTACGCTTTGCGCCACCAGAGTGAGCCACACACTTCCTCGTTTTGCTCGGCAAGTAGACTATGTGACGGGAGAATATAGCGCTTGATGTCTTTACGGGGCTGCCTGGAGCCACACATTGACACATATGAGTGCGGGCGGTGCTTACACGCCCGCACGGCCAGCGTGTGTAAGGCAATCAAGTGCTCCCCTTCCCCAGTACAGCTACAAGGCTGCAGGATGATACGAAGTGATTGAAGGTGTGGATTATCGGTGAAATTTACAACGGTCACGTGACGGTAACCAGCCAATCAGAATCAAGTATTGGGACTAACCAATCTGTCTGGGAGAGATATAACGACATGTCAACTCGTGTCACAACAGTATCCAGAAAAATGAAAATACAACCACATGTTGTGTTATTCACAAAGGACAACTAGTGTGAAAGTCAGGTTATTTATGGTTAGTTATTTATTTATTTATTCAGGTTACCCATTGTTGTGATATTAGCCCATGCACAGTACATCTTAGTCTATGTACTTGAACTTGAGATACAGTGTACTTGATATGTATTGTGTACTGCCGGTACTGTAGCATTCTTTATAGATAGGCTACGAGAGACATCTAGGCGACAGCAAGGTCAGCCTTGCTGCAGTAGGCACGTTCTTCTGTCTCATATCTTATTGTTACGTCATTATGATCCAGCACTATATATGTTTCATGTTTGTGTAATAAACTGTGTGAACCTTAGCGTGATACTGTCTCGTGTCTCGTTAATTTGTTCTCCCGGGTACCCGCCGGCCGCCGCCGTAGTCGCTGTACCAAAGTAATACTTCAACAGGATTGTCACACACCACCCAGCCTGCACACACTACCTGTCTGTCAACCCAGACGAGGGTCCCGTATTTAGATTACAACAATTGGTGCTCAGAAGTGAGATGCCAGCAAGAGGTGAGTCACTTTATGTTTTATTCTTTCTAGAGAATAAGTGCCTCTCCTCTTGCCTGGTAAATCTCCATGTTAGGTTGTATGCAAGGTTTATCTTAGTTAAACCTTGTCTTTTTTTGGTCCCACATCTTTTTTACGCTTCCAAATTTTACTGACATAGACCCTGTTTAGTTAGGTTGTTTCAACAGTGACTGTTGTTTTTGTTTTAGTTGACTTGACAGAGTTTAGAGATAAAGACTGCTTTGTTGTTTCAAGCAGCGAATATGGTTAGAGTCCATATTTAAGCCTGACGATTGGTTCGTTAGCAGAAGACTGCTCTGTGTTTCAAGCAGCGAATATGGTGTTTAATTCCATATTTAAGCCTAACGATTGGTTCGTTAGCAGGATTTCGTACACTGTTTATTGATAGGTGACAGTGGCCTAGTGGTGTCTCCCATGCTAGGTTAAGCCGGGCGATTGCTTTCGTACCGCACAACAGCTGTGTGTTTCCCTGTTGTTTTTGTTCTGTTGGATGTTGTCCAACAGGGTATGACATCACGTCATACTGAGCCTGTGGTGGTGCCTTTTTTTTCCCACAGCATACATTCATTTGTATTTGCTATGTTTCACTCTGGTCATTTGTCCTAAAAGTCACTGCTAGATAGAACATTTTCGGTACCCATTTGAGGTATCATTTTTCAAGGGCTGGTGTGTGAAGAGATACCGTTGAATATTCCTGCTGGTTGTCTGTTTTGTGTTGTGTGTCTTGAGTTGGGAATGGGCATTGGTAAAGTTAAGCTAACCCTAGAATCAGGGTGGACAAGTATGAGATTTACTGTGACGGGTGTTTTCCCAGTCGCACGTTCCAAATGCTCAGTTTTACATTCATTCATTGTATACTAGTATGATATTGATGTGGCAATGCACGAGCCATGCAGGAGAAGAAAGAACCTTTAGTTATCTATGTGTTTACATAACACTCGCGCTGCTGCGCCATAGTCTGAGATTTACAGTGATTAAAAGAACTTGTGAAGAACTATGAACTATTTAAGCAGTAGCAAGCGGTTGTAAAAGTGGAGACCAGTTGAGTCAATGCAGTCATGATATGCACAGAATGTAATTCAACCTGATTTGTTTCTACAGAGTTTCTACGGGCCTATAACCAAGGGGGGGCTGATGGATCGGATAAGAGAAGTACAAATCAACTGATCATGTGTAGTTTTTGTTTCATTACTTACATTGAGTGACAAAAAATTGCCGATCTACAAGCTCTCAAAGGGCCAAAACATAGGGTTTCTAAGCAAATTTGTCCAATCAAAGCGTTAGAAATAATAGAATTTGCTAACTATGGTGTTTACATAACATCCCAGCCCGCTACAAATGGTGCTGGAGAAATAAGTGGCTAGACGACCTTGGACAAGAACACTGAGTGCTTGCGCAAGCGGCAGGAATATAGTAATCTCATGTTTTACTCGAGTAAAAGTATCAAGCGCTATATAGTGTCAGTAAATCAAATGTACTTGAGTAAAAGTAGTAAGTACCCTGCCCTGGTCGATAATTCAAAATGTAGTACTCAAGTAAGAGCACTAAATATATTTGCAGTGAAATGTACTAAAAGTACAACAGTAGAAGGTCTCCCTGTGAAAAAGTGCCTGGTTCACTGTTCAAAATGTAGGCTACCTGAGTAAAAGTAAAGAAGCGAGCCGATCTACAAGCTCTCAAATGGCCGGAATAATATAACAATAATGGAGTAGAATTATATGTACTTAAAAATCAGTGATACAGGCGAAAGTAAAAATACTTCAAACATAGGTAGTTTACCTTATGTAGGTAACAAGAGGGTTGCAGCAAAACTTCAGAGAAGACTTAAGTATGTATCAAAAGTAAATGTAAGACGTCTATACAGGAATCAATTTTTTTTATCATTATTTCAGTGTGAAATGCTGTAATCCAGTCCAGTCAATACAATAGCTCTCATAAATGCACCAACAATCTATATACCAAATTTGTGTCCACGGGCAAATTCAGGGGAGGCGTGATTGAATTGAATTCAGACAGGCCTGTTCATATAAAGTTATTTGAGGCCTGTCAGCCTGTCAGGTCAGGATTATTTCATCATACTTTACATGCTAGCTTGTTATCAGCATTTAGTTTGGGAATGTAAACAAATTGTGCAGCTATGAGCCACCCCAGTGTAGATTTCTCACACGACTACACACCGTAGTGAACATTAAGTTCAAAATAGAATATTAGTGAAACTGCCAAATTCAAAAATAAGTACCCAGTTGTATAGGAATATTTCTTCCTCACATTTTTGACATAAAAAGGCTAAATCGTCAACACTCAGCCAGTCAGCCTGGAAATTCTATTTTCAATTTTTGTCACTGAAGGCCACGTGAAGCAGAAGGGATCTTTGGGGGACCCATCGAGGCCAGTGAGGCCTCAAAACAAAGACTGCTGTGGAGTACACCATGTTGTGTTGGGAACTTAACACTGAACTTTTATGGACAAATGTGTTTTTTCAAGTAACACATGAGATTTCATGAACAATGCAGTGTGTTGAGGGCACACTCAATGAATGAACACTTGTTTTTCTTTGCATCTGTTTCCCAAAAGGAGTATGTTTCCATCTTCCATCACGTGACTGCAGGGATATGGGTCGTACCACCGCTCGACGGCCCAGTTACGATGTGAGAATGTGAGGGTCAAATTTTCATCTACCCGTTTTTAATGGTACATTTGGCACCATGGCAGTAGTACAGCAGAGAAAAGACACACACATTCACGTGCACACAGCACACACACACACGTGCAGGAGAGGGACACTTGCACATGCAAGCACACAGAAAGGAAAGGATAGCAGGGAATTGTTTAGTCTAGTAAGAGTACTTATCTGTGTAGTGTCCTTTGACTTAGAAACCAACAGCTGAGTGTGTGCACGGTTGTAGATCCGCTGTATTTGGCCAGGGAAGTCACTAGATTTAAGTGATTATATACTTTATTTAGGAAGTTATAGTAGAGAGTAATTCATTTGTTAGCCCGGTCAGCATTGCCAATTCAGTTTTTTGTAAAATATGCAGGGATAGAGAGTTTTGGTGCAATTTATGATGATTTCCGACAATTTGGAAAACCCTGGGACACTCCAACGCAACAAAGTACATCTATTGTTGTTAGGCAAAAGCAACAGTAAGAAGCCTAAGGGCGAGAAGCTATTATAATGTAAATGTGTAGTGCAGCTGTGCGCGATCAAAATTCTGTAGCACTAAATAATGCTGTTTATAATCTCTAATTATCACGAAGAGAAGTAAGAGTCAAAAGCTTTGGAGAATTAATTGTGTTCAATATTAGTCTCATAGAGTCCATCACGTTTAGAAAAATAAATAAATAAAAGTAAAGATATATTCAGGATGATGGTGAGTTAAAATACAATTTTCTAGTACAGTAGTACACCCGGTAAAGAGCATCTATGCTCACAAAATAATCAATTAGTCGAGATAAGATTATGTTTTGGTGTTTCTGGGACAATGGTTTTGTAAGCGACGACAGAATAGCGAATAGAACATTTTTTTGTGATAGCAACAATATCATGGTTACATGTGCGTGCACATTACGTGCAGTTTTTTGTTTAGTAAGATAGTCAGTGCACTATCAGTCTGTACCTTTAGAGAGAGTCATCTTCATTCAAACTTGTTTTTTTACTGTTCATGAAGACAACAGGCCTCAAATGATTATATGTCTTGCTCATTACTAGTTTTTATTAGGGAACCCCCAGTAACCAGTGGAGTTGATAAAGCATTCTCAGTATAGCATTCTCAGTTTTCAGAATTCTTTACTTTAAAGGTCAGCTACAGGGGTCGGTCCTCATTTTTTCCTGTTATATCTGGCTGTTTTCTTCTTGTATTATGTCATCAGCGCCAAGTGAGAGAAGTTTAATAAGTGATGATTTTGACTGCATGGACATTTCTTTCATATCCTCACATGGACGCATGTTGTGGAAGGAAACAAATGTGTTACAGCTCAAAAGTAGCATAGTTAATGTAGTGTTATTCAGGACAGGGAAGGCCAATTTATGTGTCGTAAGGTCGCGTCAAGGTATAAACACCATGTTACAGACAACATGGTCAAGAGTCTAAGGTATGGACTAAGTGTGAGTGAATCTGTCACAAGAAAAGTTAGAGGTTTTCCACCATATGTGACACGTGTCTCACAGGTTTTGTTTTTGAGTGGATGATTTAACCCTAATACATTTTTCCCCCACAGAAGTACAATCAGGGGAGAACCGAGTCTGTAATCATGATCTGCTGAATAACTATCATATGTAATTTTTTGTTTTTCCCTCGCCCGCACAGGATAAGTTTGGTGAAATGTGCCCTTTTTTGGAGTATGGGCCTGAAATGTATTATTAATTCTATTATTTGTCCACCGGGTGGGGAGGATGTTATGAAGAGTGCAAATACTACTTGTATTTGCATGTGGAAGAGTGAAGCATGGTCTGAAAAGTACTAACACAATTAACCCAGTTTTAACCATTTGTGCCGGTGCACTGCTTGTATGAAAGAAAATACATTTTGGAAGAGGGCCACTTATCTTGTTATTAGAACAGTGTTCTTTAGAGATAACAAATCCCTACACAGTGCAACTCGCCAAGGCCACAAACAAATGGATGGGTACGTATAACACACACATGCTGAATGAATACACACACATTTTTTTTAATTGTATTATTAGCATTATTATCTTTGTATGGGCAGAATGTTAGATGAAATATTGATTAAGGTTGAAACAATATTTTATGTTACCTGTAAACGGGTGGATCAAAGACGGGACATGAGGTCCCACACACACAATATGCCAGTGTATTTTTTGGGGGGGAAACCTGCTGTTCAGTTTTGTCCCAAAAACACAGATAGCAGACAGTGCAAAGGAGTGCTATTCATCCTAAGGCCGACCTAAAGTGGAGAAGGGTCCAGGCCCTGGACAGCACCCTGCTATAGGGAAGTCCAAAGGACCTAAGCGTTCGGCCGACGACCATCACATCACCAACAGGGAGATGCGCCTCGGGCGTCGAACAGCCACCGCCCCAAACCAGACATCAGAGGACAGGGCCAAACCAACATGCTCGGTTGCCACAGGCCCAGAGGGACTACATCGGACGCTTGGAGATCATCACATCGCTGCCACAGGCCCAGAGGGGCTACGTCGGACGCTTGGAGACCATCACATCGCTGCCGCAGGCCCAGGGGGGCTAGGACGCCAAGAAGTGACACAGGTTTCGAGATGCAAGGACACATGGACAAATTGACTAGGTACCACTTTGATCAAGCCAAATGGTCAAATGTCGGTGCAGGATGTTATCCTTGACCACTTGACCAAGTCCAAAGGTCAATCTTCGGTACGTTGGAGATCATCCTTTTCCTGAACTCATGATGGAGATATGCACAAAGTCACATTATGCTCGTGACGAAAAGGATATCAATCACAGACAATATGAGTCAATGATTTGGATTACCGGTCGAGCCTTGTGGATACTATCATCAAGAATGTGCGCAAGATTAGACACTGCCGTTTTCGATTTGGATTAGCGGTCGAGCTTTGTGGATACTATCATCAAGAATGTGCGCGAGATTAGACACTGCCGTTTTTCGATTTGGATTAGCGGTCAAGCCCTGTGGATACTACTATCATCAAGGACGCGCGCGACATATACACTACTGTTGTGTCAGCCGCACTGGAGATGCATGGCCAGTTCAAGGGAGGCATGCTAATCACACGTGCCTGACAATATCAGAGAAAGGCACAAGCAAGAAGGCAAAGACAATTTGTAAGGGAGATTCATGCGAGGTCACCTGCGCGCTATCTGACATGGATTTCGATGCGGGTCAATTGCGCACAGTGGCTGATATGGAGATGCGAGGCACAGCCTGTTTTTGAAAACTATCATTGTGCACAGTTGCTGATATGGAGATGCGAGGCACAGCCTGTTATTGCCTGGGATCTACGCCCTGGACACTGTCGGTGAAGGGGGGGGTCCAAACATGGATTATTTTTTTTTTGTGTGTTTTCAGTGAAGCAGAGTTCTTATTTGTTTTTATTTGCTGCCAAATACTGTTATTCCACACACTGTAGCATACATGATTTCACAGTCGTTCAAAGAGGGCCTTCAGATCTAAGGGAGGCAGTACAATCCCACACAGGGCAAGTTCTGGATTAGGTGAAGTATGTGAGAAAGTAGAGAGGCTAATGTCATTTATCAATGCAAGTGTCACCGAAGGAGAGAGTGTGCGCAAGGAGTTAACCGCCTTGCGTTTAATGGTTATGCAAAACACATTGATTTTGGATCTATTGACAGGGGCATCGGGGGGTGTGTGTGTTCTCATAGGAGATCAGACATGTTGTATTTTCATCCCAGAAGATGATGCTGATGGTCAGGTCATACAACAGGCATTGAATAACATGACCCAAATCAGACAGGAGCTACAGGATAGAGAAGTGACCGATGACGGAGAATTTGGCTGGTTAGACTCATTAATGCTACAGTTAGTCATTCCACTAGTGATGTGCATTTTTGTTTTCTGCGTTGGGTTGATGTGCGTTAAAGCGTGTATTAGTAAGATTGTAGGCCACACCGTAAACACAGCATTCCTGTTAGAAACCAGAAGCATCCACTCTAACAACGCATATACTCTACAGGCCACTGATAATGATTGTGAACACTGTGCCAACCTGAATGCAACACCACTAGACCAGTGATGTAAATAGGTTTTCAATGTAATGGGTCCCGGGATGCACAGGTGGTCATTCGAATGAGTCCCAAAAAATTCTTATGAGTCCCAAAAAAAATCACACCTGTGTGAAGTGAGTGGTGCAACTCCGTGAGGGGGTTCGCGGGGCGGGGGGGAGTTCCCCCAGGAATGCGCCCAGGGGGCCGGGCCGGTTCCGGCGTGCCGCGCCGCGTCCGAAACGGTTGAGAAATGACAGAGTTACCGTGTGGCGGTCCCTCTACTGTACCCTCTACTGTACTGTCACTGTAATGTATTGGCACCCCCCGAAAGCATCATATATACAGTTAATACGTGCGTGTGTGTTTGTGTGTGCGTTAGGTTGCGCACAGATGGTGAAAAACAACCATGCTATTTTTGTGCTCATACCCAGACACCCAGACACACACATAGCTCCGTAAGGGAGTGGTTGCACCACTCAAAAATAATAATAAAACATTTTTTATTTTTTATTAAAAAAAAATATATATTAAAATATCAAATAGGCCTATACAGTATATGTTTTTATGTAGGCTAGTAGTATTAGCAAGCACAACTCAGTAAGAAATACTAATAGTGGGCAACAGTGGATTTAACATACCAATCAAAAGTTGTTTGCAGTTGCAATTATTGTACTTAGCCAAAATGCAAATAGGCTTGCCATTGTGGATGTAAAATAATTTCTTTGGAAAATTGGAACTTAGAAGTCACTTGAGTCCCTGTCTACAGGGAAGAATGGCCTGCCCTACACAGTACACACGCATACACACAAGACAAGAGACAAAAGAGAAGCGTTTATACAGCTGCCATTAATAGTGCCGTTGATTGCCAAGTCAAGTCAAGTCAGGGACCAGGGTCAGGGTCAACGAGGCTCGTTAACCAGCTGATTCATATTTGCGTTGAAAGCGCATCCACCGCATAGAGTATATAGGGGATCCACCGAGCTCAAAGCATGTTGGAGTGACAAGCTAGCGGAGCAACACACTAAAATCGGTCGTGGATTTATTTTGGCCGGTCAATTTCAGATGAAAAGGTTAGTACTAGCAGACCTGTATATGTATAACGATCAATATTATTCCAGAGTGGTCCAAGAAATACGTTTAAGACGATCGAGGGCTCATCATGTCGTGTCTCTCTCTCTCTCTCTCTCTCTCTCTCTCTCTCTGTGTGTGTGTGTGTGTGTGGGGGGGGGGGGGGGGGGGGACAGTGTGTGACCGAAAGAGTGCTAGACTTCCACGTAGAACAGTGTGTGACCGAGAGAGTGCCATAGTCTTCAGTGCCGGATAAAGTTGCGTCTAAAGGATGCAGAGGCTTTTGGTTGAATGCGTCCCATAACTATAAAGTGCGTTTTGGGACGCAAAACGCACCCTATTTACATCACTGCTAGACAGTGAGTAAGAGGATAGATGAAAGGTGATGCTCAAAGATCACTGAGCAACAATAATCAAGAATAGAATAGTCTTAGATTAGACTGATTTACTGATTTTGTGTCTTATATTTTATTCTAGGAGTGTAGAAATTAGATAGAACATTACTTGATTCAAGATTGATTATTCATTAGTTTAGAAATGAGTTAGGTTTGGAGATGATCAGTGATCTAACTTAGGTTACATATAGTCAGGATGATTTTATTGTGTTTTAGTCAGGATGATTTTATTGTGTTTTTTATTTTTGTATCCTTCCCTTTTCTTCTCATCCCCAATCCTTTTTCCCTACCCCTCCCCTCCTTTCCCTCTCCCTCCCCTAATGATTTTTGTATATTTATGATTATATTATTAATGTTAGATGTTTTAATGTGTTTTCTTTTAATATGTAGCGTTGAATTTTCTTGATGTCTTCCCCTCTGTTTCTTTGTTTTCTCTCTCTCTCTCTCTCTCTCTCTCTCTCTCTCCTCTTTCTTTCGCGTCGCAATCAAATCGCATGCGTGTGTTCGCCCAATGGATGGTTGATGAGGAGGGGGACTCGGGTACAATTTTCCTAGCAAAGATTGATATCACAGACGAAGTGATAAGGTGATATTGGCTAGTTTTTTTTCGGTTCCGAGATTGTGATTGCGACGTATTTCCGCACTGTATCAATATAGTATCAGTTGTTTCTTTCAGAATCAAAGACGGGAACTGTTGTGATATTAGCCCATGCACAGTACATCTTAGTCTATGTACTTGAACTTGAGATACAGTGTACTTGATATGTATTGTGTACTGCCGGTACTGTAGCATTCTTTATAGATAGGCTACGAGAGACATCTAGGCGACAGCAAGGTCAGCCTTGCTGCAGTAGGCACGTTCTTCTGTCTCATATCTTATTGTTACGTCATTATGATCCAGCACTATATATGTTTCATGTTTGTGTAATAAACTGTGTGAACCTTAGCGTGATACTGTCTCGTGTCTCGTTAATTTGTTCTCCCGGGTACCCGCCGGCCGCCGCCGTAGTCGCTGTACCAAAGTAATACTTCAACAGGATTGTCACACACCACCCAGCCTGCACACACTACCTGTCTGTCAACCCAGACGAGGGTCCCGTATTTAGATTACAACACCCATGATTAAATTTAACCCAGGGGTCGGTCCAGGCACTTCTTAACACCCTCAACGCCCAGGGCGAAGTTCACCGAACTATTAAATAGTAACGCCCGACGCTCAGGACGAAGTTTTCATAAAACTTCGTCTTTTGCATTTTTTTTGAAAATCCACTAGAGGGCGTTCTTCCGCACCAGCCCCGTTTAGATCCGACACCTGGTTCATACGAGAAAGGCCAGATATCACGTGATCAACCCAGCAGCCCCCAATCCCCCCCCCAGTGCCCCCACCCCACCCCTGTTGTTCTCTGTTGGGGAGCGGCGGTACTCTGTGGTGTTGAGAGAGAGAGAAATTTGATCGCGCCGTTCATGTGAGACCTGACTTTCTTTGAGTAAAAAAAAGGGGAAAAAAAGGACCCAGGGCCCCCACCCCACCCCTGTTGTTTGGGAAGGGGGCTGGGGGGTACTCTGTGGTGTGACTGATCGCGCCGGTCATGTGACTCCTGACTCCTGAAAAAAAATAAAAACAAAAGACAAAACCCCCCTACCCCCCCCGGCCCTCCCCCCAAGGTTTGTTGACAACAGGAGTAACGTTACATCGTGGAGCTGTCCTCTCCACCACCGAGGAACTGATTTAGCTGCCGTCTGTATTATTATTGTATTATTATTATATTATTATTATAATATGGAGCCCCCCACAGACGAAGCAGTCACCACACAGACAAGGAAATTGTACGATCACCCTGATCCAGTCCAGGAATAAAATAAAAGGAGAAAAAGAAAAACAATGGATGGAAAACCACCATCTGCCCGCCGACGCAACGTTGGATTATAACCCCCCCCCCCCCCCCCCCCCCAACAGAAGAATTACCAGTTCGTTCAGGTATGTGATACATATGTACTTTATTATTATTATATTTTATTTGTAGCCTTAGTTGTCACGGCGATCGCTCGCCAAGTTGCCTAATGTGCCCCGGTCTATTGGGATAGATTAGCCCCGAAATTGGGACCCCCAATGCGGGTTGGGAAACATGGGACAGTCCGCTGGATTCGCCGAGGTCGTATCAAGCGTATATAGCGTATCAATCGGGACTCTATCGGCGGGTTAGTAAACATGGTTAGTCCGCTGAATTGGCCGAGGCCGTAAGCCCCGGTCTCGGGCCAGAAGTAACCCCGAAATCGAGGCCCGCAAGGCGGACCGAGACATCTTGTCAGGGTGCTAAAAAAGAAACAACGCCACATCTCCTTTGGACGGTCTGGAGATTTTAGCCAGCTCATCGCGTGGGTAAACAATGACGATAATATTTCTCCTCTCGTCTTATTTGTAGCCTTCATTGAACATAAATCTAACATTACGTTACAATGATCGTGGCTGTGGGGATATTATTATCATGGCTAAACATCAACAACAATGATATCATTCACTGTCACGTCGTCATCATCATCATTCGCCGTCATGTTTTTTTTTGAGTGGTGTAAACCACTCCTACAACTGGCTTTTGTGTGCAGAAAAAAATTACCATGGTTGCTATGTTCAAAATAATTTCTGACGTAATTAAATCACACCCGGGTGAACTGGATGACCGTAGCAACCGTGGTCATTTTCTCTGCGCAAAAACAGCCAGTTGTGAAATCACATCCAGGTGTGATTTCATTACGTCATATCAGAGCTGATCAGGCTATATAATACCTTACCTTACGTCAGACATTACGTCAGACCACAGCTGATCATGCTATATAAAACCTTACACCACTCAGTTCACACGGGTGTGATTTTGCTTATATGTATGGCCTATGTATAACGTAATGTTACGTAAGGTTTGTTCAATGTAAGCTATAAGAAATATTATCTTGGTTTATATCGACACGATCGCATGCTAATGCTGCACAGCAGCAATATTATCGAAATATTATCGTCATTGTTTACCCACGCGATGAGCTGGCTAAAATCTCCAGACCGTCCAAAGGAGATGTGGCGTTGTTTATTTTTTAGCGCCCTGACAAGATGTCTCGGTCTGCCTTGCGGGCCTCGATTTCGGGGTTACTTCTGGCCCGAGACCGGGGCTTACGGCCTCGGCCAATTCAGCGGACTAACCATGTTTACTAACCCGCCGATAGAGTCCCGATTCCGGGGTAACGGCTTGATACGACCTCGGCGAATCCAGCGAATCCACTCCGGGAACCACTGATGTAGAAATCTATTATAGCTCTTACAGCCTACTCATCATGCATGATGATGATGTGATGATGATGACGTGACAGTGAATGATATCATTGTTGTTCATGTTCACGTCATCATAGGCTATACATGTATGTACAGGGCATTTAGTACAGTATCTAAGAGTATAGCCAGGCACTATGATAATCTGATATACATGTACAAAATACTTGTTACAGTAGATCTGCTATCTTTAGCATGCACCAAGTAGGCTGTAAGAGCTATAATAGATTTCTACATCAGTGGTTCCCGGAGTGGGGTCCGGGGACCCCCAGGGGTCCTTGAGGGAGTTCCAGGGGGTCCCCAGATAAATGATAAATGATAGTTTGGAACCAAATGGACCGTTATGGGTCTGTAACTCTGAGAGCAGACCCATAAGGGTCCATTTGGTCCCAAACTATCATTTAGCTGGGGACCCCTTGGAACTCCCTCAAGGACCCCTGGGGGTCCCCAAGGCTCTGAGCCTCAGAGCTAAATGATAAATGATAGTTTGGGACCAAATGGACCCTAACACGAGAGAGGAGAAATATTATCTTCAGTGTCAATTTGGGGGTCCTTGACATGAAAAGGTTTGGGAACCACTGTTCTACATATTTTCACAAAAACAGTGTGTGAGCATATGTGTGATGTGTTTTTATTGATTGAATATTTTATTAGAAAGAAATAGCAGTAACAGTACAGTCAGTCAAACGATCAACTATTCTACAAGCTCGCAACGCGTCACAGCGACGCTTTGTGAGAGATTGTAGATCTGCTATTTTCAGCATGCAACCAAGCATAAAATGATATTTATTTTAGTTAGATTAGTTCTATTTATTCTCCACTAGTCCCTACCTAACATTATATATATATATATTTTAGTGGTAACATTTTCCTACACTTCACAGATGGTGACAAGCATGGTGGACGTCGCTACAGTCAGAGCCGTGAGAAGAAGCCGTGATGAAGGATGGAGTGACTGGCAGCCCCCGTCAATATATATATATATACAACACACACACACACACACACACACACACACACACACACACACACACACACACACACACACACACACAGGTGTATATATATATGTTATCATAGTAAAAAAGTTATTTTGATTGATGTGAGCTGTTGCAAAAATAAAATGGTAAGCGTCAAATGTCAACCGCATTGTTCTGTCTGTTCTATTCACTGTTTCCCAGGTTTCTAGTTGGACGAAGGGGGTTTCGACAGCTTATAATTCAAACATGGTAGAAGCTAAGAACTCAGTTTTTCTTTTGGACAAAAGTACACATTGTAACCGGTCTTTTGGTATATAAACTGAGTTCGTAGCTTCTACCATGTTTGAAATATCGCCAGTCGAAAACAGGTTGGTCTCTCAAAATTCAGTAGTATGTTGAGAAACTATACTCCATTCAAATGATAATCATTTCATACGGGCACATCTGAGAAGCTTGGTCTATTTTGTAAACTAAACTAGACATCTTCACCTTTCATTTGAGATATGCCATGGCTATGTGGGCCTACCAGAGAAAGAATTATCGCACTTTGTTTCACTTTCTTTTTTTAAATCGACTGTAACTCCAGTTCTATTTCTGAGAAGGCTGTATTTACTGAAAACAAGCTGAATTTGATTGATCACAACTACATACCAGAACATCCTATCCACCCAGTTTTTTGTCCAGCTCAGTGGCCTTGTGGTTAGAGTGTCCGCCCTGAGACTGGGAGGTTGGGGTTCAATCCCCGGCCGGGTCATACCAAAGACTCTAAAAATGGGACCCAGTGCCTCCCTGCTTGACACTCAGCATCAAGGGTTGGATTGGGGGTAAGTCCCTGCGACATACTAGCGTCATGTCCAGGGGGTGTACTTGTACATCAAGCTGCCTCACGCTACAGAAACAGGAGATAGGCTCCTGCCCTATGGGCCTCATGGCTCGGCAAGGCTACTTATGTGCACAGGGCTCAAACAGAGAATTTTCAAAATAAATTTCAAAATAATTTTCAAAATAATTTTCAAAATAATTTTCAAAATAATCTTAAAAACTATATGATATGACAAAATGTTGGGCATGGCTGTGAAGCCTGACCCCTGACCCCTGGGCAGTGAGAGTGTTAATTAAATGTTTGAGCTTGAAACAGAACCTGTATTCTCAGTTGAGATTCTGGTTGGTTTACATTACTGGTCAGTGGTCAGGCTGCATTCAGGTGTTAAAATACCAACATAAGTCAGAAGTCCATGAGGAAAGAGCTCCAAATGTGGGTTATGATGACCTAATCGGAGTTCCAAGGAGATTTCGCCACAATGATTACCAAATGAGTAGGCAAAGCCATAGAAGACATTTTTTAAATTTCGACGTCAGGCCTAAATGGGTTAATATAGATGAAACTGTTTCAAGTAAAGTACCGTATATGATGATCCTTCCACAGGACTTTTTTGATATTTACTTATCACATGTTATTTTCACCTATAGGTGAAAAAATGACACATTTTAAGAAATTGTTATCACCAAATTGTACATTTAAATATGCAAATTAGGCATTATATAGGAAAACATGCCAGATTTAATTGCATAACTTTCCAGAATCAAAATAGATTTTTTTGATATAGCCAGAGGCAACCTTCTTATTTAATGTTGTTTACATGTTAGAATCAAAGGTTTTAAGTAATAAGTCGCTAACCCCGTCCCGCCCCCCCTGTCCCACACAAGTGATAATTCTGCCCCTCAAATGAACACTTTGGATCTAGTCACCCTAACACACACACACGCACGCACGCACGCACGCACGCACACACACACACACACACACACACACACACACACACACACACACACACACACACACACACACACACACATTCTGCATGTTCTGAAAAGGGTTGATGGACATAGGCTACCATATGGAATCTCTATGGATTGAAGACAGAATATAGTGTATTCAGATTGGAATACAGACGTATTCTGAATGAATAATACATAATACAGGATATTTGAATGATTGCAAATTAAACCAATTCTTTGTCAAATAATTGGTTCAGGAAAATAATAACATCATACAATGTTTGACTCTATTTTTTTAATTTTCATTATTGTGGTGTGGTACGTGTGTCTATTAGATCTAGAGAGAACGCAAAGTAAGTTTCTGACTGGCATATTGGCTTTCAAGAAGAAGGCAGGCTACACCTGTCAACATTGCTGAGTAGCATAGGGAGACACTGACTGATATTTAAAACCACAAATAAAAGCCAGCTTTTATCCGATTTCCTCATTACTTTGACTCTAAAGCGAATATAATTGACATATGGACACTCCCCCAATGCTAAAATATGCATATGTGTGTGCGTTCAGCACGGCTTCCACAATACGAAAGGGCACAGAGCGAGGCCAAAAATCTGTAATAGCCTATACCGCATGGGTTGTGGACGTTCAAAATCCCAGCCACAGTGTGGCTTCCCCCCAGTAGGCTACCTTCACATTCAATAGATCCTATCTTTTTTTCTTTTTATCAATTTTTTATTTATTTTATATTTTCTAACAAGACAAACATGTAAATCACCAATGCACATAGGTGGCCTTACACAGGGACAGCTAAAACAATGAAACAAAGACAATAAAAAAGGGGGAGAAAATGTAGAAAAAAGCACTGTTAAAGACAAAAACAAAATCGATATTCATATATAAATATACTGTAACTCGAAAAACAGAAAAACAAATAACAAAAACAAAAAAAAACATACAGACACTAACAGACCAGTACAAGACAAACACCAACAAACACAGACAAGGACGAGACGAAACAAGACAAATAAGACATGTACAGTACAGTACAAGGGCTACAGATACAGACAAGGGAGCCAAAAGCAAACTGTTGGTCACAACGTCATATCAATTAAATAATGAATTGAACTGCGTCAAGAGCTTTGGACCAGTTGTCCACAGTGTCCGCTCTGGCACCATTTATCCTGGCAGTAGAACGCTCCAGTAAACAAGCAACTAAGCCAATTTCTCTTCAAGTTAACAGTCTGTTCAAACCAGTTTTTGATAATTGTTTTCTTAGCAGCAGTTCAGGCAGCTAATAATATGCGTTTGTCCTGAAAGGTTAATGCAATGTTTGGGTTATAACCAATGAGAAAGAGGGCTGGGCAGCTGGGAAGAGCTTTACCAACAATGGCCGGGTTTCTCAAATAATTATTCTTACGCATCTTCTTAAGAGCAAAGTTCTAGGCACGCGCAGTGAAGCATGACGCCTGTGAACATAGACGTTCCGTGCATAGATGTGCCACGCAATGGTAGGCCTCAGGCCTGGTATAGGCCTCAGGCTTGAGGCCTGGTATATGGTAGGCCTCAGGTCTACCATTCTGAAATTTAATTTAATAATATTTGGACTGCTGGACAGCTGACAGTAGGCTCTCTTTACTCTTTAAATTAATCTGTGACATGTTACCGATTCCGACCCGTTCCGAGATTTCTTTCAAATTCCTGCGCCGAGTCCGACCGAAATCTGATTATTTCCGACATTCCGAGAGACCGGAACCAGCTGAGCCAGGCAGACATGCGAACGCAGTGAGCATTTACTATGAGACCCAGCAGATCCTGTCTGTCTGTCTGTCTGTCTGTCTGTGTGTGTGTCACGCTGTAACACCAACCGCCCGCCACCAGAGGGCGCAGCTGTATCACACACAAAAACACACACATGCATGCACACACGCACGCACACACACACACACACACACACACACACACACACACACACACACACACACACACACACACACACACACACACAAACAACTTAACCTAATAAAAAAAAACTTAAAAAGAAAAAACTTAAAAAAAAAACTTAACTTAAAAAAAACTTAACTTAAAAAAAATCGTAAAAAAAAACAACTAATGTATCACACACAAAAACACACATGCACGCACACACGCACGCGCACACACACACACACACACACACACACACAAACAACTTAACTTAATAAAAAAAACTTAACTTAAAAAAAACTTAACTTAAAAATAAATCTTTAAAAAAATCTTAAAAAAGAAGAATAACAAAAAAAAACCTTAAAGTACGTAATTTATTCTAATTGTTGTTATTGCAATTTACGAGCTGCGTTCGCTTCCCGCGTTCGTGCGTCTTACTTGTATGCGTGTTCACCGTGTTGAGTTTGCAGATCTCCGCACGCCGCAACACCAGTCCTCCGGCTCCACATCCATAAAAGAAATATAGGCTACAGTTTCAGAAGTGCTTATATGCAGCCTATGCACAACCAATTGTTTTAATTCAAAGTGGTATAGGCCTATACGGTATTCTGTGAAATGTTTATTGTCATCCGTGTATCTACAAGCTCCAAGTGTTGCATGACAGCGCTTTGTGAGCTTAATTGCAGATCATCTATTTTCGGTGCGCAGGTCCTCACTGCCTCAGCGCAACCACAAAGTTGATATTTAAATTGTAGTATACTCGGGCAATCTTCAACCGATTGTTCTAATTCCAAATGGCCTATAATCCGTGAAGTGTAAATTTTCATTGGGTGTATAATTCATGTTTTTTATATACTTTTATTAAATTATATGGAGTGAGATGCTAACATCGGCATATAATGCTCAAGCACAGTTCACGTTCACTGCATAGTGGTTACACATGTGTGTTGATACGCTCCCTCTTACAATTAAATCAAAATGCATTGCCTGCAATGTTTATTGTTTACCATACTAAAAAAAGATGTTTGGTGGCGAGCCTTTCCAAAAGAAGAATTAGCCTACTCCATTCATATACTGCGCCATTGCGCAGCAAAATGAAGACGACGCATGGAGTTATAATAGCTGCATTTTCCTAAATGTGCTGTCACGGGTAATCCAATAATTCTAAAAGAAATATAAAACATATGGCAAGATGGCTGAAATTCTCTAGATGATGCTAAAAATATTAATTTAATTACGACATTTTTATATTTAAAAAGGCTTTAGGAAAAACGGGGTTGCTTCTAAATTAATTCATGCAGGAGGCCTTATGACACGTAAGGCTGTGCTCTATCTAGGTATTCTATATCTATCTTGTCGTGTTTGATGGCGTTTCCCAAAAAAGGACATGGTGTCTGATTCGCTGCCCATGCAGCCAATTATGCAGCAGGCCTAGAGGGCCGCAAACAGAAGCCTAGAGCCCTATGCGCGTGCGTACACTACAACTCTTACGCACGGTCTTCTTTGAGAAACCCGGCCAATGGTTGCTACAATCTCCTTAATCCAATTCCAAAAACCTTTGATAGAGGGGCAATGCCAAAACATATGTAAATAGTGTCCTTTAACAGAAGAACAGATACATACATAAGTACATAAGTCTGAATTAACTAATTTACATTTAAATATACGCTCAGGCGTAAAGTAAAATGTATGTATAAACTTATAATGAATAATCTGGTGAGCTGTATTTTTAGATGAAGAGGAAATAATATTCCAAATATTTATTAAAAGTTTGCAGAATTACAGTACATTTCAAGCACAAACTCAATACAAAGACTGTTAACTGTGAGTGGACGACCCAATTAAGCATTACACTTGTTTACAAGAGGGTCCACCTTGTTCAATTCATCAAAACATTTAGAGACGTACAAATAGACACTTTTATATAGTCAAAGAAGAGAACAGGAATTCATCAAACAAAATGCAATGCCTGTGTAACCTGGGCACTAAGGCCCGGAAACAGAGCCAGACTACGCCACAATGGGAATTTCACCCAGAGAATATAATACACAATACAGATTTCAAGCCCCCTGGGCAGATATAAGAATGGGAGCAGAGACGTGCAGTTCCAGTTTAAAGTAATATATGGTTTTATTGATAAGTTATAGCAGAATGAAATGAGAAATGACTTGAGTTGACTGTAAGAAGATGGTATGTTTAGACAATGTATTTATTTAATTATGTTGTAGTTTAATACAAAATGTTACTTAAAAGTGACTTTATTATCACAGGTCATTATCAAAAGGATCTAAAAAGGCATAGCCTAATATCTTAAAACTACCAGTAGCCAGGGGGTGCCAAGGTGTCCTTGCTGACAGGAGGAAGGCAGGGAGTGAGGGAGTGAGGGGAAGGGTCACCGCCACCAAAAGAGCGCACACTTCACATCAAGCACTGCAAGAAAAGAGAATACATTATACACACATCACTGGCTTCACATTAAACAATCATGCACTATAGCTAAAACCCCAAGACAGCCTACAGGACCACGTGACCCACCACCTGTCGGGACTACAACTACAGCACCCTTAGCTACTGGCACTACTGTAAACTGAGGCAGAGCCCAATATAACGTTTAATATGTTCAAGCCTTATGGCATCAATTCATGAGAGTATAGGTTTGCACCAAACAAAATAAACCAAAACAAAACGAAATCATAACCAAAATAAAGGAGGACAAAAACAGCAGCAGCAAGGCAAACCAGGGCTTCGCCTAACAAGACAAAAATATATAATTAATAACTTGACACTCAAAGCAAACCCATCAATATAGCAGTGCAACTGCCTTACCTCTATCGAAGGTTACACACGCGTATAGGTTAGGCAGATGACACCCGGCGTGGACCACATAGCTCTGAATGCGTCGGCAAAAAGAAAATAATTATTAACTGGCCAAACGTAAATCAAAACTATAATATAGCAGTACAACTGCCTTACCTCTCAGTAAACAGTACAAACACATAGGGCAGACGTGCCCACGGCACGGCAAACAGGTAAGCGGGGGTTTGTGGAGAGCACCTGCAGAGTTAGGGTAATAGTATATTTAAAGTAGTAGTTTAAAGGGCGCTAAGCAGCGATAAACATTGCACACCTAAGCGCAGGTACGGTACCTTAATCACGAGACGCTCCCGCATGCAACCCCTGCACAGACAGACAAACAATGCCAGCTACATGCCAGCTGCGCACAGCTCCTATTAAGTAACCTGATGATGAGGGCGCTGCGTTGCGTTGCTAGGGGCAACTGGTGAAGCTCAACCCACTACAATCTACCCCCTACTTCTTATCGATGTCCCAACGATAATCTAAAGGCATTTACTTCCAGGGCCTAGACATAGAGTGCATACTACCAGACCCAGGGACCCGAGAGGTTGCAGCTGTCGTCCATCTTTGGCCTGCCGCTACAGGGAGATGGTGAGGGTTAGCATGCCTCCCAGCTGTCTCACGTTGACTTCTTCGTACGGCACTCGGTCCTATGCCACTGGGGCCTTCCATGGGATCAGCATCCGTGCTTTCAGCCGGGGTGGCTACGGCGGCCGGCCCTGCTGGTGTACGTAGCTGAGGGGAGACAACCGGGGGATCAGGGGCTACTGGGGTCACGGTTTCCATGGTCGGTTGGGGAGCAATCCACCACTCTCCACTCTGGTCTTCACCCTCCTCTCTAGGGGGGGCTGTCTCTGGCTCCATCGGGTCGACCTCATCGGGAGAAGCAGGTTGAGGGGCATGCCGCAGGTGGACTCGGTGGACATGTCTGACCTTTGCTGGGTTATCCGTCGGGGCGATAGAGTACACTGCTCCCCCTTCAATAGGAGCCTTAATGACCCGATACTTCAGAGGGCCCCAGGTGTCTTGGATCTTCACTCTTCCTCGCACCGCATTGTCTCGCAGATAGACTACTTCGCCTTCTGCCAAACTGCGGCCGGACACATGTTGGTCATGCCGCTCCTTCCGATGGCGAGCCGCCGTTTGGATCCGTTCCCTAGCACCATCAAAGGCCGTTTGCAAACGTGCCTGGTGTTCCCGCAGCCAGTCGCCAACGGCGCCACCAGCTGGTTCCCGGACTCTGCCGAGGAGGAAGTCGACAGGGAGTGAGGGTTCCTGACCGAACATCAACAAGTGTGGTGACTCACCAGTAGTTTGATGGATGGTGGTATTGTAGCAGAAGGTGACATATGGGAGGTAGTTGGGCCACTCCAGCTTCTTTTCAGGTGGGAGTGTTTGCAGCAGTCCATGTAACGTCCTGTTGAACCTCTCACACTGGCCATTACCCTGGGGGTGATACGGGGTGGTGTGGGTCTTCTGGATACCGTATACACTACATAACTGTTGGATCAGCATACTTTCAAAGTTACGGCCCTGATCTGAGTGTATGCGGGACGGGACGCCGAACCGGTAAAACCACTCCCGGACCAGTACCCCTGCTACTGTGGATGCACGCTGATCCCGGGTAGGTACCGCCTGTGTGAATTTGGAGAATACGTCAGTCATTACGAGGACTTGTTCTCTTCCATCACGGGGACGTTCTAACAGGGAGAAATCTATGGCCAGAATCTGATTTGGTCTGGAAGCCAACAGGTGTCCCATCGGTGTTCTCACAGTCGGGTGTGTAGGTTTAGCTAAAGTGCATCTGTCACACCGTTTACACCAGTCCTTCACATCTTGGTACAAACCCGGCCAGAAGCACCGTTCTCTCACCAGGGCAGTCGTTCTCTCCACTCCCTGATGTCCATGGCCCTGATGTAATTGCTGGAGGACCTCCTCTCTCAGGGATATGGGTAACAGCAGCTGGTAGACTTCTTCGCCACCATCCGGACGCCAGACACGGCGGTACAGGAGCCCTTCCCTCTCAACCAGCCGCTTCCACTGCCGTACTAATTCCCGTGCTGGTTTTGAAAGGGCCTGGTGTTCACTCCTATCTGGGACACTGCCACGGCGCCAAAATGGGAGGAAGGCCCCCAGCACTGGGTCTGCATGCTGGAGAGACATCAGATGGTCAGGGGAGTGAGAGGGGAGGACAGATATCGACTTCTGGGTCACCTGTAATGGCCTTTCAGTGTCTCGGCACCTCAGGGAATCAGGGAGAGCGGTCCAGAGAGTTGGAAGAGTGCTGGGGTGCTGCCTGGAGAGAGAGTCAGCGTTAGCATTAGAACGGCCTGAGCGGTAGCGGATAGAAAAGTCGAACACTGCCAGTTCTGAGGCCCACCTCTGTTCTACTGCACCCAACTTTGCACTGTTCAGATGACTGAGTGGGTTATTGTCGGTCCATACCACACATTTTTGACCTATCAAATACTCCCTGAACTTTTCCGTCATGGCCCATTTTAAGGCGAGAAACTCAAGTTTCATTGAACTGTAGTTCGACATGTTTCTTTCTGAGGGACTCAGAGATCTGCTGGCATAGGCTACAGGCCTTACTTTCCCCTCCTGTTCTTGGGAGAGCACTGCTCCCAAGCCACTAAAACTGGCATCTACTTCCAGAATAAAGGGCAGTGAGAAGTTAGCATAGGCCAACACAGGGGCACTAACTCATCTGGACTTAAGTTCCTGGAAGCTTTTCTCGCATTGTTCGTCCCACAGTTCTCCAATTAACCTGCGAGATGGTCTCTTTGTGTGGGGGTCTGTAAGTTCTGCTTTTACACGGTTGAGGGGGGCTGTAATTTTGGCAAAGCCATCTACATATCGGCGATAGTAGCCACAGAACCCCAAGAATGAGGACAATTCCTTCACACTAGAGGGCCTTGGCCACTCTTTTACTGCTGCAATCTTCTTTGGGTCTGTGGCCACCCCCTCGTTTGAAATCACATGTCCCAGATAGTTTACCTCCGTTTGGAAGAAGCAACATTTCTCCAGTTTTACCTTCAACTGCTCATGCTGTAGACGGGACAGCACCAACTCCAGGCGCTCCAGATGTTCGTCTACTGAGGATGAAAAAACAATGATGTCATCTAGGTACAATAGGAGAGTCTGAAAGTGTTGGGCACCGAAGATGCGCTCCATCAGCCTCTGAAATGTACCTGGTGCATTACAGAGACCGAAGGGCATGCGGTTGAATTCGAACAGGCCGAAGGGAGTACAAAAGGCTGTTTTTGACTTGTCCTTCTCTGCTACGGGTACCTGGTTATAGCCGCTCGCCAGATCCAGTGTTGAAAACCACCGTGCACCAGACAGGGCATCCAGGGATTCATCTATCCGAGGTAGTGGGAATGCATCTCTGCGGGTCTTACTGTTGAGCTGACGGTAGTCTACACACATCCGCAGGCTGCCGTCCTTCTTCTTGACCAGGACTATGGGGGACGCATATGGGCTGCAACTCTCCCGGATCACCTGGGCCTCTAACAGCTGGTTAATGTGGGCCTTCACAGAATCATAATCTGAGGGGGGAATTCTCCTAAAGCGCTGTCGCATTGGCACCTCATCTAGCAGTGGTATTTCATGTTCTATAAGGTCTGTACACCCCAAATCCCCATCCCCAGTTGAAAAGACAGACTGATATGTGGTTAACAGGGACCTGACCTTAACCTGCTCTGCCTCTGGGACGTTTGTTAACTCAAGGGACTGTATGGTATCTGATATTTTGCTCACCTGCCCTGCCTGAGAACTCATGGTGACCTCAGTACGCAACCCTTCTGGCACCTGGGGGGCCTCGCTGATGCCTGCAGGTAAACTCACTATCTGGGCGTGGGCCAGCATTCCTAGGGCAGAACGGGGGTAAAGTTTAGCAGCAGTGGTTCCAACATTTATCACTGGAATATATGCAGTACCACGATGCACTGTGACCATGGTAGGAGATACTAATACGCCTGAGGGGAGGGTGTCATAATTAGTGAAGGGTTCAAACAGAGCATGAGGAAAGGGGAAGCATTTTTGAGTACAAGTTGTTGCTACCAACTTAACTGTCCCCCCTGGTATGTACACTGGCCGTCTCCCTCTCACCCTAGCAACTCCGCTGTCACGTGCTGCTGGTTGGTCTTGTGCTTCATGGCACTGCTGTAGGGCTTTCTGCCATATTTCTGGAGCTTCTTTCACCAGTGGAATGTCGAACAAGGAGGAAGTATGTTTACCAAACAATTCAGCATAACATTCATGGACTATGTTCATGCCTAGTACACCAGGGACATCCCTTTCAGAGGACCCAGGGGGGTCCTTTACAACCAAGATGCCCCTCTTAGGAATGCCTATACCCAGTACACAAACATCAAGTTCTACATAGCCAACATATGGAATGCTAAGTCCATTGGCTGCTGTCAACTGCAACCACTGGCAGCTGTGAGTAGAGTTGCTAAAGTTCTCACGGAAAAAGGACTCTCTGATAGTAGAGACCATGGACCCTGTGTCAAGGAGGCATTTTACCTCTATTCCCCCCATATCTACAGTGACATGTGGACATGGACGTACAAGTTGAGAAACGACCTGTTCATCTGAGCCTGTAATGCCCCCTTCTGAATTGTGGCTCTGTAAAACAGAAGGCGTTAGTTTTCCGATGGCTGGTTGGTTGAGGCAAACTGTTGCACCGGACGATACTGGGGGCGTGGTCCCTGAGAAGGGGCCCTTTCGTTGTCACAATCACGAGCGAAATGGCCTGGTTTCTGGCACCGTCTACAAATCACAGGTCCATTATTCTGAGACTGAGACCATCTGGGAGGGTTCTGTAACTGCAGAAGGCGCTCAGAGAATTGATTGAGTTGTTCCTGTTGTTTTCTAAACATTTCTTTGATCTCAGCCAGCTCATTTTGAGGTGGCACATTAGCTTTGTCAAACACCCGAGTTGTATGGGTGGCACAAATTGTGGGGACTGAAAAGCTACGTGGCCTACCTTCTGGCAGTGTACCTTCCCTCTCCCATCTGATGGCCTCACCTCGTACATCCAAGAGCGTAGCTGTTGGTTTGGCACGGACCAACTGCTTTAGAGTCCTGCGGAGATCAGGGTCATTAACATGCTCAACGAATTGATCTCTCAATAAGACAGATGAGTTAGGTATGGCCTGAGGTGCATTCCTCATGATTTTTTCCATAAGTTCAAATAAAGCATGAGAGTACTCCTGCAGTGACTCACCATCAAGCTGTTTTCTAGAAAATAAATCTTTCTGCAGGGCAACATAAGACAAAGCACATCCATACACTTCCTGCAAAATAGATAAGACTTTTTCAGGATCCTCACGATCTTGTTTAGGCCTATACTTAATCTCGTCTTTGGCAGGCCCCTCCAAATGGTCATAAATGAAGTAGGCCTGATCTACTGGGGCTAGACGTCGGGCCCGCATGCTAGCACGGACCTCTTCGATCCACTCTACTATACCTATCCCCATTGTCCCGCGAAACATGGGGCACTTCCTTTCTCTGGGCGCATAGAGCAGACGGTCAGGGACCACAACAGGTGGGTCAGGGCGGCCAGAAGGGCTGGAGTCCCCATTTGCTGGAGCAGAGGTAGAGTTCACAGCTCTAACAGACACAAGCTCCTGTACAAGGTTCTCCCTGTCAGCCCTGAGCTGTATCACCAGGTCCCGCAGCTCCTGTTCGTCGCTCATGATGACCAGGCCGATATCCACAGGTGGCTCCTAGCCAAAGCCAACTGCTGTTTTTGTCCTTTAAACAAACTAACAATGGTTACCTTTAAATAAACTCATAAACATATATAATCAAAAAGACAAAACAAAGTGCAAACCAACTGAAATGACTGGAATGACACGTCTCTGCTTTACAGTTAGTTCGTCCTACCGACATACGCCAATTGTAACCTGGGCACTAAGGCCCGGAAACAGAGCCAGACTACGCCACAATGGGAATTTCACCCAGAGAATATAATACACAATACAGATTTCAAGCCCCCTGGGCAGATATAAGAATGGGAGCAGAGACGTGCAGTTCCAGTTTAAAGTAATATATGGTTTTATTGATAAGTTATAGCAGAATGAAATGAGAAATGACTTGAGTTGACTGTAAGAAGATGGTATGTTTAGACAATGTATTTATTTAATTATGTTGTAGTTTAATACAAAATGTTACTTAAAAGTGACTTTATTATCACAGGTCATTATCAAAAGGATCTAAAAAGGCATAGCCTAATATCTTAAAACTACCAGTAGCCAGGGGGTGCCAAGGTGTCCTTGCTGACAGGAGGAAGGCAGGGAGTGAGGGAGTGAGGGGAAGGGTCACCGCCACCAAAAGAGCGCACACTTCACATCAAGCACTGCAAGAAAAGAGAATACATTATACACACATCACTGGCTTCACATTAAACAATCATGCACTATAGCTAAAACCCCAAGACAGCCTACAGGACCACGTGACCCACCACCTGTCGGGACTACAACTACAGCACCCTTAGCTACTGGCACTACTGTAAACTGAGGCAGAGCCCAATATAACGTTTAATATGTTCAAGCCTTATGGCATCAATTCATGAGAGTATAGGTTTGCACCAAACAAAATAAACCAAAACAAAACGAAATCATAACCAAAATAAAGGAGGACAAAAACAGCAGCAGCAAGGCAAACCAGGGCTTCGCCTAACAAGACAAAAATATATAATTAATAACTTGACACTCAAAGCAAACCCATCAATATAGCAGTGCAACTGCCTTACCTCTATCGAAGGTTACACACGCGTATAGGTTAGGCAGATGACACCCGGCGTGGACCACATAGCTCTGAATGCGTCGGCAAAAAGAAAAGAATTATTAACTGGCCAAACGTAAATCAAAACTATAATATAGCAGTACAACTGCCTTACCTCTCAGTAAACAGTACAAACACATAGGGCAGACGTGCCCACGGCACGGCAAACAGGTAAGCGGGGGTTTGTGGAGCACCTGCAGAGTTAGGGTAATAGTATATTTAAAGTAGTAGTTTAAAGGGCGCTAAGCAGCGATAAACATTGCACACCTAAGCGCAGGTACGGTACCTTAATCACGAGACGCTCCCGCATGCAACCCCTGCACAGACAGACAAACAATGCCAGCTACATGCCAGCTGCGCACAGCTCCTATTAAGTAACCTGATGATGAGGGCGTTGCGCTGCGTTGCGTTGCTAGGGGCAACTGGTGAAGCTCAACCCACTACACCTGGAAAATCGTTTCCCAACTGTTTGTGACTAAAAGTGGTTTGGTTACAGAAATAAGTTCATCATAAATATTGAGGCTACTAATTTGCTTTTGGTTGTGACTAATTGTACCAAAGGGTGTTGGGATAAAGCTGCATCCCAGGATACACCATGTTCTCAATGCTGTGCAAAGACCGGAGACATTGGTTGTTAAAGATATCGCCTAAAACATGAACACCTTTTTTTGACCACTGTGGGAAGGAGAACGGTAAAGATCCAGAAAGGAGAACGTTATTGTGCCAGATAGGAGACAGCGAATGAAACTTACAATCAATAGACAACCGTTTCAGTATGCAGCGCCAGATGGACAGTGTGTTGGCAATAATTGGTCCCATACGCGATTCTACAACATTTTGTTTGATTGAGGTGAAAGGTAAGTCCTGAATCCTGACTGGAGAGGATAAAGCATTTTCTAATACTCGCCAAGAAGCATCCGATGAGGAGTCCAACCAGGTATTGATGGCTCTTATTTGGAAGGCCCAATAATAGATTTTAAAGTTAGGTAGGGAAAGACCACCAGCGATTTTAGGGCGAGAGAGGGTGGAGAAGCTGATCCTAGGAGTTTTCCCATTCCAAATGAATTTCCTACATACAGAGTCAAGATCCTTGAAAAAGTTTTGTGGAGGGGAAAAAGGTAACATAGAGAATAAGAAATTGATCCGAGGGAGTATATTCATTTTTATAATGGACACTCGACCATGAAGACCCGCTTTTAAACCAAGCCAACCATTAAGGTCCCTCTTAACTTTAGTTAAGACTAAAGTAAAATTGTCTTTAATTAAGGTTGGGATTGTGGGTCTGATTTGAATGCCTAAATAAGTAAAACCATGGTTTTGTGAATGGACTGGAAGGTGGCTTAAATCAACAGATTATAGTGGCATAAGTATCGATTTGGACCAATTCATTTTATAACCAGAAAATAGATCCTATGATATTCTGTGGCAAGATGTAATTTATTGGGGTCTAGTAGGACTATAGTAAATGATAAAAATAAATCGCTATATAATTTTGTAAAAAAAAAATACATATTTAGCCCCATGCTCAAATGCCCCCGTCAAAAACAGCTAAAATCCCTAAAACGAACCTAACTAACCTAAATGCTATTGTGGAAGTGAGTGTCTTTATAGGCTACTTAAGCAATATTACACGAGAGGGTGTGGGTTAACGTGATTATTGCCACGACAGGGATGCGGTGAGGAACGAGACGAAGTCGAGTTCCGCAAGCATCACTGAAGTGGCAATAATCACGTTAACCCACACCCTCGAGTGTAATATTGCAATTATACAACAGTTACCCTTAAAACTAAGAAAATCGCTGAAAGAATATATTTTTTTAATGACATATGTAGTCACTACGACCACAAATGTCCCAAGAAACTAGCTAGCCTAGCCACCGAGTTTGCTAGCGCTCTGGGAGAACAGAGCAGCTGAATTCTTTGTTTTGATTAGGTGGTGAATGGTGCTGGTTTAACCCACGGCTAGAAGGCTGTTTCAACCAATCAGATTGCTTCCTCGAAACGACCTGTGGTATAATACAGTGTCTTACCCGAAGGAGACCACTGAATTCCATTGAAAATACAACCACATGTTGTGTTATTCACAAAGGACAACTAGTGTGAAAGTCAGGTTATTTATTTATTTATTCAGGTTACCCATGATTAAATTTAACCCAGGGGTCGGTCCAGGCACTTCTTAATTAAATGTTTGAGCTTGAAACAGAACCTGTATTCTCAGTTGAGATTCTGGTTGGTTTACATTACTGGTCAGTGGTCAGGCTGCATTCAGGTGTTAAAATACCAACATAAGTCAGAAGTCCATGAGCCAGAGCTCCAAATGTGTGCTATGATGACCTGCAAAGCCATAGAAGACATTTTTTAAATTTCGACATCAGGCCTAAATGCGTTAATATAGATAAAACTGTTTCAAGTAAAGTACCGTATATTATGACCCTTCCACAGGACTTTTTTGATATTTACTTATCACATGTTATTTTCACCTATAGGTGAATTGGATGACACATTTTAAGAAATCACCATGAAACTTCCCCAGTTTTCTGAAATTAGGCATTATATAGGAAAACATGCCAGATTTAATTGCATAACTTTCCAGAATCAAAATCAGAATATTTGAAAAAGCCAGAGGCAACCTTCTTATTTAATGTTTACATGTTAGACCCCCCTGTCCCACACAAGTGATACTTCTGCCCCTCAAATGAACACTTTGGATCTAGTCACTAAGTCACCCTAACACACACACACACACACACACACACACACACACACACACACACACACACACACACACACACACACACACACACACACACATTCTGCATGTTCTGAAAAGGGTTGATAGACATAGGCTACCATATGGAATCTCTATGGATTGAAGACAGAATATAGTGTATTCAGATTGGAATACAGACGTATTCTGAATGAATAATAAATAATACAGGATATTTGAATGATTGCAAATGAAACCAATTCTTTGTCAAATAATTGGTTCAGGAAAATAATAACATCATACAATGTTTGACTCTATTTTTTAAATTTTCACTATTGTGGTGTGGTACGTGTGTCTAATAGATCTAGAGAGAACACAATAGTTTCTGACTGGCATATTGGCTTTCAAGAAGAAGGCAGGCTACACCTGTCAACATTGCTGAGTAGCATAGGGAGACACTGACTGATATTTAAAACCACAAATAAAAGCCAGCTTTTATCCGATTTGCTCATTACTTTGACTCTAAAGCGAATATAATTAACATATGGACACTCCCCCAATGCTAAAATATGCAGGAACGTGGTATGCCATATGTGTGTGCGTTCAGCACGGCTTCCACAATACGAAAGGGCACAGAGCGAGGCCAAAAATCTGTAATAGCCTATACCGCATGGGTTGTGGACGTTCAAAATCCCAGCCACAGTGTGGCTTCCCCCCAGTAGGCTACCTTGTAGCAACTCATAATGTAATAACTGCTCATAATGTAATAAGGGCTCATAAGGGCTCATAATGTAATAATTTAAATGTAATAAAAACTCATAATGTAATAATCAGCTCATAATGTAATAAAAGTATGAGCGCATAACGTAATAACAGATCTTTCTATAATGTAATAATGTAATAATGTGTTATGTTATGAACAACCACATGGCAGTTCATAATGTAATAAAAGTTCATAATGTAATAATGGCCCAAATTGGTGAGAAAAGTCTTACACTGTCATATTTATTACTTCTGTTGACAAATGTAGACTTTCTTATGGCCCATATGGTCTTACACTGTCATATTTATGACCCAACGCACCTTTTTCCCCAATGGGACTTTTTTCCCAACGCACATTTTTCCACAACGTACCTTTTCCCCAATGGGACTTTTTCCCCAACGCACCTTTTTCCCAACGCACCTTTTTCCCCAATGGGACTTCTATGACGCCGCCTGGCCCACTGTGCCCCGCTCTCAGTCCTTTTCCGCCAGGCCTCTGGCCAAGGAGCCGGTCCGCAGGATCCTGCTTCCCCTGGCCCAAGGTTTTAGAGCACACTACACGGCTAGCTGGAAGTAGCCCATGGCTCCTCCGGTTACTCCGTGTCGCTCTCATGTCCCTCTGGACACGGTCGAGATGCCCTCCCAAGGCTTCGACAAGCTGCCAGCCATTGACCGCATAGTAGGAGCCTTTCTCCTCAACCCCACCTCCCCCCGCCATTGACGCGCGACCCCGTCCTTTCTGACAGGCGTGAGAGAGAGGACGCAGCGGCAAACGCCAAACACTACGCCCTCGTAGTAGCGTCCGGCAAGCATCTCAATGCTTCGGCCCTACTCCAGGGTTCCCAGAGCGCTCTACTTCAGGAGATGGGCGACGCCCCTACCCCTGAACAACTGGCAGAAGTCCATCCATCAACTCCGAGCGTATCAGGTGGCCAAAAGCTTCACCCGAACTGGATCCCGATGCCCGGGGAGAGCTTTCGGAGGGTGCCATCATCCCCGGAGGCCTCTTCAGAGAGAGGATGGCCCTCAACGTGGTCCGTGGAAGTACAGCGACCAGGCTGCGAGGCCCTTGCGGCCTTTGTCCCCCGTGCCGTGCGTCCCCGCGCTCAGGGTCGTGCGCAGGGACAACCTCCTCGCCAGCCTATTTCCACATCCCTATATACCCACCTCACAGGAAGTTCCTGCGGTTTGGGTTCCAGGGAAAGGCTTACGAGAACACGGTCCTCCCATTCGGGATGTTTCTCAGTCCCAGAGTGTTCGTCCGCTGCACGGAGGCCGCCCTGCCTTGAGACGTCTAGGTCTGAGGGTGGCCAGCTACATCGACGCTTGGCTTCTATGTACGGACTCAGCAGAGGAGGCAACCAGGAACACAACTCGGGTTGTGTCCCATGTGACCTCACTGGGTTTCAGGATAAACCAAGCCAACCTACCCAATCCACGGATTTCATAGGCATGGACTCTGTCTCCTACAAGGCACAACTGAGCCGGGACAGAGTCAACGACCTCCTGAAGTGCGTAGCCATGTTCAAGACAGGCTGCAAACTTCCACTGGAGACCTGCCTACGGATTGCCGGACTCAGGGATCAGAGCTACTGCTAGTAGGAGGAGAGATCTTTCACCCACGTCCTCAGGACCTAGATCTCTGGGTTTGGCCCAAGGGTGTCGCTGGAAGCGACTGGCCTGCCTCCGAATGTTGTAGAAACGATGCTCGGAGCCAGGGCTGCCTCCACCAGACGACGTTATAACACAGCATGGCATGTGTTTGAACGTTGGTGCTCGAACAGACAGGAAGAGGTCTTCCTCTTTCAAGCATCTGTGAGGAACATTTTGATTTTCCTGCAGGAGTTCCTGGACAGGGGTCTGGGCCTCTCCTCAGTCAAAGTCAACCTAGCAGCCATAGCGGCCTATCATGTTGGTATGAACAATAGACCAGTCAGTGAACACCTGCTGATCCGTCAGTTCATGAAAGGAGTTACGCACCTCAGACCAGTTGCCTGAGATTCAGCGGTAATGACACCAGGGTCACACTTAGACCGAACCTTTCGTTTCTACCTAAGACCTTCCCCTCAGGCTGCGCGCCTGTGGACCTCACGTCCTTCCATCCCCCTCCCTTCTCATCGGTGGAGGACAGGAGACTACACTGTCTCTGTCCCGTGAGGGCCCTGAAAGTGTACAGGTCAAGGACTGCCCCCTTCAGGCTGGGTGAGCAGCTCTTTGTAGCCTGGGGTTCTCAATGGAAGGCTAAACCCATTTCGAAGGTGAGACTTTCGCAATGGATTGTGGAGGCTATAAGATTAGCCTATACCTCAAGTGGTACTGAGCCCCCTGAGGGTCTATGTGCACACTCTACGAGAGGTTTGTCCACATCCTGGGCCTTGGCCAAGGGAGTCCCGATTCAAGATGTCTGCGCCGCGGCGAGTTGGTCGCCTCCATCGACTTTCGCCACGTATTATAACCTGGCCCCCAGCAAACCTGGGACATGCAGTCCTGGAGGTTGCCGCTCCTTGAGTCAGACAGTCTGACTGGTTTTGGTCAATAGGTCCCTTCTGGCCTCTGACCGTGGGTATGGATGACCATGTTTCTTGACCAGGGCAGCTGGAACGGCAGAGCTGTCAGCCCCTGGGTCAAGGACATCATCATAGCGTATGTCTCTTTAGGTGAACGTGCAGGGATGGTACTCTATGAGCCACCGCTTGCGTTAGTCTCTCTCTAGAAGAGATGATCCTAGGGTCGATCTTTCTATCAGCCAAGGGCGATCATATGGGAGCGTTATGTTCCCCATACGACTCTCTCCGAGAGGGACTTAAGCTAACTTCGGGTTACTTCAGTAACCTCAGTTAGATAAGTGACGAGAGAGAGAGAGAGAGAGAGAGAGAGAGAGAGAGAGAGAGAGAGAGAGAGAGAGAGAGAGAGAGAGAGAGAGAGAGAGAGTCATTAAGTCGCCCCTCTGTCAGAAAGCAGGTTGATAGGAATGAAGCGCTGAGGGCAGACCTCAGGTTATATACCAGGTGGGTGGGGTATACAACCGCGCCTTGAGCGACAGTTCAAAACCCAATAGAATTGTTCTGTGAGTGTATGTTAGGCTGTGTGCCTGCACCATCTATTGGCTTGGACCCCATATGACTATCTCTCTCTCTCTCTCTCTTTCTCTTATCTAACTGAGGTTACTGAAGTAACCCGAAGATACTGATCACTGGCCATGTTACTGACATGATAACAGAAGTAATAAATATGACAGTGTAAGACTTTTCTCAACAATATGGACCATAAGATCAACAGAGGTCATAAATATGACAGTGTAAGACTATAAGGGCCATAAGAAAGTCTACATGGGCCATAAGAAAGTCTACATTTGTCAACAGAAGTAATAAATATGACAGTGTAAGACTATATGGGCCATAAGAAAGTCTACATTTGTCAACAGAAGTAATAAATATGACAGTAAGACTATATGGGCCATAAGAAAGTCTACATTTGTCAACAGAAGTAATAAATATGACAGTGTAAGACTTTTCTCACCAATATGGGCCATTATTACATTATGAACTTTTATTACATTATGAACTGCCATGTGTTCGTTCATAACGTAACACATTATTACATTATTACATTATAGAAATATCTGTTATTACGTTATGCGCTCATATTTTTATTACATTATGAGCTGATTATTACATTATGAGTTTTTATTACATTTAAATTATTACATTATGAGCCCTTATGAGCCCTTATTACATTATGAGCAGTTATTACATTATGAGTTGCTACATACCTTCACATTCAATAGATCCTTTTTTTTTTTTTTTATCAATTTTTTATTTATTTGATATTTTCTAACAAGACAAACATGTAAATCACCAATGCACATAGGTGGCCTTACACAGGGACAGCTAAAACAATGAAACAAAGACATTATAAAACGGGGGGAAAATGGAGAAAAAAGGACCGACAAAAACAAAATCGATATTCATATATAAATATACTGTAACTCGAAAAACTCATGAGTCAGCAAAATATAATAATAATTGAAAAAAAGGAAAACAACAAACAAAATATAGCTGCAAGCAGCGATAAGGCGGGACCAAGAAAGAAGACCATACGCAATATGCACAAATAAGATTCAAGGGCTAAGTGTCAGTACCCGGATTTGAACACACAACCTTGTGGTTGAAGGGCGAGAGCTCTACTGACACTACTGGAACACTAGACTGTAAGAGGGGGGGAAGAAGAAAAATGGAGGGGATGAAGGGGGGGAAGAAGGGGGAGAAGAAAAAGAGAAGAAAGAAGAGAAAAGGAGAGAAATATTGAGAAAAATCAAGGGAATGGATGCAATTCTAATTCAGCTTCATGTAAAATCCTGCTGGAAGCGATCATTTATGCAAATAGTTTAAAAAAGCACTGAAATGTTTAAAACTGTCGTTTCTGGGAATGGGAAGTATGGACCACAATGTCGCCAGTTCAAGCCCCGCTTTGACCAAGGCCGCCAGTTCGAGCCCCGCTTCGTCCAAAAGTAACCTGACCATAAGAGGTGCTCATGCTGTGTTTTCGATTATTTTACACAATGACAAGTTTGATGTAAAGTGTAGAGGCCTGTCCCTCCACACCAAGAACGATAACTGTATGTTTTTCTATGGCAGAGATATACCACAACTAATGGTAATGACAATAGACATTGACAGTGGTGAACGGCAGTCGCTGGCATCTGTTTCAGAGTAATTAGATGAATGCAAACAGGCAATCAAATTCTGTATTGTGTAGGCCATTCTGTAGCTCATTATTAAATGTGCCAAATGTTATTGAGTCATAACAAATCTTTCAAATATCACTTAATCAAATTAAATTAGCCTACCACCATTATGACGTACACTAAAATACAGTAGCATACACATACCCTATCCCATCCTATTCACACAGGAGGCAAATCAATTCGAATTACTATATAAAATATATAAACCATGTTAGGTTATTATTAATACAAGTAAACTTTATATGGACAGGGTTTGAGCCACTGCACTTTCCTGACATTTGGACATTTAAACATCACCCTCTAGTCTAGTCCTAGAGTGTCCTAGGAGGAGGTGAAGACATGGTGGAAGACCATCTAGAGGTCCTTTGTTGTCTATTCTGACACCTGCCACACATCCTCTTTGGACACAGTTTTCAACAGCTTCAGTGAAATTGTTAATTTGTTTAATGGACAGTGTGACAATTAATTTAACATTTCCTTGTAAACATACAACGGTGGACAACGGTGAGACAGACAGGTGAACCGGTGAACCCTGATTCTAGCAATGTAGAATGTACCAACGACCACTGCTTGTTTTCTGACATCACCATCCGTACTTCATGTCAATACAGAACATATTAAAATAGGGAGGAGTAACCTGTGTTGCAATTAAATAATGAACCGCAATACTATAAAATCCTAACTCTAAGAGTATACAAATGGAACCAAATTGATCTTCCCTATCTTCTACACTACAGAGCATAGGAGCAATAAATAAATAAATCAGATACAGTAAACATATCTGCAATGCATATTGTCTTAAATCATCAATCACTCATTTGATTTCTAACAGCATTTGGCCTATATACAGCATCAAACAAATGTTTACCCATTATAAAATGTTGCCTAGTTAGTTTGCCATTATCTAGGTGAATGGCCCATGCACCTGTCATTAATGGCTATGAGTCAGACCCATTGGAAATATTGATTGGGGTCAGGGGACCCCCAGGGGTCCTTAAGTCAGTTCCAAGTGGTCCCCAAAATAAATATAGCCTACAAATCAGAGCTATGTGAAAAGCTGAGATAGATATAAAACTCCTGGCCAAAATGTCATACAAAACCCAACACCTAAAATCGGAATGTTATTGTGACCTATTGAGCACAAACAGACCATCATGATTTGCTTGCTGGGCCTATAATTAATTTATTTGCATTACATTTCCACTCGCCCATATAAATAAAAAGCAAGATGGCTGCCGCATTCTTAACAGTAACATCATGCAGTGTTTTTGGTAACAAGTATGTGTCCTTGCTTTGGGCATGTCACTATCCATTACTACAGTGTGTTTTGCTGTAAATCTTTTCACGTACAAACTTCTCTTCAACTTTGATTTCAGATAATGGTCCATACATTGTGTGTAGAACGTTTTCACGCAAATTGCTCAAAAAAGCAGGCAGAAAACCAGGTATAAGCATTTTTGCTCAAAATGGCGGAGCGTACTTGTCAAAGTGACAGAAGTTTTCCCCATGAGTCAAGGAACATGTGGAAACAAGTGCCATGAATTTTGGCCAAACGAGGCATGAGTTATGACTGTTCAAAGGTTTCATTTTCAAAAAAGTGACATAATCATATGACGCTGCATTTAGAGGCAGAAGAAGAATTTTCACAAACCAGCAATTTTCATTGGCTCATAAAAACTTCATTTTTTCACTTAAACGAAATGTCCGTATAGGTCCAAAGTTCACGTGTAGACGTTTTTGTGCATTTTGATCAAAGATCCTGGGGGGAGATACATTTTAACTGTATTTCATATCATTCAAAATGGCGGGTGATCTAAAGGTCAGAGGTCAAAAGTCAGAACACGAAAGTTGTTTGGCATGAGGAGACACATATGTGTATCAAAGTGTCATTGCCAACGGTCAAACGGTTCATGAGCTATGCACGTTCAAAGTTAGCATTTTCAATGCATGGCCCTCTACCAGATTACCACGTTTCGCGAAAACCGTTCAGCCAGAACAGCTATTTTTGGCGGAAGAAGAAGAAGAAGAAGAAGAAGAAGAAGAAGAAAAAAAACACAAAAACAATAAGTGACTTTATTGTGACTTCTTGGTCCCTTAATAAGTGACCAAAGTCACTTTGTGACTTATTGGTCCCTTAATAAGTGACCAAAGTCACTTTGTGACTTATTGATCCCTTAATAAGTGACCAAAGTCACTTTGTGACTTCTTGGTCCCTTAAAAAAAACATACACTAACAGACCAGTACAAGACAAATAAGACATGTACAGTACAGTACAAGGGCTACAGATACAGACAAGGGAGCCAAAAGCAAACTGTTGGTCACAACGTCATATCAATTAAATAATTCATTGAACTGTGTCAAGAGCTTTGGACCAGTTGTCCACAGTGTCCGCTCTGGCGCCATTTATCCTGGCAGTAGAACACTCCAGTAAACAAATATCAGAAAAGCAACTAAGCCAATTTCTCTTCAAGTCTGTTCAAACCAGTTTTTGATAATTGTTTTCTTAGCAGCAGTTGAGGCAGCTAATAATATGCGTTTGTCCTGAAAGGTTAATGCAATGTTTGGGTTATAACCAATGAGAAAGAGGGCTGGGCAGCTGGGAAGAGCTTTACCAACAATGGTTGCTACAATCTCCTTAATCCAATTCCAAAAACCTTTGATAGAGGGGCAATGCCAAAACATGTGTAAATAGTGTCCTTTAACAGAAGAACAGATTGTACATAAGTCTGAATTAACTAATTTAAATATACACTCAGGCGTAAAGTAAAATGTATACAAATAAACTTATAAGGAATAATCTGGTGAGCTGTATTTTTAGATGAGGAGGAAATAATATTCCAAACAGAAGGCCAATCCCATTGATTGATCGATTGATTGATTGAAATATGTATTAACAGTTTGCAGAATTACAGTACATTTCAAGCACAAACTCAATACAAAGACTGTTAACTGTGAGTGGACGACCCAATTAAGCATTACACTTGTTTACAAGAGGGTCCACCTTGTTCAATTCATCAAAACATTTAGAGACGTACAAATAGACACTTCTATATAGTCAAAGAAGAGAACAGGAATTCATCAAACAAAATGCAATGCCTGGAAAATCGTTTCCCAACTGTTTGTGACTAAAAGTGGTTTGGTTACAGAAATAAGTTCATCATAAATATTGAGGCTACTAATTTGCTTTTGGTTGTGACTAATTGTACCAAAGGGTGTTGGGATAAAGCTGCATCCCAGGGTACACCATATGTTCTCAATGCTGTGCGGAGCTTGAGATAGAAAAACCACGAGGAGCCTGGAAGAGAATAATCATCTTTCAGGTCTTGAAAAGACCGGAGACATTGATTGTTAAAGATATCGCCTAAAACATGAACACCTTTTTTTGACCACTGTGGGAAGGAGAACGGTAAAGATCCAGAAAGGAGAGCGTTATTGTGCCAGATAGGAGACAGCGAATGAAAATTACAATCAATAGACAACCGTTTCAGTATGCAGCGCCAGATGGACAGTGTGTTGGCAATAATTGGTCCCATACGCGATTCTACAACATTTTGTTTGATTGAGGTGAAAGGTAAGTCCTGAATCCTGACTAGAGAGGATAAAGCATTTTCTAATACTCGCCAAGAAGCATCCGATGTGGAGTCCAACCAGGTATTGATGGCTCTTATTTGGAAGGCCCAATAATAGATTTTAAAGTTAGGTAGGGAAAGACCACCAGTGATTTTAGGGTGAGAGAGGGTGGAGAAGCTGATCCTAGGAGTTTTCTCATTCCAAATGAAATTCCTACATACAGAGTCAAGATCCTTGAAAAAGTTTTGTGGAGGGGAAAAAGGTAACATAGAGAATAAGAAATTGATCCGAGGGAGTATATTAATTTCTATAATGGACACTCGACCATGAAGACCCGCTTTTAAACCAAGCCAACCATTAAGGTTAGTTAAGACCAAAGTAAAATTGTCTTTAATTAAGGTTGAGATTGTGGGTCTGATTTGAATGCCTAAATAAGTAAAACCATGGTTTTGTGAATGGACTGGAAGGTGGCTTAAATCAACAGATTATAGTGGCATAAGTATCGATTTGGACCAATTCATTTTATAACCAGAAAATAGATCCTATGATCTTCTGTGGCAAGATGTAATTTCTTGGGGTCTAGTAGGACTATAGTAAATAATAAAAATAAATCGCTATATGATTTTGTAAAAATTAGGCTAAAATCCCTAAAACGAACCTAACTAACCTAAATGCTATTGTGGAAGTGAGTGTCTTTATAGGCTACAGTGTCTTACCCGAAGGAGACCACTGAATTGAGGCCAGGGTTGGGCTGGATGTGAGAATTAAGTCCTTTCTGCTTGATGTGGATGTGGTATAATCTGACGATACAATCTCCTCTGCCCTCAATATATGTTCTGGCGGTATTGCAAACACAGATCAACCATGGAATAATGTTGTGTGGTTTGTCTTATACATGCTTTCTAATTCTCAATGCAGAACAAACTTCTCATTCAGAACAAGCATAAGATCCTGTTTAACAGTAGCCAAGAAAGCTTTGGTACATTTTTATGCTTTGGTATAGTCATCAGCGAAGCGCAGCATCTGGTTGACGGCGCTGAGGAGCAGGATGTCACAGCTCTGGTCCACCTCTATGTGATGGGTGTAGTTCTTCACAGGAACCACACAGGACAGAGGAATGCCCAGACGCTGGCTGGCCTCCTGGAGCTGCAGCAACACAGCACAACAGATGAACGTTAGCTTGGCTCAGTGGTTCCCAAACCGAGCGTCCCCAAATTATTTTGGGGGGGACACACTCAAGCTCAGTGAGGTAGTGTTGGTTTCCTATCGTTTGTCTTTGGTAGAACTCACCTTGGTCTTGATGTAGAGGCTGTGATAAACATTGGTCAGGTCCTCTGCCACAGCGGGACAGGCTTCATCCACTTTAGTCAACAGGACCAACTGAGGGATCCCTGGAGAACAGCACCACAACAAACATGTTCAACAGCTGTAAAACATAAAGGACCCCAGGCTGTGCAATTTGTTTTGTAAACCAAGGACTTAAATGTTCCACTATTAGATAGTCGATTGCTATTCATGTCTCGTCTCCAAACCATACAAACATATTGTGTCAATAAGGTAGAAATTGTACCAATAATGGACATTAATGCTATTTCTATAAAATATCGCGTCGACAACTCACATGAAAATATTTCATCACATGTGATGACACTACGCTAACAGTATGTGATAAAATGTAATTGACATGATGTAATGTTGTTCTGTTGATCCTTGACTGACTTCCCTCCACCACTTACGCCTGGTTTCTTGCTGAAAATCGTCGATCTACAAGCACACAACACGTGGCATTAAGACTTTCTTCGAGCCACAACACCTTACAGTTAAACATTACTATTAATTTTGGAAGCAAGCTTCACTAGGAGAGATCTTGACATTGATATGCCTGAATTATACTACATATGGGGTGCCTAAAATAGCCGATCTACAAGCTCACAATGTGTTGCGGTTGAAACGCATAATAAGCTTGATTTTAGCTATTTTCGAGACGTCCGGCGCTGCATAAATTGGGCCTTACAGTGATGCTGCGTTTGAGCAACTGACCGATTAGGTTGATCTTGCTTCGAATGGCGGTCAGTTTGTCCTCCAGCTTGGAGGGCATGATGGAGATCTTGTTGGCGGCGATGACGTAGGCCACGCAGTGAATCCTGTCCTGAAGACCTGGACTCTTCTTGTAGTCCTGGGCCTCTGGTTGCAACGGAACTGCAGAGTTGAACTGTGAAGAGTAGGGGAAAGAAAACACATTAATTTTACTTATGACTGACTGAATAATGTTGATTTAATGCAACACAAGTCAATGATGATTGAAATAAGATGATCCTCTTCAACAAAGCTTAACCACAATTAGTGTTTTACTAAAACTCTATAAAAGGGTTTTCAGTTAGAAATGTGAGAAGATTCACCTGATATCTGTCTTTCATGTGGCCTATCAAAATGCTGCTTATGTCGTCCACACTAAGCCCCTCCCCCGTGGTCTCCTCCAATCCCATGGTGTCACACACGATGATTGGCAGAGGTTTGCCCTCCTTTCCAGCTTTAATGTCGTAGGTGCGAAACTGTGGGATGCACAATGGTGAAAGTTATCAGCTGTTTTTCACTCCAAGTTACAAAAAGCACATAGCTTCAAAAGCAAAACACAATTGACCCTGCCAGGCAGATGACCAACCAGCCTCCACATACTTTACTCACTACTAAAGGAACTCAACATCAAACAGGGCATTTAGAGGAATTCACTGAGGAACCAAAACACAAAGGAAAACAGTGACCTTCACCGTTGACTGCATCAACAAACTTCCTCCCTCCCCACACTGATGGGAAATCCCAGTGGGACTACCATTTCATATGTTTGGCGGGGCTGTTAAGTTGTATTGCCTGGCATTCATCTGTGCCCTCTTTTTCAACCAAGAACGTTCACACTTGTTACGGTTGTGGGTCAGAGTTACGTAGCAGTGGGCAGAGGGTCACCTGGGTGGTGAGGCTGGAGGCAGAGCTGCCAGTCATGGCCTGGTTGGTGACATGTCCTTTGAAGACGGACTTGATGGAGTTGAAAAGGCTGGACTTCCCTGCTCCCACTGGTCCAATGAGCAGAACCCTGATCTGGGACAGAGAACTGATGGTGGGCTTGTAGGTCTCTATATCGAACAGCACCTTTCTCCTATTCCTGTGGAGACCAGAGTCCAACAGATTCAACTTTTCAGCATGTTTCAGATACAGTATAATGTATGAGTAGTACAGTATGTGTAGTATAAACAAAGTCTGGTTAAACGTGTAGCGATCGGCTATCGCACCCTCGCACACACACGCACCCACTCACACCACCGCAACTATTCATGTCCGCCCAGTACACTCACAGAGTAACGTCAGCTCAGCGACACGCCTTACGACTGTTAACATTTTGTTGTTCTACTTTGAGAACTACAGTAGGTACGAAATTCTGTAAATGTCTGGTTTCAATAGATCTTTCATCATTCTTTCGGTTTACACAAATTTAACCATAAACAAACACAATAGAAACATTTATGTTGTGGAAGTGATTAACCCATTTTGGGCGGGAACCCCTTTTGGTGTTCTAAGCATTGTGTTATACTTTAGCTATTGAAAAATAGCAGATCTATGAGCTTGTAGGTCTGCTATTTTTGAAAATTCGTTAAAATGTAGTGCAAAGCTTTGAATATATATTCTTTCAGAGCGAACGTTTCTAACTCAAATCTTTGATGCTGGGGGGGGGGGGGGGGTCCCTGGAACTACATATTTTCAGATGGAGGTCGGCGGCCAAATGCAGATATTTCTGGGGGTCCTTGACATGAAATAGTTTGAGCACCACTGACATAGAAACATGAGGTTTTTCAGACTGTCAGGATTTAGAATACATTTGTAGAATCGTCCTCAGGTCGAAATGGGTTAAGGACCTCCTAAAAAACTGTGATAAATATCGAACCAATGAAAATAAATAATAACAACATTGGATCCAGTGGAACACAGGTATTTTTGTTTGTTTGTTTGTTTTTACATTTCTAGACGAGTAACGCTTTTGGGCATTGAAGTTTTCCACCTGACAGCTACAATAGTTCAGTATTGTGTTGTGTGGTATATGGTATACCTGTAAATAAATTAATCCAGATCCATACTTACTCAGGAGTCCAGTCCATGTTCCTCCATGGCTTCTCAAGGAGTTTACTTTCTGCTAAAATATCTAGAAACATCTCCACGGTCAGACTCAGAGCAACATTAAAGACAATACAAACAACTGAAACATCTTGTAGGCTATGTTTGTCTTTGTATTCATTGAACTCACCTCCTATTTTATAAACTTCACATTCAACCAGCCGCAGGTCGTTGCCATGCATTTCTGCAGCATTGAAATTGTAATAATCTTGACTAGGACTGTTGTACACTACAGCTTGGCCATTAACACAAAAACCTAAATTGTCTCCAAAATAAGGACCATGGCTGCCGTGCATTAACACTGCATAAGCGGGATTGGTGACCTGATATTTGAGAACCTTTCCCCTGTTAAAGGTGAAAAGAAAAGCCTCAGCATCGTTCCCCCAAGCACCACTTTGATTAAAAGATATACTGGTGTATCCCCCAAAGACGAAGCTAGAGTCATTGTAGCCCACGGACAGAGTGGGCCCCTGGTTGTCACATCTCTGGTGGAACGCTGCTGCAGCGTAACCATGGACTGAAGCCTTGTAGAGGAGCTTCAGGGTCACGTTTCCTAGTTGGGAGCGCAGCGCCCTCTGCTGGGCCTGGGTCATCCTGGTATTCATGGTGGAAGAATGGTCCAGTAGGTCTGGATTCTCTGATTGAACATAAAACGATAGCCATTGCAGTACCTAAATAACACTTATTTTTGAACAATACCAATACAAAGGCTGTTTGTGTAATTAGAAAGCCTACTTTACTTAGTGGACGCACTCTGAGCCCCCCACCGCACGTATAAAATGCACTTTTTGGCCAGAAAGGGATTTGTTTTGCACAAACCGTCTTTGTATTGGTGAGTATAGGTAAAACATTCTTTACATTTTCACTACAGAGGAGGGGCAGGTCTGCGTTTCATGCGAGGCAGGAGAGAGAACAGTCCCATATAGCCTTAATGCAACGGCAGTAAAGTGCATTAGGCTTTGGACCAGAGCTATATAAAAATATATAATTTAAATATAGTCACTTGAATTAAGCATTACAAAGTTATATACTAAAAAAACAACCAATTCCATTTTCACCCTTCTATTATAGGCTATGTAACATCAGCGCCACTATTCCAAACGTAATTTTTTAAACTATTTTCAGCAATGGGATAACAATTTGTTTAGTGGGTAGATCTCGTTTAGCTGGGCATTTTGAAGGTAGCTCTAAAGTAAAAAAAAGTGTGGGCGCCCCTGCTATAAACCATCAATTAAAACATCCAGATGTTTGTACTGACACTAATTCAATCTGACTGCCATGCAATTAAATGTGCCCCTGGCCAGAGGCGTCTGGGAGAAATGCGAGGCCCTGTGCGATATTTCTGGGGGGAACAATGTGCGCGCACGTTAGCGAGAGAGAGAGAGGACGACCTCTCTCTCTCTCTCTCTCTCTCTCACGCATAGTCATGTGTGACTAATTATTTGAAATAAAACCTTTTTTGTCCACACACAGTCCTACATGACATGATGGCATACCTTTTCACTTCACTCGAGTGCCAACTGCCGAGTCGTTTTGTTTGTGACCGGGAGCGGTTGTGCACTCAACTAGCCTACATGTGTTCAACTTGTTTTTGTTTCGTTTCCAGTGTGTGTATAATTCGACTGCGTTGCGCGGTGGCGCGGCCGATCTCCAAGCTCACAACGCGTCGCGCTGCAACGCATTGTGAGCTTGTAGATCTGCTCTAATTCTGCAGCGCAAGCTAGCACGGCACTGCGCAGCGCAAAGGGGGACAACAGGGGGCCCCACGACCGGACGGTCGTGGGGCTTAACGTTGCTTAACGGGAGGCTGAATAAGTGATGCCGGTTGGGAGGAGGAGGCGACGCGCGGCCGTCGGAGGCCCCCCTGGGGGGCGGCTCCAAGCCGACCGCAGATTAAATAGGTGAAAAATCAACTGCGACGGAACGGGCTGCGATGCGATGATTGTTTCTTAAAAAAAAACACTGCCTAGCGCGAGGCCTCGCATGCGCGAGGCCCTGTGCAGCCGCACCATTCGCACTACCCTTAAAGCGGCCCTGCCCCTGGCACTGGAAAACAACATCAATTTAGTTTTTGTAACATATCAGCAAAAGTTTCAAATAGCTAGCGCCCCTCCCGTCCCCACACAATTATACGTCTGTCCCTCAAATGAACAGTTTGGATCTGATTCTGGTCACCCTAAAAGGGCATCGAGGGCTTACCTGTTGTTGTTCTGTAGCTGCTGTCTGTGAAGTCTATAGTGGCTCTGCAGTGAAGGGTGACAGGTTTGAACTGCATGGCCAAATGGTGTCTCTTTATAGGCGGAGCTTGAAACAGAACCTGTATTCTCAGTTGAGATTCTGGTTGGTTTACATTACCATTCAGGTGTTAAAATTAAAATACCAACATAAGTCAGAAGTCCATGAGCCAGAGCTCCAAATGATGACCTAATCGGAGTTCCAAGGAGATTTCGCCACAATGATTACCAAATGAGTAGGCAAGGCCATAGAAGACATTTTTTAAATTTTGACGTCAGGCCTAAATGGGTTAATATATACTGTTTCAAGTAAAGTACCGTATATGATGACCCTTCCACAGGAGTTTTTTGATATTTACTCATCACATGTTATTTTCACCTATAGGTGAATTGGAACCATGAAACTTCCCCAGTTTTCTGAAATTGTACATTTAAATATGCAAATTAGACATTATATAGGAAAACATGCCAGATTTAATTGCATAACTTTCCAGAATCAAAATCAAAATATTTGAAAAAGCCAGAGGCAACCTTCTTATTTAATGTTGTTTACATGTTAGACCCCCCTGTCCCACACAAGTGATACTTCTGCCCCTAAAATGAACACTTTGGATCTAGTCACCCTAACACACACACACACGCGCGCGCGCGCGCACGCGCGCACACACACACACACACACACACACACACACACACACACACACACACACACACACGCACACACACACACACGCACACACACAGCTCTGACTTCAGTAAAATTCTCCATAAACATTGGCATATCATTGATACCGACCCTAAACTCAAACAGGTATTCAAGGAGCCTCCTAAACTGTTTTTCCGTCGTTCTCCCAATTTAAGGTATAAACTCGTTCATTCTTATACCCCCCACCCCCCCCCCCCCCCCCTCCCCCCACCCCCCCCCCCCCCCCCCCCCCCCAACCCACCAACTCCACTTTCTTATCAGACATTCCTCCTGGTAACTATAAATGTGCAAACTTTGCTCATTGTAGCTTCCACTACCAAAAGCAAGGTCTTCACACATCCACATAGTGGGAAAGAGATTGCAATAAGAGGTGCTATCACCTGCTGCCACTACTTTTGTTGTCTACCTTATTAAGTGCCCATGTGGACCTAGCATATATAGGTAAGACCATTAGAGCCCTCCAAACTCGCATTAGCGAACATAGAAGTAACATTAGGTGTGGCGAAGAGAAAAACCCTGCTCATTTTAAAAAGTGTGGACATAACATTTCTACTTTACGTTATTGGGGCATAGAGAAGGTCGAGGGGTCACCCGACCTTCTCTGTTATGATCACCCCGTGGTGGTGATTGTCATGAGTTGCCCATGTCTGTGTACTCCAACTTGAGATACAGTGTACTTGATATGTATTGTGTACTGCCTGTACTGTAGCATACTTTATAGATAGGCTACGAGAGACATCTCGGCGGCAGCAAGGTCAGCCTTGCTGCAGTAGGCACGTTCTTCTGTCTCATATCTTATTGTCACGTCATTATGATCCAGCACTATATATGTTTCCTGTTTGTGTAATAAACTTTGTGAACCTTTAGCGTGATACTGTCTCGTGTCCGTTAATTTGTTCTCCTGGGCCCGCCGCCGCAGTCGCCGTACCAAAGGAATACTTCAACAGGATTGTCACACACCACCCAGCCTGCACACACTACCTGTCTGTCAGAACCAGACGAGGGTCCAGTACTTAGAGATTACAACAGTGATCATAACAGACTTTTACTCCAACGTGAAGCCTATTATATTTACACACTTAACACTATGGCGCCTCATGGCCTCAATGAGGAATTTGATGTCAAACCATTTCTGTGATTTCTCTGCTTTCTTTTATTTTTATTTATTTTAATCTTTATATTATGTGTGTGTGTGTATATAGCTTTAATCTCTATGCCTTTTTGTCCTTATGCCATGTCCTTTCATTCATGCTTAAAACGACAAAACCCCATAAAATACAATAATCAATGCAAATGCAACAAATTTGCATTGCAAAATAAATGCTTATTTGGAAGTTGTCATGTCCACCACATCTCCTTGAATCTCCTATGAATTAACTCTTTCAGGCTTATCGTAAACATTCTATACCAAAACATCAACAACATTATGTGCATGTCAAACTATATGCACAGGTTTTCACTGTGAACTTTAAACAAAAGACAAGCATGTTGACTGCCAGACTATTACGGTAAGTAATGGAGGGTTTAGGTAGAGTTATCATACATATTTGGTATCTTTTCTTGCCTGTACTTGGTACCAGTACTCCCAACACCCATTTTGTTTTCTGCACTTGGCACTTAAACTGTTTCCGTGCCAGTGCTAGCGCGCCAGTGCCAGACGTTTTGGCCGACAATCAGTTCCGGTTCAAACACTAAACAACATCCACTAGCTATTTCACAGGTCAGGTGGAGATGTGAGCCGATCAGGGAATAATTGTTTTTCTCACATCTAAGTCAAATTAAGCTCTAATCAAGCCCCGAATATCGCATTTAAGCATATTATGATCCATAATGCACATAAAGACTGCGCGTGCAGCCGTGCACGCAAGTATTTTGGCTGTTTTTAGGTAAACGTCACTGTCCGTTAGCATAAAAATGCTAATCATGCTAATTATATATTTTTTACCGCTGGATAATGGGGAATAAAACAAATCTCGGGATGGCATGCATCCATCATGGCATCCATTGCAAAGGTGAATCAATCTCGTTTTCTCGGGGCCGGTGCAGAACCAGTTAAAGGACAACTTTAGTTTTTTTCAACCAAGGTTCATGTTTTAGGTTGTTATTAGAGAAAGTAAAAGATGAGTGTTAATTTGTCTTAATTTGCTGCTTTCTTTCGTTTTAGGGATTTTAGCTGTTTTTGACAGGGGGGACACTGTTTCGGACACGGGGCTAAATATGTATTTCTTTACAAAATGTTAAAGCGATTTATTTTTTTATTCTTTACTATAGTCCTACTAGACCCCACGAAATTACATTTGGCCACAAAAGATCAAGGGATCTACTGAATGTGTCAAACCGGCATATTGAGCCTATGACACAGTAGGTGCGTTTACATGGACACCTTTCTTCCAATCTGATTAAAATAAACCTGATTGAAGGTTTTGTGCACACAGGAGGCCCCGTTCATGACATACTGTACTGATACCGTATTTGTACTGTAGCCTACTACATTGTACTGTACTGTAGGCTACTGATACCGTACTTGTACTGTAGCCTACTACATTGTACTGTACTGTACTCGTACTGTAATGCACTTGTACTGTAGTCGTACTGTACTTACTTGTACTATACTGTACTCATACTGTACTACATTGTACTGTAGGGCATTCACTTCTAGTCATTTTTACTAGTTGACTAGTTGCCTAGTTTACTAGTCGACTAGTTGATTAACTACCTATTATGTAAAAGTATAGTACAGTACAGTACAGTAGGCTACGAGTACACTCCACTAAAAAAATCTCAACTTCCCATCATGCACCTGTGCACGGTGTGAAGCTCGACAGCGCCACTTTGTCACCTGTTGGTACCCTAAACGGACGGACAGACATACATACAGACAGACAGACATAGGGACACACATTGCCGTTTCTTAAGTGGCTGCACCACTCAATAATACATTATTATTATTATACACACAGCTAACCCTATTATCATTATTAGGCCTAGTATTACTATAAAATGGGTCACCACATGTGTTTTCCCACTTTTACCCATTCTTCCCTCCCGCCTTTACACACACTGAACTGTTTGTTTGGGAGGGTTTTTTAATCGGGAGGCCCCCGATGCTCGAGGCCCGTTTCAATTGAAACGATTGAAACATATATAAGGCCGCCACTGGATGTATTTGGATTTGTTTTGTTAATGAAGCAGCAGAGCAGTTTGACTTCAACTTTTCTGATGGGGGAAATGAGTGGAGAAGATGAGCATAAGAACAAATGGATTGTAATGGTAGGCCTACCTAATACCTATAGAGCGTCGCAGTCCCGCCCCCTACCATGGCCCAGGAAATGAATCCCAATGCATTTTTCCCATAGACATTTCAAAAAGTATTTATTTAAAGACTGTTACGCCGCGGACAAAGCCAACTCGAGTCGTGACAACTCATGACAACACAAACAATATGGACCAAACAAATAATTACAAAGAAGAAAAACAACAAAAAAAGTGTTGTACAGTAACCTGCCGTTTTTTTCTTCTTTCAAATTATTTGTTCGGCCCAAAAAATTGTGTTTGTTGTCATGATTTGTCACGACTCGAGTTGGCTTTGTCCGCGGCGTAAACGTCTTTAAATAAATACTTTCTGAAATGTCTATGAGGAAAATGAACGGAGAATCGTTTCCCGGGCCATGGTAGGGGACGGGACTGCGACGCTCTATAGGCCTACTGTTACAACGCTGCTGTTTGTGTAGGCCTACAGGCTACAGCCCTACTTGTAGATGGGCTTGCCCACTTCCAACCCATGCCAGTTAGCCCACATGTAGACCATGTTGGAACTACATGGGCTTGCCCACTTCCAACCCATGCAAGTTAGCCCACATGTAGACCATGTTGGAACTACATGTTCCCAGTTCAAGCCCATTCCCACTTGTACCCATGTGTATCCCGCATTGAAACCACATGGGACCCAAGTGGACGTGCTGGCTGGGTTCCATCTCTCCTCTCTCATCTCTGTCGAGAATGCAACTAGCCTACTTGGACTGTGTCTGTTTAGCAATGGTGGGCTACTGAATGGTAGAGCCTTCAGACGTCGGAGTTGATTGATTTCCAGCTTATTTTGTGGCTAGTAATTAATAACCCCTATGGTCTGAGTCGTCTCGTCTTTATACTATTTATTATTAATTCAGCTTTCACATTTTACCCTACCCTAGTTGCAATGGAAAGAATATTATATTAAATATCTATATACAATGAATATTAAGAGTACATGGCATGCACGCCATTTAAAATGTCAAATAGGCTAATGTGGAATTTTACGCAGGTGGTTCCAAATGATGAATTGATTACATCACTAGCAAAAGACGTGAAACTAGGTCAAATCAATTACTGTAGCTGCAGCGGAGCTGTTCCAACTCTGACTTGAAGCACACTAAACTGACCAGCACGGCTTCAAGTTTAAACCATAATGGCATGTAGGCATATTGGATATCAACTTTCTTCAGCCAAACAGAAACAGATCTGCGATCACAGAGGCAGGGGGGGGGGGGGGGGGGGGGGCAGCGCATGCAACTTCAGGTAGCATACGAGTGATTCTCATCATCCATTATCTCAGTGGCTGCAACACTTTTATTTATTTATACTTTTTATTTGCATGGGAGATTTTCGGCTATAGTGCCGTGTGTGTGTGTGTGTGTGTGTGTGTGTGTGTGTGCACATGCTCTTGCAGAGAGAGAGGGGGGAGAGGGAACGAGAGAGAGGTATACCGCCTCATCGCACTGCCAAAAACAAGGAGGTTAAGCAACAGAAATTGCCGACGATTTGATGTGCAGAAAAAACATATCAGATTCTAATCGGGTTAAGGTGTATACATGGAAGAAATGTCCTCTTGATCGGGTTTTAAAAAAGTCTAGACCACCCCTCTGCACCCGATTAGAATTTAAATCGGGTCGGACTTGATCGGGTTTATTTAGGTGTATACATGGATATTTTAAATCGGGTGTATTTAAAACCTTGTTTTAACCCGATTAGAACGTGACATGTAAACGTGCCTAGTGTGGCTTCCCCCCAGTAGCCCTCCTTCACATTCAGTAGATCCTGTGATCTTCTGTGGCCAGATGTCATTTCTTGGGGTCTAGTAGGATTATAGTAAATAATAAAAAAAAAAAATTGCTATAAAATTTGGTAAAGAAATACATATTTAGCCCCATGCTCGAATGCCCCCGCCCCCCCTGTCAAAAACAGCTAAAATCCCTAAAACGAAAGAAAGCAGCAAATGAAAAAAAAATAACACTCATCTTTTACTTTCTCTCATAACAACCTAAAACATGAACCTTGGTTGAAAAAAAACTAAAGTTGTCCTTTAAGTTGCTCGCATGGGAGTGAAATGATGGTGCCTGTAAGGCTATGAAAGAGCTCAAATCACCCAAGATGACATTACTTTCTGCTCTGATGTTAATTATATCATGTCATGTTGTGGAAGGCTGCCGATTAAGTCACCAATAGAGGCAATTTGAGACATCACTACATTTGGGTGAGAGGTTCCTAAAGGAGGGTCTGTCATGCCTGCTGTTTACTCCAAGGCAATGATTTCAGCTGTGGCTACAAGGGCATTGAAGCAGACATTCTGTAAGACTCGGTTGAACTGACTATTGTAAGTTCTGCAACCCAGGCATTCACTGTAAGGTGGACATGGCTGAATGGGTAGAGAGGCCGCACGGGGAACAGTAGGTCCCGTGTTTGATTCATAGTTCTGGAAATGTGTCAACGTGTACATAATAGGGATGTACCGATGAGACATTTTGGCCGATTGCTTTTTATAAAGAGGCTCTTTATTCCAAAACTAGGGATGCACCATTATTGAAATGTTGGGCCATATCCCAACATTAACAGCTTGAATGTAGTATTTTTATTTAAAATTGTTTATTTAAAAATGTTCCAACTTGTTGACTCTTTTGAAAGCTTCCCCAGAAAACATTCATATAAATTGCAGCCTTCATCATAACAAAAGGCTTTTTCAGGCTTTTAAAAAAAAAAGTCGACATAATTATTATAACATATAAAATATAAAATATCTGCTAAAACCGATTATCTCCCGACAATCTCCCATCACTAGTACATATTAAGCATGATAGGCCTACTCATAACTCCAGGACCTGTAATAGGCCTATCTCACAGCCCGCTTTCCACGCCCACTTCCGGTAAATAGTGGTGACTTTAACATGAGCATTTACACGTTTTTTTCTCTGGAGAATCTAAGTACATTTTCTAATGTAAAAATGTGACAGACCAATATTATTATGAAGCAAACAAGATGGTAAATCAGGTCGAACAGATAGAACAAACCTTACCATGAGAAAACAAAAGTTGTAGACTTCTTAAATTACCTCGGTTAACATGTAGTGTCTATGGAGTGACGTCACGCTATCACCACTAACCCCGAAAGGGGGCGTATTTAGGGGGGCGGGGAAATTCTGTGAGATAGGCTTATCCCCAGCAATCCCTGGACCCAAATATGACCACTTAGGGAACTCGCACAGAATAGAGATTAAACAAGTGGCACAATTTCAACCGGAACACTAGGAAATTGAAGCTGCTAAACGGCTACCGTTTTCTGATTGGCTGAAAATGTTCAACTAACTATAAAATGTATTTTCTGAATATTAAAAAACTGCATGGAGAGATGGGTAGCCCCCTGTTGCAGAACAAACACTCCACAGCAACGAGTAGACTACTTTAACAATATAGTGCTTTAACCTTTGAACAACAGAATATCCTTTAAGCAGCAATATATACTGGTTAAAGCTGAACAATGAATTTCCCAGTGGGATTAATAAAGTCTAATACAGTTGTTGTGTATTGGAACCACATCATCATGAAATATTCCATATTATTCAATGTTTAGATATACTGTTGCAGTATGCAGTATACTGTGCTTAGTGATGACTGCATGCAGGTGACTGCATGGTACTCGGGACTTGTGACTTGTGTCTCCTGAGACACCACCCACGCACAGGGCCATAGCGATCAATGGGAGACTGTGTTGACATCCTATAGAAATTAGAAATGGTCACCTGTTCAGTATGATGTTTAGAATCTGCGTGCACGTGGTCACACACCACGTGCACTGTTTTGTACAATACATGCACAGGCGTACGCAGGCTACGCAAATCCATACATAAGTTTGGTCTCCCAGAGACGGAGAGCGACAGACACAGAGACAGAGACAGGGAGGCAGAGATCAAGATCGGGCACTGCGGGACAGCACCGCTGGTGTGAGGTTCAGCTCGGCAGGATGACTAGCACTGCTGGAGTGGACTGAACATGAATTTGGTAACTAAGCTTTTGTCTTTAATAAAATGATACAGAAATAAGGGCATGCCTGGTCTCCTCCATTCATTTATACAACAGGGTCAAAGGGGCTTTTATAGAACAATCCATAGGCTACACAGTACATGAAGAGGGTATACAGAAGACCATTGAGTGTGAGATTGAGCTTCTAATTTAACTTAAAGGGAATATGTTGCTCTTTCCTGGTTTTGGTAATATTCTCTAAAACCCCAAATTAGGTTAATGGTTGTAATTCATTTACAATCTAAAACAAATATGTACCTTTCAAGTGACCCAACGTGACTCACTTTTAGATCCTATTTTCCCTCTATGAATGTGGTGGTGTTATTATATGTTAATGAGGCTACAAATGTTTGCTTGTGTTGTACATGCACTATGCAGTGCATTACCATTAAAAACAATCACGGATGTTATTGATTTTTTAGAATTTTCCATTTCATTTTTACATAATTTATATATTATGGTAATTGTACAACATCTGTATCATAAAAGGGAACAGGAAACACCATTTCTGAGTCTGTGAAATTCCCTGTAGATTATTGGGTTTCGTTTAAAAGAACAAACCATCAATTTTAATATAAATGGAGAATGATTGGGTGGTGTGAAAAAATACACTTCTGACAGGTGTAAAAGTGTTTACACATCTGAAATCAAACCTTGGATCATATTTAACATACTGCTTCCTTCAGCTCATAGAATCACATAATATGAATATATGCTGTGGAGAGTGAATGGCGAAATAAAAAATGAATGGAAAATGGGACAGAAAAAAACAGAAATGTCATTAATATATCTTGTGAGGCTCTACTTGTTGTCTTGTTTTTTAGCCTGGCACCAATCTGTATGAATCTATAAAAGCCATGTTTTATCCTTGTTAGTCACCCAGATGAAGGCAGTTGTGCCGCAACATGTAGGTGCATTTTAATCCTATTAAATGCGGTAGCCTGCACTTTATTAAAGGCCTTTTTATGTTTCTAAAAGACTGCACACTGGTATCACACAGAGACAAACCACTGGAGCAGTCCACCAAAAGTACAAATTGTCTTATGTAGATTAACAAATAACACCAATATACATGAAATATCATTTATATTATTACGTATGACTCTCTGTGAGATTGATCAAGTACAATAGTGGATCCTGAAATGCTGTCTATGTATAGTTAACCACAGTAGCAAACGGAAGGGATATGTCTGGGAAGCCAAATTACAATAATAATTACAACCGAACCTAATTACGAGGGGTAACCTTGAGAGAGAAAAAGAGAACCACCAAATTATTTTTGGGCAAAATTTGGAGTTCAACTTTTTTTTTTTATATAATTAAATTTCCGATGTAAAATTAGCACTCACAGAACTGTCCTTTAAGGCCCTTTGTTTAATAACACGTAAGGCCACAGACAAGATGTAACATGATGTACTACTATATTGTATCTGCTGTTCTAAATAGGCTAGTGCCAACCAGGTGAAGAAATTACCGATTGCTTAACCATTGCTTTTAAATGACATATCCGAGACAATACTTTTATGGAAGATGTTTTTGAATATATTGCTATTTTGACTAGACTTCAAATGCTCTAATATTAAAAACAATCCCCCAGCATACCTACAAGCTCTCTGGAATCCAAAAGACTTAAATCATAGTGTTTCTGTCACAAAAGCTAGCACCTCTGTATAAAGGTTATAGCCATTTGATTCTAGCCTGGCTAATAAGCCAGACTAATATCACACAACACTGTCGCGGTATATCAGTCTGGGCTGGCTCCACTTGGATTTCATTTCCCGGGGAACATTTTCTCTTTGACGCAATTGGTCAGAGCTACTGTCAGTCAAAAGTCTCAAGCATTGAACGTCACTGTACCAAAGCCCGCCTATATTGCATACCGTGTCCCGATTGGTCCGACCTGTTCTCTGCTGTAGGAAAGAGGCGTGCTACTGAGCCTCGCCAGACCGTAATCCGCTGGTAGGCAACTTTTTTTTGCCAACGGCTGATTCGGTCTGGTTTATTAACCAGGCTAATTTGATTCATCATTTGCTAGAGGGTCAATTGCAGACTGAAGTGCTGAGAGATCTTCATCAGAGATGGGCACTGGAAATTCTGGGACCTGAACTCCAACAGAGGTCTCGGGGGTCATCAGGCCATCCTCCCAGTCCATTTCTGGATTTTGTAGGTCCTAAACATGAGATTTAGTGTAACACAAGCATTTTAATCTTGGACCCCTAATAATAATTTCTGAAATAAGAGTAATGTGCTTAATTCATGGTGCCTGACAAGTACAGAATACAAATACAGCAGTAAGGGTTATAGTAAGGGCATTTTATCAGGTATTTGACAAATCTGGGAACTAAATCGTTACCAAGAAATTTCTTCACCAATGTGTTTCTAAAGGTGTCTAATAACATGTACTAAAAGTTTGAAATTCAACTCCCGTGGGAAATTGAGTTATTAGCATAATATGCATAATATGCCCATAACATCCTATATAAGGCAAAAAAGTCCAAATTTCATAATTCTTTAAGTAGCATGTGACATATGAAACTAGGGTGATGCATGATTCTGAATCCATTCTAAGCATTAGTTTTGCACAAAAAACACTCCTTGGGCTAAATTAGGCCATATCCACTTGACCAAATGTGCTGACCTCATCACGTTTGTGTGGCCGTTTTCCTCCCAAGGAGTGTTTTTTGTGCAAAACTAATGCTTGGAATGGATTCAGAATCATGCAAACACCCTAGTTTCATATGTCACATGTTACTTAAAGAATGATGAAATTTGGACTTTTTTGCCTTATATAGGATGTTATGGGCATATTATGCATATTATGCTAATAACTCAATTTCCCACAGGAGTTGAATTTCAAACTTTTAGTACATGTTATTAGACACCTTTAGAAACACATTGGTGAAGAAATTTCTTGGTAACGATTTAGTTCCCAGATTTGCATAGATTTCTCTTACTATTAGTAAAGTTGTCCTACCTCACTATTTCCTTCTTCCACTGGGGTGTTGAGCTGTCCCATATACCACAGTTGTTCTGGAGTGTGGTTTCCCTCTGTCCTGTAATACGCATGTTAACACTCTGTAAGGTTACATGGTGGTAAAGTAGTTCTGCCATAAAGCATAGGGAGCAGACCATAGTTACACAGTACTCTAGCTGCTCCATGCACAACTTGCACAAGTTGGACCATAACAAGGCAGGCTGTGCCATCTAGGCTCCTACAAGCTACAAAATATATCATAAGGCACAAAGCAGAACAACATAAGGTACTATGGGCTCCAATTGTGTCGCAGCCTTTACCCGCAGCGCGGCCCGCAATTCAGCCGCTGCCCGAAAATTACGAATATAGGAGCTTTCTCTGTCCCTTAATGGTATTTTCGTCCCGCGTCACCCGCTATATTTTCTGCCGACACTAGTAGGGGAGAGCCGCCACGGTTGTAACACTTTTCACTCACGTTTCACTCTTTTACTCAGAGATCCGTTTATCTACATATGTAATATTTTCAGGCAACGGACCTACACATGTCTGCTACCATAAACCACTTCAAGTTTTTCAATTGATAAAACAGGTCGGGAGTTATTAAACCGAACGTGGACGCTGTTCCAGTGTTACATTTGCTGCGCATATCGGATTAATTGTAACGGCATGCGTGATAAATGTAACAATGCTAAAAAACACCATTAAACATATCGTTTTCAGCTTAAAGCAATTATATTTCATTGAAGCAACTCCTTAACATTGTTTTCATACCATGGATGTGATAAGAAAATGTATCAAACATAAGGGAAATATTAAATAGTACCGGGTGTACCAGTTTGGGCGTTTGAGTCAGTTCAATGGGAAAATACATTGATTAAACAAACGTTTGATTGATTGAGTTGTACAATGTTATACAACCCTAAACTAATTTAGAATACACTCTGTAATGAAAGACATCTGACTGAACATATAATATTGGCCAATATGTCAAATATGTAAATATTACATATAATGGTATTTAATGGTATGGCGTGTGTTACAATTGACCCACTTTTGCAAATTGGGGGGCAGCGGCAGCGGCTATGAAGCAATATAGCACTAACGGGCAACGGTTAAGGGATCTCTTAAAGGGATCTCTTAAAGCCAAGACTGGTGATTGGTTAAATTTGGTTTAATTATTGCAACGCCCAAACCACACCTATGCATAATATAACGGGTAACGGAGGTGTTTAAGGGATTTAGACAGGTAACCAAAATACCAACTTTAGTGGGGGAACACCCTTTCCCCACTCCTAAAACCCCAAATAGTGGCTTTAGAAAGATGAGACAAAAATGGAGCCCTATAAGTTAAAGATGGAGTGCCACAATTTTTGTATTTTTCCAGTTTTCCATGTGTCTATGAGGTGACAGTACTTCATTAGACACCCTGGAGTCGTTTTTATGTGCAATGGTGTATTAACTTTGTAATACAACTACAGCATTACAGCTAACACCACAAGTTTAATTGTACATATATTCTAATCTTAGCTTCCTTCTGATTATTGATGACTTTTTAATGTATTTGATGTATTACCATGTGGTGGTGGTCTTACTGCAAATCACTCAACTGTAAAACGCCACTATCTGCACGACTTGACCCGCACCAGATGGCGCTGCCTGCCACGGTTGCTGGGGCTGCAGCCCCAAATTCACCCCACAGTGAACCGGAATATCTACCAAGCCGTGTTGACAAGCCTCGGCCACATTTATTTTACTGAACTCATACTATCTACTTTAATAAAACTTCTACAACATGGCTGGGATACAGGTGAGCAATTGTCTTAAAATAATACTAATAAAAATGATGATAAAAAAGATTTTGTGCAAAACTAATGCTTGGAATGGATATCACATGCTACTAACACACAGTGTGCTAACAATTCTGATTAACTGCATGCCCCTCAATGCTATGATGATAGCATTGGACGAGCAACCTTTTCCTAGGCCGACAAAATGTGTCCACTCAAAAAAGATTTTACCATCTTCCATTCAGGAGATAATAATCTTTATGTAACACCGGCTTTTGTAGTAACAGGCTCATCTTGAACAGAAGCCGAGTTAGGAGCTGTTTTATGTCAGACGTTGACAGGCAGTTTTAAAAATAAATAGAACAAAATCCTATGCATTCTATACACCGAATGAAAGCCCTGAATGTCTACTTTTACACGCGGAAGTGATGGCGCCTGTGTTTGTGGTCGTCCGTCTCCCGCTGTCTGTTCTGGTTGTGTTTGTGCTTGTTCTATCAGTTGTCACAGAGAATGTCAACTCTCTACTGGCTTATGATCGCCAAGCCCTGCTGGATATTCGCCTTGCTAGCGAAACTTTGACTCCGTTTCCGAGACAGAAAACGTTTCCTCTACCACCGCTGCTCGCGGGTATACCTGGCCACTTGTACGCTCCTCTCCCCCGTCGGAGACGGCACAGGACCCGCTCTCGTGGTAAACGCAGCGGCCAACTGGTGAGGCTGAAAGCCGCCCTGGTGCATTTCTCTGCATCTACCCTGGTTGGAAATGGATCGACCTGTCTCTACTCTGTCTCCCGTCGCTCTCTCGAGCCTATCGGCACCTGGCTGGTGCCTGTCACTGACACTGACGTGGATAAGGATTCCCCTACCCGTCGCTGCTCTCCCCACCTCCGCAGACGAAGAGTGAATCACTGCTGCCTTCGACCTCTCGCCCGGGCTCCCGCGGCCGGGACTGAACGAACTGGGGGCCTCCAGCCAGGATCGCCCTGGTGAATGCTAGGTCGCTAACAAACAAAACGTTTATCCTGAATGATTTCTTCGTCACACGTCAGCTTGACTTTCTGTCAAGCACCGAGACTTGGGAGAGAGCCGGTGAGTCAAGCACTTTTTCCGAACTTCTGCCGCCTGACTGCGTATTTCAGCGCTCCACGAACGACTGGCAAGGGAGGGGGAATTGCGACAGTTTTCAAACAAAACTTTGACTGTAAACAGCTGTCACCGCTCTCATTCTCCAGTTTCGAGCTGAACATGTTTGAGCTGGCTCGCTCTCCTCCTGTACTGTGCGCTGTAATATACAGACCGCCAAAATACAACAAGCACTTCATCCCTGATTTCTCAGACTTTCTGGCTGAAATAATGCCGAAGTATAATCAATCATGCTTTAATTCTGGGTGATGTAAATATACATGTTTGCTGTCCCTCTAAGCCAATGGCTAGTGAATTATTAAGTCTCATATGTTCCTTTGATCTTGTGCAGTCTGTGTCTGGTCCCACACAAGAGCACGGGCACACATTGGACTTGGTCCTCTCATATGGTTTACCAGTTTCTAATGTTGAAATATGTGGTGCTTTCTTCTCTGACCATATGCCTGTTTTGTTTTGATGGTGCAGCTGATAAACAAGCTGCACCAGCTATTAGATGCCGTATACTTAACTCTTCCACTGCCGCCCGTTTCTCGTCTGCCTTCACCAGTGCAACAGTAGGCCTACCAAGCCCAGTCAGCCCTGTGTGTATGACCACAGATGAGCTAACCTCTCGCTTTGATTCCATCTGCCTAAAAGCCCTTGATAAAACTAGGCGCGCTAAACCTAAAACTGAGCCCTGGTTGAATGATAGCACACGGAAGGTCCGAAAAGAATGCAGGCGAGCTGAACGTCAGTGGAAAAAGGACAAGCTAACGGTGTCGTTTGACATTTTGTGTGATATCTGGCGTAAATACCAGCAAATTGTCAAAACTGAAAAAATTAAATACTTTTCAGATATCATTGTAACGAACTGTCACAAGCCTCAGGTTATATTTAAAACTATAAATGACATTCTTGACGTCCCCCAGCCTGTCTGTCTTGATGCTTCCCCTGAAACATGTGAGCTCTTTTTACAGTTTTTTATGGAAAAAGTAGCTAACATTAGGGCCAGCATCCCTACTCCGACACATGACCCCTTCTACTGCTGTCACCTGCCCCGCCATTTTGAGCCATGTTGAGCCTGTGTCTCTTATTCAGCTAGAGGAAATAATTTCCCAAATAAAACCAACTGGCTCCCCCTCAGACGTCCTTCCCCCTCGTCTGGCTAAAGAGACCAGTGGGGCTACAGGGCCGGATCTCCTATCCATCTTAAACCGGTGCCTAGCAGGTGATGTACCAGCCGTTTTTAAACATGCTGTGGTACAGCCGCTTAAAAAACCCAACCTTGATCCCTCTGCCCCATCCAACTTCAGGCCTATTTCCAAGCTCCCATTTAATTCCAAAGTTATGGAAAAATGCGCCCTGGCCCAACTGATGCCCCATCTGAACACCCATGGCATCTTAGAAGTGTTCCAGTCTGGGTACAAAACGCTCCATAGTACTGAGACTGCACTCATAAGAATTTTTAATGACATATTTTTGGCTACGGACTCTGGCGATTCTCTTATTCTGGTGCTCTTGGACCTTACTGCCGCTTTCGACACGGTAGATTACAGCATTTTGCTCTCTCGCTTGGAGCACTGGGTTGGCATTAGAGGGTCAGCACTGGAGTTTTTCAGATCCTATACTGTCAGGGAGAAGTCTCTGTGTTACCCTAGGAGACGCTACATCCTCCACAGCATCCCTCCACTGCGGAGTGCCACAGGGCTCTATTTTAGGGGCAATCTTGTTTATGTTGTACCTGCTCCCCCTAGGATCTATTTTTAGAAAACATGGTGTTTCCTTCCACTGTTACGCTGATGACAGACAAATCTACCTGCCTCTGAAACGTAACAACCCTGACTCCTTAAAACCCTTGCTCGCTTGCCTGGAGGATGTAAAAGCATGGCTGGCTTTAAACTTTTTAAACTTTAACGACAGCAATACTGAAGTTTTCGTGTTTGGGCCCAGCAACAATGTGTTTCCTCCCGGTGATTTTGGTCCCCTTGAGCCTTTCTTAAAGCCAACTGCCACCAATCTAGGCGTTAAAATTCTCTGATCTAAAAATGGACAAACAGGTTAATGAAACAGTCAGAAAGAGCTTCTTCCAGCTTAGAAGGCTGGCAAAGATTAAATCTTGTCTTTCCCGCTCTGTGTTCGAAACTGTGATCCATGCCTTTATGACATCCCTCCTCGACTACTGTAATGCCCTGTATATTGGAGTCAACCAGGCCTCCATCTCTCGCTTACAGTTAGTCCAGAATGCCGCCGCACGGTTGCTTACAGGTACACGTAAGCGAGACCATATTAGTCCTGTACTAGCCTCCCTCCATTGGCTTCCTGTGCGATACAGGATTGATTTCAAAGTCTTGCTTTTTGTCTTTAAATGTTTAAATGGTTTGGCACCCATTTATCTCTCCGAATTGCTGAAACCTTATGTTCCCACAAGGTCCTCTGACCAGCTTCTCCTGGTGGTGCCTAAATCAAGGCTGAAGCTCAGAGGGAACCAGGCTTTTGCAGTGGCAGCTCCCAAGCTCTGGAATGAGCTGCCTCTGCACATAAGACAAGCCCCCACTCTTCAGGTGTTTAAATCACGCCTCAAGACGTATCTTTATTCTTTGGCATTTCCAAGCATAGTATGAGCTGTTTTTGATGTTGAAAGTGACACAAGTGACAACAATGTTGTTGTTTTTTTATGAAGTTGTGATTTTTATTATTCTATTGTAAAGCACTTTGGTACAACTTTGTTGTTATTTAAATGTGCTATATAAATAAAGATGGTATGGTTGGTATGGTATGGTATGCAAATTAAAGGCATTCAGTATAATTTGAGTAGCAAAGACTTAATAAAAAAAATATGAATAGTGATTCCCATTGACTCAATTTACCCCCGGACATTGGTTCATTTTACCCCCAGCCTCCATTTTAGAAAACAATGACTAGAATAAGTTACTTCAGACAATTTATTTGCTAAATGATTCACATGGTTCTATCCATTGGCAAATCATCAACGTGTATGATATTACATTTTAGACCTAGGTACATTTTGCTTTGTTTAACAGTCATTTTACATGATTACATTTTAATTTGACCGACAAAAACAGGTTTTTTCTGTAAAAGAATGTTTTCTACTTTCTGTTATGTCATGCTGGCTGTACTTATAACAGAAGTAACAATGAGAGCTCAAGACAACAACGTGCTGGTCTAATGCTGGCATTTATTGAACTGACATAACATAGTGCTGTTTCACATTATATCCAATAGGCGGCGGTGCTGCATCAGTCATCACAAAACCTCATACTATATTATCATATTATAACACTTTCCCAATGTGCTTCCCAACTTCACAGCCAGGTGTAAATGATGGACGCTTACTAGATTTAAGGTCACATGGCAACACAGTTTTCTAGTTTTCTAGATAAAGGGGGTGGTTCAACTTACCCGCTGGCTCATCTTACCCCGTTCTCCCCAACTGTTATGGCAGAGTAATACATATATATATAAGCCCAGATACTGCCGGAATATAATATAATAGAGGAATGGAATTAAACGAGAAAGGTTACAATGAACCAGGCCCAGACTCAGGCGAGCAGCAATCCAACCACTGAGACCATTCGTGGCTGTGTGATGGTTCTCAGACTCGGTGGGTGGAATGGTAAATATCAGCAAAGCAGCAGGTGTGGTGCTGGCCCTGAAACGCAAACGGCCGTATTAAGATACTACTTAACTACTATAGTTCGCTGAGGCAAGAACAGAGAGGCGCACAATGGGACTCACCAGCTGTAATGAGGCCAACGCGTACTGCTGTTGTGCTTCACCGCAGCGGTAGCCAGGTAGATAAGAGGAACTGTAAACAACAAAAGCCTGTTTATATTTCCCTGGCATCAACGACACCAAATTAATATATATAGAGAAGGAGAACCACCAATAACGTACCGGGGTGGCGTCGTGCCAGTTCACCACACAGAACTCCAGAAGGAGATATTCATTGTGTAGCCCCGAGGCTAGAAACAAAACAAGCGGTCACGGTCACGTTCAAACTTTTAAGGCAAGCGCTAGAATACACAGCAATGTGGAGAAACGTACCTTCACAGATGTGTCAACCAAACGCGCTGTTCCACGACAGAACAGCCGTTTTAGAATGCCTCAAGTGAAGAGCAATATCTCCCAACTGTGGAGAGCGTTCCCAAGCAGAGCGGAGGAGAGACAGACAGCTAATGCACACGGAAGACGTGCCTGTGCCGCCTTATAAATGCCACAAATCAAGCCATTAAGCAGTGGGCGGAGGACGGGCCGTGACAGCGTGGGAACGCTCACGCCCATCCTGCCACACCTGCATTCACATGCATGCGTATGATGCGTCTCTCTTCTGTCAAACTTCACCGTGCGTTAATCGCGCGTTAATTAAATTAACGCCGTTAAAATGACTTTGAGTTAACGCACGATTAACGCGTTAACTTTGACAGCCTTAAAAATCACATGTGCTTTGGTAAAGCACTTGGTTTGTTAGCTGCCATTTGCATAGCTTGAAACCAGGGTAACTGGACGCGACTGCAAAACATTGACAAGTCACCCGTCACCGGGTCATGTAGTGCACCTTCTCTAGTCGAAAATACAAAAAAATTAAATCTTATTTACGAAATGCATGGTCAGGGACTACATGCAGTACCTTCAACACTTGAAAACCCCAACATAGAAGATAACAGAAGATAACAGTTGATACTGGTTTTGGAATGCAGAATCACCACAGTCGGCGCCCGTGTCCGCGGCGCCGTGCCGACGCGCACGTCAGGACCTGAAGACGTGCACGGCGCGCACCACGTACTGCCTGCAGATGGGGCACTCGTTCATGCGCTTGCCGCAGCGGCTGCAGGTGACCATGTGACCGCACTCGAGCAGCACGCAGTCGATGGGCGAGTCCATGCAGATGCGACACAGGTTGTCCTCCTTTATTTTATTTTTTATGGAGGGACAGACAATAGGCTGACAGGAAATGGGGAGAGAGATGGGGGGAAGACATGCAGTAAAGGCTGTCGGGATCGGGAGTCGAACCCGCGGCACACTGCCAGACTGGATTGCCAGCCAAGGTGCCTGGACCACTGAGCCATGGCCCAGGCCGTGTTTCACTATGTTAATGATTTCTTTCATACTTACAGTTCTAGGGAACACAGAATGGGGGGACTTTTTATTATTTCCACACAACAGCTCTAAGGTATATTAATGACAGTAAAATAGCCTCCAATCCTCTGTCTGGTTTCAAGAGGGTAGTCCTCGTCGTCCTCATCCTCGGATGCCGTTGGCCAGAGGATGAGACCAATCATGACCTAGTTGTCACAGATATTACATTTTAAATGAAGACAGTTCGATACATCTCAGGATGAACAAATGAAGGCAGTACAGGGCAGGGTGGGGCGGCAGTGGCTCAGGGGTCGAGTGGCCAGATGGGAACCGCAAGGTTGCCAGTTCAAACCCGGGCTCCCCAGAGTTAGTGTGAAGTGTCCTTGAGCAAGACACTGGCCGCGGTTACATGCAGGCTGATCATTCCGAATAAATACTTAAAATACATCCGAAGTAATGTTTTTTGCTGCGTGTTTACATGGGAAATGGTCATTCTGAATGAGCGTTTACAAGGAGATGTGATATAAGACATGATACATGTTAATTCACGTGATGGACACGTGTTGGACACATAAAATATAGGCAGTTCATTCATTATGTGAAAGACGATACTTTGAAATCCCATCATTTCATTCTGCAGTAGCTTTGAGGCTGCTGGTTGGATAGGGGCGGGCGTATATGTTTACCGTCTTTTATTCCCCACCCGCTGCGGCTCCCCTTCTCCGCTGGGAAGGTGATCATCTCGTTTTTATTTGTACTTTATTATCTACACTACAGCACGGCCAGGGCACGCACACTGATTATTATTGTATCAAGGGTCGCTCGTTATTTTTGAGAGGAGAGAGAGAGAGAGAGAGAGAGAGAGAGACTGTTGAACACACACACACACACACACACACACACACACATCGCATTTATCAAGTTTTCGCTGTGCGCCTCACAAGGCTATTGGGTTTATTTGTGATTCGTCTTTGCACAATGCACGTACATTGTGTAAGTAAGCGCTGATCTACAGGCTGACAACGTGTCCCAATTAAACTGCAAAGCCGTTATGTTTCATGACGTTTTGGTTGCAACTTGGAATAGGCAAGTTATAGCCTATAAAAGTTTAAAGGGATAGGATGGACATTATAGCGATAATAGCGTATTCTTGGGACTGTGTGTGTGTGTGTGTGTGTGTGTGTGTGAGAGAGATTACTGAACAGCGGACTGACGGCATTTCGTCCTCTCTCTCCTCCGTCTTTCTGTGAGTCCCCCATGCACTTAGCCTACAGTAGCATGAAGCATCCAGATACATATAGGCTGGCTATATAACCTATAGGCCTATCAAACATGTTTGAAAATTATCAGAGTGATCATCAACTCGGGACGGTTGGATCTTTGAACACTCACAGATCAGGGGGATCATCATCACCACTGCTGCTGCAGCCTGCTCCACGTTTTTTTTGTGTGTAGGCTATTTCGGATCTGCAAAATGCACGAAATAACGCGCTCTATGTGCAAACTCCTCGGCGCGCCTTGGATATGAACGCCTTGGAGTTGGAGCGCCTTGGAAATGAGCATGCTCAGAAAGACCAGAATGAATTTACATCCGAAGCAGTGTATACATGAGTCCAACTTTCGGCCAATCGCATTCATCGGAATAATCCGGCCAGTGACATCGGAATGGTTTTTAAATCGCATCGAGCATTTTCATTCGGATTTACGTTTTTGTAGGTGTTTACATGACAACGTTTAATAGGATTTAACTTCTATTCGGAATTAAGAGGGGTTGAAAGACCTCATGTAAACGTACCCACTGAAACCCAAATTGCTCCTGATGTGCTGGTTGGTGCCTTGCATGGTTTCCCCATCATCGGTGTGTGAATGAGTATGAAATGCACTATGTATGTGAAGCGCCTTGGATAAAAGTACTAGATAAATGCACAATTCTATCCCCCAGTACAATTTCATAGTTAAAAGTATTTAGAATGGAGGCTGCTCAGTGCTACATCATGTTCTTCTACATGAGGTCAATGGCATGTACAGTAGATGGAATAGTTTAGCTAAATAAAAGTGAGACAACTATTATTTCAAACTACTGAGATACATGCTCAGGTTGTATGTGCCCATTCAGTTCTGTCTTTGTATATATATATATATATATATATATATATATATATATATATACACACGGTATATATATATATACACCTCAGTGTCCACCCCCCCCCACAACAGTTTTTCCCCTTACTAGAATGCAAGTATCTATGTGTGTGCAGCATGAGTCCACGACATGTTTACCAACAGGCATTTTTTGTATTTATATAGTGTAGGTATCGTACCTTGGGGTTGCACGCCGTCACTTTAGGAAAGATCGCTTCAGCTTACGCATGTTTCGCGATAAATGCTTTTTACATATGTGATGTATTCCCATGCTTTTTGTTCTTGCTTATTGTAAGTCGCTCTGGATTAAGAGCGTCTGCTAAATGCCTAAATTGTAAATTGTAAATTGTAGCCACATCACGTCTCCCCGTCAGTATCGGCCACACTCCCGTGTCCTTTAGCCCTTTTCTGAGTTGCCTGATCTGAGGAGTCGTACTGAACAGAACCTGCATTGTAACGCAATACACACATTTAATAGTTAAAAAAAAACAAACAGAATTTGGGCCAATTAAAAAATATAGTGGATGGTAGCTAATGTAACATCAGCTTCTGAGCCTCTTTGGAACAAAATAACTGGTTTTGTATAGTATTCATGTAGACTAGTGGTTTAACCATTTTCATATAAAGGCCCATTATTTGGCATTTGAGCCACGGACCACCATTGATTAGATGTTGCCTTGCAGACACAAAATGGAGGAGGGAAAAAAGTAATTGTTGGATAGGATTTTGTCCACAATTCCATGATGTATTGAAACTTGATCAAAAATATAATTTTACGTTTGAACAATAATTTAATTCTTGAGAGCATACAGATCTAATAAGGTACATTTGGTTACCAACTCTCCATCATTTAGCTGGGGACCACTGGTTGAAAACCACTGATTTAGACATTTAAAGGGCAGTATTATGCGTGTCTTAAGTACCAGGTCTTATTACTTAACTTAAGACCTGGAGGCGTGATCAATGCCATTTGGCTATTCTGAGTGGCCAAACAGCATTGACCACGCCTCCAGGTCTTAAGTTAAGTCATAAGACCTGGTACTTAAGACACGCAAAATACTGCCCTTAATGTCCTGATTCTATAGTTAACATTGGTGATCAATATAATTCATGTTTCTTTCTATATTCCATTACTTCTTTTTGCAGAATCGTGATGCAGGTATTTTCTGTTGGCATCAGTCACTCGTGGGAGGTCGTTTCGTGTAGCAAGCTCATTCACATCAAATGTTTGGTCCTCTGATGAACATGTTAGTCTCTTTTACCAGACAAAAAAAAAACTGCATAGACGCACTACTTTTCTGTATTCTGGCCTCAGTGTTTTAACAGGGGCAGGTGTAATCTTATGTGAAATGTACACACCATTTGCCAGTTTCACATGAACTTCTACATAAAGATTTGTCAAGATCTAATCCTGTCGGACTGCTTTTATAGAGAAGGATGTTTAGTTCGCTGCATAGCCTCACACGCATACATGTGATGAGGGAAGAAGAGTATCAAAAGTGCAAACCCCTCCCCACCTTACAACACATCGCTCTGTGATCCATTTGAGTTTGTAAACCGTTATGGTTACTATATTTGAAGCAAGACACAAGTTGTTAATTCATAATATATTTTAATAAGTTTCAGTCTCAAGAGTCCCTACCTACAAATATGGAGTCATAAGTACAATACTATTACTTAGTTACTATTACTTTGTTTTAGCTTGCAATAAATGTACTAAATGTACTTGAGTACATTCATCAAGTAAATTAGTTACTAGTGGACACCACTGCTTCTTACCAGCGAAGCAGTGGTGTCCCAACATTGTGTTGTGTGAGGGGGAGGGGCGCAGTCGTCCGCCCCTCCCCCTCACACAACACAATGTTGGGTCAAACCATGTGACCTCCATTGGAAATGCATTGGGCCGCTGGGCGGCCATGACACAACACCCAACGAGCACAGAGAATTGCATGAAAGGTGTGAGCTCAGCCTTAGGCCTCACTCAGACCTTTACTGCATTGCTGTATGCTTGTTGGATGAATGTTGTGTAGTGTCATGGCCGCCCCAATGCATTTCCAATGGGAGTCACATGGTTTGACACAACATTTGTGTTGTATGAGGGGGAGGGGCGCAGTCGGAACACAGCCGAAAGCCATACAACAGCTTGTAGTCCAAAATGTGGACTAGCCAGGTCACCTAAACTGCAATAATAGTTGAAACAAAATTCCCAGGGAAGTAGCTGAGCACAGGTGCTCATTTTCACCCCATCCATCTTTTTCAGACGGGGGAGTGAGGTTGTTATGGCAACCTGGCTATACCATGGAGGATGGTCAGTATTTGTGTTTTAAATACATTTTGATAACATTTAAAGCGATGTTTATAGTTTATTCTATCTTCCTCCAGTGAATGTATATGTATTTTGTTATGTAAATATTTATTTATTCATTCATGTATTATTTTGTGCCGACCTAAGCACCGTATTGAATTCATAAATATTTAATTATTTGATAATGTAATGTGGACCAAGCAATGTGGGCCATCGTGTTTATTTATGATTACATTATAAACATTTATGTGCGTTATTGTTTGTTTACCGGACCGGAAGTTCCACGGGCGGAAGTACCTCTCCCCTTAAAAAAACCCAGCGCCAGTGCTGTGCTGCATACAGTGCATATAGTGTGTGTGTGTGTGTGTGTGTGTACACACTGTGCGAATCCTGCTATTAATTTATTGCTGCTATTATTTCTGATCTTTACCGATCACGGTGCACCGCCACCTATATCTTAAGGTAAGTGTGTGTCCTTCTGTTAAGCGGTGACAAGCTATCATTATGTTAGACAAAGCTGTTTGTTTTTGTTTTGTTTACATCATCCCCTAGCATAGGGGATTCACATAACGGTTGTGTGTGTGTGTGTGTGTGTGTGACCAAGGCTGAATCAGCCACACAGAATTTGGGCAGTAGAATATTCTTATTATTTTATAAGACACACAACCTTTAATTATTAGAGTTGCGCCATTTAAGGTGCTAGAGATATCAAAGTTGTATACCTTAATAAACAATCCTGTACTATGACTACGCCATCCGTTATTTAATTGAAGAGAAACGGAAACTCTTGTCATTATTACTCTTAACTTCAGTTTGTTCAAGGACACACACAGGTTCACGTTTTACCAGGTAAGAGAGCAAAAACCATAAATAGGCGGAGAGAGACTGACACTGACTCAGGAACTCAAAATATAACAAATGTTTATTCGTCCTATACATGGGCTACTACAATGCCTTTAAAATACCATATTTATTAATCCTTAAAATGCAGTAGCAAAAACTAAAACAAAATACAAAATCCTTAAAAACGTTCAACTACAAAAGTGTGCTAAAGTGCGTTAGGTTAGACAGTTCTTTTCATTAACAGGGAGGCTCTTCAGGTTAGTCCAGCATCCGATATGTTGAATCAACACAATACGTCCACTTCAATTCCTCATGGAGCTGAAATCACATAAATAGAAAGCCAGTTCCTCCGTTCCATACATATACACTGCGAGCAGCCTTTAACGGGTGGTGGAATAGACAGACAACGTTGCATAGAGCGGTACTCACTCACACGGACAGTTTCCTGCCCGCCGATGTTCAAAGGTACAGCAACGTTTCTGATGACACCTCCCCTGGCTCAGCTCACTCGATTCCCTCCGTCATCAACAGCTCGGTCACACACGAGTCCTCTCTCTCTCGACTCGTAACAGTGGTGCGCCAACTGATCCACGGCCCTCTCTCTCTCTCTCGGTCCTCCTGTCAACCTCTCGATAACGCACAAGAGCAGCACACATACAACCTCTCTCTCCAAGTGTCCTTTTCAACTGATACAAAAGTCTGTTCCTGATAGGAAGCTCCTCCTCCTCCGTTCCCCACACCTGACAGCTGTCAGTTAATGACGCTGACGTCATTATTTAGTCCGGTGGAACCATAAGTCCTGCACAATAAGATCATATATCCAATCGACAGTGGTAAATATATATATAATTAGGAAGGATATCATAAGTCACTGATAGATATACAATAAATAATAAATATGCAAAACAATAAAGGAACAACCAAAAAGAGAAACCTGTTTTTGACACCGGTCACATGTGTGTGTGTGTTCTTGTTCTTAGAAGAAGCAGGAGGAAAAGGGCCCTTCCCATATGATGCAGTGAAAAATAATAAAAAAGCCATCATCGCCACTGGCCTCCCTTACCCCTTTAAGAGGCCATCGGCCTATGGCACTGTGCAGTTGAGGAACATCCTCGAAAACAATAACTCTATTGCTTTCCTCCTTGAAGGTGGGTACTGGTAGTAACGCATTACTGCAAGAGATGCCTATAGCGTTGCGTGTTTGCTGGGACTTCATCCCAGTGGGACTTTATCCCAGCCCAAAACACCAGATTAGATTTTCAGCCAAACTCACTGGCCCCAGGTCTCTGTTCTGTATGAGGGACACGCATTACACTGCAAAATACAGAATGCTATGGTAACACTGTAAGTTTTTACCCCCATAAGGGTCAAAATTAACCTAGTGTTTCATTAAGACATTTTTAAACTACCACACAGGACAATTTGATTACATGTGGACACTCAGTGTTACATTAACACATTGTTACATTGTACACTCACATGGGTACATTTGTTTACATTTGGACACTCTCAGGGCCCTACTTTCCGTAGTACATGGGGCCTGTTTCACGAAACTTGGATAAGGGATTAAACCGAGATTTGTACAGATATCCTGACTTAAAATGTATATGTAATATCGATCAGCGATTAACCGGTTTCATGAAAGATGGTTATCTGTAGCCTGGCTAATAAGCCAGACTCAAATCACACTGTCGTGTGGTATTTGAGTCTGGAGATGCCGTGTATGGATCTTGTTTCCTGGGGTGGGCGGGTTCAAACATTTTCTCTTTGACGCAATTGGTCAGAGCTACTGTCAGTCAAAGGTCTCAAGCATTGAACGTCACTGAACCAAAGCCCGCCCATATTGCATACCGTGTCCCTATTGGCCACACCAGTTCTCTGGTGTAGGAAATGGGGGTATAATTGAGCCTCTCCAGACCGTAATCCGCCGGCAGGCAATTTTTTTTTTGCCAACGGCTGATTCGGTCTGGCTTATTAGCCAGGCTAGGTTATCTGGCCAGATTAATTTCGCCAGTTAACCTGGATATGTTGAGGCTTGATTCGGTTTCATGAAAACAATGCCACATTACTTACCATGGAAACTAATGCTGTGGAATTGCAATATGTTTTAAACGTACTGCCAGACGAATTTTCCGGAAGTGCATTATTTGTCAATGGGACCCTACAGGCAACTACTGGCGATAGACAGTGGCGTGCACAGATAGACACTAGGGGGTGCTAGAGCACCCCCTGTCCTTTTGGCAATGTGCCCTTTTGGAAAAAAAAGAGAAAAAAACTTTTTTTTTCTTTTTTTTTGATTTTTCAAAAATAGCAGACCTACAAGTTCATAGCGCGCCACTCGGTGGCACGCTATGAGCTTGTAGATCTGCTATTTTTCAATAGCTAAAGCATAACATAATGCTAACACCAAAAGGGGTTCCCGCCCAAAATGGATTAAGGCAACCGGCCGGTTCCACGCGCTGCACAAGGTGCCCTTTTTTAACTTGAGCACCTGCCCCTCTAAATGTCTGTGCACGCCACTGGCGATAGAGGCGATAGCAGGAGAACAGGCGATGGTCGAAAAGTGGGCGGAGGATCTTCGGCCGAAAAGATACAAATAATTCATCTTTTGGGCGACGTCGCCCGGCGATAGGGCGATAGCCAATGAAATTCAAGCAACGCTCGCCGTTGGTCTCCCGCTGTTAAAACGTACTGTTAACCTAATCCTTTGTCTTTACTGTTCATTAAGCAGTCAATCTGATCACAAACCAATGTTTTTTTCCACACTTCCACAATTATGAGTTTGTGTTGGCTTGTCTGCATGAAAACAACAACAGGTACACATTGCCTAGCCTGGGTAAACCCCTCCCCCCTCGCCAGATTTGCATTCTGCCTGAGGGGAGAGTCTGGCATAATCGCCTGTGTGGCTGTTTAGCCGTGGGGCGGGAGAGTAGCGTTGACGGACAACCCCTTCAGCCAATCAACGTATATCAAAATAAGTGGCGTCATCTAAACGCGTTCCGTTCCTATTTCCTCATTCCTCCTCCACCAGTAGTACACTTAGACTCTAAGTTTACTACTGGTGGAGGAGACCTATACTCTAAGTCTTAGAGTATAGGTAGTACATAGTCTCTATGCACACAGCAGCTGTAATCTTCTTGCCACACTAGCAGTCTACGTTTATTTCGAAATAAAACCAGCAACCAACGATCGTTATTTGTTATGGCTGAATAGAATGTAAACGATGTTTGCCGTCTCTGAAAAGAGAATTGTCGGAAAGCCGGCCGTTTATCTAACACCAGGAAGATTTTCCTAGCCAAAGAACCATATATCAGCATCTGGTTTCCGTTGGCCTACAGCTGCTTCCACAAGAGGACAAATCTTTGCGTATTTGCAATAAGTGCTTCAGACAGATGACAACAATAGGAGTCGTTATTAACACTCAACAAATGGAAACAGGTAGAAACTGGTGCCGAACCGGCCGCTAGTAGCCAATCCCCAACAACTCCGACAAAAACTACACCACCCCAAACGGAGAAAAGGATGAGAGATTCCCCGATTAAAACACCACGAAAAGATACCATCCTCCTACACCAAATCGCAAGTCAACCCCACTCAAAACTCCTGGGACAGTCACAAGACAAAGTGTGATAGAGGTAAGAAGTTCACAACCACAACGATGTACTAACCTGCTATTTATTATCTTTATCGTCCGTATCAGAGGCAACTGTGGCTCAGCACCAATATTCTGTCAGTCAAGCAAGTTAAAAATGAGGAATACGAGACTGCTCGCCCCTTTACCAACTCGCCCCCGCAATTTTTTAAATGTAACAGTTAATTTAGTATTTCCCTGAAATCTGAAATGATCTTGTATACAGATTTATTTGATTGCATAGTAGTCGATCTCTATACTTACTTTAGAAAGAACAACATGTCACAGAGACGGTGACTGCTTAATTAAGTTAAGTTAGATTGCCCGAAACCCAGGCTAATTTAATACCGGTACTTATTAAGTGTAAGTACCGTATTGTCTTCCTTACAAGAAAACAAAATACAAGCATTTGGGGTTTAACCCAGTAAGACCTGGAACGCATCTGTAACCTTAGCTTTTAACCACTTTAAACATTATTTAAAACTTGATCTGTTGAAAAATAGCAGATGTACAACCAAGTGCCGTGCTGAGCTTGTAGATCTGCAATTTGTTTTATTGTAAAGTGTGCAAATATCTGAATAATGAATTTGAATAATTTTAAGTGAACATTTTTTACTCAAATCATTGATTCTGGGGTGCCTGGAACAACATTTTTAGATGCGGGTGCCAAATACATGGGGTCCTTGACATGAAAATGTTTGAGCACCACTGATATGGAAACAGGTTTTAGAAAACGTTCTTGTTAGAACCGGCCTCAGGTCTTAATGGGTTTTTTAACACTACATTTTTTCCACAATTTTCTCGAGGAGAGACCACATTCTATCCTCCCTCGTCTCTTCTCTCTTTGCTCTTGCCTCTTCTCTCTCCTCTGCTCTCTCCAGCAACTCGAGGACCCCATCACGCCGCTTCTTTGCTGGGACTGCTGGGACTGGATCTGAACTCTCTGGTGGCACTGAATCGGGGGAGGAGGCTTGAGAAGATGTGACAGAATCAGATCTGGGAGGGTTCTCTGTCCATGAAGTGGCAATGAGCATAGGTGGCGTTATTGATGGCTTGCCACCTATGGCCAAATCCATTTCGTCAAACCACTTCCAGTTTGATGCGGTCTTCTCCCCCGGTTCAGTGCCACTTCCCGAAGGTGGCTTCTTGATAGTAAGCGCATTTTATCAGGTATTTGACAAATCTGGGAACTAAATCGTTACCAAGAAATTTCTTCACCAATGTGTTTCTAAAGGTGTCTAATAACATGTACTAAAAGTTTGAAATTCAACTCCCGTGGGAAATTTGAGTTATTAGCATTATTATTAGCAAAATTTCATCATTCTTTAAGTAGCATGTGACATGAAACTAGGGGGTTTTCATGATTCTGAATCCATTCCAAGCATTAGTTTTGCACAAAAAACACTCCTTGGGCTAAATTAGGCCATATCCACTTGACCAAATGTGCTGACCTCATCACGTTTGTGTGGCCGTTTTCCTCCCAAGGAGTGTTTTTTGTGCAAAACTAATGCTTGGAATGAATTCAGAATCATGCAAACACCCTAGTTTCATATGTCAGATGTTACTTAAAGAATGATGAAATTTTGACTTTTTTGCCTTATATAGGATGTTATGGGTATGGTCACATATTATGCTAATAACTCAAATTTCCCACAGGAGTTGAATTTCAAACTTTTAGTACATGTTATTAGACACCTTTAGAAACACATTGGTGAAGAGATTTCTTGGTAACGATTTAGTTCCCAGATTTTCATAGATTTCTCTTACTATGAGTTCCTGCACACATTGCAATGTATTTGTTGGGCACAATTAATGTAATGCTCATTTCAAATGCAGAACACAGCAAGAAAATACAAACTGACATGTCATCCATGCTTACATTTATGGTCATGTAGTTATATACAAAGATGGGAAGTAACAAAGTACAAGCACTTGGTTACTTCAAGTAGTTTTTTCAGGTATCTGTACTTGCTGAATAGGATGCTACTGTATTTTAAGATCAATCATAATGCTGGTACTTGGAGAGCCAAATGGTTTCTGAGGTGGTAGGCCTACAAGGCTGAGAACCACTGCTGCATTACAGTTAGCTTTGCACAGAAACATGAATACTTACTCTTGAAGTACATTCCAGAGCCTGTGCTTTTCTACTTTGACTTGAGTAATTAGTTTAATGAGTACTTTGATGGCTCTTGCTTACTGTAAATCGCTCTGGATTAAGAACGTCTGCTAAATGCCTAAAATGTAAATTGTACTTCCCCAAAGTTCTCTTTTTTTTACACAAGTAACTTGTAGACCTACATAAGTATAGTACTTTTCCCATATCTGATTAAATACAATTAATCCAAACCTTGTATGTCTTCTTTAGGTTCTCCCATTGTTTTGCTGCTTGGGAAGCAGACACCACCCCAGTCAGTCCAATGTCTCTGATGGGAAGCAGACACCACCCCAGTCAGTCCAATGCTTGGGAAGCAGACACCACCCCAGTCAGTCCAATGTCTCTGATGGGAAGCAGACACCACCCCAGTCAGTCCAATGCTTGGGAAGCAGACACCACCCCAGTCAGTCCAATGTCTCTGATGGGAAGCAGACACCACCCCAGTCAGTCCAATGCTTGGGAAGCAGACACCACCCCAGTCAGTCCAATGCTTGGGAAGCAGACACCACCCCAGTCAGTCCAATGTCTCTGATGGGAAGCAGACACCACCCCAGTCAGTCCAATGCTTGGGAAGCAGACACCACCCCAGTCAGTCCAATGCTTGGGAAGCAGACACCACCCCAGTCAGTCCAATGCTTGGGAAGCAGACACCACCCCAGTCAGTCCAATGTCTCTGATGGGAAGCAGACACCACCCCAGTCAGTCCAATGCTTGGGAAGCAGACACCACCCCAGTCAGTCCAATGCTTGGGAAGCAGACACCACCCCAGTCAGTCCAATGCTTGGGAAGCAGACACCACCCCAGTCAGTCCAATGTCTCTGATGGGAAGCAGACACCACCCCAGTCAGTCCAATGTCTCTCAACACAGCTCTACAAAATATAATTAGACAGACATAAGACCAGGGCAGGAATTTCACGGCGGCCATGGCCGTCGTTGCCCCTCTCTTTGGCCTTGTGCCCCTCGAAAAATTATATGCCCAGACGGCCACAGTGGCCGCGGTGCCCATGTGCCCCGACCGGCGCCCACAGCAGTTCATTTTACCGTTTTTCCTCTGCGCAATTTTCCAGTCATTACGGTAACCTTCCCCAAACGTCTCGCGCAGACTTGTATTGTCTGTGTAGGCTATTGTAGTTGTGTTGCCATTTGCCAAGTGGTTTGATTATTTTGCGTTACTTTGCCTCCTCCCTCCTCCTCCTCCGCTCCATGGACGCATACACGCACTGACAGCTCTCACTCACACTGACACTCAGCGCTTCAGGATTATTATCACACAGAGCCCGTGTGTTAAGACCAACGTGACTCGTCTTCATGGACATATAAACTCACAAAACAACACCACGCAACAGCATAGACTGCAGGACTCCTCCACCATTTACCACGCTATCGTCTGCTACGTTAGTTGACAGAGTAAATTGTTTAAACAGCCAACGCTGGCCACTACACGGCTAATATCGCTAGCCAAACGCTAGTAGCCAAGCACCAGAGTGTGCTCACTGTACACCACGCGTCGCTCGCTTAATAATCATTCATTTCTGTATCAATGCGGACATAACGTGGTAAATGTTCATAAGCACACAATTGTACAAAATGCTTTTTACACTTGACTTATCTCCAGAGTCCTCAGTCCTGCAGCCCCACAATGCTATATGCCAGTCTAGCCTTAAAATCTACATTTATATGTTATTCAATATATTACTTTAGCACAAAATTTCTAAACCAAGCCCTCATTCAAAAGTTATGTAAGTAAGTAAGTAAGTAAATGTTCTTTATAAAGCACCTTTTGAAACAAAGTTAGAAGGTGCTGAACAATTTGCACAGTATAAACAATAGAAGAAAATTAAAAACAAGGAACATATCACACAGTTGTGACTATAGCAGAACAAAAACAAACAAGGCAGAACAGAAACATAGGGCTATAAAAATGAATGTAGGCTATTTAAGAAGAACTATTCTGAACCAATGTTCGCCTTTAAATTAAAAAAAATGTAATCATCCTTAACCTTTAAGCTAAAATAATGATGACCGGGGACTTAAAATCATTGTTTTAATTGATGGCCTTCATGCCCTGGCACTTGGCCTTGTGCCCTCAAAAAGTTGACCACACTAAAGGCCAAGTGGCCTTGCCCCTAAAAGGATGAAATTCCAGGCCTGCATAAGACAAAAAAATAGTATTCTTATTATTACTAACCTTTTAGCCAACACATAAGTGTAATTTCACTTGTATTGCCGTTAAGAATACACATAATAATATTCCTTCACAATAATTAACTCGGTGAACTCACTCCCATCCCGTTTCCGCAGCATTCCTAATCCCTGTGAACAGACTTTCGTTCTCCGCTCGCGACGAAATAAACCGTCGAACATCTTCATCAAGCCCTGAAGAGACAATTGATATATTTAATTTAGCCCATCTAGTTTTAAATTAAACAGTAACACGTTCTGTACAGAAGATGGCTATTGTCAAGCATGTTACACAAGCTGGCCAAGAGGTCGCTAGTCGTGTTTTGCCCGATGGCCAATGCATGATACATAACATTCAACATTTGATACATGGCGTAAACAAACGGAAAAATACTTACATTTGTATGCGTTGTTTTCCCTCGCTGCCGCTGGTTGAAGAAGTTCTGCAACGGGTGTCGGTGAACAGGGCAGGGGCTCCATTGCTGCTGCTTGTGTTGTTGTTTATGCTTCTGGCACATGTATTGTGGATGTAGTGCGCATGAGCATACGCTCAAAGCGTGCCTGCGCAATGCATTATGGGGTAGATTTGCTTCGCTGTGTTTTTGTAGTGACCATCGGATGGTCCCTACAATTCTCGGTGCATTGTGGGATACTTCAGTCCACTACATTAGGGTGCAAAAATGCTCACTACATATTCAGACACTATAACAAAATGGCGGAACCCCAAAGTAGTGCACTATATGGGGCATAGGGAATGAATTCGAACGCAGCCCCAGTCCTTATAGAGCACACTGGGAATACTGGCCAGGTGCTCCCAATGTACTGATTGACACCCCAATTTCCCAACCTGCAGGCCTTGTGGAGACAGATAGAGTAGGAAGCACAGACCCTGGTAGGCCAAGCTACAGGGGGCTGTGACACAGTGGTCAGATGATTTACTTCTCTGCATGCTTTGGGAATGAAAAGACTACTGCTGCAAAGTTGTGGCATTGTACAGACCTGCATTCTGACAAACTTGTCTTTATAATTAAAATCTTTTCTATATTATAGAAAAACTTTTAATTTGCACGTACAGGTGTTGTGAAGGACTATGTGAAATTGTGAATGTTTCTGTGTGGTATTAAACAATTTGCAACATATTGCTACTTATTTGAGCAAAATGTGTAAAGAGAAGTTTGTAAAAGTTGAAGTTTGTTAAGGACAAGTTACTCAGGACATGGTAATTGAGTTGAACATTTAACAGACAATACAGTAAAAACATTTGTGTATTAAAGAAAGTAATCTGTGACTGATACACTGCTAAATCGGACTGCTGCACATCAATCTTCACCTGCTCAAGTTCCAGGACCAAAAGACCAGAGGCAGTGTCCAGTTCAAGGAAGAAGAAAAGGCATACACGTCATTAATCATCTATACATTTCACAATCAAATTCACTAAAGCAAAGTATATAGCACACCTGGTTACCCTCCGCGCCATTGCCGACGATTAAAGTCAATTGAAGCTTAATTTTGATAGTGGTGCTTATCGCCATTGCCGACGGCCTTCGGCAATTGAGCTTTTATAGCGCGTTCGATTGCTCGAGCCAAAATGCTACTCACGTTAGCCGGTTAGCTAGCTGTGTTGTTAGCACAGCGCTGGATCGCCCATCTTAGATCGTCGTCGCCATAAGCATCCATTCTATCCATTTCTTTCAATCGCCTGTAACTCCTATTCCTTGTCCCAGATGGCATTTTTGGTCACAACAGCGTTTCTTTGACGGCACAGAGCTGACAATCTAGAGCTCTCCGGAGCTCCGGCCTGGATTCACATTGTAAACAAGGCCCACACAGCTGTGTGAAAACTCCTAACGTAGGACTACCGGTTGTGGACCGGAAATGGCGGCTTTTCAAAATAAGAGCTCAAATTAAAAAAATGCTGGCGTGAATTAGAATCTAATTTTTCAATAAATGATAGCGGTCTAAGTGTTAAAGTTAACTTTTTTAGTTAAGGACCATTACCAATAATAATCCCCACTTGCAGGCTTGAAATGAAATCCAATAGCCTATTCCCTGGAATCTGCAAGTAAATATGTGCCCATTGTATCTTATTTCAAAGGGATTCACCTTAAAACATGTCATTTGGTTATGCTAGTGTACACACCGAGTTTGATACATTTGAACACTGAATGGATTTATTGAACACAATTAAACAGCACGAGGTGCAGTCACATTTATTTTTTAAATGATTTTTCCATAGAGAAAGGTGCAGTCATATAGGCTAAAATGATGAAGTCACATTTGATTAAAAAAAACAATCCTGGGGATTTCTGCCCATTGTGGTCCACCAGTGATTAGTTTGGATCCCATGCTTTTATTACAAATTGTATTACAAATCAATTCAACAGTTAAATGATTTTTAGTTTTAAAACAAAACACTATCGTTTATTAAAAATAAAAAATAATGACCAGTGAACGTACACAATAAGCAGCATTAACATGGTGTATTGGTTGCTAGCAATAGCATACTTAATTTAAGGCAATGTCCAAAAAGTATAAAAAACGGATAACATTATCAAGAATAAAAGATAGTAAAACAGTATTAATGTTAAATTTACCGTTCGAATTCAAACTATGTTGGCTTGTCACAGTCTGGAGAAATGCACTGCCTTTCTCCTTCAACGCAAACCCAGAAACAAACCGGAGGTAACCCCCCCCCCCCCCATACAGATACGAGTAGACAGAACTCCCCCCGCCCTCCCCCTTCTCCTTCAGATACAAAGCAGAAAGTTACGGATACGAGTAGGACACAGAAACAGAGGGAAGAACAGTGCCAAAAGTCACGTGTTGACCGAAATGCTGTGACAGATCTGAACCTCTGAAACACTGTGGGTGAAACACTGAAAAATATTTGTTTTAGAGATTTGAAAGGACATTTTGGCCTATAAAAACGTATTTTGAAGATTCAGAAAGTGTTTCAGTGATGCAAATATTTTTTTCAGGCTTTTGGAGCCTTTAGTTTAAGTTAGGGGTTTACAAGGTTTCAAACATGGAAAACAAAGGGAAAACAGTGCCAAAAAGTAAATTCTGAAGCTGTGCATGTGACAAACTTGATACTCTAAAAATGCCTGGGTGAAACACTGTACAATGTTTTTTCAGAGATTTGAAAATCCCTTTCGGCCTATCAAAACTTATTTCAGAGATTCAAATATTTTTTCAGAGATTCAAAACGAAATTTTAGTCTAGAGCTAGAGCTGGACCAGAGCTGTGACATCCTGCTGCTCAGGGCCGTCAACCAGATGCTGCGCTACGCTGAGGACTACTTTGATGAAGTCAACGACAAATTCAGCGATCTTGAAGTTTAAGAGAATCCGTTCACAGTCAAAAAACATTTGGACTCTGTCGAAATATAATTTTTTTATTATTATAGTTGATGCAGCAATGGTCACAAATCGTTTTAACTTCAATGCCATGTTTTACAAAGTGAAAAGTTATTTAGACTCTAACCTAACTCTGCTTTTAGTTGAGATTATCCAGTTTTTTGTAATGGTCCCTTGGTTTCGATCTTATTCTAATCTGTTTAATCATAATGTTCCTTTTCTTGCCAATATAGTGGTTTTGTTATCCCTTGATATAAAGGCACTAGGTTTGGATTATTGGATATTTGATGTTTTAATTGCTAGTTCAGTTCAGGAATTCAAGTAAACATGAACATAGTGAAATTTCGAATCTACAGTATACACTTAATTACATAATTGTATGTATATACTTTTTTTGTTTTGTTTTTTCATAAAATGTACCAAAGCTTTCTTGGCTACTGTTAAAGGATCTCATGCTTGTTCTGAACGAGAAGTTTGTTCTGCATTGAGAATTAAGAACCATGTATAAGACAAACCACACAACATTATTCCATGGTTGATCTGTGTTTGCAACACCGTCAGAACCTAAATTGAGGGCAGAGGAGATTGAGATCGGCAGATTATACCACATCCACATCAAGCAGAAAGTTTCAACATTTTAAAGGACTTCTCACATCCAGCCCAACCCTGGCCTCAATTCAGTGGTCTCCTTCGGGTAAGACACTGTAGTAGCCTATAAAGACACTCACTTCCACAAGAGCATTTAGGTTAGTTAGGTTCATTTTTATTTTAGCTGTTTTTGACGGGGGCATTTGAGCATGGGGCTAAATATGTATTTTGTTTTACAAAATGATATAGCGATTTATTTGTATTATTTACTATAGTCCTACTAGACCCCAAGAAATTACATCTTGCCACAGAAGATCATAGGATCTATTGAATGTGAACGTAGCCTACTGGGGGGAAACCACACTGTGGCTGGGATTTTGAACGTCCAAAACCCATGCGGTAGGCTATTACAGATTTTTGGCCTCGCTCTGCGCCCTTTCGTATTATGGAAGCCGTGCTGAACGCACACACAATTATGGCATACCACGTTCCTGCATATTTTAGCATTGGGGGAGTGTCCATATGTTAATTATATTCGCTTTGCGCAATTTGCTTTGCAGGTTGTGAGCCCAAGACGTCCACAGACGTCCTGGGAAATCCCGCTATGTAGTGCCCAAGACGTCTGTGGACATCTTAGCAAAAAAAAAGTGGGCACCCTGGGTTACTATTTTGAAAGTGTTGTGTGGGCACACAATGTGTTAAGCCCCTTGACCTAAAAACACTCCGCGCATACCGATTACACCTGGGTCTGACCACCTCTTAAATGCAAAGAGCAATGTTTGATTTGACACAAGCACGATCTCTGCCCTGCTCAGCAGTGTTGCCATGTCTGTTTATTATAAGCGACTTTGGGCTTCTTTTTCTTTTTTTGTGACCAACTTTTTATTTTTGTTTTTTAAAAAGAACCCCGGGTTAGCACAGACATTACAGGAGAGGGAAACAACAATGATGCATACGTATAACATAATACATGTTTCTTTCTGTAAAGTTGCTTGTACATATTGGTAGTTGTGGTTGCTTTTCTTGTTTCTAAAGTGCTTATTTGGGCTTTTCTCCTAATGTTGTTTAAACCAGTGACCAGCGATTGTAAAACATGAACCTTGGTTGAAAAAAAAAACTAAAGTTGTCCTTTACGGTACAGTATGCACTTTAATTTGTCACTTAAGGACTGTAAGTGCTATATTGTAATGAGGACACTCTTTTACGTAGCTCTATTATCAAGTTATGTTTATTGATCTGTGCATGGACACTTCTTATACGCAGTATTACCCACTGTGTGGTTACTGTTGTTAAATTGTTTCATATTCAATCTTGGTGATGGCTGAACTGAAGCATATGGGGACAAGAAGACTCAGTTGTCAGTGAGATGACTGAAGCTGTCGTGGGAAGCTATTACCTTTTGATATCAGGCGATGGCGCTAGAGTCAAAGTAATGAGCAAATCGGATAAAAGCTAGCTTTTATTTGTGTTTTTAAATCAGTCTGTCTCCATATGCTACTCAGCAATGTTGACAGGTGTAGCCTGCCTTCTTCTTGAAAGCCAATATGCCAGTCAGAAACTTACTTTGTGTTCTCTCTAGATCTATTAGACCAGGGGTTCTCAACGTTTTTGGCCGGGGACCCCCGGAAATGCTTTGGCAATGTCTCGGGACCCCCGCCCCGCCCCCTCCCGACCCCCAATATAAATTGACTGCTACAATAACATTAAACCATTTTGGGCGGGAACCCCTTTTGGTGTTTTAAACATTGTTATAATTTAGCTATTGAAAAATAGCAGATCTACAAGCTCATAGTGCTACGAGCTTGTAGGTCTGCTATTTTTTTAAAATCGTGAAAATAAAATTTAAAAAAAAACATTTTTTTTTTTTAATAATTTGGGGACCCCCTAAATAATTTGGCGACCCCCCGAGGGGTCGCGACCCACGGGTTGAGAACCCCTGTATTAGACACACGTACCACACCACACAATTAAAGAATGAAGAAAAATAGTCAAACATTGTATGATGTTATTATTTTCCTGAACCAATTATTTGACAAAGAAAGGTTTTATTTGAAATCATTCAAATATCGTGTATTATTTATTATTCATTCAGAATACGTCTGTATTCCAATCTGAATACACTATATTCTGTCTTCAATCCATAGAGATTCTATATGGTAGCCTATGTCCATCAACCCTTTTCAGAACATGCAGAACCTGTGTGTGCGTGTGCGTGTGTGTGTTTGTGTGTGTGTGTGTGTGTGTGTGTGTGCGTGCGTGCGTGTGTGTGTGTGTGTGTGTGTGTGTGTGTGTGTGTGTGTGTGTGTGTGTGTGTGTGTGTGTGTGTGTGTGTGTGTGTGTGTGTGTGTGTGTGTGTGTGTGTTAGGGCATTAACGACTTGAGATTTTTCCAAGTCGACTTGTCAGACAGTAAAGTCGAAGTTGAGTCGATGCATCGTTTTATGACGGGGGGCGGGGGGGACTTTAACAGGGGCGGGTGGAGGTGCGTGCGCTCAAATACGGAGCATGTCAAACAAAGCACTGCGCACACAGTGGCCTTACACAAAACTGTAATAGTAAATACTAAACAGTGCAGGCACACACGAAAGTGTGCTGGTACACAGACCAGAAAGAGAACACAACAGGAGAGGGGGCATAATTGACACACAGCGCGGCAGCAACGCAGCGGCCCGAGAACACAATACAAAATATAACATTAACACTAGTGGCAGTCAGCCAAGACATAGGTCTATACATTAACATTACAGCAGCCAGCAGCAGTTTGGCACATCATCAGATCAGAATACAATCTGCATTACCTTCCAAGTTCCACGTTCAAGACGTGAACCTTCTCCTCCTCCAACAACTCGATAACGTTCTCATGTTAGTTTGTTACTTATTTTCTGAGCCATGCAAATAAACAACAACCCACACTGACCCGAGACGGAGAGTGTCGGATGTAGCCTCGGAAACCCAGACGTTTTATTTCCATCACGGAGGTGGGGGGGTATATTGTTGGGGATAAAGTTTGCGGGCTTCTACCTGTTACTTCTCTGACACAGCACAGTTCAAATTCAGCCAGTCAATAGTGGGACACCGCTGAGAGCCACATACACAGCTGCAGTTAGGTTCTTAATTAAGGGCGCGTTCTGAATGCAATGCAAACGAATAGGCGAGTGCGCTCCGGTGCGTATATGCAAAGAGAAAGAATGACTTCTGCCCGTGACAATAATCAATTCTACAGTTTGAATTATGTACGCACACATAGAGCAAATAATATGATATGGGGAAAACAATAGATATATATTTTTTTTTAACTTTCGACTTCTCCTAATCTGAATCGACTTGTGTTAATGGCATCGATTTTTTTAGTGAATGTCCAAGTGTGTGTGTGTGTGTGTGTGTGTGTGTGTGTGTGTGTGTGTGTGTGTGTGTGTGTGTGTGTGTGTGTTAGGGTGACTAGATCCAAAGTGTTCATTTGAGGGGCAGAAGTATCACTTGTGTGGGACATGGGGGTCTAACATGTAAACAACATTAAATAAGAATGTTGCCTCTGGCTATATCAAACATTTCGATTTTGATTCTGGAAAGTTATGCAATTAAATCTGGCATGTTTTCCTATATAATGCCTAATTTTTCATATTTAAATGTACAATTTCAGAAAACTGGATAAGTTTCATGGTGATAACAATTTCTTAAAATGTGTCATCCAATTCACCTATAGGTGAAAATAACATGTGATAAGTAAATATCAAAAAAGTCCCGTGGAAGGGTCATCATATACGGTACTTTACTTGAAACAGTTTCATCTATATTAACCCATTTAGGCCTGACGTCGAAATTTAAAAAGATCTTCTCTGGCTTTGCCTACTTGGTAATCATTGTGGCGAAATCTCCTGTGTACTCTGATTAAGTCATCATAGCCCACATTTGGAGCTCTGGCTCATGGACGTCTGACTTATGTTGGTATTTTAACACCTGAATGCAGCCTGACCACTGACCAGTAATGTAAACCAACCAGAATCTCAACTGAGAATACAGGTTCTGTTCCAAGCTCCGCCTATAAAGAGACACCATTTGGCCATGCAGTTCAAACCTGTCACTCTGCACTGCAGAGCCACTATAGACTTCACAGACAGCAGCTACAGAACAACAACAGGTAAGCCCTCGATGCCCTTTTAGGGTGACCAGAATCAGATCCAAACTGTTCATTTGAGGGACAGACGTAATTGTGTGGGACCGGGGGGACCGGAGGGGCGCTAGCTATTTGAAACTTTTGCTGATATGTTACAAAAACTTAATTGATGTTGTTTTCCAGTGCCAGGGTCACATTTAATTGCATGGCAGTCAGATTGAATTAGTGTCAGTAAAAACATCTGGATGTTTTAATTGATGGTTTATAGCAGGGGCGCCCACACTTTTTTTTACTTTAGAGCTAGCTCTGGTCCATAGCTCTAATGCGTTTCATTTAGAGCTATGTTACTCTCAACTTCCACCGCTCGCATGAATGCAGACCAGCCTCTCCTCTTTAGCGTAAATAAAAATAACGTTTTTGCTACTCACCAAAACAAAGGCGAGTTGTGTCATTAGAAAGCCTACTTTCTTTAGTGGACGCACTCTGATCCCCCTACCACACGTATAAACTGTACTTTGTTTTCGCCTTTGTTTTGGTGAGTAGCAAAAACGTTCTTTTTATTTACGCTAAAGAGGAGAGGCTGGTCTGCATTCATGCGAGCGGCGGAAGTTGAGAGTAACATAGCTCTAAATGCAACGCATTAGAGCTATGGACCAGAGCTACTTTAGAGCTACCTTCAAAATGCCCAGCTAAACGAGATCTAAAAACAAAACAAATTGTTATCACATTGCTGAAAATTGTTTAAAAAAATGTACCTTTGGAATAGTGGCGCTGATGTTACATAGCCTATAATAGAAGGGTGAAAATGGAATTGGCTGTTTTTTTAGTATATAACTTTGTAATGCTACTTCTCTCTCCTGCCTCACATGGAACGCAGACCAGCCCCTCCTCTGTAGTGAAAATGTAAAGAATGTTTTACCTATACTCACCAATGCAAGACGGTTTGTGCAAAACAAATCCCTTTCTGGCCAAAAAGTGCATTTTATGCGTGCGGTGGGGGGCTCAGAGTGCGTCCACTAAGTAAAGTAGGCTTTCTAATTACACAAACAGCCTTTGTATTGGTGTTGTTAAAAAATAAGTGTTATTTTGGTACTGCAATGGCTATCGTTTTGTGTTCAATCAGAGAATCCAGACCTACCGGACCATTCTTCCACCATGAATCCCAGGCTGACCCAGGCCCAGGAACAGCAGAGGGCGCTGTTCTCACAGCTGACCCTGGCATTGCGGCGCCGCAGCAGAATTGGCCCACCGCCCACCGCCTCCCGTCCCCCACTGCCCCCGCCCCCGTCCCTGTTCCCGCCCCTGTCCCTGTTCCCGTTCCCACCCCCGTCCCCGCCCCCGTCCCTGTCCCCGCTCCCGTCCCTGTCCCCGTTCCCGTCCCCGCCCCCACCCCCGTCCCCGTCCCCACCCCCGTCCCCGTCCCAGTTCCCGCCCCTGTTCCCGCCCCTGTTCCCGCCCCTGTCCCCATCCCCGTCCCTGTCCCCGTCCCCGCCCCTGTCCCCGTCCCTGTTCCCGCCCCTGTCCCCGTCCCTGTCCCTGTCCCCGTCCCCGCCCCCGTACCCGCCCCTGTCCCGGCCACCGTACCCGCCCCCATCCCCGTCCCCGCCCCCCGTCCCCCGCCGCAGCGGGGGAAACAGTTTTTTTGGTAGGTCTACTTTATTTACAGTTTGCTAATAAACACAGTGGTGCGCTTTCAGTTCACAACAAACACATTTAATTGTTTCAGCATCTTGTTTCAACATTTCAGCATGATCAATGATCAACAGTAAAGAATTAAATTGTTTCAGCCATACGCGGCGGGTGGATTTTACCTTTAGGTAGGCTAGAATTGCGTGGGACGACGACGACGACGCAGTATTTATTTATTTATTTCCCCCAGATGGTCTAACAATGTCTGGTTTGACCAATTTATTACCAATCTCGTACACCATTGCTCACGAAAGCAAGATCCTTGACCCAATTACAGCCACTGCATTGTACCTTTTAATTAAAGTAAAAGTAGTCTGAGGAAAAGGAACAGTTCTGTTCCCTGGACATTGTTTTGGGATATTTTGGCTGAGATGGCTCTGTTAGTCAAGTCTCAAGTCAGTGTGGAGATTACCCGGCGGTGTTGCTGCCCCTCCCCTCCCTCCCTCCCGGCTCATGGCTCTTCACAGACGGGCCGACGGTACACAGACAGCAGCCTCTCCACTGTCCGTGTCAGTGTAGTGAAGCTCCTCTACAAGGCTTCAGTCCATGGTTACACTGCAGCAGCGTTCCACCAGAGATGTGACAACCAGGGGCCCACTCTGTCCGTGGGCTACAATAACTCTAGCTTCGTCTTTGGGGGATACACCAGTATATCTTTTAATCAAAGTGGTGCTTGGGGGAACGATGCCGAGGCTTTTCTTTTCACCTTTAACGGGGCAAATGTTCTCAAATATCAGGTCACCAATCCCGCTTATGCAGTGTTAATGCACGGCAGCCATGGTCCTTATTTTGGAGACAATTTAGGTTTTTGTGTTAATGGCCAAGCTGTCGTGTACAACAGTCCTAGTCAAGATTATTACAATTTCAATGCTGCAGAAATGCATGGCAACAACCTGCAGCTGGTTGAATGTGAAGTTTATAAAATAGAAGGTGAGTCCAATTAATACAAAGACAAACATAGCCTACAAGATGTTTGAGTTGTTTGTACTGTCTTTAATGTTGCTCTGAGTCTGACCGTGGAGATGTTTCTAGATGTCTCAGCAGAAAGTAAACTCCTTGAGAAGCCAGACTCCAGTAAACTCCTTCAGAAGCCAGACTCCAGTAAACTCCTTCAGAAGCCAGACTCCAGTAAACTCCTTCAGAAGCCATGGAGGAACATGGACTGGACTCCTGAGTAAGTATGGATCTGGATTAGTTTATTTACTTACTTACTTACTTACTTACTTACTTACTTATCCCCATTACGCCGGCTGGCGCATAGGGCAGCAACAAAGTTCCTCCACTTGTATCTGTCTTTGGCCATCTTCTCTATGGTCCCCCAGCTCTGATGTTGTTGCTGGAGCTCCTTCTCGACCGTCCTACGCCATGTCGTTTTGGGCCTGCCTTTCTTTCTCTTTCCCTCTGGGGTCCAGTGTAGTGCGACTCTTGGTATAGCGTTGATGTCCATTCTGAGCACATGTCCAATCCAGGTCCACCTGCATTTATTGACTATACTGTGCATGTTGTCTTGTTGGGTGATGTTTATTTACAGGTATTTATGTAAATAAATAAATGTAGCTGTCAGGTGGAAAACTTGAATGCCCAAAAGCGTTACTCTTCTAGAAATGTAAGAACAAACAAACAAACAAACAAACAAAAATACCTGTGTTCCACTGGATCCAATGTTGTTATTATTTATTTTCATGCATTGGTTCGATATTTATAAAAAAAAATAACCAGAAAGACAGACTTAGACGGACGGCCCCTTGAGATGCATCATAGTTTTTGAGGAGGTCCTTAACCCATTTCGACCTGATGACGATTCTACAAATGTATTCTAAATCCTGACAGTTTTCTGAAAAACCTCATGTTTCAGTGTCAGTAGGTGCGTTTCCATAAAGCCGTTTTTTTGCGCATTAAGGCTCTTGCGCAAAATCTCCTGGATGGAAACACATCAACATGCGAATAAGTCTCCATTTTTCGCAAAACACTTTTTCGCTTGGAGGTTGCGGATTTAGGCTTTTTCGAAAAAAGGGAAATGCGCAAATAGTGTATGGAAACACTTGCGGAAAAGGTTTTTAATTAGAAAGCATTGAACTCGCATTATATCGCTTTTGAACAGTTGGAAAATAAAATAAAACAACGATGGGGAGGCAGTGGAGTGAACGGTGCATGGGATGGTGGACAGAGAGGGAGAGGGAGTGATGTTGTGGATACATATAAGGTTCCAATTTACTACAACCCGACCCGTCCGATTAATAATTGTGTAGCGTGTTCAAAGATCCCATATGAAGTCTGAATCCTCCGGAGTTTATCGGGGCGCTCCGATCATTTTGATATCTGGATCGCTACTGTATGGATGCAAGACACACACACACACACACACACACACACACACACACACACACACACACACACACACACACACATATGCGCGCGCGCACACACACACACACACACACACACACACACACACACACACACACACACACACACACGTGGACTAGTGTAGTAGACTAAACTTTTATATAACCTAGCTGCCTGGGTCCCTACTCCCTGCAGGCTATTCGATTTCGATCCATGCATATGCTTCATCTATTCTTATATATTTATATTCATTGCATAAGATAAGCAACCTAAACGTGTAGGCTATAGGCTATATAGCTGATGAAACAAGTTATTCACAACTGTTTGCAGCTGTCAATCAATTTACAGTATAAACGACCAGTATGCTCCAATCGAGTCCCGTGACATATAGGCTACATGTGCCCCGAATATATTAAGACAAGCATTACACAACAAATCGTTCTTTGTACGTTCTTTGACTGTAGGTGTCGTCAATACTGTGAAAGCAGCAGACGGTCGGTCAGCCGCTGACCAGGGATCAGATTACAGCGCAGTATATGGGGTCCCGTCCGTTAAACTGAGAGAACACATACAGCGCATCAAATCAATGGTGTGAACATCGATTAGGACTACTTTACATGAGCCTCACTTTACTGGCAAAACAGTGCAACCTACTGCACATTTCATGAACTTATTGCATATGCGCATTTTATCAGTTTAATGGAAACACCGACAATTCGCTTTTCTTTTTTCGACTTAATGAACATACGCTTCCTTTTTTCGCAAAGGCTTAATGGAACCGCACCTACTGGTGCTCAAACTATTTCATGTCAAGGACCCCCAGAAATATCTGCATTTGGCCGCCGACCCCCATCTGAAAATTTGTAGTTCCAGGGACCCCCCCCCCCCCCAGCATCAAAGATTTGAGTTAAAAACGTTCACTCTCAAAGAATATATATTCAAAGCTTTGCACTACATTTTCACGATTTTTCAAAAATAGCAGACCTACAAGCTCATAGATCTGCTATTTTTCAATAGCTAAAGTATAATGTGGCGAGGTGGAAATAGTAAAATGTGGAGAATGTAGCCAACTACGCCACCTGGAGGCCAATAGAGCCCAGGAACTCTAATAAACACTTTTAGTTGCAACAGGTTCGTTTACCAAGGTTGAGCAGAGTAAAACTGGAGACAGGGTGCAATAATAGATTTATTGCTATGAAAATAATTAAACATATAAATAGTACTGTATCCGGTTATGGGAGACAATGTTCATTTCTTTTTCTCCTGGGATAGGGAACAGTCCATTTAGTCCATATATTCCTTAATAGTAGCCTTCTGTCCTTCGTTCTTCTGGGGGGGTCCTTATAAGGGTCAAACAACAAACAACCTGCGTCAGTGGGTTTGGTCTAATATTGCCTATAGGTCTCAGTGCAAAACACAGTGCAAAACACAGCACACAAAACAATAAGAACTAAATAAAAGTTAAAATATAAAAACATGCAAACGACCAGGCCAATAAAATAATCCAAACAGTGAGTAGTTGTCTCAGTGGCTGACAAACAGGAGATAAAACTATACTAAAATCGTCCGTTTAAAACAATACTCCAGTAGCACATTACACACGCTGTCAGGTCATAGAGGGGGTACTTAACTCGAAGAGGGGCTAGTCGAGACTCGGCCCCTCTGTTGCGTTGAACTGGCGTCCCCTCTTTCACAGCCTGCCGCCTCGGTGGAGAAAACGTGCACGCCGACACCGCCGATCCACAACCTGGACGTGCAAACTTGCTGCTCCGTGGCACGTAATGGTTGTTCGGCTGTCTGCTGTTTCTCCGTAATTCCCCGGCGTTCCAATCCGTATACTGTAGCTGTAGCCTGTAGCGTTCTCGTGTTGCGTCTCTCCGCTTGTTTGACGTTTGTCTTACTCGGGCACTCACTTCCACAGCCGCCGCTGGTTTGTAATAATGTCTCCGTGATTGTATGATCCGCCCTCGTTGCCATGGGAACTGTTCTTGGGGCAGTAACAGAGCATACATTGCACACGCAACTACTGTCACACCAATACAAACAAATAACACATCTAACTTGTAAAATAAATGATAACACATACAGTGGCAAAACTGACCCCACCACATCCCCCCACGGCTTAACGTTGGCAGTCCCTGCAACATTTACGAGGCATAACGGGCTGGTGGAACTCCTCGGTTCGACCTGACTGGGCGTCGCTCCGGTTCTTCTACTACATTGTCATTGGGCACAAGCATACAATAAAACTGTGGAAACTCAGAAACTCTTTCCGGTCTTACCGGCGAGGGTGTGGACCTTTGTGGCAGCGGTGGACCTGTACACAGTTTAAGTGCATTCCTATGTAAAACCTTCTCCTTTCCTCCCTTCTCTGGTTTCACCTTGTATACTAGGCCTGTGTCTCCTACTGTCTCACAGACGAGATGAGGTACAGGGTCCCAACCGCCATGGAGCTTCCCCTGACCTTGTCTATTTCGGCAACGTACCCATACACGCTCACCAGTCAATAGTGGGGTAGCATTTGCTCGCTGGTCATATTGCCGTTTAGACTGCTCTGCAGCTTTAGTCATCTTGACGCGTGCTAAGTCATAAGCATAGGTCAGTTTTTTATGGTGTTCGTGAACCCAACCACCCAATCCATAACTTGTCTGTTCCTGCACAACACCTAACCCAACATCTACTGGGAGCCTAAGATGCCTGCCAAACATGAGGTACGATGGGGCGAACCCTGTGGCACTATGTATAGTATTATTATAGGCTTGCAGGAGCTCGGGCAAATGTTCTGGCCACCTACTTTGTTTCGCGGCTCCCAGGGTACGGAGCATAGTCAGCAAAGTCTGATTCATCCTCTCGCATCGACCATTTCCTGCAGGATGGTACGGGGTTGTTCTACTTTTAGTAATACCATACATCTCGCATAGCTGTTTCATTAGTTCCGATTCAAAATTGGCTCCCTGATCTGAAAGAAAACGGACAGGGCAACCAAACGTTTGAATAACTTGGGACCAAATTGCTCGCACTGTGGTTTTTGCCGTCTGGTCACGAGTGGGCACAGCCCAGGAGTAGCGAGTGAACATGTCAGTCATGACTAGAACATTTTGGTACGAATCATTGGGCCTACCTAGAGTCAGGAAGTCTAAAGCGACTAGCTCTAGAGGGTATGTGACGGTGACTGGGTGTAAGGGAGCTCTTGTTTCTGCCCTATCTTTCTGTAGGCTGCAGACAACACACTCTGACTGGAACCCACGCACCTCTTTTTCCATGTCAACCCAGAAGAACCGGCGTCTCAAGGTGGTCATGGTCCTCCCTGCTCCAGCATGTGCCGCGGCCTCGTGATGCTTCTTCCACACATCCTGGCGCTTGGGACCTGGGCACACGATCTGGAACCACTGCTCATGGGTGTTAGGATCGATAAATCGGCGGCATAGAATGCCCCCACGAATACAGAGTCTCTTGAATTGTTTTAACAATCTGACAGTTTCAGTAGATAGTGTTCTCTGTCCAAGTCGGGTAGGATGTCGGCCCTGTTCCACATACCTTGTCACAGCCTGGATATCTGGGTCGGCTTGTTGCTCAGCAACCCAGTCTGGTTCCTGTGCCAGGGGGCACTCCTCTCGAGTTACTGCCGCTGTCGCAATAACGGCTACGGGGTCATTCGTCGGCTCCTGGGGAGTCCTAGTTGTGGGGAATCGAGAGAGAGCATCTGCATTGGCGTTCTCCCTCCCGGCCCGGTATTTTACCTCAAAGTCGAAGGATGCCAACTGAGCCACCCAGCGTTGCTCCACCGCGCCCAACCTTGCTGACTGCAAATGAGCTACCGGGTTGTTGTCCGTGTATACCACAAACTTGGCCCCTGTCAAATAGTCTTTGAACTTTTCTGTAATTGCCCACTTTAACGCCAACAGTTCGAGTTTAAACGAGCTATAATTGGCATCGTTCCGTTCGGTGGGGTGTAAGCTGCGGCTAGCGTATGCAATCACTCGCTCTTTACCTTCCTGGATTTGGGCCAATACTGCTCCCAGTCCATGGTTACTGGCATCTGTGTAGATAACAAACTGTTTAGAGAAATCTGCATACGCAAGAATGGGGGCCTCAGTTAGAGTCTTTTTCAATTGTTCAAAAGATGCTTGGGCCTCTGATGACCAAATTAGGTGACGAGAGGCCAACCGCTTGTCGTTGGGTATGCCCACTAGGAGTGCATTCAGTGGTCGTGCAACCTTAGAAAACCCTGGGACAAAACGTCTGTAGTACCCTGCTAGGCCGAGGAAGCCCTTCAGTTCCTTGGCTGTAGTGGGGACTGGCCAATCAACAACAGCAGATATTTTACCGGGGTCGGGGCTTACTCCACTCTTGTCAACCACGTGTCCCAAAAACTGTACCTGTCTGTGGAACAGTTTGCACTTGTCAGGTCGAAGCTTTAGGCCATTCCTCCATAAGCGCTCGAAAACCTCTTCTAAGTGTCTCAAATGTGTGGCGAAGTCAGGGGAATACACAATAATGTCATCTAAGTAGACTAGCAAGGAGTCCGTAATGTGGCCACTGAGGCACTGCTGCATTAGGCGCTGGAATGTTGCTGGCGCATTACAGAGGCCAAAAGGCATACGCTGGAACTCATAAAGACCTAGGGGGGTGGTAAACGCTGTTTTCTCACGGTCTTGTGGCTCCACTTCTACTTGCCAGTAGCCACTGGCCAGATCCAAAGTGGAGAACCACTCCGCCCGGGTCATTGAGGTCAGCGTCTCTTCGATCCTAGGGAGTGGGAAAGCATCCTTGTGAGTAACAGAGTTCAGTTTCCTATAATCAACACAGAATCTCCAACTGCCATCCTTTTTCTTAACCATTACAATGGGCGCTGCCCAGGGACTCGAACTTTCGGTTATGACACCATTTTGCAACATACCTGCTAGAAGGATTCTCATATCCTGGTACAGCAGGGGTGGTAGGGGCCGGAAACGCTCTCTTACAGGCGGTACATCACCTGTTGGTATAACGTGCTTCACGGCATCTGTCCTACCAAAATCCTCCGCATGGGCAGCAAATGCTTTCCCCCCCTTATCCAGGAGAGCGGTCAGTTGGCCTTGCTCATCTGGGGTCAGATCCGGTCTGTCAGTCCGCTTGAGATCTTCGAACAATTCATCTTGTTCTGTCCCATCACAGACATCCACCACGCTGACTTCAACCACGCCATCGGCTCCAGGCTTCAGGCTGACATCTCGGGTCCCATGGATATCTCCTTCTCCCACCTGGAATAACCTGCCCAGTTTCTGGTAGCGTCCTAGGGGGACTGGGAAGTCTTGCAGGTTGCGAACACGAATGGGCACTCTCCCCTGTCTTACCACGGCTATCGTTCTAGCCACGGAAAGGGTGCCAGGCTCCGGGAGGGCCTCGATCAGTCCATGGTAGTTGCCGGTTCCGGCTGCGGCACGTCCCCAGATCACCACTTCGCTCCTTGCTGGGATAGTAACCCCTCTGCGGTAAGCTGGCCTAATGTATCCCCGGAAGTCGTCTCCTACCGTCACTTTAGCCTCACGGCACTCTGCAAAGGCTGCTCTCCAGGCACTCTGAAACTTAGGATTCTGACTGTTAAAAGACACAGGCCCATTTGTGTTCTTGAATACAGTGTCCCAACATGCCTGGACAATGTTCATTCCTATGAGGAGGGGGTTAGATGAAGATTCATCCTCCACCACAAAGACCCCTTTCGGGTCGAGCGCATGGCCCTCAATGTTAAAATCTAGCATTACATAGCCCAAATAGGGGATACGGATGTTATTTGCAGCTTTGAGTTTAATCATGGTTGGGAGTTCTTTAACCGCATGATCTGGGAAATGTTCAAGAAAAAGGCTATGTCGTATTATGGAAATTTGTGAGCCGGTGTCTAGCAGCCCAGTCATCTTAACTCCACCCATTACAACCTCAACATGTGGGCATTGTCCGATTAATGCCTCCATTGGCCCTTCTAACACCTCCGCCTGTCCCAACCCCACTGCCCGAGCCTCAGTAGTGGGGGAAATTAGTTTAAATGTGGTGTGGGGTGGCTAGAGGTTCGGCAAGAACGCGCGATATGTCCCACTTGGCCACAGTGTCTACATATAGGCTTACCGTCTGCCGTCCATGCATTAGAAGGTGCCGACGTTTCTGGTTGCCGTGGGGTGCGACTGGTCTGCCTTGGTGGGCTTCTGGATCTAGCCTGCCTTGGTGGGCTCCTGGATCTGGCCTGCCTTGGTGGGCTCCTTGGTGCTAGCTCCCGAAGAAGCTCCTGGGCCCAATCCTTCAGCTGATCTTTCATTTCGGTCATGATCTCTTGTTTGAACTCAGTTTTCCAATCAGCCTTCTGTGGGTGAGGCCGAGAGCCATTTGCCCCCCCCACAGCGGTGCAGGTTACCTCTGGCCACTTGCGTCCGCATCCATCCTCCTCTAGAAGCAGGGCCTCCTGTTGTAGGCCGTCAAAAGTCACATCCACATTTTGCCTAGCGTATCTCCTCAGAGACTGTGTTAAGGGTCCCTCTTCTAGGCCGAACAAGAACTGTTCTTTCAGATGCTCATCCGCAGGGGCGGCTTCTTCGGTGTATTGCTGCAGCCCACTATAAAGCTCCCTTAACCTGAGAATATAAGCCTGTACGGGTTCGTCTGATTTTTGTCGACACCCATAAAACTGTGCCCTGACCACTGAGACCGGGACCTTTGTCTTATAGATTTTATCCAATGCAGTGAACATTTTAGCGATAGTGTTACGGTCTTCTACTGCCAATACATTTATCTGTCTTTTAGCCACTCCTGTTAATGCCGCCATTAAAACACTCACTTTTAGTTGTTCTGTTTGGCCTGCATATTGCACAAGTCCCTGTAACTGTTCTTTCCAGTCGCCATATTTAATTTCCGAGTCTGTGTCGCCAAACTTTGGCACCCATGGTGCACCCGGAAAAACAGGCATCATCATCATGTTTACAAACAAATCCAACTAAAAAAATAAAAATAAAAACCCTTGGTTTTAACTCTGCTCAGTGAACCTGGTCCTGCCGACCTACGCCAAAATTTGTCTGTGGCGAGGTGGAAATAGTAAAATGTGGAGAATGTAGCCAACTACGCCACCTGGAGGCCAATAGAGCCCAGGAACTCTAATAAACACTTTTAGTTGCAACAGGTTCGTTTACCAAGGTTGAGCAGAGTAAAACTGGAGACAGGGTGCAATAATAGATTTATTGCTATGACAATAATTAAACATATAAATAGTACTGTATCCGGTTATGGGAGACAATGTTCATTTCTTTTTCTCCTGGGATAGGGAACAGTCCATTTAGTCCATATATTCCTTAATAGTAGCCTTCTGTCCTTCGTTCTTCTGGGGGGGTCCTTATAAGGGTCAAACAACAAACAACCTGCGTCAGTGGGTTTGGTCTAATATTGCCTATAGGTCTCAGTGCAAAACACAGTGCAAAACACAGCACACAAAACAATAAGAACTAAATAAAAGTTAAAATATAAAAACATGCAAACGACCAGGCCAATAAAATAATCCAAACAGTGAGTAGTTGTCTCAGTGGCTGACAAACAGGAGATAAAACTATACTAAAATCGTCCGTTTACAACAATACTCCAGTAGCACATTACACACGCTGTCAGGTCATAGAGGGGGTACTTAACTCGAAGAGGGGCTAGTCGAGACTCGGCCCCTCTGTTGCGTTGAACTGGCGTCCCCTCTTTCACAGCCTGCCGCCTCGGTGGAGAAAACGTGCACGCCGACACCGCCGATCCACAACCTGGACGTGCAAACTTGCTGCTCCGTGGCACGTAATGGTTGTTCGGCTGTCTGCTGTTTCTCCGTAATTCCCCGGCGTTCCAATCCGTATACTGTAGCTGTAGCCTGTAGCGTTCTCGTGTTGCGTCTCTCCGCTTGTTTGACGTTTGTCTTACTCGGGCACTCACTTCCACAGCCGCCGCTGGTTTGTAATAATGTCTCCGTGATTGTATGATCCGCCCTCGTTGCCATGGGAACTGTTCTTGGGGCAGTAACAGAGCATACATTGCACACGCAACTACTGTCACACCAATACAAACAAATAACACATCTAACTTGTAAAATAAATGATAACACATACAGTGGCAAAACTGACCCCACCACAATAACACAATGCTTAGAACACCAAAAGGGGTTCCCGCCCAAAATGGGTTAATCACTTCCACAACAGAAATGTTTCTATTGTGTTTGTTTATGGTTAAATTTGGGTAAACTGAAAGAATGATGAAAGATCTATTGAAACCAGACATTTACAGAAATTCTCCACCTACTGTAGTTCCCAAAGTAGAACGACAAAATGTTAAAAGTCGTAACGAGCGTCGGGGGAGTGTCGCTGAGCTGATGTTACTCTGTGAGTGTACTGGGCGGACATGAATAGTTGCGGTGGTGTGAGTGGGTGCGTGTGTGTGCGAGGGTGCGATAGCCGATCGCTACAAGTTTAACCAGACTTTGTTTATACTACACATACTGTACTACTCATACATTATACTGTATCTGAAACATGTTGAAAAGTTGAATCTGTTGGACTCTGGTCTCCACAGGAATAGGAGAAAGCTGCTGTTCGATATACAGACCTACAAGCCCATCATCAGTTCTCTGTCCCAGGTCAGGGTTCTGCTCATTGGACCAGTGGGAGCAGGGAAGTCCAGCCTTTTCAACTCCATCAAGTCCGTCTTCAAAGGACATGTCACTAACCAGGCCATGACTGGCAGCTCTGGCATCAGCCTCACCACCCAGGTGACCCTCTGCCCACTGCTACGTAACTCTGACCCACAACCGTAACAAGTGTGAACTAATGTTCTTGGTTGACCAAGAGGGCACAGATGAATGCCAGGCAATACAACTTAACAAGCATATGAAATGGTAGTCCCACTGGGATTTCCCATCAGTGTGGGGAGGGAGGAAGTTTGTTGATGCAGTCAACGGTGAAGGTCACTGTTTTCCTTTGTGTTTTGGTTCCTTTGGTTCCTCAGTGAATTCCTCTAAATGCCATGTTTGATATGTTGAGTTCCTTTAGTAGTGAGTAAAGTATGTGGAGGCTGGTTGGTCATCTGCCTGGCAGAGTCAATTGTGTTTTGCTTTTGAAGCTATGTGCTTTTTGTAACTTGGAGTGAAAAACAGCTGATAACTTTGACCATTGTACATCCCACAGTTTCGCACCTACCACTTTCAAGCTGGAGAGGGCCAACCTCTGCCAATCACCTTGTGTGACACCATGGGATTGGAGGAGACCACGGGGGAGGGGCTTAATGTGGACGACATAAGCAGCATGTTGAGAGGTCACATTAGAGACAGATATCAGGTGAATCTTCTCACATTTCTAACTGAAAACCCTTTTATAGAGTTTTAGTAAAATACTAATTGTGGTTATTGCTTTGTTGAAGAGGATCATCTTATTTCAATCATCATTGACTTGTGTTGCATTAAATCAACATTATCCAGTCAGTCATGAGTGAAATTAATGTGTTTTCTTTCCCCTACTCTTCACAGTTCAACGCTGCAGTTCCGTTGCAACCAGAGGACCAGGACTACAAGAATAGTACAAGTCTTCAGGACAGGATCCACTGCGTGGCCTACGTCATCGACGCCAACAAGATCTCCATCATGCCCTCCAAGCTGGAGGACAAACTGAACGCCATTCGAAGCAAGATCAACCTAATCGGTCAGTTGGTCAAACGCAGCATCACTGTAAGGCCCAATTTATGCAGCGCCGCACGTCTCGAATATAGACAAAATCAAGCTTATTATGTGTTTCAACTGCAACACAGTGTGAGCTTGTAGATCGGCTATTTTAGGCACTCCATGTGTAGTATAATCAATGTCAAGATCTCTCCCAGTGAAGCTTGCTTCCAAAATTAATAGTAATGTTTAACTGTAAGGCGTTGTGGCTCGAAGAAAGTCTCAATGCCACGTGTTGTGTGCTTGTAGATCGGCTATTTTCAGCAAGAAACCAGGCGTAAGTGGTGGAGGGAAGTCAGTCAAGGATCAACAGAACAACATTACATCATGTCAATTACATTTTATCACACACTGTTAGCGTACATGTGATGAAATATTTTCATTTGTCATCACATGTGATGAAATATTTTCATGTGAGTTGTCGACGCGATATTTTATAGAAATAGCATTAATGTCCATTATTGGCACAATTTCTTGACACAATATGTTTGTATGATTTGGATACGAGACATGAATAGCAATCCACTATCTAATAGTGGAACATTTAAGTCCTTGGTTTACAAATCAAAAGTATCACAATTGCACAGCCTGGGGTCCTTTATGTTTTACAGCTGTTGAACATGTTTGTTGTGGTGCTGTTCTCCAGGGATCCCTCAGTTGGTCCTGTTGACTAAAGTGGATGAAGCCTGTCCCGCTGTGGCAGAGGACCTGACCAATGTTTATCACAGCCTCTACATCAAGACCAAGGTGAGTTCTACCAAAGACAAACCATAGGAAACCAACACTACCTCACTGAGCTTGAGTGGGTGTCCCCAAAATAATTTGGGGACGCTCGGTTTGGGAACCACTGAGCCAAGCTAACGTTCATCTGTTGTGCTGTGTTGCTGCAGCTCCAGGAGGCGAGCCAGCGTCTGGGCATTCCTCTGTCCTGTGTGGTTCCTGTGAAGAACTACACCCATCACATAGAGGTGGACCAGAACTGTGACATCCTGCTCCTCAGCGCCGTCAACCAGATGCTGCGCTTCGCTGAGGACTACTTTGATGAAGTCAACGACAGATTAAGCAATCTTGAAGATTAAAATAACCCGTTCACAGTCAAAAAGAGTCTGAATACATTTGGACTCTCTGTCGAAATATCTATCTATCTAATCTATTATTCATCCCTCCCAATTCTAATACGATACAGGCATTTATAGAAATGATTCAACTCTGGACATTATAGAAATGGATAATTACTGTTAGAACGCAGCTCAAAGGAACCAACCTTTCTGCACTAAGCACCAATATAATTTTTTTATTATTATAGTTGATGCAGCAATGGTCACAAATCGTTTGTCCTTCAATGCCATGTTTTACAAAGTAAAAAGTTAACATGAACATAGTGAAAATTTGAATCTATACTTACCATGTAGCCTACATAGTTGTATGTATACCGGTATGCTTTTTTGGTTTTGATTTCGTTTTTTGTGTTCATAAAAATGTACCAAAGCTTGTTCCTGTTGAACAGGATCTTATGCTTGTTCTGAATGAGAAGTTTGTTCTGCATTGAGAATTAAGAAGCATGTATAATGGCTCGTACACACTGCCCGATATTTGCTCCGATTATGCTGTCGGGGAGCATTTTTGGCGCTCGCCGACAAAACCCCCGATCTGACGTAAAATCGGGCTTTGAATGGCGAGGTTTTGCTCACTGTGTGTGAAATGAGCTGCGAGAAGATCCAGCGCCGATAAAAGCGCTCGCCGACGCCTCCCCGACCATTTCTGAACATCTAGCACGTTTGATATTTTGACTCTGTCGCCGACTGGATATCATACAGTATGAACCGGGTTGCGACTGCGCCCCGATAAGGCCTGTATTACAACCAATGAGAGCACACTGCTCACAGCACTGCTGTCTTTCTGTCTGTCTGTCTGTCTGTCTGTTGACTGTATAGATGATCAGGTATATATACCTATATATAACCTTCATTCCGTCGGTAAATCCCTGTGTCGTACATATTGGTAGCCTATATTAGCCCAATATTGCCGTTACGCATTTCACTTGAATAATGTTGATAAAACCGCATCGGAATCAGTGCAGAGCAAACTTTTGATTTGGACCTCGTGCGCTGTGTGTGTGTGTGTGTGTGTGTGTGTGTGTGTGTGTGTGTGTGTGTGTGCGTGTGCGTGTGCGTGCGTGCGGAGAGACAGAGTTATTTAACGAAACATGTTTGTGATAGCGCTATAGCGCTATCACAAACATGCCGCCCTGTGTAGCCTGCATGGCTATTCCTGTGTGTGTGTGTGTGTGTGTGTGTGTGGCGCGCAGAGAGAGAGAGAGAGAGAGAGAGAAATGTGCCCTGTGTGGGTCTCGCGCTTGTACCACGGCATCCTGCACGTGCATGTCAAAATTAATTAGAATAAAAAAACAAATGATGTAGCCGCTGCCTATATGTATCGGGTCTGGATCGCATCTTGGTGAACTCTTGCAGTGTGTGATCCCTGGTCGGCGATCAATCGTTTAGTGTGAAAGCCACAAATATATAATGACAGCCGATTTAAAAAAAGACTCCTGCAGTGTGAAATGCACAATGATCTGATGACTCGCCGACAACTTTAAAACTCCTACAGTGTGTAGGGGCCATAAGACAAACCACACAACATTATTCCATGGTTGACTTGTGTTTGCAACGCCGTCAGAACCTAAGTTGAGGGCAGAGGAGATTGCATCGTTAGATTATACCACATCCACATCAAGCAGAAAGGTTTCAATCTTTTAAAGGACTCTCCCATCCAGCCAACCCCATATTTGGTGGTCTCCTTCGGGTATAAGACTCTGCAGTAGCATATTAAGACAGTCACTTCCACAATAGGTTTTAGGCTACCTGGAGGAATCTGCATCCTAAATGCATCACCATTAATATGTATACAGTAAATTCAAATTGTATACTACTTAAGGCAGCACATGCACTTCAATCTGTCACTTAAGGGCATAGCATGGGATTTTGTAATGTGGACACTTGTGTAGCCCTATTCAAGTTATGTTTATTATCTGTTGACACGTATTATACACAGTGTGGTTATTCTCGTTATCTCTGAGCGCAGCAAAACAAATTCCAAATCATTGGAAATTACCGTAGCCTACTTGGCAATAAGTTATTTAACCTTGTTGGTGGACCGGTTGATAGGATTTGCAAACTGAAAGAGTCCAGGTGAGGTGGGGTGCATTTTATTTCTCAGAGTACTTCATATTGAACCACGGTGGTGTTGACTTTGGCACGTACAGCTGATGGCTTAAGCAAGTCTGTCAGTTGTCAGTGAGACGACTGAAGCTGTCATGGGAAGCTATTACCTTTTGATATCAGCAGATGGCGCTACAGTCAAAGTAATGAGCCAAATTAAATTATAGTTTAAAAGCTAGCTTTTATTGTTAAAGTGTTAAATATGTCACTGACTTCTCCCTACTCGGCAATGTTGCCTTGAAAGCCAGTATGCCAGTAAGAAACTTGCTTTGTGAAATAGTATGGTCTTAAAGGGACAATTCATTTTTTTTAATTTAAGTGTCAAATCGCAAGTTGTGAAATCTCTCTCTCTCTCTCTCAGCCGCCACTAATTAAAGCAGGGGTGCGTTGCGCGATTCTGTCATAATAGTAGCTGCAATATGTTGGTGAGTTTGACGTTGTTTAATATAAAGGACTTTATTTCTGTTTGGATGAATGGGCTGTCTATGGGAAGTAGCAGCTAGGTAGCAACTTGAATGGGCTGTCTATGGGAAGTAGCAGCTAGGTAGCACCTTGAATGGGCTGTCTATGTGAAGTAGCAGCTAGGTAGCACCTTGAATGGGCTGCCTATGGGAAGTAGCAGCTAGGTAGCACCTTGCTGGATGAATGGGCTGCCTATGGGAAGTAGCAGCTAGGTAGCACCTAGCTGGCAAAGATGTCTGCGGTCTGAATAAAGACAATAGAGTCCTGGACCGGACGTAGGCAGGAATGCATTGGACCCAGCTGGCAACAGCCCAGCTTTAATGATCTTAAATCCCTTTATTTTAGATTGTTTATCGTACAACATAAACATTACAGAGACTTTAGTTGTTACTGTACAATACTTTAAAACAGTTGGCATGTTGCACACATGCCTAAAATTGCTATTTGCGCCACCCTTGTTGAAAACAATGTATTTCAAACTCCAGCTTGTCTCAGTTCAGGCATGCATGAACAGCGCTCGGTTTCTGCCCCCTCGTATTTGCAGTGCTAGGCCCGTATTCATATCAGGAGGAAGGAATTCATATTAGCAGCAGCTATATTGTATTCGCTGAGCTGCGGTTTCTCAACAAAAAGAGGAACAGGACTGTAACGGGACATATTCTCTGTGAAGTTGCCCTTCGGATCGGGGTTCCCGTCACAGTTGCAATGTTGCACATGGGGAGAGCAGGTCCTCCAACCAAGTTAAAATTGATCTACACTGGATTATCAAGACATTATTTCAGAATTTGCTGCAAGCAAAGCCAGGAAGATTGAGGAAGATGCAATTATTTGCTGCTCGTGACGTGAGTAACATCCAAGTGCTTAGTGAGAAGTTGAGAACGGCTTCCCCCTCTCTCTCTCTCTCTCTCTCAATGTTTAGCGCATGTGTGCACTGAGCTTTCGTTCGCAGTGCACCCTGATCCAAAAACTAGCCTACTGCCCGCCTGAATGTGTGAATCACTTACCTTATTGCCAGTGGTGTCATGGTGATTTTTTTACTGGTACCACGGAACGTCACGAGCATGTGACCAAGGCCGAATCAGTCACGCAGTACTTTGGCAATAGAATATTCTTTATCGTTATTACTTTATAATGTTGTACCCCTGTGTAAAGTAGACAACCCTGAGACTACGCCATCCGTTGATTAAACAAAGAGCAACGGAAACTCTTTTGTCATTCTTATTTTTAGCTTCAGTTTGTTCAAGGACACACACAGGTTCTCGTTTTACCAGGTAAGAGAGCAACAACCGTAAAAGGGTGGAGATCGAGAGACTGACACTGAATCATGAATCAAAATATAACATTCGTTTATTCCACTATTCCACATCGGCCACTAAAATGCCATAAAATGTACAATGTTTATTCTTCTAAAATCTCCTAAAATCTAAACTACAAAAGAAACAAAATAACAAACAAAACAAATAATAAATCCTTAAAAGTGGTCAGTAGAAAAGTGTGCAAAGTGCGTTGGGTCAGATAGTTAAGTTTGTTAGTAGAGAGAGAGCCTCCAGTCAATCCCAGCATCAACACGTTGAATCAGAACAATACGTCCACTTCAATACGTCATGGATCTGAAATCACATAAGGCGAAAGGCCAGTTTCTCCGTTCTACAATTAAGCACGGCTAACAGCCTCGATAGGGTGGTGGAATCAACAGTAGTGCGGGATGGAATAATACTCACTGCCCGCCGAGGTTGCTGGGTAGCCGCACTCTGTAACACCGCTTCTGGCCACTGGCTCGTACACAGATAGGTCGGCTCACTCGATTCTCTCCGTCATCAACAGATTGGTCACACACTCGTACCGTGGTGTGCCAACCGATATTCCGGCGCGCTCTCTCTCTCTCTCTCTCTCTCTCTCTCTCTCTCGGTCCTCCTGTCACCCTTGACACACTCAACAGAGCAGCACACACACCCTTCTCCTCTGCGTGCCTCTTTATACTGGCAAAAGTCATGTTCATAATAGAGAACTTCACCTCTTCCGCTCCCACGCCTGACAGCTGTCAGTTAATGACGCTGACGTCACCAAAGTCCAGCGGAAACGGAACTCACTGCACACATCCAGGATCATACATCCAATCCACAGCGTTACGTATTTATATATATAATAAGAATAATAAGAATAAGTCACTGAACGGATATATAATACAGGGTATTAATGCAAAAAAAGAATAATAATAAGAAAAGAGAAACCTGTTTTTGACACCGGTCACATATACCACATCCACATCAAGCAGAAAGGTTTCAACATTTTAAAGGACTTCTCACATCCAGCCCAACCCTGGCCTCAATTCAGTGGTCTCCTTTGGTTAAGACACTGTAGTAGCCTATAAAGACACTCACTTCCACAATAGCATTTAGGTTAGTTAAGTTCATTTTAGGGATTTTAGCTGTTTTTGACGGGGGCAATTGAGCATGGGGCTAAATATGTATTATTTTTTTTACAAAATGATATAGCGATTTCTTTTTAATATTTACTATAGTCCTACTAGACCCCAAGAAATTACATCTTGCCACAGAAGATCATAGGATCTATTGAATGTGAAGGTAGCCTTTGATTTGACACAAGAGCAATCTCTGCCCTGCTCAGCAGTGTTGCCATGTCTGTTTATTATAAGCGACTTTGGGCTTCTTTTTCTGTAAAGTTGCTGTAAATATTGGTAGTTGTGGTTGCTTTTCTTGTTTCTAAAGTTACTTATTTGGGCTTTTCTCCTAATGTTGTTTAAACCAGTGACCAGCGATTGTAAAACATGAACCTTGGTTGAAAAAAAAACTAAAGTTGTCCTTTAGTTTAAGATACAGTATGCACTTGAATCTGTCACTTAAGGACTGTAAGTGCTATATTGTAATGAGGACACTCTTTTACGTAGCTCTATTATCAAGTTATGTTTATTGATCTGTGCATGGACACTTCTTATACGCAGTATTACCCACTGTGTGGTTACTGTTGTTGAATTGTTTCATATTCAATCTTGGTGGACTGGTAGGATTGTTTGGCACATGTGTGTTGTGTTGGTGATGGCTGAACTGAAGCATGTGGGGACAAGAAGACTCAGTTGTCAGTGAGATGACTGAAGCTGTCGTGGGAAGCTATTACCTTTTGATATCAGGAGATGGCGGTAGAGTCAAAGTAATGAGCAAATCGGATAAAAGCTAGCTTTTATTTGTGTTTTTAAATCAGTCAGTGTCTCCCTATGCTACTCAGCGATGTTGACAGGTGTAGCCTGCCTTCTTCTTGAAAGCCAATATGCCAGTCAGAAACTTGCTTTGTGTTCTCTCTAGATCTATTAGACGTACACGTCACGTACCACACCACAGTAGTGAAAATTAAAGAATGAAGAAAAATAGAGTCAAACAATGTATGATGTTATTATTTTCCTGAACCAATTATTTGACAAAGAATTGGTTTGAAATCATTAAAATATCCTGTATTATTTATTATTCATTCAGAATACGTCTGTATTCCAATCTGAATACACTATATTCTGTCTTCAATCCATAGAGATTCCATACGGTAGCCTATGTCCGTCACCCCTTTTCTGTGTGTGTGTGTGTGTGTGTGTGTGTGTGTGTGTGTGTGTGTGTGTGTGTGAGTGTTAGCCAGGGCATTAACAACTTGAGATTTTTCCAAGTCGACTTGTCAGACAGTAAAGTCGAAGTTGAGTCGATGCATCGTTTTATGGCGGGGGGGGGGGGGGGGGGGGGGGGGGGACTTTAACAGGGGCGGGTGGAGGTGCGTGCGCTCAAATACGGAGCATGTCAAACAAAGCACTGCGCACACAGTGGACTCTCCAATATGGCACAGTGTATGTATCATCTATATGGCAAAGCGCTGATTATCAAAACATAAAACTGTAATAGTAAATACTATTGCAGGCACACACGCAAGTGTGCGTCACACACTGGTACACAGACCAGAAAAGAGAACACAACAAGAGAGGGGGCATAATTGGCACACAGCGCAGCAGCAGCGCAGCGGCCCGAGAACACACTACAAAATATAACATTAACACTAGTGGCAGTCAGCAGCCCGACCTTCAGAACACAATATAGAATAGAAGACATAGGTCTATACATTAACATTACAGCAGCCAGCAGCAGTTTGGCACATCATCAGATCAGAATACAATCTGCATTACCTTCCAAGTTCCACGTTCAAGACGTGAACCTTCTCCTCCTCCAACAACTCGATAACGTTCTCATGTTAGTTTGTTACTTATTTTCTGAGCCATGAAAAATAAACAACAACCCACACTGACCGGAGACGGAGAGATGAATGCTAAACCAGAAACAGGACAGTCATTGCGTCAGCACGGATGTAGCCTCGGAAACCCAGACGTTTTATTTCCAGCACGGAGGTGGGGGTTATATCGTTTGGGGATAAAGCTTCTACCTGTTACTTCTCTGACACAGCACAGTTCAAATTGACACAGTCAATAGTGGGACACCGCTGAGAGCCACATACACAGCTGCAGTTAGGTTCTTAATTAAGGGTGCGTTCTGAATGCAATGCAAACGAATAGGCGAGTGCGCTCCGGTGCGTATATGCAAAGGGAAAGAATGACTTCTGCCCGTGACAATAATCACAGTTTGAATTCTGTACGCACACATAGAGCAAAAAATATGATATGGGGAAAACACAATAGATATATATATCTTCTCCTTTCGACTTCTCCTAATCTGAATCGACTTGTTTTAATGGCATCGATGCATCAATTTTTTAGTGAATGCCCTAGTGTGTGTGTGTGTGTGTGTGTGTGTGTGTGTGTGTGTGTGTGTGTGTGTGTGGGTGTGTGGGTGTGTGTGTGTGTGTTAGGGTGACTAGATCTAAAGTGTTCATTTGAGGGGCAGAAGTATCACTTGTGTGGGACAGGGGGGGGGGTTAGCGACTTATAGAGGGTATGCGCGTGACATCATCATCAAAATCGGATGTTATGCAGGAATGCTACTGAATAGGAAAAAAAACTACTTTTCTGGCCTCGACAGCTCATACATCCAAACAAAAAAGTCCAATTTGATTGCATTAAATGGAGTTGGTACAACATATGTTCAGGAGGAAGGCCATGCTTTCAAGCTAAGATCGGTGACCTCTGCCACCATGCCATGCTAATTCTATTCCTAGCCTCAGGTATCTAGCTCACCACCTTCCCCACAGCTACAATCAACTCCACCATTTACCTGCCATGACTACCGATGCCAGCTCCACCCTCACCACTCACCGAGGCCCTGCTGCCATGGCAACTGCCTAGCTCTCTGCCCTATCACCGCCCTCGCTCCATTAAAGGGAAGAGTATATATGCCAGCCTGTTTCACCAGCCACTCGTGCATCGTATCTCGTACCCCTCCCTCCCTCCCTCTTCTTTACTAACTCTCGTTCTCCAGTTTCAGGTTCCAGACGGGGGTCTCGGATTGGGGGCGTGTCCTCGTACGATCAGGACGCCCGCTACTCAGACCCCATGCCAAACACTCAGGGTATCCTACCCCCCTGGAACCCGGCCTTCGTCCAACACCTCCCCCATACAGGGCTTGCCCTCATCCTCCACTTCCCCCCAGGGGCCTAGTCTTCACCATCATCCTCTCCCCCCTCACCCCCTCCCCCCTCCTGTAACGCCAACTCATCCATGTCTCCCCCTCACCCCTCGACCCCCCCCCCCCCCCTTTCACCAAGGCCATCCCACGCATATCAATATGCACGCATATCAATATGCATCTCATTTCTACCATTCCTTTTCATGTTCCACTTCTCTTCTAAATAAACGCTAAACCATGTCAAACGATGTTCGATTGAATGTGTGGTCTGTACTAGTGAAACAACGTTAATGTGCCATTCACTTTAAGCATGCGCATACCCTCTATTACTTAAAACCTTTGATTCTAACATGTAAACAACATTAAATAAGAAGGTTGCCTCTGGCTATATCAAACATTTCGATTTTGATTCTGGAAAGTTATGCAATTAAATCTGGCATGTTTTCCTATATAATGCCTAATTTGCATATTTAAATGTACAATTTCAGAAAACTGGGGAAGTTTCATGGTGATAACAATTTCTTAAAATGTGTCATCCAATTCACCTATAGGTGAAAATAACATGTGATAAGTATATATTCCTGTGGAAGGGTCATCATATACGGTACTTTACTTGAAACAGTTTAATCTATATTAACCCATTTAGGCCTGACGTCGAAATTTTAAAAATATCTTCTCTGGCTTTGCCTACTTGGTAATCATTGTGGGGAAATCTCCTGGTAACTCCGATTAGGTCATCATAGCCCACATTTGGAGCTCTGGCTCATGGACTTCTGACTTATATTTTAACACCTGAATGCAGCCTGACCACTGACCAGTAATGTAAACCAACCAGAATCTCAACTGAGAATACAGGTTCTGTTTCAAGCTCTGCCTATAAAGAGACACCATTTGGCCATGCAGTTCAAACCTGTCACCCTTCACTGCAGAGCCACTATAGACTTCACAGACAGCAGCTACAGAACAACAACAGGTAAGCCCTCGATGCCCTTTTAGGGTGACCAGAATCAGATCCAAACTGTTCATTTGAGGGACAGACGTAATTGTGTGGGACCGGGGGGACGGGAGGGGCCCTAGCTATTTGAAACTTTTGCTGATATGTTACAAAAACTAAATTGATGTTGTTTTCCAGTGCCAGGGGCACATTTAATTGCATGGCAGTCAGATTGAATTAGTGTCAGTATTGATGGTTTATAGCAGGGGCGCCCACACTTTTTTTTACTTTAGAGCTACCTTCAAAATGCCCAGCTAAATGAGATCTACCCACTAAACAAATTGTTATCCCATTGCTGAAAATAGTTTAAAAAAATTACCTTTGGAATAGTGGCGCTGATGTTACATAGCCTATAATAGAAGGGTGAAAATGGAATTGGTTGTTTTTTTAGTATATAACTTTGCAATGCTACTGAGGTTTGTGAGCAACACTCTTGAAAACAAAGAAGATATTGCATTGTGGGTTTGAGCTGACAGGCCCATTTTGATGTCAATCAATCAAGTCAAGTCACCTTAATTCAAGTGGCAGATGCCTTTTTTATATTTAAATTATATATTTTTATATAGCTCTGGTCCAAAGCCTAATGCACTTTACTGCCGTTGCATTAAGGCTATATGGGACTGTTCTCTCTCCTGCCTCGCATGAAACGCAGACCAGCCCCTCCTCTGTAGTGAAAATGTAAAGAATGTTTTACCTACTCACTAGCTCTGGTCCCCATAGAGCTCTAATGCGTTTCATTTAGAGCTATGTTACTCTCAACTTCCGCCGCTCGCATGAATGCAGACCAGCCTCTACTCTTTAGCGTAAATAAAAAGAACGTTTTTGCTACTCACCAAAACAAAGGCGAGTTGTGTCATTAGAAAGCCTACTTTCCTTAGTGGACGCACTTTGAGCCCCCCACCACACGTATAAACTGTACTTTTTGGGCAAAAGGGGATTTTGTTTCCACCGGAAAAAAATACTTTTAGTTACTCCGCTGCGCCCTCTACTGATATTGCCCAGAGAATTGCCTCATAGAGAATATTTTTCCTCTGGTGAAAGAAAATCCCTTTCTGGCCAAAAAGTGCAGTTTATACGTGTGGTGGGGGGCTCAGAGTGCGTCCACTAAGGAAAGTAGGCTTTCTAATGACACAACTCGCCTTTGTTTTGGTAAACGTTATTTTTATTTATGCTAAAGAGGAGAGGCTGGTCTGCATTCATGCGAGCGGCGGAAGTTGAGAGTAACATAGCTCTAAATGAAACGCATTAGAGCTATGGACCAGAGCTACCTACTCACCAATACAAAGACGGTTTGTGCAAAACAAATCCCTTTCTGCCCAAAAAGTGCATTTTATACGTGCGGTGGGGGGCTCAGAGTGTGTCCACTAAGTAAAGTAGGCTTTCTAATTACACAAACAGCCTTTGTATTGGTGTTGTTCAAAAATAAGTGTTATATAGGTACTGCAATGGCTATTGTTTTGTGTTCAATCAGAGAATCCAGACCTACTGGACCATTCTTCCAGGATGACCCAGGCATGGTGGCGCCACAAACGCAGCAGCAGTAGGCCTACTTTACCTATAGGTTTGCTAATAAACACAGTGGTGCGCTTTCAGTTCACAACAAACACATTTAATTGTTTCAGCATCTTGTTTCAACATTTCAGCATGATCAATGAGCAACAGTAAAGAATTAAAATGTTAATATAATTATATATAATAAGCGGCGGGTGGATTTCACCTTTAGGTAGGCTAGAATTGCGTGGGACGACGACGACGACGCAGTATTTATTTATTTTTTATTTCCCCCAGATGGTCTAACAATGTCATGATTTGACCAATTTATTATCAATCTCGTACAACATTGCTCACGAAAGCAAGATCCTTGACCCAATTACAGCCACTGCATCGTACCTTTTAATTAAAGTAAAAGTAGTCTGAGAAAAAGGAACAGTTCTGTTCCCTGGACATTGTTTTGGGATATTTTGGCTGAGATGGCTCTGTTAGTCAAATCTCATGTCAGCGTGGAGATTACCCGGCGGTGTTGCTGCCCCTCTCCTCCCTCCCTCCCGGCTCATGGCTCTTCACAGATGGGCCGACGGTACACAGGCAGCAGCGTCTCCGCTATCCGTGTCAGTGTAGTGTTGCTGCAGGAGTGTGAATGAACCATGCGGTCACTGGAACAAAGCCACCGTATTAGCATTTGAATACCTGTTCTGTCAACATCGTAAAGGTGTGTGCCTATCAGTGTTGTTCTCGTCAACAAAAACTAAAACGAAATATGTTCGTCAACGCCCATTTTTCACCACGAAAACTAGACTAAACGAGACAAAAACCCACGTGTATAAACACTAATTGGACTAAATCATTATGCAATTTCGTTGATAAATAAAGACGAAACGAAAATGTAGTTAACAAAAATAAAGACTGAACTAAAATCTGTCTTCATTTCGTTCACTAACACAGACTAGACGAAATATATTTTATTTATCGTATACTTTTCTTCCTGTGAGTGCATCATGCATGTGCTCGGCGCTCGCTCTGTTTACAAACAGGCAGCAGCAGCACGCAGCCAGCCAGCCACGCACACACACACTAGAGTTGAATGGACTGCATGCTGTGCTCAGTCAGAACAGCTACAAAAGTTACTAAACTACGGAACGCAGGTTGGGCTGTCTGTCACCGAGTCATGGTTGAATTAAGTGTTTGCAACATGAACCAACGTTATCAAGCTTACGTTCGACAAGCGACAATAAAGGAATATAATAAGGCTTTTTGGACAGAAAAGCACAGGGAACTGGAGATGTTATAAACCCCAGGAATTGTGAAGAAATAGGGTCCAGCAACGTCTCGTCATAGAGAGCCCCCTCTCTCTGATCTCCGTCCCGTGACTGAGTACTAGCAACACACATGAACGTGGCGCGTGTGTGCGTGCGTGCGTGCAGCCTAGTAGAAATAATAGTATCGTTAGCTTAGCATGTAGCAACACACATGAATGTGGCGTGCGTGTGCGTGCGTGCATGAACGCGACACACGTGTGCCTGTGCGCGCGTGCGTGCGTGCAGGTGTGTGTGTGTGTGTGTGTGTGTGTGTGTGTGTGTGTGTGTGTGTGTGTGTGTCACTGTCAGTGTGTGTTCTAACCAGGAGTTTAGTAATGTTAGGCTGCACTGGGTCAGTTGGTTAAACAAGTGGACATTAAATTAAGGTTCTATAGGAGTTGTCTTGTTGTACTGCACTGGGGTCAGTTGGTTAAACTTGTGGACCTTACGGTTCTATAGGAGTTGTCTTGTTGTACTGCACTGGGGTCAGTTTGTTGAATTGAGTTGGTTGAATTGATTTTTTTATTTTTGAGTCAGACTAAAACTAGACTAAATTGTCAGACTAAAACTAGACTAAAATGCCAAGAGTTTTTGTTGACTAAAACTAGACTAATAAATTCAATCCCGCTTATGCAGTGTTAATGCATGGCAGCCATGGTCCTTATTTTGGAGACAATTTAGGTCTTTGTAGTAATGGCCTAGTGAAGTTTATAAAATAGAAGGTGAGTTCAATTAATACAAAGACAAACATAGCCTACAAGATGTTTCAGTTGTTTGTATTGTCTTTAATGGTGCTCTGAGTCTGACTGTGGAGATGTTTCTAGATGTTTCAGCAGAAAGTGAACTCCTTGAGAAGCCATGGAGGAACATGGACTGGACTCCTGAGTAAGTATGGATCTGGATTAGTTCATTTACAGGTATACCATATACCACACAACACAATACTGAACTATTGTAGCTGTCAGGTGGAAAACTTGAATGCCCAAAAGCGTTACTCTTCTAGAAATGTAAAAACAAACAAACAAACAAAAATACCTGTGTTCCACTGGATCCAATGTTGTTATTATTTATTTTCATTGGTTCGATATTTATAAAATAAATTAACCAGAAAGACAGACTTAGACGGACGGCCCCTTGAGATGCATCATAGTTTTTGAGGAGGTCCTTAACCCATTTCGACCTGAGGACGATTCTACAAATGTATTCTAAATCCTGACAGTTTTCTGAAAAACCTCATGTTTCTATGTCAGTGGTGCTCAAACTATTTCATGTCAAGGACCCCCAGAAATATCTGCATTTGGCCGCAGACCCCCATCTGAAAATATGTACTTCCAGGGACCCCCCCCCAGCATCAAATATTTGAGTTAAAAACGTTCGCTCTGAAATAATATATATTCAAAGCTTTGCACTAGATCTGCTATTTTTCAATAGCTAAAGTATAACACAATGCTTAGAACACCAAAAGGGTTCCCGCCCAAAATGGGTTAATCACTTCCACAACAGAAATGTTTCTATTGTTTATGGTTAAATTTGTGTAAACTGAAAGAATGATGAAAGATCTATTGAAACCAGACATTTACAGAATTTCTCCACCTACTGTAGTTCTCAAAGTAGAACGACACAATGTTAACAGTCGTAACGAGCGTCGGGGGCGTGTCGCACTCACTCCGAGAGTGTACTGGGCGGACATGAATAGTTGCGGTGGTGTGAGTGGGTGCGTGTGTGTGCGAGGGTGCGATAGCCGACCGCTACACGTTTAACCAGACTTTGTTTATACTACACATACTGTACTACTCATACATTATACTGTATCTGAAACATGCTGAAAAGTTGAATCTGTTGGACTCTGGTCTCCACAGGAATAGGAGAAAGCTGCTGTTCGATATACAGACCTACAAGCCCACCATCAGTTCTCTGTCCCAGGTCAAGGTTCTGCTCATTGGACCAGTGGGGGCAGGGAAGTCCAGCCTTTTCAATTCCATCCAGTCCGTCTTCAAAGGACGTGTCACCAACCAGGCCATGACTGGCAGCTCTGCCTCCAGCCTCACCACCCAGGTGACCCTCTGCCCACTGCTACGTAACTCTGACCCACAACCGTAACAAGTGTGAACGTTCTTGGTTGACAAAGAGGGCACAGATGAATGCCAGGCAATACAACTTAACAAGCATATGAAATGGTAGTCCCACTGGGATTTCCCATCAAGTGTGGGGAGGGAGGAAGTTTGTTGATGCAGTCAACGGTGAAGGTCACTGTTTTCCTTTGTGTTTTGGTTCCTTTGGTTCCTCAGTGAATTCCTCTAAATGGCCTGTTTGATATGTTGAGTTCCTTTAGTAGTGAGTAAAGTATGTGGAGGCTGGTTGGTCATCTGCCTGGCAGGGTCAATTGTGTTTTGCTTTTGAAGCTATGTGCTTTTTGTAACTTGGAGTGAAAAACATCTGATAACTTTGACCATTGTACATCCCACAGTTTCACACGTACCACGTTCAAGCTGGAGAGGAGGGCAAACCTCTGCCAATCATCGTGTGTGACACCATGGGATTGGAGGAGACCACGGGGGAGGGGCTTAATGTGGACGACATAAGCAGCATTTTGAGAGGTCACATTCCAGACAGATATCAGGTGAGTCTTTTCACATTTCTAACTGAAAACCCTTTTATAGAGTTTTAGTAAAATACTAATTGTGGTTATTGCTTTGTTGAAGAGGATCATCTTATTTCAATCATCATTGACTTGTGTTGCATTAAATCAACATTATTCATTAGTCAGTCATGAGTGAAATTAATGTGTTTTCTTTCCCCTACTCTTCACAGTTCAACGCTTTAGTTCCGTTGCAACCAGAGGACCAGGACTACAAGAAGAGTCCAGGTCTTCAGGACAGGATTCACTGCGTGGCCTTCGTCATCGACGCCAACACGATCTCCATCATGCCCTCCAAGCTGGAGGACAAACTGAACGCCATTCGAAACAAGATCAACCTAATCGGTCAGTTGGTCAAACGCAGCATCACTGTAAGGCCCAATTTATGCAGCGCTGCACGTAAGCGCTGCTTACGTAAATAAGACTCAAAGACCAACGGATATGTTTAAAGAGAGTTGAAATATATTAAAAGTTGGACAAAAAGTGAAATAAAAGATGAATTTGAGTTTAGGTATGACGGTGAACAAGCTGCTGTTTCCAGCATGTACAGTAATGCAACCAAAACACCCCCTAATAGACAGTCTTGAACTTGGTTCTATCTATTTTATATTGGTGCTCCTACTTATCCTAAGATTAGGTTATTGAACTGTTGGTTTTAATTTTTATCTTGAGAAAATCTAGGTTTGTCCTTGTTTTTACAGCAATGCTTTTAAACCTGAAGCTATTTATGACATGCCTTTTAATCCTTAATTCCTATGAAATATTTAGTTTTAACCTCACAGTATTAATTGAATGAATTGTAATCCCAACACATGAAATAAAAGGTTTGAACCTTTTAGTAAATCAACCCTTTAAGTCTCAAAAGTACACAGATGTGCAAAATATGTTACCCTTCCTTTCAACCTTTCCCTCCAAAAATATGATTTTACATTTGTATCAAAATGTCTTTACAACAAAACAAAAATAGTATTCACTTGTATCAAAATACCCTTTGACCTATAGGTCAAAATACCTTTAGCCAAAAGTACCTCTTAATTGAAATGATAGCTTAATGCTCACATATCAGTTCAGTCAACAACAACAACTGAGATCAATTTCAAAACAATAAACAGTGTGACTTATTTTCTTTCCTTTAGTTAGTTGTCTCAGTCCAGTGGAAAGAATGAAATGTCCATGAAACTATCCCTTCAGTTAGCCCCTCTCGGTACCCTACGTAAAGTTTTCTGACATTTGGATGACTTTACACGTAGGGTCCCTGTACAGTTCGTAAGCCCACAATATGACGCAGCTGTACATAACCTCCGTTGCGGCCGTGCTGCGCTGTCTTGATGGGGGTTAGATGTTTCAAAAGAAGCATATAGGAGCTATAGGAGACGTCAAGAGACGTTTCCTTTGGCGCATCAGCCGTTAAGTATTTGGCAGCTCTGAAATTCTCTCTTCCTTCCTTCCTTGACTTCCTTATTGACATCCCATTGTACCGCCTCCCACACCGACAGTGGATAGCTGCGCGTCCCTACGTTCCTGCCTCTGATCTGCTGCTAGCCACTGTCGGTTATATAGAAATTTATTTTCTATATAACCTTTTACTGGTAGACACCCCCCCTGCTTTGCACAAGATTAAAGCGGGGTGGGAAACCGAATTGGGTACCACTCTGTCAGATACATTTTGGGATGCTGCGCTAAGTACAATAACTCAACCTCTTCCTGTGCGAGACTTGGTCTCATCCAATTTAAAGTACTTCACAGGATACATTATAGCAAAGCCAGACTATCGAGAATATATCCAGATCTCTCTGACACCTGCGATAGATGCTCTCAGGCACCAGCAGATTTGACTCATATGTTTTGGTCATGCCTGGAGACTACTGGAGAAATGTCTTTATTGTTATCTCTGAAATCCTAGGAATGAATGTGGATCCCTCACCTTGCATTGCTATTTTCGGTGTCCCTGAAGAGGGAGCCCGACTGAACAATAGACAAAAAAATATAGTCTAATTTGCCTCTTTAATCGCTCGCCGCCGTATTCTACTGCTATGGAAAAACCATCTACCTCCCTCAAATTCATCATGGTTACGGGACATAATGTAATTTCTGAAACTAGAAAAGATTAAATTTGCCTGTTGAAAACTTTTATAAACATTGGCAGCCTCTCATCTCTCACTTTGATTCACTTCAAGCTATCTCATTGGACTAGATAAGTGTATAACTCACCCGAGGGTGCAGACTTTGTTCTATCAATGGCCGCGGTTACATGCAGGCTGATCATTCCGAATAAATACTTCCGAATAAAATACATCCGAAGTAAAAAAAATTGCTGCGAGTTTACATGGGAAATGGTCATTCCGAATGAGCGTTTACAAGGAGATGTGATATAAGACATGATACATGTTAATTCCCGTGAAACTACGCCAAACATTACAGACGAAACGAAAGACGATACTTTGAAATCCCATCATTTCATTCTGCGGTAGCTTTGAGGCTGCTGGTTGGATAGGGGCGGGCATTATGTTTACCGTCTTTTATTCCCCACCCGCTGCGGCTCCCCTTCTCCGCTGGGACGGTGATCATCTCGTTTTTATTTGTACTTTATTATCTACAGCACGGCCAGGGAACGCAACACACTGATTATTATTGTATCAAGGGTCGCTCGTTATTTTAGAGAGAGAGAGAGAGAGAGAGAGAGAGAGAGAGAGAGAGAGAGAGAGAGATTGTTGAACACACACACACACACACACACACACACACACACACACACACACACACATCGTGTCCCATCTGTGGTCTTGTACATTGCATAAAGCATATAATGCATAGCTTATCTGCACAATACACCATCGCCGCATCATTATGGCATAAAGTAGGCTAGCAATTGGGTGTTTAATACTAGAATGATTGCAGCTGCTCATCAATGCAATTAAACTGCAAAGCCGTTATGTTTCATGACGTTTTGGTTGCAACTTGGAATAGGCAAGTTATAGCCTATAAAAGTTTAAAGGGATAGGATGGACATTATAGCGATAATAGCGTATTCTTGGGACTGTGACTGTGTGTGTGTGTGTGTGTGTGTGTGTGTGTGTGTGTGTGTGTGTGTGTGTGTGTGTGTGTGTGTGTGTGTGTGTGTGTGAGAGAGAGAGAGAGAGATTACTGAACAGCGGACTGACGGCATTTCGTCCTCTCTCCTCCGTCGTTCTGTGAGTCCCCCGATGCACTTAGCCTACAGTAGCATGAAGCATCCAGATACATATAGGCTAAACATGTTTGAAAATTATCAGAGTGATGATCAACTCGGGACGGTTGGATCTTTGAACACTCACAGATCAGGGGGATCATCACCACTGCTGCTGCAGCCTGCTCCACGTTTATTTGTGTGGATTTCGTGCATTTGCAAAATGCACGAAATAACGTGCTCTATGTGCAAACTCCTCGGCGCGCCTTGGATATGAGCGCCTTGGAGTTGGAGCGCCTTGGAAATGAGCATGCTCAGAAAGACCAGAATGAACTTACATCCGAAGCAGTGTATACATGAGTCCAATTTTCTTTCAATCGCATTGAACATCGGAATAATCCGGCCAGTGACATCGGAATGGTTTTTTAATCGCATCGAGCATTTTCATTCCGATTTAAGTTTTTGTAGGTGTTTACATGACAACGTTTAATAGGATTTAACTTCTATTCGGAATTAAGAGGGGTTGAAAGACCTCATGTAAACGTACCCAGTGTCACAATTCACAAGGAGCATATGCCATCTGAGGCTGAGTCAACATGCTGTTTTCACCCTGTCTTTCCCTTGTCTCTCTCTTTCCCTCTTTTTTTCCCTTTTTTTTATATTCTTCTCTTTCCCCCTCTATTGGTTACTCTTCTTTCTATGGGTGGGAGGGGGGTACTTGGGAGTAGGGGGAATACTGGTGGGGGTTTTTTTTAAGAGAAAAATCCACAAACATGCAATGACTACCATGAAACGCACCTACTGGTAATTATATGTATGTACCATGTACCTATGTATGTATGCATGTATGCATGTATGCATGTATGTATGTTGCAATGTGTCACTGCAAAGATGTGGAATACAAATTAAATATAAAAAAAAGAGTTGTCGACGCAATATTTTATAGAAATAGCATTAATGTCCATTATTGGCACAATGTCTACCTTATTGACACAATATGTTTGTATGATTTGGAGACGAGACATGAATAGCAATCGACTATCTAATAGTGGAACATTTAAGTCCTTGGTTTACAAAAGTATCACAATTGCACAGCCTGGGGTCCTTTATGTTTTACAGCTGTTGAACATGTTTGTTGTGGTGCTGTTCTCCAGGGATCCCTCAGTTGGTCCTGTTGACTAAAGTGGATGAAGCCTGTCCCACTGTGGCAAAGGACCTGAAAAGTGTTTATCAAAGCCTCTACATCCAGACCAAGGTGAGTTCTACCAAAGACAAACGATAGGAAACCAACACTACCTCACTGAGCTTGAGTGTGTCTCCCAAAATAATTTGGGGACGCTCGGTTTGGGAACCACTGAGCCAAGCTAACGTTCATCTGTTGTGCTGTGTTGTTGCAGCTCCAGGAGGCCAGCCAGCGTCTGGGCATTCCTCTGTCCTGTGTGGTTCCTGTGAAGGACTACAGCCATCACCTAAAGGTTGACCAGAGCTGTGACATCCTGCTCCTCAGCGCCGTCAACCAGATGCTGCGCTTAGCTGATGTCTACTTTGATAAATACAGCGACAAATTCAGTGATCTTGAAGGTTATAAAGGTGTGTGCCTATATGTGACAAAATGACCAGGGGGAGGGGAGCTTCAGCCTTCAGTCAGTGGGTGCTATTTGGCTTACTATTGTGTCAGTGGGTGCTCAAGCCCTCAAGCACTCCCGAAGTTGACGCTGTTGCCCAGCAGAGGGAGCTGTGCTCCCAGCTATAGGAAACGTGACCCTGAAGCTCCTCTACAAGGCTTCAGTCCATGGTTACAGTGCAGCAGCGTTCCACCAGAGATGTGACGACCAGGGGCCCACTCTGTCTGTGGGCTACAATGGCTCTAGCTTCGTCTTTGGGGGATACACCAGTATATCTTTTAATCAAAGTGGTGCTTTTGGGAACAATGCCATGGCTTTTCTTTTCACCTTTAACGGGGCAAATGTTTTCAAATATCAGGTCACCAATCCCGCTTATGCAGTGTTAATGCACGGCAGCCATGGTCCTTATTTTGGAGACAATTTAGGTTTTTGTGTTAATGGCCAAGCTGTAGTGTACAACAGTCCTAGTCAAGATTATTACAATTTCAATGCTGCAGAAATGCATGGCAACGACCTGCAGCTGGTTGAATGTGAAGTTTATAAAATAGAAGTTGAGTTAAATTAATACAAAGACAAACATAGCCTACAAGATGTTTGAGTTGTTTGTACTGTCTTTAATGTTGCTCTGAGTCTGACCGTGGAGATGTTTCTAGATGTTTCAACAGAAAGTAAACTCCTTCAGAAGCCAGACTCCAGTAAACTCCTTCAGAAGCCAGACTCCAGTAAACTCCTTGAGAAGCCATGGAGGAACATGGACTGGACTCCTGAGTAAGTATGGATCTGGATTAGTTTATTTACAGGTATACCATATACCACACAACACAATACTGAACTATTGTAGCTGTCAGGTGGAAAACTTCCCCAAAAGTGTTACTCTTCTAGAAATGTAAAAACTAACAAACAAACAAAAATACCTCTGTTCCACTGGATCCAATGTTGTTATTATTTATTTTCATTGGTTCGACAGTTTTCTGAAAAACCTCATGTTTCTATGTCAGTGGTGCTCAAACTATTTCATGTCAAGGACCCCCAGAAATATCTGCATTTGGCTGCCGACCCCCATCTGAAAATATGTAGTTCCAGGGACCCCCACAGCATCAAAGATTTGAGTTAAAAACGTTCGCTCTGAAAGAATATATATTCAAAGCTTTGCACTACATTTTCACGATTTTTCAAAAATAGCAGACCTACAAGCTCATAGATCTGCTATTTTCCAATAGCTAAAGTATAACACAATGCTTAGAACACCAAAAGGGGTTCCCGCCCAAAATGGGTTAATCACTTCCACAACAGAAATGTTTCTATTGTGTTTCTTTATGGTTAAATTTGTGTAAACTGAAAGAATGATGAAATATCTATTGAAACCAGACATTTACAGAATTTCTCCACCTACTGTAGTTCTCAAAGTAGAATGATAAAATGTTAACAGTCGTAACGAGTGTCGGGGGAGTGTCGCTGAGCTGACGTTACTCTGTGAGTGTACTGGGCGTACATGAATAGTTGCGGTGGTGTGAGTGGGTGCGTGTGTGTGCGAGGGTGCGATAGCCGATCGCTACACGTTTAACCAGACTTTGTTTATACTACACATACTGTACTACTCATACATTATACTGTATCTGACACATGCTGAAACGTTGAATCTGTTGGACTCTGGTCTCCACAGGAATAGGAGAAAGCTGCTGGACCAAATACAGACCTACGAGCCCACCATCGGTTCTCTGTCCAAGGTCAAGGTTCTGCTCATTGGACCAGTGGCAGCAGGGAAGTCCAGCCTTTTCAACTCCATCAAGTCCGTCTTCAAAGGACATGTCACTAACCAGGCCATGACTCGGGCTAGCTCTGGCATCAGCCTCACCACCCAGGTGACCCTCTGCCCACTGCTACGTAACTCTGACCCACAACCGTAACAAGTGTGAACTAATGTTCTTGGTTGACAAAGAGGGCACAGATGAATGCCAGGCAATACAACTTAACAGCCCCGCCAAGCATATGAAATGGTAGTCCCACTGGGATTTCCCATCAGTGTGGGGAGGGAGGAAGTTTGTTGATGCAGTCAACGGTGAAGGTCACTGTTTTCCTTTGTGTTTTGGTTCCTTTGGTTCCTCAGTGAATTCCTCTAAATGCCCTGTTTGATATGTTGAGTTCCTTTAGTAGTGAGTAAAGTATGTGGAGGCTGGTTGGTCATCTGCCTGGCAGGGTCAATTGTGTTTTGCTTTTGAAGCTGTGTGCTTTTTGTAACTTGGAGTGAAAAACAGCTGATAACTTTGACCATTGTACATCCCACAGTTTCGCACCTACCAATTTCAAGCTGGAAAGATGGGCAAACTGCCAATCACCTTGTGTGACACCATGGGATTGGAGGAGACCACGGGGGCGGGGCTTAGTGTGGACGACGTAAGCAGCATGTTGAGAGGTCACATTAAAGACGGATATCAGGTGAATCTACTCACATTTCTAACTGAAAACCCTTTTATAGAGTTTTAGTAAAATACTAATTGTGGTTATTGCTTTGTTGAAGAGGATCATCTTATTTCAATCATCATTGACTTGTGTTGCATTAAATCAACATTATTCAGTCAGTCATGAATGAATTAATGTGTTTTCTTTCCCCTAGTCTTCACAGTTCAACGCTGCAGTTCCGTTGCAACCAGAGAACTTGGAGTACAACGAGAGTCCAGATCTTAAGAACAGGATCCACTGCGTGGCCTACGTCATCGACGCCAAAAAGATCTCCATCATGCCCTCCAAGCTGGAGGACAAACTGACCGCCATTCGTAAAAAGATCAACCTAATTGGTCAGTTGGTCAAACGCAGCATCACTGTAAGGCCCAATTTATGCAGCGCCGCACGTCTCGAAAATAGCCAAAATAAATCAAGCTTATTATGCGTTTCAACTGCAACACATTGTGAGCTTGTAGATCGGCTATTTTAGGCAATCCATATGTAGTATAATTCAGGCATATCAATGTCAAGATCTCTCCCAGTGAAGCTTGCTTCCAAAATTATTGGTAATGTTTAACTGTAAGGCATTGTGGCTCGAATAAAGTCTTAATGCCACGTGTTGTGTGCTTGTAGATCGGCTATTTTCAGCAAGAAACCAGGCGTAAGTGGTGGAGGGAAGTCAGTCAAGGATCAACAGAACAACATTACATCATGTGAATTACATTTAATCACATACTGTTAGCGTAGTGTCATCACATGTGATGAAATATTTTCATGTGAGTTGTCGACGCGATATTTTATAGAAATAGCATTAATGTCCATTATTCGCACAATTTCTACCTTATTGACACACTATGTTTGTATGATTTGGAGACGAGACATGAATAGCAATCCACTATCTAATAGTGGAACATTTGAGTCATTGGTTTACAAAACAAAAGTATCACAATTGCACAGCCTGGGGTCCTTTATGTTTTACAGCTGTTGAACATGTTTGTTGTGGTGCTGTTCTCCAGGGATCCCTCAGTTGGTCCTGTTGACTAAAGTGGATGAAGCCTGTCCCGCTGTGGCAGAGGACCTGACCAATGTTTATCGCAGCCTCTACATCAAGAGCAAGGTGAGTTCTACCAAAGACAAACCATAGGAAACCAACACTACCTCACTGAGCTTGAGTGGGTCCCCCCCAAAATAATTTGGGGACGCTCGGTTTGGGAACCACTGAGCCAAGCTAACGTTCATCTGTTGTGCTGTGTTGCTGCAGCTCCAGGAGGCGAGCCAGCGTCTGGGCATTCCTCTGTCCTGTGTGGTTCCTGTGAAGAACTACACCCATCACCTAGAGGTGGACCAGAGCTGTGACATCCTGCTCCTCACTGCCGTCAACCAGATGTTGCGCTTCGCTGAGGACTACTTTGATGAAGTCAACGACCAATTCAGCGATCTTGAAGGTCGTAAAGGTGTGTGCCTATACGTGACAAAATGACCAGGGGGAGGGGAGCTTCAGCCTTCAGTCAGTGGGTGCTATTTGACTTACTATTGTGTCAGTGGGTGCTCAAGCCCTCAAGCACTCCCGAAGTTGACGCTGTTGCCCAGCAGAGGGAGCTGTGCTCCCAGCTATAGGAAACGTGACCCTGAAGCTCCTCTACAAGGCTTCAGTCCATGGTTACACTGCAGCAGCGTTCCACCAGAGATGTGACGACCAGGGGCCCACTCTGTCTGTGGGCTACAATAACACTGGCCACGTCTTTGGGGGATACACCAGTATATCTTTTAATCAAAGTGGTGCTTGGGGGAACGATGCCAAGGTTTTTCTTTTCACCTTTAACGGGGCAAATGTTCTCAAATATCAGGTCACCAATCCCGCTTATGCAGTGTTAATGCACGGCAGCCATGGTCCTTATTTTGGAGACAATTTAGGTCTTGGTAGTAATGGCCAAGCTGTAGTGTACAGCAATCCTGGTTGAATTTGAAGTTTATAAAATATAAGGTGAGTTCAATTAATACAAAGACAAACATAGCCTACAAGATGTTTGAGTTGTTTGTACTGTCTTTAATGTTGCTCTGAGTCTGACCGTGGAGATGTTTCTAGATGTTTCAGCAGAAAGTAAACTCCTTGAGAAGCCATGGAGGAACATGGCCTGGACTCCTGAGTATGGATCTGGATTAGTTTACTTACAGGTATACCATATACCACACAACACAATACTGAACTATTGTAGCTGTCAGGTGGAAAACTTGAATGCCCAACATCGTTACTCTTCTAGACATGTAAAAACAAACAAACAAACAAACAAAAATAACAAAAACAATGTTCCACTGGATCCAATGTTGTTATTTATTTTCATTGGTTCGATATTTGTAAAACAAATTAACCAGAAAGACAGACTTAGACGGACGGCCCCTTGAGATGCATCATCATTTTTGAGGAGGTCCTTAATCACTTCCACAACAGAACCGACCGCAGCTTAAATATAGGTGAAAAATCAACTGCGACGGAACGGGCTGTGATGCAATTATTGTTTCTTAAAAAAAAACAAAAAAACACTGCCTAACGCGAGGCCTCGCATGCGCGAGGCCCTGTGCGGCGTCACCATTCGCACTACCCAAAAAGCGGCCCTGACACACACACACACACACACACACACACACACACACACACACAGACATGAATGTGCAGTAGCCTACCAATGCTTGTTAGCCCTGCAGTTAACCATGTGGGTATTTTTAAACAAGGTCAGTAGTGACTTCTTAGTAGTGGCTGTCATGCTTTTAACAGAGTTAGAATCGTGCTAAGACACCCGACTCGGCCCGAAAAAAACGCCATTTTTGGACTCAGATTTGGACTCATGCGCGGGCGCATGAGTCCAAATCTGTGCTCCCCCACCTGGAAACAAAGTTAGGCGCCCCTGCGTTGATTTGCATCATTTATCTGAGAAAGTTAAGAAACATGATCGCTGCTCAAATCATATTGGAAATTGCATCAAGCTGTCAATGTTGGGTAACGTCAATATTGCGACTCAACTTGATGAGGGCCACCGCATTTCAACACAGAGGCACAATGAGCTGGTGAAGAAAAACAGGCTCTATAACATTTTGTGGGACACATGAGCTCGCTTTACGGGGGTCAGACGAAACAGCGACTTCACTCTCTAGAGCAGGGGTTCTCAACCCGTGGGTCGCGACCCCTCGGTGGGTCGCCAAATTATTTTGGGGGGTCCCCAAAACATTTTCCAAAAAAAAAAAAAGATTCTTTTTTAAATTTTATTTTCACGATTTTTCAAAAATAGCAGATCTACAAGTTCATAGCGCGCCACTCGGTGGCGTGCTATGAGCTTGTAGATCTGCTATTTTTCAATAGCTAAATTATAACAATGCTTAAAACATCAAAAGGGGTTCCCGCCCAAAATGGTTTAAGGTTATTGTAGCAGTCAATTTATATTGGGGGTCGGGAGGGGGCGGGGCGGGGGTCCCGAGATATTGCCAAAGCATTTCCGGGGGTCCCCGGCCAAAAACGTTGAGAACCCCTGCTCTAGAGGTGTGTTTCGGGACCTAGTGGATCGGTTCTCAATTTTAGACAGCCAGTTAGCTGATCACCTGTCAAGCACAAATGTTGCGAAATACACATCCAAGACCAGCCAAAATGAGCTGCTTGACTGCATGCTAGCGGTTTATGAACAACAACTGTCTGAGGAAATTTCAAAGGCACCATTTGTGGCTGTGCAAGCTGACGAGACAACAGACGTGGCCTGCACATGTCAGTGCGTAATTGTGTTGCGCTACATCACTGAAGCCTGCTCCATTGTGGAGCGATTGTTGGGTTACTTCCCGTTAGTGGACAGAACTGCAGCGGGACTTGAACAACTGCTCACAGGGAGGCTTGAGCCATACCATTTGGAAAATAAATTGATTGCACAGACGTACGATGGGGCAGCAGTAATGAGCGGCGCGACTTCAGGCTTACAAGTCAGGCTGAGAGAAACCTATCCACACGCGCACTTTGTGCATTGCTATGCACACCAGTTAAACCTCATAATGCAGCAGGCTTGCTCAAATGTCAAATCCGTCCGAGTATTTTTTGCCAACATGACAGCCTTTGCATCAGTTTTTTTCCAAGTCCACTAAGAGAACTGCAGTCCTGGATGAAGTGTGTGGCAGGAGGATTCCAGCAGCAGGGCAAACGAGGTGGAATTTTAAAAGCTGCACAGTCCACACCGTGTTTGAACAGAAAGATAATTTGAAAAAAGTGTTTGAAAAAATACAGAATGAACAGTCTTTGGATGATACTTCAATCCAACAAGCCCACGGACTGTCTGCATTGCTGGGGGACGTGAACTTTCTTTTCTATTCATCATTTTTCCCAGTCTTGGGATGATACTTCAATCCAACAAGCCCACGGACTGTCTGCATTGCTGGGGGACGTGAACTTTCTTTTCTATTTATCATTTTTCCACTCTGCGCTGATGCATGTTGATATTCTGTACAATGTTCTTCAAAAGCGATCCACAGATCCTATCAAAACTAGCAAGGCCCTAGATCATTTTTCCTCCTCCATAACTGGTCTAAAAGACACGCTGGCCACAGATGACGCACAGGGAGAGGCTGGAGAGCCACCACAGGCAAACGCAACTGCAGCAGCATGGCCGCACAGGGGACCGCCGGCTGATAATGTGACAATAGCCCAAAAATGCTGTGACATAATGATTGCGCAGTCCGCTTTTCCAAAGCGCAGCATTTAATTTCTTTTGAACTGATTGACAGTGCCAACTTTGCAGACTTTAAGAAAAGTTTCCCCCAGAAGCAGTTGGACACTGCAAGTGAATATTATCCTATGATCTGCAAAGAGAAACTGAAGGGTGAGCTGATCGCGATGTACAGCAGTGCCGAGTTTGAGGGGATACATTCTGCTATGTCTCTTTTGAAGATTATAACTGAGAACAATCTTCACAAGACCTTTTCTGAAACCTTGAAATTGACCCAAATAGCCCTCACAACCCCCATGTCAAGTGCAGAGAGTGAGAGGTGTTTCAGCACACTGAAGAGGATCAAGACGTTTCTCAGAAGCACAATGGGACAGGATAGGCTGAATGCCCTGGCTGTGCTATCTATTGAACGGGAATTTGTCGCCAAGATACCAAACTACAACGACCTGGTGATTGATATGTTTGCGTCCCAGAAAGGCCGTCGGTGTGAGCTTCTCTTCAAATAAGGTAGGCCCACAAACTGTGTGTGCGTGTGTGTGTGTGTGTGTGTGTGTGTGTGTGTGTGTGTGTGTGTGTGTGTGTGTGTGTGTTAGAGCTGGGATCGGGCCGACTTTATACAGCCCGACCCAGGCCCGACACCGACAGCTTTGTGTCCGAACCGAAACGTGCACGACCTTAATTATTAATATATGCGTCCGACCCGGGCCCGAAACCGACGGTCCCCCCCCCCCCCCCCTTAATTTTTCTTTGAGGAAGGCACTGACAGCAAGCATGTTATTGTTATAATGTAGGCTACAGCTTGCCTTGCCTGACTGTTACATTTAGACATCATACCACATTGTGTCTTGTAAATTGACATGGACCATTTTATATCGATAGCCTACTACTATGATAGTATAACACGTCGCACCGCACGCGCTCACAACACACACACACACACACACGACACACACACAAACACTCGTGCAGTCTTACCAGCATTGATGATTGATTTGACATCGGCGATTCTGCATTGGCAATATTTAATCCACACAGCGTGTTCGTGCAAAGTTGCAAACTCTTAATAAAGTGCTATTCAATCAAACAATCCGCGCCAGTGGGAGTCGATTATTGGTAGCCTAATTTGCCATGGTCCATGGGCAGGATCGAGTTATTTACTCATACTCAACTCTTCACTGTTCAACAGCTAATGAATCAAACTATTTATATTAATCCAACCATCGCGGTTTACATGTTGTCATGGAGGAGGAGGATAACATCTGCCGTGGGTGAGTTCAACCTAGGCTAACGCTGTACGCCTCTCTTCAGTGGTTCTTCCAGCTGCGCCCCATATGTAACCTCAGTCCCTACACTCATTCTGTAGCTCCTGACCTACAGAATTAGTGTAAGGACTGAGGTTCACATGGGGCTACGTTCGCTGCTGCTGCTGCTTGCAGCGCGTTGCAAGCTTGCAACAACAAGCAGTGCTTCTGCTTGCAGACAGTGCGTTGTCACGCTGCACCACCTTAATATATAGCCTACCGGTAGGCTACTCTAAAGTGCACCATATGCGTCCTGGTTAACCAGGAAACACACAGAGAGACTCGGATCGTTTTTATTCATATTTACACTTTATTTTCTATATATCAACAGCATGGCCGGCCCGAACCGAAGCCCGGCCAGCAATTATGATAATGAGCCCGACCCTAGCCCGACGGGACCCGACGGGTTTCGGTCGGGTATCCCAGCTCTAGTGTGTGAGTGTGTGTGTGTGTGGGGCGCTGTCCACGGTCCTGAATCTTTTTTTTTCTTCTTTTTTTTCATCGTAGCAATCAACAAACGAGCGAGCTGCGTCGCATCGCTTCGCAAGAGAAGACAGACGAGACACTGTCACAAGCTATATGCTGAGATTCATAATCTTGAATGATACTGTACTGGACTGGTGGTTAATTGATTGATTGATTGATTGAAGAATGTATTAACAGATTGGATAATTACAGTACATTTCAAGCACAACTCAAATACATAACTGTTAACTGTGGACTGTGGTTAAGTGAAGTTGTGGAAGTAAATTTGTTATTTCATTTTCATTTATCTCTGTGTTGTTATTTAGCCTTTCAGAGGCTCATGTCTCCCATATAGTTAAAGCAAAGTAAAACACTGTCAGTCTCTCTCACACACACACACACACACACACACACACACACACACACACACACACACACACACACACACACACACACACACACACACACACAGCATGTCAGTGCTGCAGTTGAGAGGAAAGGAAAGAAGGTGAGAAATGCATGCAGTTGGCCCAGCCCCGTGCCTGTGTGTGTGTGTGTGGCTGTGTGTCTTGGCGTTGACATGCGTGTTTCCATGATTTGCTGTAGATGGCGCTGTTTGGATTAAAGTGTCAGAGGGTCGCTGATGGTGTGTGTGTGTGTGTGTGTGTGTGTGTGTGTGTGTGTGTGTGTGTGTGTGTGTGTGTGTGTGTGTGTGTGTGTGTGTGTGTGTGTGTGTGTCCGGCCTACAAAGTGTTACTGCTGCCTGTAACCCATGGTATCTTGAATGGGATGCTGTTGTTTCTGTAGGATGAACAATGGGTAGCATAGTGTAATAGATTTTGTGAGTAGCACTGCATGGATACTGGGTTGTTGTGGAATGTGATGCTGATGCTTTTGTTGCTGTAGACCAGTATTCGGTGAACATGCTGTATAGGGTGAACAATGGATAGCATATACTATCGTATAATGGCCCGTAGCATACGATTTCTTAGGCAGCCCCTCCACCCAAAATCACCAAGAGATTCACCGCCACTGATTATACTGTATCTGAAACATGCTGAAAAGTTGAATCTGTTGGACTCTGGTCTCCACAGGAATAGGAGAAGGCTGCTGGACCAAATACAGACCTACAAGCCCACCCTCAGTTCTGTGTCCCAGATCAAGGTTCTGCTCATTGGACCAGTGGGAGCAGGGAAGTCCAGCCTTTTCAACTCCATCAAGTCCGTCTTCAAAGGACACGTCACCAACCAGGCCCTGACTCTGGCTAGCTCTGGCATCAGCCTCACCACCCAGGTGACCCTCTGCCCACTGCTACGTAACTCTGACCCACAACCGTAACAAGTGTGAACTAATGTTCTTGGTTGACAAAGAGGGCACAGATGAATGCCAGGCAATACAACTTAACAGCCCCGCCAAGCATATGAAATGGTAGTCCCACTGGGATTTCCCATCAGTGTGGGGAGGGAGGAAGTTTGTTGATGCAGTCAACGGTGAAGGTCACTGTTTTCCTTTGGGTTTTGGTTCCTTTGGTTCCTCAGTGAATTCTTCTAAATGCCCTGTTTGATATGTTGAGTTCCTTTAGTAGTGAGTAAAGTATGTGGAGGCTGGTTGGTCATCTGCCTGGCATGTGTTTTGCTTTTGAAGCTGTGTGCTTTTTGTAACTTGGAGTGAAAAACAGCTGATAACTTTGACCATTGTACATCCCACAGTTTCGCACCTACCAATTTCAAGCTGGAAAGACGGGCAAACTGCCAATCACCTTGTGTGACACCATGGGATTGGAGGAGACCACGGGGGCGGGGCTTAATGTGGACGACATAAGCAGCATGTTGAGAGGTCACATTAAAGACGGATATCAGGTGAATCTTCTCACATTTCTAACTGAAAACCCTTTTATAGAGTTTTATAGTAAAATACTAATTGTGGTTATTGCTTTGTTGAAGAGGATCATCTTATTTCAATTATCATTGACTTGTGTTGCATTAAATCAACATTATTCAGTCAGTCATGAGTGAAATTAATGTGTTTTCTTTCCCCTACTCTTCACAGTTCCACTCTGTAGTTCCGTTGCAACCAGAGGACATGGACTACAAGAAGAGTCCAGGTCTTCAGGACAGGATCCACTGCGTGGTCTACGTCATCGATGCCAACAAGATCTCCATCATGCCCTCCAAGCTGGAGGACAAACTGAACGCCATTCGAGACAAGATCAACCTAATCGGTCAGTTGGTCAAACGCAGCATCACTGTAAGGCCCAATTTATGCAGCGCCGCACGTCTCGAAAATAGCCAAAATCAAGCTTATTATGCGTTTCAACCGCTACACATTGTGAGCTTTTAGATCGGCTATTTTAGGCACTCAATATGTAGTATAATTCAGGCATATCAATGTCAAGATCTCTCCTAGTGAAGCTTGCTTCCAAAATTAATAGTAATGTTTAACTGTAAGGCGTTGTGGCTCGAAGAAAGTCTTAATGCCACGTGTTGTGTGCTTGTAGATCGACGATTTTCAGCAAGAAACCAGGCGTAAGTGGTGGAGGGAAGTCAGTCAAGGATCAACAGAACAACATTACATCATGTCAATTACATTTTATCACATACTGTTAGCATAGTGTCATCACATGTGATGAAATATTTTCATGTGAGTTGTCGACGCGATATTTTATAGAAATAGCATTAATGTCCATTATTGGCACAATTTCTACCTTATTGACACAATATGTTTGTATGATTTGGAGACGAGACATGAATAGCAATCCACTATCTAATAGTGGAACATTTAAGTCCTTGGTTTACAAAACAAACGTATCACAATTGCACAGCCTGGGGTCCTTTATGTTTTACAGCTGTTGAACATGTTTCTTGTGGTGCTGTTCTCCAGGGATCCCTCAGTTGGTCCTGTTGACTAAAGTGGATGAAGCCTGTCCCGCTGTGGCAGAGGACCTGACCAATGTTTATCACAGCCTCTACATCAAGACCATGGTGAGTTCTACCAAAGACAAACGATAGGAAACCAACACTACCTCACTGAGCTTGAGTGGGTCCCTCCCAAAATAATTTGGGGACGCTCGGTTTGGGAACCACTGAGCCAAGCTAACGTTAATCTGTTGTGCTGTGTTACTGCAGCTCCAGGAGGCCAGCCAGCGTCTGGGCATTCCTCTGTCCTGTGTGGTTCCTGTGGAGAACTACACCCATCACCTAGAGGTGGACCAGAGCTGTGACATCCTGCTCCTCAGCGCCGTCAACCAGATGCTGCGCTTAGCTGACGTCTACTTTGATGAAGTTGTAGTGGAGTACGGTAGGTGGTTTGGATAATTTCACCAGTATGGGGTGTCGATCAGAACACGGACACAGGACTTGAAATCACAGCGTGCTTTACTGGTAACACAGGGTACATGGGCATAACATTGGATGTGTGTGTGGTCTAAAACAGAAGATAATACTAATAATATCAATCACAGTATACAAGTAGAGACAGGAATAACATTCAACATCAATATACAATCATCATAAATCACAGTTTGGATTAAACAATTACCAACTGACATTAAATGCACACAGCATTGGCTAATGGAGGCTAGGAATTAACATATGGCTCACAAACATTCCTCCTAATACAACTAAAGTATGAATTCACCTGTCTGTAAACATCTAACTCAAAGCATAAAGGAGACTTACATATGTGCATCTACGCACACACATTGGAAGGACTGTAGAATTATTGGACAGTAGAAAGGAAGAAAAGTCATGGTGGAGTCTCTGTTTGGAATGACTGTGTCAGTGGCTGGAGAGTGACCGAGTGTGAGTGAGGAGATACTAATTTCTTTTTTTTCTATATATAATTTTGATCCCACGATTTTGTAACCCAGTTTGTTTCACCCAGTGCCAATTATCTAATGTAATCATGGGCGCTACACTTCCTCTGCCAACCTGGGGGGGGCAGCGGACTGACCTCATGCCTCCTTCTATGCATGAGGAGTCCAAGCTGCTTCTTTTCACCTGACAGGGGGGAATTTCCCTGGCCGGACGTAGCGCGTGAAAGGAACACGTTATTCCGACCAGTTCCTTTCCCCTCCATGAGGCGCCCCGGCTGGCCAAGGGGAGGTAGTTTTAGAGACCAGGATTACTGCATGTTTTTGTGAGGGTACCTACCCTGGGGGACATGGGGAGAACATGCAAACTCCACACAGAAAGAACCTTTCGCCAACCCCACCTCGGGTATGGGCACTGATGACGCGGAGGGGGGAACACGCCTCCAGCGCCCACAGCGTCCCCAGCGGGAATCGAACCCAGGACCTTCTAGCTGTGAGGCGACAGCACTACCGACTGTGCCACCGTGCCCCTTGTGAGGAGATACTCTAATTAAGATACAGGTGTGGGGATTTAGCAGGTGTATGGAATTCCCCTAATCAGGCCTAGGCTGGGGTTGCCATGGGGAGCAATTGGCTCAGTACTTTTCCACTGTCAGACAGACAGAAGTCAACGACCAATTCAGCGATCTTGAAGGTCGTAAAGGTGTGTGCCTATACGTGACAAAATGACCAGGGGGAGGGGAGCTTCAGCCGTCAGTCAGTGGGTGCTATTTGGCTTACTATTGTGTCAGTGGGTGCTCAAGCCCTCAAGCACTCCCGAAGTTGACGCCGTTGCCCAGGAGAGGGCGCTGTGCTCCCAGCTATAGGAAACGTGACCCTGAAGCTCCTCTACAAGGCTTCAGTCCATGGTTACACTGCAGCAGCGTTCCACCAGAGATGTGACGACCTGGGGCCCACTCTGTCTGTGGGCTACAATGGCTCTAGCTTTGTCTTTGGGGGATACACCAGTATATCTTTTAATCAAAGTGGTGCTTGGGGGAACGATGCCGAGGCTTTTCTTTTCATCTTTAACGGGGCAAATGTTCTCAAATATCAGCTTCACCAATCCCGCTTATGCAGTGTTAATGTACGGCAGCCATGGTCCTTATTTTGGAGACAATTTAGGTCTTTGTAGTAATGGCCTCCTAGCTGTAGTGTACAACAATCCTAGTCAAAATTATTACAATTTCAATGCTGCAGAAATGCATGGCAACGACCTGCAGCTGGTTGAATGTGAAGTTTATAAAATAGAATGTGAGTTCAATTAATACAAAGACAAACATAGCCTACAAGATGTTTGAGTTGTTTGTACTGTCTTTAATGTTGCTCTGAGTCTGACCGTGGAGATCTTTCTAGATGTTTCAGCAGAAAGTAAACTCCTTCGGAAGCCATGGAGGAACATGGACTGGACTCCTGAGTAAGTATGGATCTGGATTAGTTTATTTACAGGTATACCATATACCACACAACACAATACTGAACTATTGTAGCTGTCAGGTGGAAAACTTGAATGCCCAAAAGCGTTACTCTTCTAGAAATGTAAAAAAAACCAAACAAACAAAAATACCTCTGTTCCACTGGATCCAATGTTGTTATTATTTATTTGCATTGGTTCGATATTTATAAAACAAATTAACCAGAAAGACAGACTTAGACGGACGGCCCCTTGAGATGCATCATAGTTTTTGAGGAGGTCCTTAACCCATTTCGACCTGAGGACGATTCTACAAATGTATTCTAAATCCTGATCCTCATGTTTCTATGTCAGTGGTGCTCAAACTATTTCATGTCAAGGACCCCCAGAAATATCTGCATTTGGCCACCGACCTCCCTCCCCCAGCATCAAAGATTTGAGTTAGAAACGTTCGCTCTGAAAGAATATATTTTCAAAGCTTTGCACTACATTTTCACGATTTAAAAAAAATAGCAGACATACAAGCTCATAGATTTGCTATTTTTCAATAGCTAAAGTATAACATAATGCTTAGAACACCATAAGGGGTTCCCACCCAAAATGGGTTAATCACTTCCACAACAGAAATGTTTCTATTGTGTTTGTTTATGGTTAAATTTGTGTAGACTGAAAGAATGATGAAAGATCTATTGAAACCAGACATTTACAGAATTTCTCCACCTACTGTAGTTCTCAAAGTAGAACGGCAAAATGTTAACAGTCGTAACGAGCGTCGGGGGCGTGTCGCTGAGCTGACGTTACTCTGTGAGTGTACTGGGCGTACATGAATAGTTGCGGTGGTGTGAGTGGGTGCGTGTGTGTGCGAGGGTGCGATAGCCGATCGCTACACGTTTAACCAGACTTTGTTCATACTACACATACTGTACTACTCATACATTATACTGTATCTGAAACATGCTGAAAAGTTGAATCTGTTGGACTCTGGTCTCCACAGGAATAGGAGAAAGCTGCTGGACCAAATACAGACCTACGAGCCCACCATCGGTTCTCTGACCCAGGTCAAGGTTCTGCTCATTGGACCAGTGGGAGCAGGGAAGTCCAGCCTTTTCAACTCCATCAAGTCCGTCTTCAAAGGACGTGTCACCAACCAGGCCATGACTGGCAGCTCTGGCATCAGCCTCACCACCCAGGTGACCCTCTGCCCACTGCTACGTAACTCTGACCCACAACCGTAACAAGTGTGAACTAATGTTCTTGGTTGACAAAGAGGGCACAGATGAATGCCAGGCAATACAACTTAACATCCCCGCCAAGCATATGCAATGGTAGTCCCACTGGGATTTCCCATCAGTGTGGGGAGGGAGGAAGTTTGTTGATGCAGTCAACACTGTTTTCAGTCAATCACTGTTTTCCTTTGTGTTTTGGTTCCTCAGTGAATTCCTCTAAATGCCCTGTTTGATATGTTGAGTTCCTTTAGTAGTGAGTAAAGTATGTGGAGGCTGGTTGGTCATCTGCCTGGCAGAGTCAATTGTACGGATGGAGCCCGGAAATCGGGTCCATTACAAACCCGGTTCGGCATTTATCGAGACCCGAGTATCAATAAGCATTTGGCTTGTCGAGTCTGTTATCGGGTATAGCCGCAGCGGCTGACGTCATGGGCCGCTCGGGGGGGGGGGGGGCTGCTAGCCTGGCGCGGCTGAAGAGTCATGTGAGGATTCACTGACGCTTCCTCCCCGCATATGATATATATTTGCGGGGAACAACCAACCTGCTCTTCCACCCAAGGGCCAAGGCATGTGGTGCTTACCGTGCGACGTTGCCATAAATTATAATCCAATTCATAATAATACGTTTGGGAAATTAAAATCTCCCTGCCATAGAGTTATATCTCCCGCGGATCGATTGAATAGTCTCACATAATACGTGACGTATTCAATGTGCAATTTCTCAGTCTATCGTTGCCGAAAAGGCAGAGCTACAAGCTCACAACGCGGTGCAACTAGACGCGGTGTGAGCTTGTAGACTGGCTATTTTTGGTGCGTGACACGGCCGTACGATGATGTATACATTACGCATTTAAAGTGACAATTAACAGTTCCCTCTGTCTGTTAGAAAGGTACTGTATAAGTAAAAAGTAAAAATGTAGTGCAAACTAAAGGGATGTCTTGGTTGGTTAAAGATTATTAAAATATAATAAGTAAATAAAAAATAAAATATAAATATAAATATGCATATTGTGTGTGTGTGTGTGTGTGTGTGTGTGTGTGTGTGTGTGTGTGTGTGTGTGTGTGTGTGTGTGTGTGTGTGTGTGTGTGTGTGTGTGTGTGTGTGTGTGAGAGAGAGAGAGACTGTGTACACCTTAGAACTGTTTATTGTCATACAAACTCTCACAACTGGCCAATAAAAATAAGGTTCTGTTCAGAATGAATTGTCTCCCGTCTTTCCACAAAATAATAGCAGATGCTCGATAGTGGGCTCGATAAGGACCCGGCTCGATAAGCCTGCTCGATAAGGTGATCGTTATCAATACAACCTTAACGAGCTCCATCCCTAGTAAATTGTGTTTTGCTTTTGAAGCTGTGTGCTTTTTGTAACTTGGAGTGAAAAACAGCTGATAACTTTGACCATTGTACATCCCACAGTTTCGCACCTACCACGTTCAAGCTGGAAAGGAGGGCAAACCTCTGCCAATCACCTTGTGTGACACCATGGGATTGGAGGAGACCACGGGGGAGGGGCTTAATGTGGAAGACATAAGCAGCATGTTGAGAGGTCACATTACAGACAGATATCAGGTGAATCTTCTCACATTTCTAACAGAAAACATGTAATAGAGTTTTAGTAAAATACCAATTGTGGTTATTGCTTTGTTGAAGAGGATCATCTTATTGCAATCATTGACTTGTGTTGCATTAAATCAACATTATTCAGTCAGTCATGAGTGAAATGAATGTGTTTTATTTCCCCTACTCTTCACAGTTCAACGCTGCAGTTCCGTTGCAACCAGAGGACATGGACTACAAGGAGAGTCCAGGTCTTCAGGACAGGATCCACTGCGTTAGCCTGGTTAATAAACCAGACCGAATCAGCCGTTGGCAAAAAAAAGTTGCCTACCAGCGGATTTCGGTCTGGCGAGGCTCAGTAGCACGCCTCTTTCCTACAGCAGAGAACAGGTCGGACCAATCGGGACACGGTATGCAATATAGGCGGGCTTTGGTACAGTGACGTTCAATGCTTGAGACTTTTGACTGACAGTAGCTCTGACCAATTGCGTCAAAGAGAAAATGTTCCCCGGGAAATGAAATCCAAGTGGAGCCAGCCCAGACTGATATACCGCGACAGTGTTGTGTGATATTAGTCTGGCTTATTAGCCAGGCTACCACTGCGTGGCCTACGTCATCGACGTCAACCAGATCTCCATCATGCCCTCCAAGCTGGAGGACAAACTGACCGCCATTCGAAACAAGATCAACCTAATCGGTCAGTTGGTCAAACGCAGCATCACTGTAAGGCCCAATTTATGCAGCGTTGCACGTCTCGAAAATAGCCAAAATCAAGCTTATTATGCGTTTCAACTGCAACACATTGTGAGCTTTTAGATCGGCTATTTTAGGCACTCGATATGTAGTATAATTCAGGCATATCAATGTCAAGATCTCTCCCAGTGAAGCTTGCTTCCAAAATTAATAGTAATGTTTAACTGTAAGGAGTTGTGGCTTGAAGAAAGTCTTAATGCCACGTGTTGTGTGCTTGTAGATCGGCTATTTTCAGCAAGAAACCAGGCGTAAGTGGTGGAGGGAAGTCAGTCAAGGATCAACAGAACTAGCCTGGTTAATAAACCAGACCGAATCAGCCGTTGGCAAAACAAAGTTGCCTACCAGCGGATTTCGGTCTGGCGAGGCTCAGTAGCACGCCTCTTTCCTACAATCGAGAACAGGTCGGACCAATCGGGACACGGTATGCAATATGGGCGGGCTTTGGTACAGTGACGTTCAATGCTTGAGACTTTTGACTGACAGTAGCTCTGACCAATTGCGTCAAAGAGAAAATGTTTGAACCCGCCCCCCGGGAAATGAAATCCAAGTGGAGCCAGCCCAGACTGATATACCGCGACAGTGTTGTGTGATATTAGTCTGGCTTATTAGCCAGGCTACAACAGAACAACATTACATCATGTCAATTACATTTTATCACATACTGTTAGCATAGTGTCATCACATGTGATGAAATATTTTCATGTGAGTTGTCGACGCGATATTTTATAGAAATAGCATTAATGTCCATTATTGGCACAATTTCTACCTTATTGACACACTATATTTGTATGATTTGGAGACGAGACATGAATAGCAATCCACTATCTAATAGTGGAACATTTAAGTCCTTGGTTTACAAAACAAAAGTATCACAATTGCACAGCCTGGGGTCCTTTATGTTTTACAGCTGTTGAACATGTTTGTTGTGGTGCTGTTCTCCAGGGATCCCTCAGTTGGTCCTGTTAACTAAAGTGGATGAAGCCTGTCCCGCTGTGGCAGAGGACCTGACCAATGTTTATCACAGCCTCTACATCAAGACCATGGTGAGTTCTACCAAAGACAAACCATAGGAAACCAACACTACCTCACTGAGCTTGAGTGGGTGTCCCCCAAAAATAATTTGGGGACGCTCGGTTTGGGAACCACTGAGCCAAGCTAACGTTCATCTGTTGTGCTGTGTTGCTGCAGCTCCAGGAGGCGAGCCAGCGTCTGGCCATTCCTCTGTCCTGTGTGGTTCCTGTGATGAACTACACCCATCACCTAGAGGTGGACCGGAACTGTGACATCCTGCTCCTCACTGCCGTCAACCAGATGCTGTGCTTCGCTGAGGACTGCTTTGATGAAGTCAACGACAGATTCAGCGATCTTGAAGTTTAAAAGAACCCGTTCACAGTCAAAAAGAGTCTGAATACATTTGGACTCTCTGTCGAAATATCTATCTATCTAATCTATTATTCATCCCTCCCAATTCTAATACGATACAGGCATTTATAGAAATGATTCAACTCTGGACATTAGGGTGCATCAAAATTCAATGCAAAAGATTTAACAACAAATTATCAATCTGTTCTTTTGGAATTTTGTTCCAAATGATCTTTGCAAAGTTTGGGGAAAATTCATTCAGATTTACAGGTCCAACGCAGCATGTGAAATTTAGGTAAAATGCCAAAAAGTGCCATTTTCGGTGCTTTTATAACTCCCATTTTCTATTAACATGACATGTCAATTTATCAAAAATACAACAAATAGTTTTTGAGAAGATGTTATTGGAAAGAGCAAAATGTGTTTATTTAACAATAAACATTACATTGTCATTTAAATCATCACTGAAAAATGTTTGAAAATGTGTCCTCCACTGTGTTCATGTTCAGCCGGCGCTTGCAGCAGCTAAGATTGGGCTGCTCACAGCGGTAATGCTCAACTGCTTGCAGCACATTCTGCAGATGTTGCTCACTCTTCACTGCTGCCACAAAGTCTGTTGTGAGTTTGACCACATGCTCGGCGCAGTCATTGACGACGTTGATAGCACGCACATTCACCAGTCACCACACCTGCCTGGAATGATGCACTGGTAGCCCAATCCTCTACATTGAGTGAGATAAATGCTGGATCGATCTGCAGCTGGTGCATACCGAACCAGCAGTCTGGGTTGGCAAGGTCAGCCAACCTGGTGGTCGGCGAGAGGACTGGAAACTTTGGCTTGCCGAAACCAGTGCCAAAGCGCTGCTGTGGGGCTAGCATGGGAAGATCATCTGGCTTGTGATCCAAGATGGCATCCCAAAGTGCACGTCGCTCATCAGCTGGCACCTTGGTGCTGAAGAGTGCCAGGGGCAGCATGTCAGGAGTCAGGTACCAGAGGTGCCTCTGCAGTGCTTTCATGGCTGATGTTGCAATGCCCTCATCAACAGACTTGTAAGTGTGCAGGTTGTGGTAGAATGTGAGGTCATTCCATGCAGCATCTACAGCCGTGTCACAGGTTAGCCACCATGTTGCGTAGATGTGCGCAATGAAGTTGGCAAACGTCCGAATCTTCTGCACCTGCTGCCGTGTGGTGGTGGTGCCCTGGGGAAGCAAGGCCATATGCCGCTCCAGCATAGCCAGCATGCCTTGTGCAGCGCTCCCGGTCTTTGGAAGTTTACTGGAGTCTGTGCTGCATCATCTGCACCCAGATAGACAAGACACAGCTGCACAAACTTGTGGTAGTCGCCTCGCTTGTAGTCTATCATTGCCGCAGCACATGCAGTGAGTTCAGCACGCAACCTGCCCAGGAACGGTTGTTCGGTGTTGGCAGTAATGCAGCGGTACAATGGGTCACTGTATTTGTGCGGCAATCCTGCAGATGCCTAAACAAGGTAACCTCTGGTGAGCGTGAGGACTCCACCTTGAGGCCAGTGAAAATGTGGCTGAGGATCACCTCACCAATGTGATGCTGGCACCGGGCCAGAGCAGTGGTCTACCAAGTGAGAGCTGGATGGCAATGCAGGCTGCTGTGAGATGGCCTGTGTTTGATGCAGTGTTGTCAAATGCCATTTTGACAATCTGGTCGGCACAGCACCACTCCTGCAGTAGCTTACGTCAGCCTGGCAATGATCTCTCAACACGCCTCGTCTTTACCCTTTGTATATGCTGGCACGCCAAGCAATTTCAGCTGCTCTGCATCTCCAACCACCACTGTCAAACACTCCTCCAACTGGCGCACATTGCTTAGCGTCGGTGTCAACTTGCCGTCCCAGTGCAGGGTGCACATAGGAGGTGGTGTCCACTGCTTGTGGTGTTCTTTATTGACAGCCTCCAGCACTTTGCGCTGTGATCAATCTACTGTTGTGTATGATGCTGAAATCATTTCACAATTACTGCCCGACTCTGTGATCAGGGCGCACATGAAGGCAGCCTTCTGCTGCATTGGTGTGATCTTCAACCGTGTAGCCAGTGACATAAGACTCGGCCGTAGATGCTGCATGGAATGACCTCACACTCTACCACAACCTGCACACTTGCTTACAAGTCTGTTGACGAGGGCATTGCAATATCAGCCATGAAAGCACTGGAGAGGCACCTCTGGTACCTGACTGCTGAGATGCTGCCCCTGGCACTCTTCAACACCAACGTACCAGCTGAAGAGTGACGTGTACTTGCGGATGCCATCTTGGATAACAAGCCGGATGATCTTCCCATGCTAACAGCAGCGCTTTGGCACTGGAGCAAGCCAAAGTTTCCAGTCCTCTCGCCGACCACCAGGCTGTCCGACATTGCCAACCCAGACTGCTGGTTCGGTATACACCGGCTGCAGATCGATCCAGCATTTATCTCACTCAATGTAGAGGATTGGGCTACCAGAGGATTGGGCTATCATTCCAGGCAGGTGTGGTGACTGGTGAATGTGTGTGCTATCAACGTTGTCAATGACTGCGCCGAGCATGGGGTCAAACTCACAACAGTTTGTGGCAGCAGTGAAGAGTGAGCAACATCTGCAGAGGTCCTGCAAGCAGTTGAGCATTATCGCTGTGAGCAGCCCAATCTTCGCTGCTGCAAGCGCCAGTTGAACATGAACACAGTGAAGGACTAAGACTCCATTTTCAAACATTTCTCAGTGATGATTTAAATGAAAATGTAATGTTTATTCTTAAGTAAACACATTTAGCTCTTTCCAAAAACATCTTCTCAAAAACTATTTGTTGTAAACTTGATGAATTGACGTGTTATGTTAATAGAAAATGGGAGTTATAAAAGGACCGAAAATTGCTGCGTTGGACCTGTAAATCACCATATATTGAAAAAATATTGAAGTGGCACATTTTATCAAAGGAACAGATCAGGAGGTTAAACTTGCACATTTTGATGCACCCTACTGGACATTATAGAAATGGATAATTACTGTTAGAACACAGCTCAAAGGAACCAAGCTTTTTGCACTAAGCACCAATATTATTTTTGTATTATTATAGTTGATGCAGCAATGGTCAGAAATCGTTTGACCTTCAATGCCATGTTTTACAAAGTGAAACGTTAACATGAACAGTGAAAATTTGAATCTATACTTTTTTTCATAAAAAATGTACCAACGCTTTCTTGGCTACTGTTGAACAGGATCTTATGCTTGTTCTGAATGAGAAGTTTGCTCTGCATTGAGAATTAAGAAGCATGTATAAGGCTTCGTACACACCTGTCGGACACATTGATCTGTCCGACCGACCACTGATTACAATTTTATGATTTGATGCCTCCATGTCCCACAATGCTTTACGGGATTTGTGCGGTGCAACGATACGCGGAAATAGATGCACATATGTTCAGTGTTGTTTTCTTGACTGCAGCTAGCGGTAGGTTGTCAAGGCCGTTTTCACACTAAGGTCCGGATCAACTTATCAAGGACCAAGGACCAAATATTAGCATTTTGATTTTGGTCCGTTTTTTGTTCACACTGGACTTTGTAAAGCGTACCAAATATGTAACAAATGACACATGTTAAAGGACCACTTCACCACTTTTCAACATCTCTTCATATAATTGGTCCTCACTAAAATACATTCATGATAAAATACCACCATTTTTTCCTACTCAGTCTGTGTCTCATAGGAGGGCTTTGGGCAGTTCGGACACCCGTCCACCAGTGACATCATCATTAGGCAGATTTTTTTTTAAACAAGATTTGTTTTAAAATATATTTAGATTTTTTTTATCGTGAGAACGATGGCTTCCACTTTTGCATTGCAACTTTTCAGGAAAAGAAAGCCTGCCGTTTCTATTAGCTTGGATTCACCATCGATGATGTCACTGGTAGACGGGTTTCTGAACTGCCCACAGCCTTCCTATGAGACACAGACTGAGTAGGAAAAAATGGTTGTATTTTATCATGAACATTAGTTAGGACCAATTATAGGAAGATAAGTTGAAAAGTGGTGAAGTGGTCCTTTAAAGGTATATTCAGTGATTTGACTTAATCTAAATATCACTTATTTTTTCTTTTTTTCTGGATAATCCTCCCTACTATAGAGTGTGCTGACCATATAAGGAGTTCATCCCTGTCCCCAGTGAGCCCCTGGGGTCAAAAAACCCTAGTTTCAGTTTTGGTGGCGGGTGGCAAAGCCTTCATCCAATCAGGATGAGAGGGGCCTTCCTCCAATCATGATCGAGTGGGGTGCACATGCTGTTGGCCTGTTGCACTTCCCCCCACTGTAGAGCGTGCATGTGCACATTTTGTTACCGGGGCGGACAGGGTGGTTCTCCAAATCACTCAAATCACTGAATGCTCCTTTAAGCGAACCAAATAGTGAAAAAAAGAAAAGAGGTTATTTTGCGGGAAATCACTGTCTACAATTTGTGGGCGCAACCTTCAGTCACACAGAGAGAAGAGAACAGCAACATGAATCATGATTGCAGCAACAACTTGCATTGCATTACTTCTTAATAATTATTTTATTAGCCAAATAAGACAACAGAGGAGCAGGTGTTTTTTTTTTCTTTTTTTAATTTTTATCCCACGATTTTGCAACCCAGTTTTTTCACCCAGTGCCAATTATCTAATGTAATCCTGGGCGCTACACTTCCTCTGCCAACCTGGGGGGGGGCAGTGGACTGACCTCATGCCTCCTTCTATGCATGAGGAGTCCAAGCTGCTTCTTTTCACCTGACAGGGGGGAAATTCCCTGGCCGGACGTAGCGCGTGGAAGGAACAAGTTATTCCGACCAGTTCCTTTCCCCTCCATCAGGCTGGCCAGGGGGAGGTAGTTTTAGAGACCAGGATTACTGCATGTTTTTGTGAGGGTATCTACCCTAGGGGACACGGGGAGAACATGCAAACTCCACACAGAAAGGCCCTTTCGCCAACCCCACCTCGGGTATGGGCACTGATGACGCAGAGGAGGGAACACTCCCCTAGCGCCCACAGCATCCCCAGCAGGAATCGAACCCAGGACCTTCTAGCTGTGAGGCGACAGCACTACCAACTGTGCCACCGTGCCCCTCGGGAGGAGGAGCAGGTGTTTGAACAATAATGTGCTTGCTGCTGATGCATACAATAATTCACCGGAGACGTATAGCCTACAACACACACACACACAAACACACAATATTTTATGACAGATTCTGACAGAAAAAAGGAGGGGACACGACACGAGTTGAAAGAAACTCTCTCGCATGAAGGATCATGCATCGCAGGCTTCGTCATAACTTTGTGTTGTGGCGACGGCGCATGCTTAAAATAAACAGATCTACAAGCTTACATCGTGTACCATACCGTACATACCATTCCGTGTCGATAACTTGTACATCTGTTATATTTGCGCATGTGAACCTCGTACGCTGCCATTACATTTCTACTCTACTCATAGACATATATGCGTTAACTATTAAAATCAATAGTGATCCCCGTAAAAAAGACCTAATTATTAATGCAGCCTCACAATCCTACTATCGTCCTGTATTTCTGTATATAGAATAGAACTTAGTACCAGACTGGACTCACTCACTGGAGACAGCCGTGCGCAACTTGGACTCTCCAAGTTACGCACGGGCGCCACGTATGCTAGTAGACTACGGCTCTCTCCAGTCGGAAGGTTATTATAATAGATAGATAGATACTTTATTTGTCCTTTCGGAAATTTGTCTTGTGCACAGCAATCATCAGGATACAGAAAACATATACAAACAAACAGATCACAACAATATATCAATCAAACTTTATTAACAGCCGTAGCCAAAAGAAGACATACAAACAAGCGATATAATAGTCTGTGTCACGTAACTCAGAAGACTACAGCCTAAACCCCACCCAGTGCTGTCAAGAACGGCAGTTCTCTCCTATTAGGTGGCGGTTAAAACCCACCCTTCTGTCCGATCTGAAGTCCCACCCTGTTCGTTGGCTGTTTTGACTACAAGGTGTCCGATGTGTTTGTTGTGCCCTCCGCCCCGCCTAAGGCTGCGTACACACCTAAAGAACAAATGTTTGGTCCGTGTGCGATGCCTGATTGCTATTTGATTGCTGCTCCAATTCATTTTCAATGGGAGTCACGTCGTTTGATCGGACAAACCTGTCCGATGTGGGGGCGGAGGGCACAACAAACACATCGGACACCTTGTAGTCAAAACAGCCAACGAACAGGGTGGGACTTCAGATCGGACAGAAGGGTGGTTTTTAACCGCCAACTAATAGGAGAGAACTTCCGTTCTTGACAGCACTGGGTGGGGTTTAGGCTGTAGTCTTCTGAGTTACGTGACACAGACTATTATATCGCTTGTTTGTATGTCTTCTTTTGGCTACGGCCATGCGTAACTTTGGAGAGTCCAAATTGCGCACGGCTGTCCCCAGTGAGTGGGTCCAGTCTGGTACTAAGTTCTATTCTATATACAGAAATACAGGACGATAGCCAAAATAGCCGTCGGGCCTCGGCAGTTGTGAGGCTGCATTCATAATTAGTTCTAAAAGCATGTATTTTTTACGGGGATCACTATTGATTTTTAATAGTAGACGCATATATGTCTATGAGTAGCCTAGAGTAGAAATGTAATGGCAGCGTACGAGGTTCACATGCGCAAATATAACAGATGTACAAGTTATCGACACGAATGGTACTTACGGTATGGTACACGATGTAAGCTTGTAGATCTGTTTATTTTAAGCATGCGCCACCGCCACCACGCAAAGTTATGACGCGCGCACATGTGGGGGGAGAGACCCGATATATTTTATAGCTCTATGGGAGAGACGCAGACAGAGAAATATTTAAAATCATCCTGTCTCGCTCTAGCGCACGGCCGCACGCATAAAGAGCCAATGGAGCAAATGTTAAATAAGCTACACAGGTGGTCCTAAATGATTAATTGATTACATCACTATAGCAAAAGACGTGATATAGGTCAACTCAACTGCAGCGGAGCTGTTCTGACTTGAAGCTTAACTGACCAGCACGGCTTCAAGTTTAAACCATAAGATGACATGGAAATGCCCGTCGATTTGATGCGCAGAAATAACATAGGCCTATATCGAATCAGGTTAAGGTGCACACATGGAAGAAAAGTCCTTTTTATCGGGATTCGGGGATACTTTGTTGTAGGCTATACGTCTCCGGTGAATTGTATGCACCAGCAGCAATCACATTATTGTTCAAACACCTGCTCCTCTGTTCATCTGTTGTCTTATTTGGCTAATAAAATAATTATTAAGAATTCATGCAATTTCAAGTTGTTGCTGCAATCATGATTCATGTTGCTGTTCTCTTCTCTCTGTGTGACTGAAGGTTGCGCCCAAAAATTGTAGACAGTGATTTCCCGCACCCCCTCATGTTATTTTTCCCTCCGTAGCAAAATGACCTCTTTTCTTTTTTTCACTATTTGGTTCGCTTAACATGTCCACGTGTCATTTGTTTACATATTTGGTACGCTTTACAAAGTCCAGTGTGAACACCAAACGGACCAAAATCAAAATGCAAATATTTGGTCCTTGGTCCTTGATCCGGACCTTCTAAGTGAACTTTGAGTGTGAAAAACGGCCTCGACAAACTACCGCTAGCTGCTGCTGCAGTCAAGAAAACTACACTGAACATATGTGCATCTATTTCCGCGTGTCGTAGCACCGCCCAAATCGCGCAAAGCATTGTGGGACATGGAGGCATCAAATCATAAAAATGTAATCAGTGGTCGGTCGGACAGATCTGTGTGTCCGAAAGGTGTGTACGAAGCCTAAGACAAACCACACAACATTATTCCATGGTTGATCTGTGTTTGCAACACCGTCAGAACCTAAATTGAGGGCAGAGGAGATTGCATCGTCAGATTATACCACATCCACATCAAGCAGAAAGGTTTCAATATTTTAAAGGACTCTCCCATCTAGCCAACCCTCTATTCAGTGGTCTCCTTCGGGTAGGCTATAAGACTCTGCAGTAGCATATTAAGACTTCCACAATAGGTTTTAGGCTACCTGGAGGAATCTGCATCCAAAATGCATCACCAATATGTACGTATACAGTCAATTCAAATTGTATACTACTTAAGGCAGCACATGCACTTCAATCTGTCACTTAAGGGCATAGCATGGGATATTGTAATGTGGACACTTGTGTAGACATATTCAAGTTATGTTTATTATCTGTTGACACTTATTATACACAGTGTGGTTATTCTCGTTATCTCTGAGCGCAGCAAAACAAATTCCAAATCATTGGAAATTACCGTAGCCTACTTGGCAATAAGTTATTTAACCTTGAATGTTGGTGGACCGGTTGATATGATTTGCAAACTGAAAGAGTCCAGGTGAGGTGGGTGCATTTTATTTCTCAGAGTACTTCATATTGAACCACGGTGGTGTTGACTTTGGCACAGGTTGCTGATGGCTTAAGCAAGTCTGTCAGTTGTCAGTGAGACGACTGAAGCTGTCATGGGAAGCTATTACCTTTTGATATCAGCAGATGACGCTACAGTCAAAGTAATGAGCCAAATTCAATTATAGTTTAAAAGCTAGCTTTTATTGTTAAAGTGTTGAATATGTCACTGACTTCTCCCTACTCTGCAATGTTGAGAGGCCTTGAAAGCCAGTATGCCAGTAAGAAACTTGCTTTGTGAAATAGTATGGTCTTAGGGGCCATCCAGACGAGGACGTATTTTGAGTTACCTGGGCAAGTATTTGGCCGATCTGCCCTTTTTGCCACACGGAGATGGCGTTTTGGGGGACTTAAACGGCTAATTTTGAAACCACCTTCCAGAGTGGGAAAGTTTGGAGACGCGACTTTCTCGTCTCCGTGTGTATAGCAAATGCTGCCTAATTTGCTGAAACGGTGATGTCATAGTCCCCTCTCCCCCTCCAAACTAACTAGTGTTAATTATTTCACCTTAACCACTTACATATAATTATCACAGCTATTTTATATTTGCACATAATGTCTATAAATCTCTTCTCCAAAAATAGCCGATCTGCAGCCCGCATGCATGAGCTTGTAGAGGAGCTATTTTTGGAGAACAGATATAAATTATGGTGATTACCAATTTGGAAAGACAAGAAAAAAAACGGATGATATCTTCTACATTATTGTTACTATTAAATGGTGTAGTGTAGAATAGATTAGTATAGGCCTATAGGCTATACAAGATAGGCAGCACAGCCACCGCGCTGTCCGTTCCTCTCAGGCAGGTCTGACTGCAGTGCACACTGCACAGCATGCATGGACCTCATCAAAGTGCTTCTCTTCTTGGGTGGAAATTAAACATTCTTTGTGTAACTTCAAAACGGCTTTGCATTGAGAGACCCCAGGTAGGATAAACACATTGTTTACTGTCCATAAACGGCCTGTTTTCACTGTTTCCAATTGCTCTTTGTCTCCACCAGACCGAAGGCATGGGGAGAGAGTATGTTTTGCACTCCGTCCGTCTGTCCGTGTGTGTGTCCGTCCGTCCGTCCGTCCTTCCGTCTGTTAACCTGGTCGATGCCAAATGTTGCACACACACTCCCTGGATGCCAACGATGAACCTCTGCCCCAAAATTTCCAGAACGGCCTGTTATAGCGCCACCAGGAGGCCGCTTTGTGCAAAACAAGTTTTTGGACAGTACACCTACAGATTTTGTCCAAACATCACGCAAATTGGTACACAGTCTCTCTAGAGCCATTCAACGAAACAGGTCTTTCAGATTTCTCAGACTCCATCCTGATTGGCTAAGATTGGCTTCCAAAGTTTGCAGGAGTGCTCAGTTTCAAACAAAATGCTGCAAATCATGAACACATCGTGTGATTTCCGTGAAATTGTGCACGCACATTCCCACTAGGCCGAGGAAGAAATGCCACATGAACATTTTCAACTCAGCCTCATGGTGGCGCTATAACCGGCCGAAAAGTGTTTTTACCTCTAACTGCACGGATCTGTGGATAACTTTGTATGCCAACTCCCTAGAGGCCAAGGAAAAACCTTTGCCTGGAATTTTTCACATCTGCTCTTTATAGCGCCACCAGGAGGCCGACATATGTAAAACACATTTTCTAATATTACTCCTTCAGATTTTATCCAAATTTCACGCAAATCGGTACACATGCTCTTCATAGTCATGTGATCAAGACGGGTTTGTTTGATTTCTCATAATCCACCCTCATTGGCTACGATTGGCTTCTAAACATTTCAGGAGTAGCCCGCTTTGTACCCGTTTTGTACAAATCGCCACAACTACTCAACGCAGCGTCCGATTGTGGTGAAACTGCATGCATATTCCCACTAGGCTTTGGAAGAAATGCCACTTGACAGTTTTCAAATGGTGGCGCTACAACAGGCCAAGCCGCGTCACACACACACACACACACACACACACACACACACGTTTATATTGCTCCTAAACATTTTGCCAAACATCACACACACACTCCTATCCTCCTGGTGGAGACCTGTGCCCAGAAGGGCACTTTTTCTAGTTTTTTATACTTTTGTATAGCCTATGTGCAATGATTAGTGCTGTGCTGAGCAGCAGGTGGAATCAATCTAAACAAGCAATTATCTGACATTCAGAGTAGAAGCTCGGCCCGACCCTAAAAATTACCATAATGTTAGACCCGAAGCCCGATAAAGCCAAGAAAAAAAAGAACGCCACTTTAATGCATGGCCAGCGCAGCGGTGCACGCCGTCAGTGGTTCAGTATGTGTCTGTGTGAGAGTGAGAACGGAGTTCAATGGACTTATCGCCGAAATAAAGGATTTATGTAGCTCACGTTAGACTGTTAATGTACCATTTCCATATAATTCTAATTGATTCCATTTCCAGTGGTGGTGAGTAGCTCCCCTTAGTTTCCTCTGAAGTGAAGCAACTATATGTCCAAGACCCCAAGTATCGTCCCCGTTCGGTGTCCAAAAGAACAAACATAGCCTACAAAGTTTACAAACCATCCACGCACCGCTCATGGCGTGTCTCGACAGCTTAGAGATGAGGAGTGCCGCCGCACTGAGGGACGGCGGTTATAATACTAATCATTTTGGAAATCAAATAGCCTGTAGCCTGCAGTGGACTTTAACATTGCGTGGTCATCATACACTACAGAATTATATGGATCGGTTGGTGACTATATGACGTTGATTAGGCATAATGATTAGGTTATTCATCGCAGCCAGCTGGGTTTAACGAGATGGCTCAGTGCAACTGTTTTCGTCATGTTGCAGTCACACGATACCGTGTGATAATCCGATTGATTTATAAAACATTTAGCATATGAACTGAAACTCATTTGGTGCGCCGCAAACCAGAGGCCAGCCAGCGGTATAAACAACCACCCCACCGTTCACTTCTCTCTGCTCATGCCTGCGCGCAGTGAGTAATACAAGCCCCCCGCCTCCACTCCTCCGTCTTCCTCCTGTCACAATTAAGTGAATAGCGCAGCCCTCTTTATAATAAATACGTACTTGTAGGCTATAGCCTACACATTACACAAATAACAGAATTGCTATTTTTATTATAACAACATTCTTGAAAATCACGGAAAATCACAGAGCCCGAGGCTCGGCCCGGCCCGACTAATTAGCATATTTTTTTGGGCCGAGCCGGGTGTTGTGCACCAGCGAATATATATTCAATCTCCAAAGTCAAACTCATAAGTTCACATAGTATCATGCCGCCCCTCGTTGTGAGCTTTATGATGATCTGAGCGAGAGAAGGGGTGCGCGCTCTCTCTCTCGCTCTCTCTCTCTCTCTCTCTCTCTGAATGTGTGAATCACTTACCTTGTGCTTGCTGCTCGTTTTCAGAAGAATTAATCCAAGGTAGTATAGCCTACTCTTAGTCTTAGCTTTTTTTTGGCCATCTACAGGCCGGCCATGTGTACTACAGCTTTCTCTTGAAAACGGAGCAGTTTACCGGTCTCGTGTATACAGCATACATAATTAACATAACCTCAATGTAGACGCAGGAAAGTTTTATATCGTTTATAAACTTGCGCGGAGAACAGCCCGAGCGCACACACTCACAGAGAGAGAGAGAAATAGAGAGAGAGAGAGTGGATGGAAACCACAAGACAATGCATGGCCGTTCGATCAGCTATTTTCGCTATTCTTCTCTTCTCTCTCACTGTCTCTCACACACTCACAGCATGGAGAGAGGTCGCTGCGGGCGGTTTTTCACTTTTTTAAAATTTAAGTGTCAAATCACAACAAGTTGTGAAATCTCTCTCTCTCGGCTTTATTTCTGTTTGGATGAATGGGCTGTCTATGGGAAGTAGCAGCTAGGTAGCACCTTGAATGGGCTGTCTATGTGAAGTAGCAGCTAGGTAGCACCTTGAATGGGCTGTCTATGTGAAGTAGCAGCTAGGTAGCACCTTGCTGGATGAATGGGCTGTCTATGGGAAGTAGCAGCTAGGTAGCACCTTGCTGGATGAATGGGCTGTCTATGGGAAGTAGCAGCTAGGTAGCACCTTGCTGGCAAAGATGTCTGCGGTCTGAATAGTGTGTACCAAAATCTCCTGGAGGGGGCGTCAACATATGTGTCACGTGGTAGTGGCCGCCATACTTGTTGGCTTGTCTGGTTTACATTGAGCGACTATCCAGTGTGCTTGTATACGTTCTTTTTTTTAAACTGACCTCACAATGGTGCAGACTTGCTCAGTAAATAAGTGCCACAGCAGGTCACGTCGAGGGAATGAGCCAGAAAACGGAATTAGATTTTCAGCTTTCCAGCATGGAGACAGCATCAAGGAACCCAGATTGACGAGTTTACAAAAATACGTAGAATGGCTTGGATCTCGGCTGTACGGCGCACAGGCGCAGAGACATAACGTTCAACAAAGTATCTAAGCACTAGGGCATTAACCAAACGTGATTTTTGATAGTCGACACGACTACCATCAAAATCGATTTATAGTCAACTAGTCGGCGGTAAAATATGATATTTTTTTCCATCCAATCAAGCATTAAAACATCGTGTTCTGAAACGGCCAGCGCGAGTGGAGGATTAACTGCAAAACAGAGCCGGTGAATGCAGGCCGAGTGGAATAGTAAGAGAGTGGCGACACGCTTTGATCTCACCACAAAGCGGGTGCCTATGGCCTATAGTTCCAAACATTGGAACTATCCCATTGAGTTATAATGAGCACTTCCGCATTCCATTGTTACAATGGGAGTCAACGCTAGTGCCGCCACTCTCTTACTAGATTATGCTGAATGCCGCTCTGATTGGCCGAAAATCAGCTGTTAAAAGTCAAGTCAAAGTTGCAAGTCCACAATGACTCACGGATGGACGCGCTGTGAGCTTGTAGATCTGCTATTTTTGATGCGCAAGACCTTTCTACGGCGCAGCATAGCATGTTACGTTGTTGAAAATGTTTGTTCGGTTGGAGACGGAGGAGGAGGAATGAACGATGCGATGATTTTCATACAACCCTAAATGTTCAACAACAAGTTACAACCACAGTTCCTTTGTTTTTTAGAAGGGGCTACAAGCTAGGAGGAGGTTATGATTACATACTAGACTTGCTAGCTAGCAGGCTTGCCAGGCTATGAATCAGATGATCAACTACTTCACTCCATCGCGACTATTATAACTATGATCGCGCGGCATAGCTGTTTGTTTTTAATAATGCTGCACGCCTGCACTTTTGTTGGATAAGCATGAAGAAAGATTAATAAGAAAAAGAAACATGAAATCACGGCAAGAGCTACTGTAGTTTGACTGTCACCAAACTGGATATTATTGGGCAGAGTGAGGAGGGAGTCGAGGGACTCCTGCTATACTACTGTACCGGACGAAACGACGACACGTCTCCAATCTAACTTGTTGAACAAACTACAGTAATACACTCACCAATAGTAAAAGTATTTACACACTGTAGTTGTCCCCATTGAGCGTATGAGCCTATGAGGCATATGCCGTTTGAAAATCTGTCTTAAATGCTGCCAGTGCCACCGCCGCCCACCGCACCTACACGAGTGACGGTGACGGCAAAACCCACGTACAGTCGGCTTGTATATGATATGAATCATATTCATATATATCAGCCAGGAATCGATTAGTACTTAAGTTGGAGAACTACCAACAAAACAACAGAGCTCACAGCTGCATGTCTGCTGTAAAAAGAAATAAAAAAAATCATAAAAAATATTAAAAATAATATTAATGATTACTCGATTTTTGATTTACAGTGTCGACTACCGTTTTGCTAATCGACTAATCGATTTTTATGTTAATGCCCTACTAAGCACAGCCGTGTTTGTTCACAACATTTTCCTTGTCCTTGTAATGTATTTGGGCCCGACGTTCTTTCTATCCATCCTGGTGTTGGTTCACTATGTTGTCGCCAAGAACGAGCTCGTTATTTACAAAAACATACCACCGTCACTCTATTCTGAGTGATGTGGGCTAGAATTTAATGCCCACGAGAGGGCCGTCCCTAGCTTTTCAGACAACACCCTCCTCTTGTTGATGTACACGTTTTCACACGCTATAAAGACAATGGAGTCCTGGACCGGACGTAGGCAGGAATGCATTGGACCCAGCTGGCAACAGCCCAGCTTTAATGATCTTAAACCCCTTTATTTTAGATTGTTTATCGTACAACATAAACATTACAGAGACTTTAGTTGTTACTGTACAATACTTTAAAACAGTTGTCATGTTGCACACATGCCTAAAATTGCTATTTGCGCCACCCTCGTTGAAAACAATGTATTTCAAACTCCAGCTTGTCTCAGTTCAGGCTGCATGAACAGTGCTCGGTTTCTGCCCCCTCGTATTTGCAGTGCGAGGCCCGTATTCATATCAGGAGGAAGGAATTCATATTAGCAGCAGCAGCAGCAGGCTGCAGCTATATTGTATTTGCTGAGCTGCGGTTTCTCAACAAAAAGAGGAACAGGACTGTATTCTCTGTGAAGTTGCCCTTCGGATCAGGGGGTCCCCGTCACAGTTGCAATGTTGCACATGGGGAGAGCAGGTCCTCCAACCAAGTGAAAATTGATCTACACTAGATTATCAAGACATTATTTCAGAATTTGCTGCAAGCAAAGCCAGGAAGATTGAGGAAAATGCAATTCTTTGCTGCTCGTGAGTAACATCCGAGTGCTTAGTGAGAACGGCTTCTCTCTCCCCCTTTTTGAAACCAGTCCCTTGACTTGAAGTGCTCTCGGGAGGTTCCCTCGTCAGGAAGTGCACCTCCAGCTGAATCAAGTTCCCTTGATTAGGGTGCTGGGTATAAACAACAGTTTGGAAATGCACTTGCCCTCCTTGTGCAGAAACAGGAAAAGACACCATTCGTTGCCATGGTTACCATCACGCTATTGTGTTACCTGTTATTTTGTTTGTACAGTTATATTGCATTACATCGTGTATATGTTTGTGTGACATGTGGATTTCATTAATATGGACACTTAAAAGGAATTACAGCGTGACTGTCAAAAAGGACATTTCATATACATCCATGGTGTTTTGTTTGTGTGGTTTCATTTATAGTTTTTCACGATGGGGTAAATAAAGAGCCCTTGTGAACATCAGTTGGAGCGTTGAAAATAGCTTTTTTTCGGCGCATGCTCTGCTGCGATGACACCGGTCTGTTCATTTGTTTGGTGTTGGGTCCTGTCTGTCGTCTTTTTGGTTTTGTTTATTTACTTTTGTCTGAGAGTCCCTGTCTAGCCAAACGACCACCATGCTGGACGTGTACAGAACCACCTGGATTGTTTTTATAATCCTATGGATAATAAATGAGAGCTCCGCGGTGGCTCCGGTTGTTAGCCCAGTGTTATCGCCGGATGCTAGCGGTGGCTACGGGACACTCATCCACACCTACACCCGGGATGATCTCCTCCAACTACGCTCCTCTATCCTCTGTAATGTGAGGCCGATCGATCCTCTACCACCGGAGATTCGTCCCAGAAAGAGGGGGAGACGGGGGGGGGGTGTACGGACGAGACTGAGGAGGCGTCGCTTCAGACCCCATCTCCCCTCCATCATTCTGGCTAATGTTCGCTCTCTCAGGTACAAGATGGATATACTACACGCCAAGTGCCGGCTGGAGAGAGCCTACAAGGAAGCCTGTGTCATCGCCTTGACTGAAACCTGGCTCGATGAGACCATACCGGACTCCGATGTCAGTCTGGATGGATTCACCATCATACGGGCGGACAGGACGGGTCAATCGGACAAGGACAGTGGCGGAGGAGTCTGCATCTACGTAAACGACAGGTGGTGTAATAACATCAAGGTCCACATCACAGTCTGTACACCTAACATAGAAATGTTAACCCTGTCACTTCGCCCTTTCTATCTCCCAAGAGAATTCCCAACGGTGGTGGTCGGGTGTGTTTACATCCAGCCTAAAGGTAACTATAGAATAGCAGCAGAGCTAGTAGCCGAGGCAGCTAATTCTTTGATGGCTAGGTACCCCGAAGCCCCGTTGTTTATTCTGGGAGACTACAACAACTGTAGACTCGAGGGTGTCCTGCCCTATCTCCATCAATATGTGGACGTTCCGACGAGGAAAGAACAGATCCTGGATCTGTGTTACGGAAATATTGAGGATGCTTTTAGTGTTCGAGCGCATCCTCCACTGGGAGGCTCGGACCACAACACAGTGTTTCTGCTTCCGCACTACAAACCGGAGCTGAAGCGGTCCAAACCGCAGACCTACTGCGCCCCTCAGTGGACGGAGGACACAACTATGCAGCTGCAGGGCTCTCTGGCTTGCACGGATTGGGACGTCTTCGAAGGCGTCCTGGACGAGAGGGTCTCCGTGATCACCGATTACATCAAGTTTTGTATCACCACCACTATACCCACAAAGACAATAACAAAATATCCAAATTCTAAACCATGGATCACTCCTCATATTAAACATAGTCTCAGTGAAAAGCAGAAGGCTTTTCAACGCAAGGACTGGGTCGCCCTCAAAATAATTGAATGATTTAGGAATGATATTCTTAAGGCCAAACTCAAATACAAAAATAATAGAGCAGGAGTTTAAAAAAATGAACACAAAACAAGCCTTCAATAAAGTAAAAATCCTAACTGGTGGTGAGACAAGACAAAAGAACTGCACAACTCCAGATCCTACCACCTTTGCAAACACTCTGAACACTTTTTACAAACGGTTTGACAGTCACGACTACTCTGCTGCCTGTGAGGAACTGTTGGGAGCCCTCCCCTTTCGGGAGCCGTCGCATCCCCCCTTCAACGAGGAGGATGTCCGACAGCTGCTGGCCAGGTGTAAGCCTGGCAAGGCACCAGGGCCGGATGGCATCTCGGCAAAGGTGCTCAAGCTCTGTGCCATGGAGCTCTCCCCCATCCTTCAATCTTCTGGGAATCCTACAGGACAGCATTCGTACCCACCCTCTGGAAAACATCCACCACCCAAGAAACCCCGCCCCTCAGAACCAAACCACTATAGACCCGTAGCATTAACATCAATAATGATGAAATGCCTGGAAAGATTGATTCTAAACATCATTCTGCCAGCTGTCAGGTCACAGCTGGACCCTTTCCAGTTTGCCTATAGGGCAAAGAGGGGGACAGAGGATGCTGTGGCATGCCTCCTTCATTCCTTTCTCCAACATCTGGACTCATCTTCGGACAATTTTGCCACTATTATTTTTGTTGATTTCAGTTCTGCTTTCAACACTATTCAACGCCATCACATGATCAAGAAACTGCACCTCCTCAACATCCCCCTACTCCTCATACACTGGACTCACAACTTCCTGAGTAACAGACCACAAGCACTTAAAGTAGGTACATCATTTTCATCAACTGTTATCACCAACACAGGGGCCCCCCAAGGCTGTGTCCTCAGTCCTTTCCTCTACACACTATACACAAATGACTGTATTAGCCCCTCACCCAGCAACACCACATACTTTAAATACTCTGATGATACTGCTATTCTCGGACTGCTCCATGACAATAACTCTATTACGGTCTATCAGAACACCATTTCTCATTTCACACAGTGGTGCACTGAAAACTATTTAGAGTTGAATGTGGACAAAACAAAAGAACTGGTCATTGAAACAACCCACACTGGACTTAACCCACTCCTCATTAATGGTAAGACTGTAGAACAGGTTGCCAGTTTCACATATCTTGGACTCACCCTGGACAATAGACTTAGGTTTGATCAACATATTACATCTATCCAGTCACGTTTTCAGCAAAGACTTCATGTAATCCGCAAGTTAAGATCATTATCTGTTGCTCCTCATCTTCTATTATTATTGTACAAAAGCATTATTCAACCTGTTCTGTTGTACTGTTCTGCATGTTTCTACACCATACTGTCCATGCCTAACAGAAACAAACTCTTCAGTATTACCCGTATTGCTTCCAAGATTATCGGACTTCCCACACCAACACTTTCTGATATGAACAATAATGCCATCACACGGCTAGCACTCTCAATATCACGTGACACTGATCATCCCCTGTATCGCTTCTTCAACCTCATGCCATCAGGACAAAGATACAGAACCTTACCCTGGAAAAAGGTTCGTTTCAGTAGGAGTTTTGTCCCCTCAGCCATCGCGGCATTAAACAAACTGCCCCGCCGATAGGATGGTTCTGTATACAGTGGGGAACTCATGTTTTTGTTTGTCTTGGTGTTATGTTTTTCTGTGCTATGTGTTGTTTTTGTTGTTGTTGGTGTTGAACAGACCTGTGAAGATGAATATCCTTCGGGACAATAAAGATTATTATTATTATTATTGTCTATTCTGCATCAGATGAAGATTGTTTAGGAGCAGTTTTATCAATTATTTGTGGTGGCAATAGGTTGCGGTTATATAAAGAAGGATAGAGACTGAACCGGCGCGATAGCTCCGCCCCCCACGCTATTCATGTCAGTGGAAGTTGCTCAGTGGCGTTTTGAAGCACCCGGAAGAACCGTCTACTTCCGCCTTTTTTAACGTAACGTTAAAGCCCAGCTGCACAGGGTTTCCTCAGCATACTTCCACGGGTCCGCCTGCAGTCCCTCCTCTTACCACTAGGGCCCAGTGTTTCTACATTGGAGAGCCTCACTGGGGCTTTGGTCTAGACATAGAGCTATAAAGGATAGAGACCGAACTGGAGCGTTAGCCCCGCCCCCCCCCCCCCCCCCCCCCCCCCCCCGCTATTAATTTCAGTGGAAGTTGCTCAGTGGCGTTTTGAAACACCCGGAAGACTTCCGGAAGTATTGAAATTTGGACTTAGACTGTTTTTTGTCTGTGGTATACTCAATTATAACTCAATGGCTCGAGGGAGCGGAAGTTTAGCCTAGCCTAGCCCGGACCTCAAATTTGAGGTCCGGGCTTACGCACGTGACGTCATGAAAGTCTGTCCACCTCCATTAAAGTGCTGCAATTCCACATTTCGCCAGTAGGAGTGGCATCTTCAACGTTGGATAGCCTTACTGGGGGCTTGAGTCTAGATCGGCACAGACTCGCTCTTGAGGGCCTTATAAGCCACTTCCACTCAAGGCTGCTTGGTTTCGGACGGCACTTAATATGGCGTTGCATGAACGCGCATATCGAGGGCAAGTATGTAGGGCGAGTGGCGAGGAGGCGGTTTCAAAAAGGGCGCTCTCGCTCTCTCCCTCTCCCTGTCTCTCTCTCTCTCTCTTAATGTTTAGCGCATGTGTGCACTGAGCTTTCGTTCGCAGTGCACCCTGATCCAATAACTAGCCTACTGCACGCCTGATTGTGTGAATCACTTACCTTATTGCTTCTTTTCGTTTTGAAGAAATAAATCCAAAGTTTGTCATATTATATGTTTTTAAGTAGGCATAAACTAGCTGGTCAGTCAGTGTGTGCAGACTAGAGTGAGAAGGAGCGCTGCTCTGCTGCTTAAATTGATAGATGACCTAGTTATACCATATGTGCAACTGGCTGGCAAAATAATTTATTGGCAGCACCTGTGTGAAATACCAATAGTATAAAAATAAAAGGCTTTCATATAGCCTACTCTTACATTTCGGGGTGTTAATTTCAATTCATTAATACTTACTAAATTGAAGGCCAAAATAAACATGAATTAATGAATTGATTGATTAATTAATGTTCGCACAGGGCCTCGCATTTTTCCCAGACGCCTCTGGGCCTGTTAAAAGTTAGTTTAGTCCACACTCACCCACCTAGAGTGGTGGGTTTCACAAGCAGGTGAAGTTTATTGAGTTAATTAAGTCACTATGACACCAGCAGGTATATTTCATTCAGTTAATCAAGCCACACAGTATGCAAGTACCATTTCATTCTTCACTGCAGAGTTGTTGTGAGAGGCTGTGCGTCCATTGACAGTAAGTGTGTTTGGTTATGCAAAAGGTGATGTTTTCATGCTTATGTTCGATCTAAATGCCTTGTCTGTATTTTGTGTTCTTGACACTACTTCTAGAGTTTACTACTCAAAGCCTATTATGTGAGATCTTGTAGATCAGTGCTTTTTGGTTGATACATTTGATTGTATACATTACCGGTCTATAAATTGTGTAGTTACTCTATTCTTGTGATCATGTATAGAGACAACCACGTCAGGATCACATACAACTTTATTGACAAACGTCATCTGACACCAGTCATTCTCATTCTGTCTCCCAAAACCCCCACAGTCCCACAGTGCCCTCTAGAGGCACCTGCACATCTCCCCCTTGTAGCTGAAGGTTAGACTCTTTGGAACTGTCAACAGAGCATGTTGCATTTTATGATTTGCACATTTAGAACAACATCAACAGAGCATTATAATCTATTACTCAAAAGCAACATTATATACTTTTCTTGAACATGTGTGGTGAATTATGAATCAATAATTCTTACAATATCTCATGTTCGTGGGCCTAGCATATGGGTGATCCTGTTTATTCATTAGGTATAGTTAATTGCACCAGTCAGTTCGTCTCCAAAGTATGTGACTGTCTTTCCCACGCCGATCCCATGTGGTGAGGGCCTTGCCATTTGCCGTCCTGTGCTATTTGTATGACAAAAGGGAGTTCGTTGACATGCTAAAACAGTAGATCAAAGGGCCACAGTGATCCTTCTAGGAATGGCCAAATGGTAGTCTGGTCCAATGTGTATTGTGTGGAAATGTACTTAAGCCGTTAGATTTCTATTGTCATTCAGTCAGTCGACCCGAGGCCGTGAGGCTGGAGGAGCCTATGCCATGTCTTGCTATGCTGTGTACTTCGAAATAAACATCAAGGAACATCTACTCTGCTGTCTGCCGTGTCTCACAATTATCTCAATGCTCTCCCGTTTTGGTTAAGTTTGTATGGTCTCGTGTCCAAAATACACGACATGTGGTGCCTAGAAACCGGTGTCTATGGTGCGTTCCAGCGCCAGACAGGAAGAATCGGCGGCTTTTTTATTCAGTCTAATCAGCGAGTTTTTGTGAGAGACGGCGACGACGGGTTCCAGCGGAACGAGGACGAGGATGTCGACGGACCACCGCGATGAGGAGTGTTGCGCGGCGACGACGTGCGTCTCTTTCCAGCCGGCCGGTGGACAAGGGGTGCATTCGACGAAGCGGACAGCCACACGGGAGGGGCCTTCGATCATCACCTCTACGCGGGAGACGGCGAGCAGAGGAGCGATGCAGCGCAGCACGGCACGGGGACACCAGCGTTCCAGGGGGAGAGGGGTTCGCTCATCCCGACGGGGAGAGGCGACCACTCGACGCTTGGCGCGGCGGCGGTTTCCACTTTCCATGGCCGACTGACGACGCAAGCTGAGGGCCTTGCAGACCCGCAGCACGGGGTCTGTGGTGAAGTTACGTTGCGGCCTTTTTCTCTTCGTATTCCCATCTCTGTTGTTTCAGAGCTGGGAGGGGGGGGAGATGGTGATGAGATGATGAGAGTTTGCTTCGAGAACTTTCAGCGAAAACAGAGCGGTGAACATTTTCTCAACTTGGTCCATGCAGCTGAGCGAACTTTGAGGTAACGGAATGCAGCAAACAGAAGAATTTCCTTTGTTCATATGAGGGAGACGGACATTCCTTCTTTCTGATTACAATTGTGCGTCACGTTCGTTTGTACTAATCATTTATGTTTAAATTACAGGGCAATTGGCAGCCGTTGAGTGCCGACAGTGTTAAAAGTCAGGATAGTGATTAAATTACAGGGTAATTAATTGGTAGTCGTGTAGTACCGACAGTGTTTAAAGAGGGTTTAATTTGACTCTGTGGTTCTCTAGGGCTTAAAATGCGATTTTCTTTGTTTGTGCGCAGACGTACAAACTGAGATATTGGTCTTTGCTTTTGTCGAAGTTGACGAGGTGATGGCAGTTTTCATGTTCATTGTTCTGTAACATTTTTAGCCATAAGAGTTTGAAATAACGCAAAGAGAATCCTCCACTGATACGAAATTGTGTTTGAACTTACTGTAATGGAAACCATTTATGAATTATCCACTGATACGAAATTGTATTTGTACTTACTGTAAAGGAAATCATTTATGTCGAGTTGTGTAATCTTGAATGTCTGTCTGAAAACTATGTTGGGGAAATCTGTTATTCTGGTGTCTTGAGTATTGTTAAGCTGAGGATCAAGGGGGGTGGTAACTGGTAAGAGAATTATGGTTTCATATTTCATAGTGACAGACTAGAGTTTGTCAAAGGGGGAATGTGGTGAATTATGAATCAATAATTCTTACAATATCTCATGTTCGTGGGCCTAGCATATGGGTGATCCTGTTTATTCATTAGGTATAGTTAATTGCACCAGTCAGTTCGTCTCCAAAGTATGTGACTGTCTTTCCCACGCCGATCCCATGTGGTGAGGGCCTTGCCATTTGCCGTCCTGTGCTATTTGTATGACAAAAGGGAGTTCGTTGACATGCTAAAACAGTAGATCAAAGGGCCACAGTGATCCTTCTAGGAATGGCCAAATGGTAGTCTGGTCCAATGTGTATTGTGTGGAAATGTACTTAAGCCGTTAGATTTCTATTGTCATTCAGTCAGTCGACCCGAGGCCGTGAGGCTGGAGGAGCCTATGCCATGTCTTGCTATGCTGTGTACTTCGAAATAAACATCAAGGAACATCTACTCTGCTGTCTGCCGTGTCTCACAATTATCTCAATGCTCTCCCGTTTTGGTTAAGTTTGTATGGTCTCGTGTCCAAAATACACGACACATGCATTTAAACTGCAATAAGATATCACTCTTGTGTTGCACCACCTTCTCTTTTCCATTCATATTTTCTTTTTTTTTCTTTTACACAAATAAACACACAAGTACCTATTTCCATTTTTTCTTTTTTTTTCTTTTCACATGCAAAGCTGTCCATTGTCATTTCCCCCTGTCTATCTGACCCTACCCCTCTTTCAAAGGTCAAGTCTATCTGGAGGCTTAGACACTCGCCCTGACTTGGTAGTGTTTGTGGATACTTGCGGTATAGGCACCACCCTCAGATGAGAACGGTTGCGGCGAAGCTGTCCTCCAGGCGTGTCCACCACATAGGAGCGTGGTGTGGGTGCAGGACCCAGAACAGTCCCTTGTGTCTTTGTTGGCATGACCCATACCTTCTGTCCCACTGGTAAAGGTGGCAGAGTCTGTGTGCGGTGTCTGCGATTGTAGGTTTGCTGTTGCTGTACTTTCAGAGCAGCGTCCTTCTCCCTGAAGTCCTCGAGATCCGGCCACTGTGGTCGTAGCTGTCCTGATGAAACGGGCACCGGTGTCCTGATCCTCCTCCCCATCAGCAGCTGTGCTGGGGAACTCCCGTGAACAAGTGGTGTGGCCCTGTATGCCATCAGAGCCGCGTGGAAGTCCCCTCCCTTTGCGAGGAGCGACTTGACAGTCTGAACCGCTCTTTCCGCCTCCCCGTTGCTACGGGGATATCTGGGGCTGCTCGTCACATGCGTGAAATCAAAGTCTTTAGCAAACTGGGCAAACTCATGGCTGGAGAACGGGGGCCCATTGTCGCTAAAAAAATAATGAGGGCTGCCAAACCTGGAGAAGACAGCCTTGCACCTCTCAATAACCTGTTTTGCTGCAGTGCTACTAGGTAGGTTGCAAACTTCTATATATCTGGAGAAATAATCAACCAGGACTAGATAATCACCATTATTCCAATGGAAAAGGTCAGCGCCCACTCTCTGCCATGGTCCGCTGGGCAACTCTGTTGTGATTAGTGGTTCGACTGGTGTCGGGGTTTCACGTGCACAGGTCTCACACCTTTCCACCATCTGTTTAATCTGAGATGTGATACCTGGCCACCAGACAGATTCTCTTGCTCTAGCGAGGCATTTGTTGATCCCTTGATGCCCCTGGTGGATCTTTTGTAGAATCTCTGGCCTCAGGTGGTCTGGGATAACCATTCTCTCTCCTTTCATAATCAGGCCTTCCCCCTCATGCAAGTCTGCCCGTTCTGGCCAATAGGGAAGCAGCGTTTCATGGACTTCTCTTCTGTTAGCAGGCCAGCCCCTTTTCATGAGGTTTCTTAGGCGTATGCATGTGTCGTCACTGTTTTGTGCCACCTCAATGTGCTCCAGTTTTGCTTGTGATGCTGGCAGATGAGCTATCACACTGGCAACGTATACTTTGCATTATCTCTCCAGTTCTTCCTCAGCCCTGGTGAGTTTCTCCGGCAGGGGTGCTCTTGACAGCGCATCTGCTGCTACCAGGTTCTTGCCTGGCACGTGTATGATGTCAAAGGTGAACCTGAGAAGCCGCAGTCTGAATCGGAGTATCCTGGGAGGTAGGTCATCTAACGCCCTTGATTTGAGGAGCGTAATGAGCGGTTTGTGATCTGTTCGTATTAAGAAGTCCATGCCACATAAATATCCAGTGAGCCGCTCACATGCCCAAGTCACTGCAAGGGCTTCTTTTTCAATTTGTGCATATCTTGACTCCGTTTTAGTGAGACTCCTGGAGATGAAGACGACTGGTCTCCACGCGCCATCTGGCTGTTTCTGCGTCAAAACTCCTCCCAGCCCATAGGAGGAAGCATCTGCCGATACGACTGTCTCTCGTGTTGGGCTATACTGAGCCAAAACAGTCTCTGAGCTGAGCTCTTTCTTTGTGTCTTGAAACGCTTTTCTTTGCGGTGTGTCCCATATCCAGCTGCTGTCACTTTTCAGCAGGTCCCTGATAGGCTTTGTCAGGTCCGGTAAGTGTGGGGAAAATTTCCCTACAAAATTCACTAGGCCCATGAAACGGCGAACATCAGCCACATCCTTTGGTTCTGGCATGTCCACAATTGCCCTGATTTTATCAGGATCCGCCCTGATACCTTGTGCATTGATGACATGTCCGAGGAACTTGATTTCTGTCATGGCAAACTGACACTTCTCATTAAGAGTAAGTCCCGCCTCTTTGAATCGTGTCAGCACACTGTCCAGATGTCACCAGGACATCATCAGCATGACAGAGCACTCCTTCCATTCCTTCAACGAGCTGAGAGATCCTCTTCTGGAAATGCTCTGGTGCTGATGCTATTCCAAATGGCAGTCTTTTGAAGTAGTACCTGCCTTCTGGGGTAATGAATGTTGTGAGAGGCATGGAGTCTTCGTGTAGTGGCACCTGCCAAAACCCTGACGTTGCATCAAGTTTTGTGAAAATCCTTGCTCCTTCCAATCTCGCCAGTGTCTCATCCACTGCTGGTAAGATGAGTCGCTCTCTTTCCACGCATTCATTGAGACGTGTTAAATCCACACAGATGCGTATTTTGCCTGAAGGTTTCACAATTGGTACCATACCCGCACACCATTCTGTTGGCTCCTCCACACGGGCTATAACTCCCATCTCCTCCATCCGAGCCAGCTCCTCCTTCACTTTGCTCCTAAGAGGAATGGCCACCCGTCTGGGGACAGAGAGGGCATATGGCAGTGCTGACGTTTTAAGCTTAATTTTGTATTCTCCCTTCAGTAGGCCCAAGCCCGTAAACACCTCTGGGTATTTTCCACGGAAATGTGTCCCAGCATCTTCAATGTTATGGAGCTGGGGAATCATGTGTAGCCTTAGTATTGCAGGGAGGCCCAGCAACGGTGTAGTTAATCCTCTGACAATGAAAACTTGATCCTCAATCGCTGTGTTTCCCTTCTGGAGCACAGCATCTATTTGACCCATGGCATCCAGTGGCTGATTATCAGGGCCAAACAACGGTCTGCTAGGGGGTGAGAGTGGACCATCTCTGTCCTCCATGTACTCCGTTTCAGGCAGTGCAGTTACAGATGCCCCTGTGTCCACTTTGAAACACAGAGATCCACCATTCACAGTCACCATTTCCTTCCATACGGACATCTGGGGATTCTGCAGTGTCAATGTTCCCAAATATGCTGCCTCTGACTCTGTCTCTATAGCATTAAGGGTTTGAGCTGACCTGCAGACAACAGCAAAGTGTCCCTTTTTGTGGCACTTCCTGCATTCAACATCTTTCGCTGGGCATTCACTCCATGAGTGATTTGGGGTCCTGCCACACTTTCCACAGGGCATGGCTGTATTCGGGGAAAACTGATGTGTGGCCTGAGCATACCGCTGATTTGTTCTCTGCTTCACAAAGTTTTTCTTGGATTTTTGATAACCCACCGCATCCATGTGGGCAGGGGAATCCTCTTGCTCTGGTCGTAAAACAGCTTGTTGTTTTTTTACTTCTTCATGCTGTCTGACTTGTGCAATGCATGAGGCTAGATTCAGTTTGGAGTCCAACTGTAACCTCTCTGACAGTCTAGCATCACGTATGCCAACAACAATCCTATCTCGGATCATTTCGGATTTCGGGTCATGTAATTCCTCATATTTGCAATGCTCCGCCAACTTATGCACATCAGTGATAAACTGCTCTGCAGTCTCTCCTGCTTCCTGGCATCTTCTGTTAAACTTTGCACGTTCAAATATGACCTTATGTACTCCAACAAAGTGCACATCGAAAGCTTCTTTCACTTTTTTATAGTCTTTCAACTCATCTGCAGTCAGACGCAGTGAGCTCAATATGTCGTCCGCCTTGTCTCCCATTGTGTAGATTAGAGAGTTTACCTGGTATTCTCCTTCTTTTGCCACCAGTCCTGAGACCATCCTGAAGCGTTCAAATCTTCTGATCCAGGCGGGCCATGAGCTAGGTTCGAAATCGAATGGTCCCGGTGGCGTGACAGCAAACGCCTGCTCCATGTTTACAGTGTTGACTCTGTAGAGTAGACGTAGCCTCCGTGCTAACTGTTAGCCTCTCGTCTTTTTAGCTTCGTGATATTCACCAAACTTTTCCCGAGTGGTTGAACTGGTCATCACTGGCTTTAGACTCTTATCTGCCGTGAGTATATCACTTCTGTCACCATGTGTAGTTACTCTATTCTTGTGATCATGTATAGAGACAACCACGTCAGGATCACATACAACTTTATTGACAAACGTCATCTGACACCAGTCATTCTCATTCTGTCTCCCAAAACCCCCACAGTCCCACAGTGCCCTCTAGAGGCACCTGCACATAAATATGTTTATTTTCTCATTTCTTGTACTATAGAAACCACATGCCTACACAACCTGTACAGAATAAACGTGATCTAAACGTCACATCAGTAGTGTGTGTGGAGTCATTGAGTGAGCCTACACGTCATTCAGTTTTCTACAGGGCCTCAATGGCAGATATTGGCATGTCAAAAAAGCACTTTCACCTAGAAACTCGATTCACACTTTTTTATAATTCAGCTTACTGTGAAGACACAGGCTTGGCAGCGGTGGCCGAACGGATAGCGGCGCGGTCTAGATACCGGAAGGTTCCCAGTTCGAATCAGCCGTCCGACACGTTAAAATTACCACCGCTGAAATGCCCTTGAACAAGGCATCAACCACTACGATGAAATGTGTTCTATGAGCAGGGCCTGGCTGGAAACAAGTTCTTGAGCTTAGCCCAGATACCCTGGGTAAATATAGATTTCATTTCATTTCATTTCATTTCACACCTAGAAACCCCATTCAAACCTATTTAGGTTCATCTTACGGTGGCCATGTTTGCCTGAAAAGGAATCTTTGAAATGTTTCATAGTTTTAGAAATATAGTGCTTTCAAATTTGAGAAATGTATAATGGGGCTCAATGGCAGATATTGGCACGTCAAAAAAGCACTTTCACCTAGAAACTCGATTCACACTTTTTTATAATTCAGCTTACTGTGAAGACACAGGCTTGAAAGTTTTACTTTGAAATGTTTTGTAGTTTCTGAGTTATTTAACTTAAACGCCCAATGCATTCTCAATGGCAATAGCACAAACTTTGGCATGCTACTAGTCCTACATACTTACACCTAGAAACCCCATTCAAACCTATTTAGGTTAATCTTACGGTGGCCATGTTTGCCTGAATAGGAATCTTTGAAATGTTTTAGAAATATAGTGCTTTCAAATTTGAGAAATGTATAATGGGGCTCAATGGCAGATATTGGCACGTCAAAAAAGCACTTTCACCTAGAAACTCCATTCACACTTTTTATAATTCAGCTTACTGTGGGCACACATCTTAGACTCAGTATATATGAATAGAGACGGCACCCGGAGGAAACCCTGAGGCGAAATGGACATAGTGGCCGAATTTGGTATTGCAGCGTGGGCCCAAACACATGAACGCGCTGGTCCGTTGACTATCATTGTGCACGTTCATGATGACACGTGTATTCTCGTGGGTGTGAATAATATAGGAGTAGACCAAGCCATTAATTAGGAAGAGAGAGTCCAAGGTGTCGTCCTCATTTCAAATGTAGTGTTTATTTAAGGACAAGATTAACAAATTGTGACCACCAGCAGTAGATCCTCTGAAGGCCAAGTACAGACAAGACATGGCAGCCGATAGAGCATCGCAGTCCCGCCTCCTACCCTGGACCAGGAAATGAAACCCAATGCATTTTCCTCATAGACATTTCTTAAAGTATTTATTTAAAGACGGTTACGCTGCGGACAAAGCCAACTCGAGTCGTGACAACTCATGACAACACAAACAATATTTTGGACCAAACAAATAATTAGAAAGAAGAAAAAAACGGCAGGTTACAACACTTTTTTTGTTGTTTTTCTTCTTTGTAATTATTTGTTTGGTCCAAAATATTGTTTGTGTTGTCATGAGTTGTCACGACTCGAGTTGGCTTTGTCCGCGGCGTAACCGTCTTTAAATAAATACTTTAAGAAATGTCTATGGGATTAATGCATTGGGTTTCATTTCCTGGTCCAGGGTAGGAGGCGGGACTGCGACGCTCTATATACAGCTGCCTATGCCCATACAATGAGATGCACGAGGTAAAAGGCACAAGGTTTGTGTTCTGCTGAACAGTGTGCCCAAATTTGATCTGGTTCCTAGGGTGTGTGTGATAGTGAAATGCGTGTGTGTGTGTGTGTGTGTGTGTGTGTGTGTGTGTGTGTGTGTGTGTGTGTGTGTGTGTGTGTGTGTTAAGGCTGTACCTTAGCCCTTTTTTTAGGACTCGAACTTCGTCAGGAATTTTCGAGCGAACATCCGGACCATTTGTTTCTAATTAATTAAAAAAATAACCTTTGAGATATCCGTCTCGATCAGAGCGCAGCGCGTCTCCCCTGCTCTTTATCAATCTCTCTCGTCTCTCCCAACACACACACACACACACGCACACACCGTCAATTGGCTCCGCGAAAACAGCTGATCTGCAAGCTCATGTGAGCTTGCTGGCAGGCAGCTAAAACAGTGTATATTGCTCGTTATTTGTTCCACCTGTGTATCCGTTTTGCAATGATGAAACAATGATCAGAGTTCCCTGCTTTTTGTGATGTGATGCTAGAGAGCATATGCTAATATATCATGGCTGCTAAGAACGGTTCCCCTGTCCCCTGTCAGCGATCATGCTGGTGTGTGTGTGTGTGTGTGTGTGTGTGTGTGTCCGTGTGTGTGTGAGAGAGACGCGTCAGACATTCCATTCAATGGAACTCTTTTGTTCTCACAGAACAAGGTGAGAAAGGTCAATCACCTCAGCTGTAGGCCAATCAGCAAATTAATGTGCACGGGAGATGGGACAGCAGAACTAGGAGATATTTATTTAAAAAATCATAACTTCTGACAGGAATGCACTAGAAACTTACCTTTTTTGTACATGCTCATATCGCATTCTCGCCGAGATATATTTTCGAGTTAATAAAAAAAGGGAAAAAATAATAATATTTTTTATTTAATCAAAAAATTTAAAAAAAGAATGTTTCAAGCCCATTAATTAAGATTCGAGTGCCAACCCTAACGAGCGAACATTCGAACCTTGAATGTTTGGGGACAGCCTTAGTGTGTGTGTGTGTGTGTGTGTCAACATGTAGGCCATGTGTAAAGTCACAAGATAAACCTGTGTACTGTATGTGTGCTGTCTTGTTTGTCAACAATATGTCAGGCGTTGTGTGTGGAGTCACGAGATAGACCTGTATACTATATGTGTGTTTACATGTGTTGTGTGTAGAGTCACGAGATAGACCTGTATACTATATGTGTGTTTACATGTGTTGTGTGTAGAGTCACGAGATAGACCTGTATACTATATGTGTGTTTACATGTGTTGTGTGTAGAGTCATGGGACAGACCTGTGTACTTTATCTGTGCTTCTTATTAGTCAACGTGGCTAGGCCTTCCCTTGATAGACCTTAGGAGTTAGCCTGGGACCTGAACTGCATGGCCTACTGTATATGATCTATATAACCGTTGTGTATCTCAGTATCAAACCAGTTATGGCACTATTTGCATGGAGTATGTGAACAACATTACAATATGATGTAATGCGATGGGTGCGATGGACCTGTGTGCAGTAAGAATGTGTATTTGTGAAATGGTATGAAGGCATGATTGCAATGCATACAAACATCAACTGTGATGTTTGTATGCATTGCAAACATGCCTTCATACCATTTCACAAATAGCATTATCTCACCAGGGGAGGGAGAAGGGGTGATTCCTAGCCTTGTTCAGGCTGTCTGGGGTTACCATCGTACCGGTTCCACATAGGCTACATGATATATGTGTATTGGGGTTCCCAGATACTACACGCGTGAACGCTGTTTCATACGTGAACGCACGTGAACGCGTGCAATGATAGTCAACAGCAGCGCGTTCATGTGTTTGGGCCCAATCCATCCCAGAATGCACTCTGTTCCTACTCGGAAGGAGGAGTGAAATCGCCTCATGTGCTTTAGAGCAACTTAATGCAAGTGGATGGGAGGAGAACTCGGGTGCCGTCTCTATTCATATATACTCTAAGGCACACATGCTGGAACTTTTTACTTTGAAATGTTTTGTAGAGTTATTTAACTTAAACGCCCAATGCATTTTCAATGGCAATAGCACAAACTTTGGCATGCTACTAGTCCTACACACTTACACCTAGAAACCCCATTCAAACCTATTTTTTTTATTATTATTTTTTATTATTATATTAGTTTTTATTAGGTTTTTTATAGACATGACATACAGGACATACATAACAATGACACATACACCAGACTAGACAATGTATATAACGAGTGGCAAACCTATCGTGATAAGATAACGGGCTATGAACACAACAATCATAAGACATCAACAAGAGTACAGCAGCAGGGCAAACAGGACATAATCAACAAGAGAGCACAGCAACAGGGCAAACAGGCCAGCGGTTACACAGCAGAGTCAAGGTGAGTTGTAATAGGGTCCCATATATATTCAAATGTTGCTATGCTATCTTGGCCGTTGCATCGCAACCTCTCCAAATGTATCAATGATATGAAACCTAGAAACCCCATTCAAACCTATTTAGGTTCATCTTACGGTGGCCATGTTTGCCTGAAAAGGAATCTTTGAAATGTTTCATAGTTTTAGAAATATAGTGCTTTCAAATTTGAGAAATCTATAATGGGGCTCAATGGCAGATATTGGCATGTCAAAAAAGAACTTTCACCTAGAAACTCCATTCACACTTTTTATAATTCAGCTTACTGTGGAGACACATGCTGGAACTTTTTACTTTGAAATGTTTTGTAGTTTCTGAGTTATTTAACTTAAACGCACAATGCATTCTCAATAGCACAAACTTTGGCATGCTACTAGTCCTAAATACTTACACCTAGAAACCCCATTCAAACCTATTTAGGTTCATCTTACGGTGGCCATGTTTGCCTGAAAAGGAATCTTTGAAATGTTTCATAGTTTTAGAAATAGTGCTTTCAAATTTGAGAAATGTATAATGGGGCTCAATGGCAGATATTGGCATGTCAAAAAAGCACTTTCACCTAGAAACTCCATTCACACTTTTTATAATTCAGCTTACTGTGGAGACACATGCTTGAACTTTTTACTTTGAAATGTTTTGTAGTTTCTGAGTTAATTAACTTAAACGCCCTAATGCATTCTCAATGGCAATAGCACAAACTTTGGCATGACACTAGTCCTACTGTACATACTTACACCTAGAAACCCCATTCAAACCTAATTTGGTTAATCTTACGGTGGACATGTTTGCCTGAAAATGAATCTTTGAAATGTTTCATAGTTTTAGAAATAAAGTACTTTAAATTGACTGTCATAGTAAAAATTAAAAGGCAGGTGGTGGAAGATGTATCCTGCACTCAAAAACTTTTTATAATTAATTAAATTATGTCGTAAAGCTTAATTTGTCTTTTATGCATTTGAAAACCTTGAAAAAGGACACAACATAGCCTACTACAGTTTGTCGTTTTCACAATTTTCATAATTTCTGAAAAACATGTCTTGTGATTTTCTTCTTTTATGTATGTTGTCTAAATCCATGATAAACAACACACTATGGTAAATATCAGTATATACATTTACTGTTATATTGTTCCCTCCCCCAACCCCCATTTTTCCCCAATGGTTTTGTACCTGTATTTGTTTTGGTTCTTTGATGTATGGTGATTTTTGTTGTATTTATTAATCGTGTCTAATGCTTGTATTCATGAATTGTGTCTAATGCTTGTTAAACATGTGGGCCATTTAGTGTGGGGATAGGAATTTGTATTAGTAGAGGACCAGGCTAAGATATGTATGCATTTCATTTAGGAGAGAATATCTCAACTGTTCTTGGCTAATATGACCACCGCGAACAACTTGGGAACTATGGCTAATTCTCTATCCGGGACGAAATACCCGGAAATGACCAAAGTGTTTGTTTCATAAAAATCCACGGTAGAGATGTTATGAGCTACTTTATGTCAAGAAATTCCTTGCAGGTATTGGAGTTTGGAAGCGCTCATTGAATAATCACTCAAAGATGGAAAAAGATGACCACCGTGTGCATATGATCTATTAAGTATTGAAACATGAGTATTCTGAACATTTTGAGCATCTCAGAAAATCTGTAGCTCCAACGGTTTAGAAGTTAGAGCCTTGTTTCAACTAGCGGTCATTTTGAATAGGGTGTGGTCATTTTCAGGTATTTCGTCCCGGATAGAGAATTAGACATAGTTACAAGTTGTTCGCGGCGGTCATATTAGCCAAGAACAGTTGAGATATTCTCTCCTAAATGAAGTGCATACATATCTTAGCCTGGTCCTAGACTATATGTGAACATTAAAAATGTATCGCAAAAGAAATTGTGACAGTAATGTCATAAAGACAGTCTTTATCAGAACTCAGAAACATGCGTGAACTGTGAAATTCCAGTTCGCAGAGATGAACGATCATATCAACGGTTCTGACAGTGTCGCAAACAAAGCTCAAACGTGGAATGTTGTGTAGTTTGTCTCATACATGCTTCTTAACTCTCAATGCAAAACGCACATAACTGTCTGAGAACAAAATCCCCAGTACGTAAGGACAACCATGAGATCCTGTGTAACTGTAGCCAAGACATTTTCAGTACACTGAAGAATGAACTAAACAAAAAACAAAAGTTTATACATAGTATGTAAATGGTAATATACTGTAGATTTGCTATATTGAATAACTGAACTTCTTCATGGAATTATAAGACATATACAGTATAAGACAAATACAGTATCCCAAAATACAAAAACCCCAAATACAAAACCTAGTGCCTTTATACCAATAAAACAAAACCACTATAGTGGTAAGAATGGGAACTTTCAATCACTGATAAGATAATAAGATGAAACCAAACAAAGGACCGTTATAAAATAAAGAGAAGGCACTGGATAATCTCAACTACTGTAACAGCAACTTATAAGAGTTAGGTTAAATTCTAAATAACTCTTCACTTCGTAAATAAATGGCATTGTGACCATTGCTGCATAAACTATAATTTAAAAAAATCACACCCGTGTGAAGTGAGTGGTGCAACTTCGTGTGGGGGTCCCCGGGGAGTCCCCGGAAGAACCCAGCCACCCAGCCACACACATATCTCTGCACTCAAAACAAAAGTGTGGTTAGTGTAGGTTCTGAGTGTAGGAGCTGAGTTCTAACAGTATTTATCCATTTCTATACTGTCCAGGGTCTAATAAAATGTATATTGTATCGTATTAGAATTGGAGGGAATTAGCCACAAACACAATGTCATCCAAGATATTTCGACAGGGAGACTGTGAACGCTGAGTTTGTCGCTCATCCATCCATTTTCAACCGCTTCTCCGGAGGCGGGTCGCAGGGGCAACGGTTGACCTCGCCAAAGTAGTCCTCAGCGAAGCGCAGCATCTGGTTGACGGCGCTGAGGAGCAGGATGTCACTAGCCTGGCTAATAAGCCAGACCGAATCAGCCGTTGGCAAAAAAAAAAACGCTCGGCACTGCGACTCGCTCGGCTAGCGCCTCGCTCGGCAGTGCCTCACGTAGCTCAAGGCCACCAGACACGGTGCGCCTCCGTCAGGACATCAGTGATGATGACAATCGCTGATAATGACATACTGAAACAGTGAGTATGCCAGTATGGCCATACTGGGCCCATAAGATGGTATGATAACGGCCATACTGGCCCCATTCAATGGTATGATACCAGTCGAATGGGGTGCCCAAACAGAGTGTCCCGAGTTAGTGTGTTCTCACTCAGTAGTAGACACACCAACATAAAGTGTAGAGAGCGTCGCAGTCTCGCCCCCGACGAGCGGCCCGGAAGATAATTCCCATTAATTTTTCCCATAGACATTTCGTGTTCGGCCCAAAAAACTTGTGTTTATTGTCATGAGTTGTCAATATCCGAGTTGGCTTTGTCCGAGGCTTACAGGTCTTTAAATAATTACTTTCTGAAATGTCTATGGGAAAAATGTATAGGAAATTCTCTTCCGGGCCGCTTGTTGTCATGAAAGGGGGTGGGACTGCGACGCTCTATACAGGGCATCTGCACATTTCCAAAGTGACAATTTAATAACTTTTAAGACCTTTAATACCAACTTGTCAAATATTACGTAAGAAAGAGGCAAACATTGTGAAAATAGCTGATCTACAAGCTCACAACGCCTCACAGTGCGTAGGTGTAGCATGGTGTAGTTCAGCTATTTTCACCATGTTTATCTGTGGAACCGAGTCAAACTACATGTAGTGCCTCAACTCCTACAATTCCAAGAGCTTGTCTCGGTTGGGACTGGGAGGGTCCCCATGATCAAATTATTTTTGGGGGACTCATCTCTGGGGTTTAGAACAGTGTTGCTCCCAGAGCCGGCCAGTGAGGCTCATTAGCAACACAAGAGGCGATCTTCCCTTCAAAGTAGGGATGGAAGGATAATCGTTAATGTGTAACACAATAAAATGCACAATAATCCTATTGCAGAGATTGTGAAACCGTCCATCCTTGACTTCCATACACTGACAGGGCGGTCTGGACCTGAGTTGCCTCTGTACTGTAACAGTCTATGCAAAGCACATGCTCTGGGGGACGGAGATCGAAAAAGGATCAATCGCTAATCCATAAAGAAAAATACAATAATTCAATACGATTTATTTTAATTACACCAGCCTTATAGTCTAGTAGCCAAAGAGTGAACCCGGACATGTTGAGTACACCAAGGTTTTATGTTAGAAATGTTTAGTATGGGTCCCCAGCATGTAGAAACTGCCAGATGCTAACTTGCATATGTTGAGCAATTTTCATAATTGGCATAATATGTGACCATACCATTAACAACCTATAGAAGGCAAAATATTCAAAATGTCATCATGCTTTATCTAGCATGTGATGTGTCAAACTAGGGGGTTTTCATGATGCTGAATCCATTCCAAGCATTAGTTTTGCAAAAAAAAACACTCATTGGGCTTAAAACGGCCATGCCCAAATGTGCTGACATCATCAATTTGTGATGACGGTATTGGTCACATATTATGCCAATTATGAAAATTGCTCAACATATGCAAGTTAGCATCCGGCAGTTTCTACATGCTGGGGACCCATACTAAACATTTCTAACATAAAACCTTGGTGTACTCAACATGTCCAGGTTCACACAATGGCTACTAGACTATTATGATTTAAGAAATTTCAAGATGTTTGTTTGTGTTCAGATAACTACCATCATTGTGACTACCTCAAATAATCAAATAATCAACAGATTAATTGATCATGGAAATAATAAGTGGAGTTGATCTTTGAGCAGAGATCTTTACAACACTAAGACAGTCTCACCAATAGTACGAAGAATTGATACACAATGGTAAGTGGATGTGGTTGCCTCTCTCCACCCCATTTGCTGAGTTCAAGCCAACAGTGTCTGTGGACATTTAGTTGTGTGTCCTGAAGGTGCAGGTACACACATCACACAGATCCATACAGGAAGGTAGTCTTGGTTTCCTATGGTTTGTCTTGTCTTCAACACTAGCATGTCTGAGAGGTCATTTTTGTTATATTTAGCAAGTGTGACCCAAGTGCACAGCAAGAGAGGAGGCGTTGTTCAGGTGTTGTTCAGGTTTATTCACAAAGGTATTTAGGGAAAGGAGTGGGGTAGTAGAAGATCGGTGGCCCCCCAGGTTGGCCAAACTCAGCGTGGGAATCCAAGCGCTGGGGAGGAGAGGAGGCGTCAGTCTTCAGAGAAACAACCACCACGGGAAAAACGGTCGCAGCACAATTTACGGTACACCTAATTAAGCCTAATAAGGCCTCATAAGGCGTAATTAGAAATAATGTGTTTAGACAGAAGTTATACCCTAAGTACCCTATAACCATAATGTCTTAGGGCCTAAGACATTATGGTCTTATAAGAAATCGCATAAGACCTAACAAAGCCTAATATTATGTCACGTTATTTCCGTTTACTAACAGGGACATTATATCTAATTTAACAGCTTTTGTACTGTAAATTGAACATGACCCCAACTGGTCGATAGATCTACGTTCATTTTCCCGTGAGGGAAATCCAGTCATGTTTCATGAGGTCAGAACTTACTACACTGTTAGTAGTACAGGAAATCTATGGAAAATACAGGATCAACCTCTAACTAATTGCAAAAACACCAAACTCAACTGATTTTGCATCTTCAATATATCCTGAATAACAGAAAAAAAGTTGCCTGGAATTGTCTGAGGGGAAAGTGTTGAAAATGGCCTGTACAGTATGGCCACCATTGACATCCTATTATAAGGCAATATTTTCTAAATTTCCTTATGCTTTAAGTAGCATGTGACATATCAAACTAGGGGGTTTTCATGATGCTGAATCCATTCCAAGCATTCGTTTTGCATAAAAACACTCATTGGGCTAAATTTGGCCATAGCAACTTGCCAAAATGTGATGACGTCAGCACATTTTGAAAACCCCCTAGTTTGATATGTCACATGCTACTTAAAGCATAAGGAAATTTTGAAAATATTGCCTTATAATAGGATGTCAATGGTGGCCATACTGTACAGGCCATTTTCAACACTTCCCCCTCAGACAATTCCAGGCAACCTTTTTTCTGTTATTCAGGATATATTGAAGATGCAAAATCAGTTGAGTTTGTTTTTTTTGCAATTAGTTAGAGGTCAAATTACATTATTATAATGTTCTTTATTAAATGCTATTTCTACTTCCTTGCGCATGTGGTGTTATATGAAATAACATGTTATCTAGCCTACTGTAAGACTTGTTAGAACAAATGTGTTCTTTATAAAGCCTAGTTAATTTTACTTCAAGTTACGGTACGTCTAATTAGAAATAATATGCTGTAAAGGGACGAATTTGCGCAGAATACACTGTTAGGCTTCATATGTTCTCTATTAAGCCTTGTTCATTTTACTTCAAGTTACGTTACGTCTAATTAGAACTAATATGCTGTAATTATAGGGACAAATTTGCGCAGAAGTGTAGGCCTACAGCAGCTATATTTTGGCTCAACCTTAAACTTATTTGTACCTTCATTAAGATTAATATGCTTTTATTAAGGACAAATTTGGTCAGAAGTGTACCGCAAACTGAACAGCAGCTATTTCGGGTCCTACTTCAGATTAGGCTTCATTACAATTAATATGCTCTTATTAGTACATAACTGTTTCAACCATTGAAAGCATAATGCATGCTACAACTAGCCGATCATATTAGACTAATTTCTGACACAACTACTTTCGAGGAACTTACCTCCTGCTCCAGAAACGTTATTGAAACCTATTGGACATGACCGCAAACCTCATTCTGTCTCGAGAGAGGAGTGTATAGGCATACAAACTAGTGCCAGGATATCGTTTCTTTCTTCTCTTTTTTTTGGTATACTTTCATCATGTTCCGTTTTCTTTCTTTCTTTTCTTTTTCTTTCATTGACAAGGCATGTCGTTGAATGTTAACCTATATACATATGAATACAGTGAGCAATAGCTCTGTTTTTTGCTTTTCTTTTCTTCTTTTTTTCTTGGCTTCTCTCTCCCACTGAAACCATGTAGCCATGGGTGATATGGGAGGTTAATGAATTGCATTTTTATTGAGCTTTTCCAAGTGCCCAAAGCGCTTTACAATGGTTCAATCATTCATACATTGGGAGGTGAAGCGGCTAACAGTCGACGCCAGCGTCCTCACTTCCCACATTCACACACCAATGGTGGCAAGCTCACACCAACCGACTCATTGGAGGCAAAGTAGGTTTCAGTGTCTTGCCCAAGGACACTTCGACATGTGGACAGGAGGAGCCGGGATTCGAACCGCCGACCCAGGGATCATTGGACGACCTGCTCTACCTCCTGAGCCACAGCCAGGTTAGGTGCAGTATAGGGCCAAACCTCCCTCAAGCTGCTTATTTGCCCATCAGTTTTGGAGAGCCGACAGGTGCCCTTAGAATCTCTCTGTCTGTTTAATGAGAGAGACCACTGCCTGTCCACACTACTATGTTTAAACTAAATAAACTAAATAAACACATTTTTAAGTACCAATGCATATTCTTCTAGCTTTGCCTGCTTTTCCCAACGTTTTTGTAACGTATAGAGGAGCTAGAGGTAAGATTTCTTCTCAATTATTATTACTTTAGTTTACACCAAGAGGGCGCCAGAGGTTCAACTTTTTTAGGGAAAAAATAAATAAAATAGAAAGTAATATTAGTATTAGCATTAGCATTTTTGCCTAATACTACCCTCAGAGGGAATCCCCAGAAGGCTTTCTTTCTTTCTTTATTTATTTTTTCTCTTTCTTCTTTAAGTCCATATGTTTACACAAAATGATAAACAACTCGGGAGCCTCTCAACATTAGGAGAGGTAGGTCTATCACACAGTTATCCCGGAAGTTAGTATTTTAAGTTAGTAATGTTTTGTATTACTGTTTTGTCCTGTGTTTTGTTATGTGTATTATATGTGTTTGTTTGGGTGGTTGTATGTACGTGTGTTATGTGTTTCATGGTTCACAAACCAAAGGAAAGATATGTTTATTATGATTGTAATTAATTTACCAAGAAAGGGGTTTAAACTAGCTCACATAAATATCTGTAGCCTGAGAAATAAAATAAGTATCAGAATTATTATCTTTGGATATACATGTATTGGCACTATCCGAAACTCACCTAGATGATACATTTAATGATGATGTACTGGGAATCCAGGGGTACAATATTTTTAGAAGATGATGTTGTTGAAATATTCATGGAGAGGGGGTAGCAGTTTATGTACAAAATCATATTCCAACAAAAGTAAGATTTGATCTAATGGCTGCAGATATTGAAGTGATTTGGTTGCAAATTAATTTACCACATGTTAAACCCCTGCTTATAGGATGTGTCTATAGACCACCAAGTGCAAATATGGATTATCTTAACCAACTATGTTTAATGTTAGATAAAGTATGTGACCTTGGTCGCGAAATTTATTTATTTGGTGATACAATTTACTGGAGCTCGTCTAATTGCCCACTTAAAGAGAAGCTCCAATCAACTGCAAGAACATGTAATTTAATTCAAATGGTGGAAAGACCAACTAGAGTGTGTTCAAGGAAAGATGGTGGCAAAAGTGAGACATGCATTGACCATATATTCACAAACTGTAGTTATTTATGCTCTAAAGCATTATCCATACCAGTGGGGTGTTCTGATCATAATCTAGTGGTAACTGTAAGAAAAGCAAAGGTTCCTAAATCAGGACCAAAAATAGTCCACAGGAGATCAATGAAAATATTTAATGAATAAGCATTTATAGATGTCAAAAATATTTGTTGGAAGCCAGTAATGGACAATGAAAATCCTGATGATGCACTTGAGGTCTTTCATTTCTTACTTCTACAAATTATTGAAAAACATGCTCCACTAAGAAAACACACAGTAAGGAATATGAAGTCACCCTGGTTGGACACTGAATTAAAAGAAGCAATGAGACTAAGAAATGAAGCAAAACAAACAGCGATTACATCAAGTCATAAAAAACTACGAAACTGTTACTTTTCTAAATAAAAATAAAAAACAAATGTTTTATGAGAACAAAATAAAAAATGATAAAGAAAATGTGGAATGTAGTAAATGATATGATGGGTAGAAACCCTAAATCCTGCCCATCCTATATTGAAGTTGATGGAGTATATTTAACCAAACCAGACGATATTGCTAACTATTTTAATGCTTACTTTCAGTCTAAGATCGACCGGTTAAGGCATACAAGTATAAGCCCATCAACTACATTAATTAACAATTCAATGGACAGGACTGTAGATTTAAAATAACAAATGTAACTTAATGAAGTTGAGTGTCTGCTTAACAAATGTAAAGACAGACCACCAGGTGTTGACAATATAGATATAAAATGTATTAGCTTGGTATCCAATTTAATTTCTGTCCCCGTTTGTCATATTATTAACTTGAGTATTAGACAGCTGGTGGATGGAAAAGAAGCTCCACCTTCTTATCCAAAAATATTATATAAAAGTTTAATAAAACATTCTGCTAATCATGAATATCAAACAAGACATGCAATTGAAGGAAGGTTCAATTTACCTAGAGTGAGGACATCAGTACAGAGAACTGTTATGTATAAGCCCTTTCCACACCTAAGCGCAAAACGGTCGACAGCCACGCACTTCTTAAGCTCTGCGCAGCTTAAATTCCGAGTTTTTAGACAGCTGGTGGATGGAAAAGAAGCGCCACCTCCGCGGACTTTTTGCGCGGAGGAGAGCGTTTCCGGGAATCTGGCCGTCGCGCAAAAAGTCTGCGGAGGTGGAGCTTCTTTTCCATCCACCAGCTGTCTAAAAACTCAGAATTTAAACTGCGCGCAGCCGAGAACGTGCGCGGCTCTTTCCATAGTGTGGCAGCATAGCTATAGAGCTGTTGTAGGGTGGAATTCATTACCAGGATATATAATACAAGCAAACACAAAAGAAGGTTTCAAAATCATGGTAAAAAGGTATCTTCCAATATTTCATGAACCTGACGGATCTGTGTTTACAATTTACAATTTACAATTTAGGCATTTAGCAGACGCTCTTAATCCAGAGCGATTTACATTAAGCAAGAACAAAAAGCATGGGAATACATCACATATGTAAAATGCATTTATCGCGAAACATGCGTAAGCTAAGAACGTGACTAGAACATATCTATATAATGACACTATACATATAAACTATAACTAGAACATATCTATATAATGACACTATACATATAAACTATACATATATGCTATACTAGGCTGTACATATATATTATGAAGTGCTATGACTACATACAATGCACTTATTGTGCCGTCTACATGACATGCTATAAGTATGTTTCAAATGCTATATAAGTCTAAGAAGTGCTGTCTAAGGGGGTAGGGTAAGTGCTATGGGCCATGATGGAGTCTGAAAAGGTGGGTTTTCAGACTACGGCGGAAGATCGGGAGTGATGCTGCAGTTCTGATTGCAACGGGAAGTGCATTCCACAGTTTTGGGGCCAGAAGGGAGAAGAGTTTGGGATGTGTTTAACCATATTAATTCCAATGATGTGTTTTTATTTGAATTTATATTTTTGTTTATTGTTTTTGATGTTTGTTTTTTTTTAGTTAATTTTATGACACAGGAAAAAGGGATTGATGTGTATGGAAAATGTATATGGACCTATGGAGCTATGGAAAACCCCTTCCAACCTCTATGATGAAATGATGTGAAAATGCAAAATTGCAATTGTTTTGAGATGTAACTCTTATCCTTTGTAAGTGAACCATTGTATGTTTGTGTATTGTATTTGTATGTTGTGGTGAATGATGTTTTTTGTGTACTGGACTCCAGGAAGAATAGCCACGCTTCTGCAAGTGCTAATGGGGATCCATAATAAAGTAAAGTACTGTACCCTGTACTGTACTGTCACTGTACTGGCACACCCGAAATCATCATATATACAGTTAATATGTGCGTGTGTGTTTGTGTGTGTGTTAGGTTGCGCACAGGTGGTGAAAAACAGCCATGCTGTTTTCGTGCTCATACCCAGCCAGGCACTCACCCACACACATACAGTATAGCTCCGTAAGGGAGTGGTTGCACCACTAAAAAAGTCTGGGGCCGAGTCCACTTCAGTTCGGCATACAGTTGTGCAAACGTCGCTCATTCTCTGCTGATTTCTGATCGTCTGCACCTTTGTTACATTGACGTGCAAACACACACACTCCTCTCTCTGTCGCTCTAATTAATTAGTCTCATGTCCAGCAGCTGTGCCTAGTTTCTCCCGACGGATCCTGCTGGGAGCTGCCTATGCCATAAAAAGCATAGGCGAGTTCCAGTCTACCAACTCTCTAGCTGGGGACCACCTGGAACGCCTTCAAGAACCACTGGTGGTCCCCGGACCACTGGTTGAAAACCACTTAGTTAAGAGTTACGTAGCAGTGGGCAGAGGGTCACCTGGGTGGTGAGGCTGGTGCCAGAGCTGCCAGCCATGGCCTGGTTGGTGACGTGTCCTCTGAAGATGGACTTGATGGAGTTGAAAAGGCTGGACTCAAAATTGTCCATTCATTGTCAATGGCATTTAATGTTCGTGTTAGGACAACATTTGGGTTACACACTGTAGCGGATTGCCCTTTAAATGTGCTTGGGGTGCCAGTCGGCTTTTCATCCGACACTTTATCAGGGGTTAAATATTATAATAAATAATATAACCTCAAGAACAAAACCCACATGGGCACATGTATTAAAACATGCACCCATTCGTAATGTAATGTAATGTAATGTACAAACACCAAATAATATCCAGTACAACACAATTATAATATTCACTTTCAGTAATGATCAATATGTTCCACAGTAAACCACACCGAGTCCTTATTTAAATGAAAAAGATACCTCACAAGGTTTATTTGTAAAGTTCAGTTCAGGTGAAAACAACTTAAATGGTTCAGTTCAGCAAATGCAAAATAAATCAACTGTTTAATAAACAGGCCCCTCCCAAATAATAAATAAATAAACAAAATAGACGTCAAAATAAACCCAAACGCTCAGATCCTCCTCTTCAAAAGACCGTTGTCTGTGTGAGCTCTAGGCTACTTCACTCGACCACTCCACGGAAGCCAAACAGTGAGTCTCTCCCCGTTACCTCAGTACCATGGAGCGACAGATCCTCCGGATTTAAATGGCCGGGTCCGCCGTTGTTGATGATGCCTGGGTTCTCTGTCAGCTGTTCTGCTCGCCGAGCGGTGTGTTCCTGACAAGTAGCGTGCCTCCGTCCAACGATCGCCTGCCGACGCGGACTATGTACACACGGGGCCAGGGACTGGCACGGGCTCTACACGGAAAACTTTACATTGACAGATAGTGCTATGGCCGCTGCTGGTGTGGTGGAACAGTGACAGCGGGGTGATTTCCTGACTGGATCTTCGACTGACGCGGGGTAGGTAACGTGAGGAAAATGACGTGGTGTCATTGGCTGACCGGGTTTGTGAATGGATGAGAGGGACGGATGAATGAAGTGACGTGAATTAAGGTGACGTGAATAAATTAAGTAGGGGCGGACCACCACAACACGCCAAAAGCCGGACATAATAGGGCCCCTCAAAAATAATCAGAAAACGTTGGTCAGGATTTAGAAGGCGTTTTCAGAATCTGCCTCAGGTCTAGATGGGCTAAATCCAGATCCATACTTGCTCAGGAGTCCAGTCCAGGTTCCTCCATGGCTTCTCAAAGAGTTTACCTTCGGCTGAAACGCCCAGAAACATCTCCACGGTCAGAACAACGTTATAGGACGACGGTAAAAACAACTGAAACGTCAAGTCTTGCATGTGTTTGTCTTTGTATTCACCCACTCACTCACCTACTACAACTTGGTAGACCTCACATTCAAACAGCTGCCTGTTGTTGCCATACATTTCTGTGGCGGTGAAAGTATTGTAATAAATCCCAAGGAATTCCCTGCTGTACGCAACCAATTTGCCACTATGCACAAGACAAAGCTCTTCTCCAAAAGAAGGGCCAGAGTTGGCCCTCGTTCTCACCGCATAAACGGGATCGGTGTTTTCACATGTTTTGTACTCTTATCACCTCAACTAAAGGATTAACTTCCTCCATATATAGTATTCTAAACAATCATTTACCAATTTACAATACATTGAACATTAAACATAAGTGGGAGACAGACTTGGGATGCACTTATGATGATGTGGATTGGGAAATCATTTTAGAGAGGGCTCAGAGGGTTCTGATTTCCACCAAACATAGACAGATGCAATTTAACATTTTTCATAGAACCTACTTTACCCCGCTCAGGTTACACAAGATTGATGGGAGTATTTCCCCTATGTGCCAAAGATTTAGTGGCAGTGGTGGCCGAACGGATAGCGGAGCGGTCTTGATACCGGAAGGTCGCCAGTTCGAATCAGCTGTCCGACACGTTAAAATTACCACCGCTGAAGTGCCCTTGAACAAAGCATTGAACCACTACGATGAAATGTGTTCTATGAGCAGGGCCTGGCTGGAAACAAGTTCTTGAGCTTAGCCCAGATACCCTGGGTAAATATAGTAATCATTTCATTTCATTTCATGTAAGATAACAGAAGGCTGCCTATTACATGTTATGGAGCTGCCCACTTCTGATTGATTACTGGAAGTCCATCATGTCTACTGTCTCTGATATCATAGAGGTTGAAATACCACATGATCCAAGAATTTGGTTACTGGGTGACGTTAAATTGATCAACACAAATTTTTTGTGTTACTCGCCAGTACAGCTGCGAAGAAAATCATCTTGGTTAATTGGAAATCTGAAAACTCACCTTCACAGAGACACTGTCTGAATGAGCTTTCATCATACTGTACTCCTGAAAAGATACTGTACAATGTAAGGAGAAAGCCTGCTACTTTTGAAAAGATATGGGGTAGGTTCTTTGAGGTTTTACCTTCAATATCTCCTCTGGGCTGATTTAGTTTTAGTTGTATTAATTGTTATTTGTATTTATTTATCCGAGTTGATGTTGTCAAGTGGTGTTGTGTACAATACAGAGTGATGAGAGTGTAGTTTACCTTTCTGGGGTTGGGGTGGGAGGGGTTGTTTTTTGAGTTTGACTTGTCTTCTGTAAATGATGATGTCTGCATTATCATTAAATAAATCTTTATAAAAAAAAGAATAGGCTATGTATGACACTGATTTACTACGACACTATGGCATACATAATGGGCTCCAGTTTTGTCTCATCTTTCTAAAGCCACTATTTGGGGTTTTAGGAGTGGGGAAAGGGTGTTCCCCCACTAAAGTTGGTATTTTGGTTACCTGTCTAAATCCCTTAAACACCTCCATTACCCTTTATATTATGCATAGGTGTGGTTTGGGCGTAAACCACATTGAACCAATCACCAGTCTTGGCTTTAAGAGATCCCTTACCCATCGCCCTTAGTGCTATATTGCTTCATAGCCGCTGTGTCTGGAGTCCTCCATTGAAGCACGCGGTGGCCGCTCTTTACCAAACTAATTTGGCATGGCTAACGGGTGCTTTTAAATGCCATTATCGCGTTCCCAAATGTGTGTGACCAAAATAGCAATTTGGGGAAAAGCGTGCCAACACGCCCATGACCACACCTCTAGGCGCAAATACCGGTGTCTGCAAAGAAGATAGCGGGTGATGCTGGACGAAAATACCATTAAGGGACAGAGAAAGCTCCTATATTAGTAATGTTCGGTCAGCGGCTGAATTGCGGGCCGCGCTGCGGGTAAAAGATGCGACAAAATTGGAGCCCCTAGGAGTCCAAGTGGTTGTCAAATGTTCTATTCCATGCTCGCCAGTCGCCATGCACCCATTTTCAACTTTGGTTCAGTGAATTCTAGAAAACTAAACCTAACGAGAACATAGATAAAACAACTCTAGTGAATATTATAGTACTGACAAAATACAACAACTCTAACTCTGTCACACAATTAATATCCTATCATGGAACATTTGGCATTCTCACTGAATCCAGAGATCTTCCTATTTAATCCAAAGCGTTTCCAAGTGACTACAGAAGAACCATGTGTCCAATTAATGAAATCATCAAGCTACTGTACAGCCGCAGAGCATCAGCCGTTCGTTCCTCTTAACGGAAACTACGAAAACTGATTTTAAGTAACATTTAAGGAGTGAGTGAATTACCTTTTACTCCGCAGCTATGTGCTGCTGCCTGGTTCAGTCAACAACACTGACTGAACTGAAGCCTCACCACGCTGACATGCTTCAAGTTCTACCTCTCAGGCTTCGTACACACCTTTCGGACACATTGATCTGTCCGACCGACCACTGATTACATTTTTATGATTTGATGCCTCCATGTCCCACAATGCTTTGCGCGATTTGGGCGGTGCTACGATACGGAAATAGATGCACATATGTTCAGTGTAGTTTTCTTGACTGCAGCAGCAGCTAGCGGTAGTTTGTCGAGGCCGTTTTTCACACTCAAAGTTCACTTAGAAGGTCCGGATCAAGGACCGTTGGTCCGTTTGGTGTTCACACTGGACTTTGTAAAGCGTACCAAATATGTAAACAAATGACACGTGGACATGTTAAGCGAACCAAATAGTGAAAAAAAGAAAAGAGGTCATTTTGCGACGGAGGGAAAAATAACATGAGGGGGTGCGGGAAATCACTGTCTACAATTTTTGGGCGCAACCTTCAGTCACACAGAGAGAAGAGAACAGCAACATGAATCATGATTGCAGCAACAACTTGAAATTGCATTAATTCTTAATAATTATTTTATTAGCCAAATAAGACAACAGATGAACAGAGGAGCAGGTGTTTGAACAATAATGTGCTTGCTGCTGGTGCATACAATTCACCGGAGACGTATAGCCTACAACAAAGTATCCCCGAATCCCGATAAAAAGGACTTTTCTTCCATGTGTGCACCTTAACCTGATTCTGCGCATCAAATCAACGGGCATTTCCATGTCATCTTATGGTTTAAACTTGAAGCCGTGCTTGCTGGTCAGTTAAGCTTCAAGTCAGAACAGCTCCGCTGCAGTTGAGTTGACCTATATCACGTCTTTTGCTATAGTGATGTAATCAATTAATCATTTAGGACCACCTGTGTAGCTTATTTAACATTTGCTCCATTGGCTCTTTATGCGTGCGGCCGTGCGCTAGAGCGAGACAGGATGATTTTAAATATTTCTCTGTCTGCGTCTCTCCCATAGAGCTATAAAATATATCGGGTCTCTCCCCCCACATGTGCGCGCGTCATAACTTTGCGTGGTGGCGGTGGCGCATGCTTAAAATAAGCAGATCTACAAGCTTACATCGTGTACCATACCGTAAGTACCATTCGTGTCGATAACTTGTACATCTGTTATATTTGCGCATGTGAACCTCGTACGCTGCCATTACATTTCTACTCTAGGCTACTCATAGACATATATGCGTCTACTATTAAAATCAATAGTGATCCCCGTAAAAAAGACATGCTTTTAGAACTAATTATTAATGCAGCCTCACAACTGCCGAGGCCCGACGGCTATTTTGGCTATCGTCCTGTATTTCTGTATATAGAATAGAACTATAGAAATAGTACCAGACTGGACTCACTCACTGGAGACAGCCGTGCGCAACTTGGACTCTCCAAGTTACGCACGGCCGTAGCCAAAAGAAGACATACAAACAAGCGATATAATAGTCTGTGTCACGTAACTCAGAAGACTACAGCCTAAACCCCACCCAGTGCTGTCAAGAACGGAAGTTCTCTCCTATTAGTTTGCGGTTAAAAACCACCCTTCTGTCCGATCTGAAGTCCCACCCTGTTCGTTGGCTGTTTTGACTACAAGGTGTCCGATGTGTTTGTTGTGCCCTCCGCCCCCACATCGGACAGGTTTGTCCGATCAAACGACGTGACTCCCATTGAAAATGAATTGGAGCAGCAATCAAATAGCAATCAGGCATCGCACACGGACCGAACATTTGTTCTTTAGGTGTGTACGCAGCCTCAGACGTGTTCAGAAGCCTTGAAGTCTCCGATTGGCTGGGCTGCAAAGGGAAGGCTGTGGTTGGTCGTAACCCCACCTGTGGTGTGTGTCGAATAAATAGATCTAACAGGATAGGTGGGCAGTGGGCAACACTGGGCACTGGGACAATGGGACATCTGGGCACCTCAATGTAAAATGGGCTATTTTGTCCACAATGTAAAAAGGAATACTATTTGGAAAATGGTTTTAAAGTAAAGTATTCATGATAATAGAACATGCTTAAACATTTGACAATTACAGGTCTAATATTTCTACAAACGGCTATAAAACCTGTATATCCAGCCATTTTGGGGCACAACAAGAAGTTGAAGGATACAAAAAGATGTTGTAGGCTTACCATACATGTTCCATAATGCATACTTTAGATTACTTAAGATCATATTTCAAATATTTTATTTTTTAACAGTACGTTTCTTACTGGCATATTGGCTTCAAGAAGGCCTCTCAACAACATATTTAACACTTTAACTATAATCTAATTTTGCTCATTACTTTGACACTAGCACCATCTCCTGATATCAAAAGGTAATAGCTTCCATGAGAACAGCCAAGGCTCACTCCACTTGTCCCCACATGTTTCAGCCATCCATTACCAACACACACCACCGTGGTTCAATATGAAATACTTTGAGAAATAAAATGCACCCCACCTCACCTGGACTCTTTCAGTTTGCAAATCATATCTACCAGTCCAACATTCAAGATTAAATTAATATTTGAACAGCAATAACCAACCGGTCTACCAACATTCAAGGTTAAATAACGTATTGCCAAAAACTAAGTAATTTCCAATTGATTTGGATTTTTTTTTTATCTGTGTTCAGAGATAACGAGAATAACCACACAGTGTGTATAATAAGTGTCCACAGATAATAAACATAACTTGAATAGGTCTACAGATCCTGTTTAACAGTAGCCAAGAAAGCTTTGGTACATTTTATGTAAAAACTAAAACAAAATAAGTATATACTGTACATGGTAAGTATACTGTAGTTTCGAATTTTCACTATGTTCTAGGCCTTTAAGCAAATTCAACTATAGTCGACTAGTAAATCCACTAGTCGACCTTGTTGGTACTAGTTGACTAGTTGATAAGAATTGTGTAGGCCTGCACTAGATTATAGTTAGTCACCAATGTACAGTTTTTGAATGTACAAATGTATTTAAAAACAAAACAAAAAACTATTTTTTATAGGTAGTTAAACTAGTCGAATAGTAAACTAGTCAACTAGTAAAAATGACTAGAAGTGAAAGATATGTTCATGTTTACCTGAATACCTGAACTGAACTAGGAATTATAACATGAAATATCCAATAATCCAAACCTAGTGCCTTTATACCAAGGGATACCAAAACCACTGTATTGGTAAGAAAAGGAACATTATGATTAAACAGATTAGAATAAGATCGAAACCAAGGGACCATTACAAAATAAAGAGAAGGCACTGGATAATCTCAACTAAAAGCAATTTATACGAGTTAGGTTAAAGTCTAAATAACTTTTCACTTTGTAAAACATGGCATTGAAGGTCAAATGACGTGTGACCATTGCTGCATCAACTATAATAATAAAAAAAAGAATATTGGTGCTTAGTGCAGAAAGGTTGGTTCCTTTGAGCTGCGTTCCAACAGTAATTATCCATTTCTATAATGTCCAGAGTTTAATCATTTCTATCAATGCCTGTATTGTATTAGAATTGGGAGGTATGAATAATAGCTATTAGATAGATATTTCACCAAATGTATTCAGACTCTTTTTGACTGTGAACGGATTCTTTTAAACTTCAAGATCGCTGAATTTGTCATCAAAGTAGTCCTCAGCGAAACACAGCATCTGGTTGACGGCGCTGAGGAGCAGGATGTCACAGCTCTGGTCCAGCTCTAGCTCCTGGCTGTAGTTCTTCACAGGAACCACACAGGACAGAGGAACGCCCAGACGCTGGCTGGCCTCCTGGAGCTGCAGCAACACAGCACAACAGATGGACGTTAGCTTCACACACACACACACACACACACACACACACACACACACACACACACACACACACACACACACACACACACACACACACACACACACACACACACACAGAGGTAATGTTGGTTTCCTATGGTTTGTCTTTGGTAGAACTCACCTTGTTCTTGATGTAGAGGCTGTGATAAACACTGGTCAGGTCCTCTGTCACAGCGGGACAGGCTTCATCTACTTTAGTCAACAGGACCAACTGAGGGATCCCTGGAGAACAGCACCACAACAAACATGTTCAACAGCTGTAAAACATAAAGGACCCCAGGCTTTGTAATTGTGATACTTTTGTTTTGTAAACCAAGGACTATACTACTATAATTAGTATGTGATAGAACATTGACATTATGTGATGTAGACTGCAGTATGTGATACAATGTAATTGACGTGATGTGATGATGTTCTGTTGTTCCTGAAGGGAAGCTTCACTGGGAGAGATCTTGACATTGATAAGCCTAATTTATACTACATAACGAGTGCCTAAAATAGACAATCTACAAGCTACACATTATGAGCAACACATTATGAGCTTGGCGTGGCGTGGCGAGCGTGGCGCATACATTGGGGCTTACAGTGATGCTGTGTTTGACCAACTGACCGACTAGGTTGATCTTGCTTCGAATGTCAGTCAGTTTGTCTTCCAGCTTGGAGGGCATGATGGAGATCTTGTTGGCTTCGATGACGTAGGCCACGCAGTGGATCCTGTCCTGAAGACCTGGACTCTTCTGGTAGCCCTGGGCCTCTGGTTGCAACGGAACTGCAGAGTTGAACTGTGAAGATTAGGGGAAAGAAAACACATTAATTTCACTCATGACTGACTGAATGATGCATTACATCCTTCCCATCTCACTAATGTCCTATCTAATTAAAGAAAGCAAAAGATGATTGAAATAAGATGATCCTGTTCAGCAAAGCAAGAACCACAATTAGTATTACGAAAACTCTAGTTTGGTTTTCAATTAAAAATGTGCGAAGAGACTGCTAGTTGTGTTTTGTTTTGTGTTTGTTTTTTCTTGTCATTTTTTTGTGTAAGTCATGTGTATTTTGTATGCTTTTTTGTAAAATCATTAAAAAACTTTGATGACAAAAAAAAAAGTGCGAAGATTCACCTGATATCTGTCTGTAATGTGACCTCTCAAAATGCTGCTTATGTCGTCCACATTAAGCCCCGCCCCCGTGGTCTCCTCCAATCCCATGGTGTCACACAAGATGATTGGCAGAGGTTTGCCCTCCTTTCCAGCTTTAACGTGGTAGGTGCGAAACTGTAAGAAGCACAATGTTATCATTTCACTCTACTAAAGGGCCTATTCAGTTTTAGGTGAAGAGGTGGCCACCTTTTCGGTGGTCACCTCTTCACCAAAACAGTGGTTTTGATGGAGGCGCTCATAGTCCATCACCATGCTCATATCTCCTAACATCCATGGCCAACAATTCCTCAACATTTCCATTGTTTCCCCCTTGCCTTCCCTCTACTGCCTACCTGCCACTATTCCTATTCCTTTCCGGCCCTTTTATGTTCCTTTCCTATTGTATATTGTTTCCCTTTTTGTCACTGTCTCTATGGCTGGAGTCACACATTCAAAACACGTGTTTTGTCTGTGTTCTGGGGAGAGAGGGGGGAAGAACAGCAGAACCAAAACACAGAGGAAAACAGTGACTTGACCGTTGACGGAATCAACCAACTCCCTCCCCACACTGATGGGAAATCCCAGTGGGATGCCTGACATTCATCTGTGCCCTCCTTGTCAACCAAGAACATTAGTTCACATGGGTGGTTATGGTTTAAAGTTACGTAGCAGTGGGCAGTGGGTCACCTGTGTGGTTAGGCTGGTGCCAGAGCTGCCAGCCATGGCCTGGTTGGTGACGCGTCCTCTGAAGATGGACTTGATGGAGTTGAAAAAGCTGGACTTCCCTGCTCCCACTGGTCCAATGAGCAGAACCCTGATCTGGGACACAGAACTGATGGTGGGCTTGTAGGTCTGTATTTGGACCAGCAGCTTTGTCTTATTCCTGTGGAGACCAGTGTTCAACAGATTAAACATTTAAGCATGCTTCAGATGCAATGTATGCAAATCTTGTATACAGAGGTGCAGTGCTGATTTAAGGGGCCTCGGATGCTATTTTTAATGCTGTTGCGTGAACATGCACACACACACACACTCCAAACAGTATTAACTTTTATTTTATTTTATGTACTGTATTATGTAAAATTAAGAAGATGGACGCTGATACGATTAGTCTATCCTGACTAGTATAGATTGTGAAATGTGTTTGATCTTTCACGGCACGCCATTGCCCTGGCTAGACCAACGCTTTCTACTGAATGCAGAGACCAGCTGGGGGTTGGAGCGCACAACTGATGGGCACCACCGGCGTAGGGTCCATTGGGCCATGCGGGCCGTGGCCCAGTCAGTTTAGAGCTGGTCCAGTCCAACTTCGAAGAGAGGGGGCGAAAAAACAAGAAAAACAAAAGATAGCCTACTTTGGCAGCCCTTGTGCATGCAAATTTCTATTTAGTAGCAAACCACAGCATGCAAGCTGCCTTTGTTTTAAATGGTCCCCCATTAGCACGTCTGCAAAACAGTTCACACACCTATCGTCCAGAGATGCGCTACGACAACACCACATATTGCCTGCGCAACATGTAATTCCTGGAAACGCCTCTGCTATATAGTGCTGTGTGACTCAGTAAATGTGTAGTTTCAGTTGGTTAGATAAAATAAAATATTCAAAGAAAATCGCCTCACATGTGTATGCAAATGACATGATCCAGCACATAATTCTTATTCGTTCATTTCAAAATCAGTTATTAAAATCAAAAATCAATATTAAACTTAATGTTGTGTCATAGGCTAATTAAACTTAATGTTGACATGGCACACTGACTATCTATAAAATGAAAACATGCCACTATAGTAAAGTATTATATGATTAAGTACAGTATCATATGGTATGGTTCCACCGTTCCATTTATATCAACAGAGACTAATCCAGAGTGACTTACTCAGAAGTCCAGTCTATGTTCCTCCAAGGCTTCTCCAGGAGTTTACATTCTGTTTAGATTTAGAACAACCAGGCAGTTAGACAGTAATTAAAACACAGAAACATCATGTTTACATGTTTGTATTGAACTCACCTTCGACTTTGTAAACTTCACATTCAACCAGCTGGAGGTTGTCGCCATGCATTCCTGCAGCATTGAAATTGTAATAATTTTGACTAGGATTGCTGAACACTACAGCGTTGCTATTAACACAAAGACCTAAATTGTTTCCAAAATAAGGACCATTGGTTCCGTGCATTAACACTGCATGAGCGGGATTGGTGACCTGATATTTGAGAACATTTGCCCCGTTAAAGGTGAAAAGAAAAGCCTTGGCATCGTTCCCCCAAGCACCACTTTGATTAAAAGATATACTGGTGTATCCCCCAAAGACGTAGCCAGTGTTATTGTAGCCCACGGACAGAGTGGGCCCCTGGTTGTCACATCTCTGGTGGAACGCTGCTGCAGTGTAACCATGGACTGAAGCCTTGTAGAGGAGCTGCAGAGACACCTTTCCAAGCTGGGAGCTCAGCTCCCTCTGCTGGGCCTGGGTCAGCCTGGGGTTCATGATGGAAGAATGGTCCAGTTACAGTAGACTAGTGGTCTGGATTCTCTGATTGAACACAAACAGATAGCCATTGCAGTTAATAACACTTATTTTATCACCAACTTTTTGATATCAGGAGATGGCGCTAGAGTCAAAGTAATGAGCAAATTATTTTGTTGTTTAAAAGCTAGCTTTTCTTGCTGTTAAAGTGTTAAATATGTCAGTGATTCCAGACAGGTGTAGCCTAATTTACTTTGTTTTACAATAATAATCCCTTTTACTACAAATATATAAACCATCAATTAAAACATCCAGATGTTTGTACTGATCACTAATTCAATCTGACTGCGGCCTGCCTGGCAATGAAATGTGCCCCTGGCACTGGAAAACATAAATTTAGTTTTTGTAACATATCAGCAAAAGTTTCAAATAGCCTGACACACACACACACACACACACACACACACACACCCCGTGTTGGGAGCTAGCTAGGATAAGGCCTTCAGAATAAGAGGTTAAAGGTGGTTGCACACCGGTCGCGTTTTTCGGAAAACCGATGGAGAAACGGCGCTTAAAAATCAGAATTCTCGCTAGGTGTGTGGAGACCTTAAGACCTCGTAATGAATGTGTTCTTTTAAAAGTCATACATTTATTTTTAAAAAATAATTTATGATATGTATTTTTAAATGGTATACTTATATGTGCCATAAAAGGTTTTTACCAATTTAAAATGGCTATAGTATCCCATTAAATTGGACACTTGGCTCATTTTATACCAGCTTGTACTGTGGAGCGTCACCTATTTCAGGGGTGGGCAACTTTGACGATAGAGAGGGCCACTATATTTCCACAATCACTCCAGAGGGACACTGCATACTATACAGGTCGGAGCAAAACTAGTCAATCTACAAGCTCAAAGCGCAGTGTGACGCGTTTTGAGCTCGTAGATCAGCTATATTTGAATTTAAATCCTGAGTATTTTTTCAATTTTTGAATTGTAAAGCTGAAAAGTAACATAAAAGGGAAGACCTCCGCTAAGCGGAGGGTGCGATATTGTATATCGTCAAGGCAATATAATGTACAAAGAAAATATTTTTCATCAAAACTTTTGATTTTACACCTCTCCCACTTAGCGGAGGGCGTGGTGTTGTAGAGGTCGTCTCCCCGAAAGCGTGCATGTCAGACCTCTTGATACGAAGAGACGTTTTTGGTCCAGCATTCACTCTGGTCTGGAAATGGCATGTTTTTTTTTACCGCTGAGCCGACTGGGGACCCGGTAACTTTTGATTTTACGCCTCTCCCACTTAGTGGAGGGTGTGGTGTTGTAGAGGGGGTCTCCCCGAACGTGTGTATATGTCAGACCTGTTGATACGAAAAGGCGTTTTTGGTCCAGTGTTTTTGTAAGGGATATTCTCTCCAGTGAACAGCATTTACCGGTATCCATTTAGATATATTTTGTATATATTTTGTATATGTTATAACTCTTGAAAATACACAGAAACATATTTTGTGTTGTAAATTATCGTTTAAATACTTACTTTATTGTTTTAATATGCAAATTAATCGTTTGATTACTTTAGCGGGTACTTTTATTCTGAAGAGCTCGGCCACTGGAAGTCTTATCCTAGCTAGACTATTCTAGCTGCCTTGACACTGGTCACAGCAGTTCAGGGGCCCTCCATTGACATTCCATTGATCCAATTTGCTTTTGCGATCTGCTTGTATTAAACAACGTTAAACTCACCAACATTGCAGCTCTAGGCCAAGCTTGAATTATCCTCTTTCAATCTGCCAAGCGTTTGTTTCACAACAATCCACCATAAACATGTTATGAGCTTTATTTTCTGTCAAGAAAATTATGTGATTGTTTTTCTAAGTGTGACGCGAAACGTGCTTCCAACCTCCAACGTCTACGGTGGATTTTTATGAAACAAACGCTTTGCAGATTGAAAGAGGATAATTCAAGTTTTCCCTACAGCTGCAATACGTTTGTGAGTTTAACGTCGCAGATCGCAAAAGCAATGTGGATGAGTGGGGACAGAGAGTAGAGAAGGAGAGTTTTGATCTCGCCACAAAGCGGGTGCCTATGTGGGCTATAGTTCCAAAGCGTTCCAAACATTGCTCCTATGACTGGAACTATCCCATTGATAGAATGAGCACTTCCGCATTCCATTGGTACAATGGTAGTCAACGCTTACGCTAGTGTCGCCACTCTGTTACTAGATTACTCTGAGTGGGGAGTCAATTGCAAATGTGCAACTCTAGATTCATCCCATTATAAACAAAAATCTAGTGTTGCAGTCGCCACTCGCCACCACGCTCCCATTTTCAACTTTGGTTTTCAATTTTCATATATATATTATATAGTAGCTATCTTACTTACTCATGACAATATAACTCTTTCACACAATAGCCTATAATGGAAAATGTGCATTCTCACTGGCAGTGCATCCAGAGATTTTCCTATTTCCAAAGCATTTCCAACTGATGCATGCATGCAACAGAAGAACCGTGTGTCCAACTAATGAAATCATCACCAGAAATAGCTACAGCCGCGGCCGTTCGTTCCTCTTAACGGAGATCATTGATCATATACTAATACAACTAAAGTAACGTTTTTAGAGTTTGTGAGTGAATTACCTTTTCCCCGCAGATACGTGCAGCTGCCTGGTTCAGTCAACAACATGAACACTGATGCCTCCCGCTGACCAGTGTCTTGTGAGCTAGGATAAGGCAGATCCATCTAATAGAAGAGTTGATGGGGCAGAAACCGAGCGCTGTTCCTGTAGGGGGGCACGCTGGAGTTTGAAATAGTGTTTTCAACGAGGGGGCGCAAATAAGAGCAATTTTAGGCATGTGTGCAACATGATAACCGTTTTAAAGTATTGTACAGTAACAACTAAAGTCTCTGTAATGTTTATGTTGTACGATAAACAATCTAAAATAAAGGGATTTAAGATCATTAACGCTGGGCTGTTGCATGGGTCCAATGCATTCCTGCTTACGTTCCAGGACTTGTCTCCATTGTCTTTATTCAGACCGCAGCCATCTTTGCCAGCTAGGTGCTACTTCCCCATAGGCAGCCCATTCATCCAAACAGAAATAAAGTCCTTTATATTAAACAACTTCAAGCTCACCAACATTGCAGGTATACTATTATGTCAGAATCGCGCAACGCACCCCTGCTTCAATTAGTGGCGGCCGAGATAGATTTCACAACTTGTTGTGATTTGACACTTAAATTAAAACAAGTCAAAAACCCCGCGGCGCCCTCTCTCCATATGCTGTGAGTGTGAGAGACAGTGGCCACAGTTACATGCACAAAATGTATTCAGAATGAATGACTTCATTCCGAACAGAGATTCATACTCAACTGTTTACATGGAACTTGAATAAAGGTATTCCTCATTCCTCATGTGTTTACATGCATGCTCATTCCGAATAACTTTGGACATGCGCAGTAAGTGGTTTGGGGTGTAACTAGCCCTGAAACATGACTGCCATGATAATCATCATGACAGTCATGACGCAACTGCAGCCTGTTTTACGCGATCGCTACATTTACAGTCCAAACGTGTATATAAACATTCCGTTTTCAAATATAAAGTACTCACAATTTGTCCCACGGGTGTTAGAAATTTGCTGGTACAGCGATTAGCATTGCTGCATCCCGCGTTGTTTAATAAAAAGCATTTTTATCCGAGCTCCCCGGCTACTTTTCTCAAACGGGGTTCGTTTGGGAAATACAAAGTTGCACACCGGGAGCGCACTCGCCTATTAGTCTGTATTGGCAGTGCTGTCAGCGTGAGTATATCGAACACACCCAGTGTTTCAGACTGCCACACTCCTCCCGACCGACAGGGGCGCGTAGTTGAAAGCCAATGGCAAAAAAACAGCTCGGATAAAAATGCTTTTTATTAAACAACGCGGGATGCAGCAATGCTAATCGCTGTACCAACAAATCTCTAACACCCGTGGGACAAATTGTGAGTACTTTATATTTGAAAACGGAATGTTTATATACACGTTTGGACTGTAAATGTAGCGATCGCGTAAAACAGGCTGCAGTTGCGTCATGACTGTCATGATGATTATCATGGCAGTCATGTTTCAGGGCTAGGGTGTAACCTGCTCAAGACAAGTTTGACATTTGAGTTGACAGGGAAGTGAAGTGAATGTAGATGGACGCACGACAGCGTATCCTGGCTACTGCCATTTGTATTGACATTTTGTTTTTAGTTAAGCAGCAATTTGAACAGCTATTTTTTTTACTTCAGGCTAAAAAAAAGAGTCGGGTGAAACGTCACCAGTTATTGCGTTTAGCCGCGACAAACTTTCCCCGGCAAGTTGCGCCTCTTCCCCCACCGCCAAGAAAGAGCAGGAGAGAATGGATGAAAGTCCGAAGCCAAGACTGGTGGGAGCGTATAGTTCTTTTAGAATATACAGACGCCGAATGGAAAAATGACTTTCGGATGAAACGTGCGTCTTTTGTCAGACTCTGCACACTAATGGAGAGATATATGGCCCCTGACGAGGTTACGGTCAGAGCGCCCATTCCTCTAATGATGCGAGTGGCCATAGTGCTTTATAAATTAGGGAGCTGTGGGGAATACAGGCTAGTAGCAAATCAATTCGGCATACACAAAAGCACAGTCCATAAATTCACATACATGTTTTGCAAGGGGATTGGGTGGGCCGATTCGACAACTTGTCCGTGTCCCAAATGAGGAGGAGGCCATGGCAATAGCGGAGCGGTTCCAGGCAGCACACCGCATTCCCCAAATTATGGGGATTATAGATGGGACACACATCCCTATCCTCCCTCCCTCAGATGGGTACAAGCTGTGGTTGATGACAGGTGCTGGTAGGTAACCTCTCATAATCATTTAATAGGCTATAGGCCCAAAATAATTTGGAATGAAACTAACTATATACTGTATGTACCATGACGTTACACACAATAGCCTATAGGCTCTAAATATAACCAATGATATAATAGCCTATACATTTCCATCCCAACAACACATTCCCATATAGCCTAACATTTACAGCAGCAGTCAGTTGTCACAGCGGCCTGGCCGTCAGAACACTAAAATACATTAGCAGCATTTGGAAAATAAAATATAACTGCGGTGACCGCAGTCCATCTCAGAACATACAGATAGCTGTCACCCTCGTAATCTTCCTCCTCCTCAACAACCTCGTCAACGCTATAGTAGCCTAGGCTAGGCCTACTACTAAATGATGTAGGCTGGCCTATTCTTTTTATTTTATTTTATTTGTGCCCACCAAAGAAATGAGATATTCGTTTCTGCTATAAACAACCTGCAGTTGACAGAATCGAATGGGCATTGCTCCCCGTGCGTAATTCGCGCTCCGCAGCACCCTTATTTCCCGCAAACACGCATATAAATTAGATGTGTGTGTGTGTGTGTGTGTGTGTGCACGTGCGTGCGCGCGTGCGTGCATAGTAAGCAAGCGTGTGTGTGCGTCCGTCCGTCCGTCTGTTACCAGCGGTCACCAGAGATTTCGACCCAGGACTATTCGACCCGGACCATTCGACCCGCTCTCGACCCGCTTGGACCTGACTTTTCGACCCGGACCGCGAGAGAGAGAGACAGAGAGAGACATAGAGAGAGAGAGAGAGACAGAGACATAATAATAATAATATGTACATTGATTTACCAAACAATTATTGTGTTGGTGTTTTTATTTACCAAACAATTACAAAGCTAATGGAGGCTAATGGAGGCTAAAGGGAGCCACCCACAGAGACACAGAGACACAGGCCATCAACGATCACATTCCTAAGGCTAGCAGCCACCATCCTCATCCCCATAGCAGAGTATGACGTTTTTTGCTAGTGGGGTTTTGTGAATAATCACATGAAGTATAAAAGTATAATATATAAGAAAAGTTATAGCTATAATGGTAATGCCTTTATTGATTGTATGCTGTGATTTGAATACACTATATTTTGTCATTCAGTCATAAAGTGACGTTCAGTCTACACATTAGCAGCAGCTCTGTGTTGTCTGACAATTATTCTTGCACTCATTTTATTCTCCCATATAGAACGACACAATGTAACATAGCTCTGTTTACACAATGCTGTACCCCCCTCCAACTGTATATGTTCCCCATCTTAAATCCTGAATATGGAGAATTAGGCATCATATATGAGATGCGAATATTATAATTGGGATTTCATTTATATTGCATATTTCATCTTACTTACATTTTGTTTACAAGGTGAACCCTCTAGGGGTTACACCGTTTGTCTGTTTTTATGTTTTGTGTGAGGACTGCGGATGAAAATTAGCATCTTTGCTAATCCCGGTGTATTTACGTTCATGTGACGTTCATTAATATGCTCTGTCCTGTCTAAATAAACAAATAAAGTAAAGTAAAGTAAAGATAATTCGACCCGGTAAAAACGGGTCGAACGGACTCGAATTTGCGGTTGGTCGAATAGTCCTGGGTCGAAATCTCTGGTGACCTTACCAGCTATGATTAATGCTATGATGTTAAAGCAGGACAATGTAACTTTCCTCTTCTACCCCGGATTTGAACCTGGTTTCCTGCGCAAGTGCAGAAATGTTACTAGTTATGTGTCCACACACATTTTGTTTAAACTAAACATTATTCTGGAAATTTGGATTGAACAATGAGAATTGTCCTCTCTGTTCGATCCTCCAGTGCTCCAGTCCAGTGTCAGCTTGTATTATTGTGCCCATGTGCTGCTGTTTCTCTTCCTGTTTATGTTTAACATCACAGCATGGACATGCGCAAAATAATTCATGTATTCCAAACGGGGAAGCGTTCGGAATAAGGTGTTTATATGGTAGCTCTATACCGATGCAAACGGTATATACCACCACTTCAGACCCGAATGAAAATTCATTCGGAATGGGATATTCTATTCCAATTGAGGTGTTTACATGAGCATTTTTAGTCTCATGACTGGAATGAATCCATTCATTCCGAATGAATGTCTGCATGTAAATGTGGCCAGTGAGAGAGAGAGAAGAACTGGTGCTAGTACTTAATTATTCTATCTGCAAATAGCGAAAATAGTGCGTGCGTGTCTGGTTGCAAAAGGGGTGAATTGTAATTGTCCATTTAAGACCATATTTCACAAAGCACATTTCATACTGGCTTTCAAGGCCTCTCAACATTGCTGAGTAGGGAGAAGTCAGTGACATATTTAACACTTGAACAATTTACAATTTAGGCATTTAGCAGACGCTCTTAATCCAGAGCGACTTACATTAAGCAATAACAAAAGCATGGCATACATCACATATATAAAAAGTAGTTATCATGAATCATGCGTAGACTAAGAACGTAACAGTGGAGTATCTATGTAAACTATACATACTATACTATATAATATGTTATACATGTGTACTATAAAGTGCTATGACTACATAAAGTGCAATTCTAGAGCTGTCTACGTAACAAGCTATAAGTCTGTTTAAAATACTAATGAACAATAAAAGCTAGCTTTTAAACTATAATTGAATTTGGCTCATTACTTTGACTGTAGCGCCATCTGCTGATATCAAAAGGTAATAGCTTCCCATGACAGCTTCAGTCGTCTCACTAACAACTGACAGACTTGCTTAAGCCATCAGCAACCTGTGCCAAAGTCAACACCATCGTGGTTCAATATGAAGTGCTCTGAGAAATAAAATGCACCCACCTCACCTGGACTCTTTCAGTTTGCAAATTCTATCAACCGGTCCACCAACATTCAAGGTTAAATAACTTATTTCCAAAAACGAAGTAGGCTACAGTAATTGTCTCCACCAGGCCGAAGGCATGGGGAGAGAGTATGTTTTGCACTCCGTCCGTGTGTGTGTGTGTGTGTCCGTCCGTCCGTCCGTCACCAGCTAATCTCCGGCACCGTTAACCCGGTCGATGCCAAACTTTGCACACACACTCCCTGGATGCCAACGATGAACCTCTGCCCCGCATTTTCCAGAACGGCCTGTTATAGCGCCACCATGAGGCAGCTTTTCACATTTTTTACCTAAAACTGCACCGATCTGCGTGAAACGTTGCATGCACACTCCCTAGAGGCCAAGGACAAACCTTTGACCTGCATTTTCCGCATCTGCCTTTTATAGCGCCACCAGGAGGCCGACTTTTGTAAAACACATTTTTTGATAATACTCCTCCAGATTCTGTCCAAAAATCTCACAAATCGTTACACAGTATCTCTATGGTCATGTGCTCAAGTCGGATCTGTCCGATATTTCATATTCCATCCTAATTGGCTATAATTGGCTTTCACAGTTTGCAAGATTGCCCCGTTTTGAACAAAAGCCTCAAATCATGAACGCAGCATGCAATTTACGTGAAATCTTTCACACATTTTCTTACTAGGCTGAGGAATATATCCCACCCTTTTCACATTGGCCTGTTATAGCACCACCAACAGGTTGATTTTTGCAAAAAACATTTTTGGAACAAAATGCCTCAAATCATCCAATTGCCATCAAAGGCAAACATAGTTTATATTACTCCTAAACATTTTGCCAAACATCTCACACAGTCCTATCCTCCTGGTGGAGAACTGTGCCCAGAAGGGCACTTTTTCTAGTTTCCAATGATTTGCAATTTAATTTGCTGTGCTCAGAGATAACGAGAATAACCACAGTGTGTATAATAAAGTAAAGTAAAGTAAAAGTAAGTAAGTATAATAAGTGTCCACAGATAATAAACATAACTTGAATAGGTCTACACAAGTGTCCACATTACAAAATCCCATGCTATGCCCTTAAGTGACAGATTTAAGTGCATGTGCTGTAGTTTACAATTTTAATTTACTAGTGTATACATATTGGTGATGCATTTAGGATGCAGATTCCTCCAGGTAGCCTAAATGCTATTGTGGAAGTGAGTGTCTTAATATACTACTGCTGCAGTCTTACCCGAAGGAGACCACTGAATAGAGGGTTGGCTGGATGGGAGAGTCCTTTAAAATATTGAAACCTTTCTGCTTGATGTGGTATAATCTGACGATGCAATCTCCTCTGCCCTCAATTTAGGTTCTGACGGTGTTGCAACCACAGATCAACCATGGAATAATGTTGTGTGGTTTGTCTTATACATGCTTCTTAATTCTCAATGCAGAACAAACTTCTCACTCAGAACAAGCATGAGATCCTTTAACAGTAGCCAAGAAAGCGTTGGTACATTTTACAAAATAAGTAGGCCAATATATATACATACAATTATGTACATGGTAAGTATACTGTAGTTTTGAATTTTCACTATGTTCATGTTTACCTGAATACCTGAACTGAACTAGCAATTATATTGGTAATTTTCAGTCACTCTTTGGATTATGGAGGGGACTGCATCCTCCTCTTCAGCTTTATCCAAGGCAAACAGGCTGATTTTTTTTTTTTTTACAGGAAATGTGAAAATAGAGGAAAAAGAAGTAAGCATCATGAGGACTGATCTATCAGAATGATAGAGTACGAGTCAGAGCTCCCAGAAAATGACCATACACTGACACCACGGCACGTAATCAGCGCCTCAAACTGTGACTCAGCCCACCCCCTGGGGAAGTTGTGATTTGCGCTCGTTCACTGCAATGCAATTTGCGGCATTTTCAAAACAATATTGAGCAGAGTAGCGATTATCAAACGTATTTGCAATGCCATACGTTGAAAGATCTGTTGCCCGTGGACAAGGCACAAGTTAAATAGCATCGGCATAGATGTTTGTCCGTATGTGATTAAGGATTGGACCAAGTTGCATTGGCAGCCATAGAAAATTCTTACCCCAGGCTAAAACCGGATGTGACGTTTTTGGGCGTTCCTGTCTAGCTTGGTGTCAGTGTATATAATATCCAATTATCCAAACCCAGTGACTTTATACCAAGGAATAGTACCAACATACCAAAACCACTATATTGGTAAGAAAAGTAAACATTCAATCTACGATTAAACAGATTAGAATAAGATCGAAAACAAGGGACCATTACAAAATAAAGAGAAGGCACTGGATAATCTCAACTAAAAGCAATTTATACGAGTTAGGTTAAAGTCTAAATAACTTTTCACTTTGTAAAACATGGCATTGAAGGTCAAATGACTCGTGACCATTTCTGCATCAACTATAATAATAAAAAAATGAATATTGGTGGTTAGTGCAGAAAGGTTGGTTCCTTTGAGCTGCGTCCTAACAGTAATTATCCATTTCTATAATGTCCAGAGTTTAATCATTTCTATAAATGCATGTATCGTATTAGAATTGGGGGGGATGAATTATAGCTATTAGATAGATAGATATTTCGACAGAGAGTCCAAATGTATTCAGACTCTTTGACTGTGAACGGATTCTTTTAAACTTCAAGATCGCTGAATTTCTCGTTGACTTCGTCAAAGTAGTCCTCAGCGAAGCGCAGCATCTGGTTGACGGCGCTGAGGAGCAGGATGTCACAGCTCTGGTCCAGCTCTAGCTCCTGGCTGTAGTTCTTCACAGGAACCACACAGGACAGAGGAACACCCAGACGCTGGCTGGCCTCCTGGAGCTGCAGCAACACAGCACAACAGATGAACGTTAGCTTAACTCAATGGTTCCCAAACCGAGCATCCCTAAATTATTTTGGGGGACACACTCAAGCCCATTGAGGTAGTGTTGGTTTCCTATCGTTTGTCTTTGGTAGAACTCACCTTGGTCTTGATGTAGAGGCTGTGATAAACATTGGTCAGGTCCTCTGCCACAGCGGGACAGGCTTCATCTACTTTAGTCAACAGGACCAACTGAGGGATCCCTGGAGAACAGCACCACAACAAACATGTTCAACAGCTGTAAAAAATAAAAATAACGACCCCAGGCTGTGCAATTGTGATACTTTTGTTTTGTAAACCAAGGACTATGCTACTATATTAGTATGTGATAGAACTTTGACATTATGTGATGTACACTGCAGTATGTGATATGTGAATGTAATTGACGTGATGTGATGATGTTCTGTTGTTCCTTGACTATGTGTGACAGCATGTGCTTATGATGTCCCTCCACCACTGGTTTATACTTCATTGTACGCCAGTATCTCTTGCTGAAAATAGCCGATCTACAAGCACACAACACGTGGCATTGAGACTTTCTTCGAGCCACAACGCCTTACAGTTAAACATTACTATTCATTTTGGAAGCAAGCTTCACTGGGAGAGATCTTGACATTGATAAGCCTGAATTATACTATATATGGAGTGCCTAAAATAGCCGATCTACAAGCTCACAATGTGTTGCAGTTGAAACGCATAATAAGCTTGATTTTGGCTATTTTCGAGACGTGCGGCGCTGCATAAATTGGGCCTTACAGTGATGCTGCGTTTGACCAACTGACCGACTAGGTTGATCTTGCTTCGAATGGCGGTCAGTTTGTCCTCCAGCTTGGAGGGCATGATGGAGATCTTGTTGGCGTCGATGACGTAGGCCACGCAGTGAATCCTGTCCTGAAGACCTGGACTCTTCTTGTAGCCCTGGGCCTCTGGTTGCAACGGAACTGCAGAGTTGAACTGTGAAGAGTAGGGGAAAGAAAACACATTAATTTCACTCATGACTGACTGAATAATGTTGATTTAATGCAACACAAGTCAATGATGATTGAAATAAGATGATCCTCTTCATAAGATCTTCAACAAAGCTTAACCACAATTAGTATTTTACTAAAACTCTATTAAATGGTTTTCAGTTAGAAATGTGAAAACACTCACCTGATATCTGTCTGTAATGTGACCTCTCAAAATGCTGCTTATGTCGTCCACATTAAGCCCCGCCCCCGTGGTCTCCTCCAATCCCATGGTGTCACACAAGATGATTGGCAGAGGTTTGCCCTCCTTTCCAGCTTTAACGTGGTAGGTACGAAACTGTGGGATGTACAATGGTCAAAGTTATCAGCTTCAAAAGCAAAAAATCCTATCCCAATGAATTGGAATATTTTACGAGACTACTAAAAAAAAAATTTTAAACGAGAAATGTCGACCATCTGAAAAGTATATTAATGTATGCAGTTAATACTTGGTCTGGGCTACTTTTGATTTGAACAAATCATTTCATCAATGGGGTGATCAGCCAGTGGCACTGTTGAGTCGAGCTGGAAAGGAAAATTAGCATCTCCATGAAGCATACTGAAGCACAATTTACTCTAAAAAGATGGCTGTGTTGAAACCAGTGTTAAGTTTTCACCGTCAGTGGATCAACACCATAGCAGATAACATGGTCTAAAATCATCACTGTGTTTTGTCATGTCCAGAGTCTCAACACAACCATCTATTGATATTTTACAGCACTGTGTGCCTCCATACATTGACAAGCTTTATATTGATGCTGATCTTCCTTTTCAGGCAGCGTGTTTTTTTAGTGGTCTCGTAAAAATGCATTGGGATAGGATTTTTTTGATTTTCATGAGCTGTACGCCATAATCATCTAGATTAAAACTAAAAAGGTTTTAAATACTTTATGCACAATGAATTGAGAATATATGAAAGTTTCCCTTTTTGAATTATATTACGGAAGAAAATTAACTTTTACGAAATATTCTAGTAATTACATATACGTTTCAATTGTTTCAATTGAAACAGCCTCCTACCTTTTGGTAAAAAAAAAATCACACCCGTGTGAACTGAGTGGTGCAACTCCCCTCTCCCCCTGCCCCTCTATCTCTCTCTCTCTATCTCTCTCTCTGTTTCTGGCACAACAGCGCCACCTTTGCCCCTACTGGTACTCTAAACATAGTCACATAGGTACATAGGTCAAGACAGACATTGCAGTTCCTTGGAGTGGTTGCACCACTCAAAGATAGTAGTAGTAATATCGCATTGCAGCCTTCCAATCAGCCTTGTCAATTATTCGGCCTCATCCTGTACGTCCACTTACCACTAGTTGGTAGCAGCTAATAATCACTGTCATGTCACGTTGACCTGTGTTGTTTGTTTGTAATTGTTCCCACTTCCAATATATCCACCATGGCATTTGGAGGAATTCACAGCTGAGGAACCAAAGGAACCAAAACACAAAGGAAAACAGTGACCTTCACCGTTGACTGCATCAACAAACTCCCTCCCTCCCCACACTGATGGGAAATCCCAGTGGGACTACCATTTCATATGCTTGGCGGGGCTGTTAAGTTGTATTGCCTGGCATTCATCTGTGCCCTCTTTGTCAACCAAGAACATTAGTTCACACTTGTTACGGTTATGGGTCAGAGTTACGTAGCAGTGAGCAGTGGTCTACCATGGTGGTGAGGCTGGTTCCAGAGCTGCCAGCCATGGCCTGGTTGGTGACATGTCCTCTGAAGATGGACTTGATGGAGTTGAAAAGGCTGGACTTCCCTGCTCCCACTGGTCCAATGAGCAGAACCCTGATCTGGGACACAGAACTGATGATGGGCTTGTAGGTCTGTATTTGGACCAGCAGCTTTCTCTTATTCCTGTGGAGACCAGTGTTCAACAGATTTCACATTTTTAAGCATGTTTCAGATGCAATGTAAGCAAATCTTGTATACAGAGGTGCAGTGCTGATTTCTTAACTGTCGGGGGCCTCGGCTGCTATTTTTAATGCTGTTGTGTGCACACGCGCAGTCGTGCACACACACTCCGACCAGCATTATGAAACATTTATTTTTTATTTTCACGGCACGCCATTGCCCTGGCTAGACCAACGCATTCTACTGAATGCAGAGACCAGCTGGGTCTGTTGGTTATTGTTTTCCTTAAGCACCCTACCAACAACTAATATTCATGCTACATTGTAACGTAATGTAATGTCATACATGTAACAGTGTGACAGTAGTATGGTGCTGCTCAAGTCTGGTGGAATGCCATGGTGGTGTGTGAAGTGAGCACTACGCCCCTGCCCTGGTTGTATAAACCAAATTTAACAAGTGTGGTGTTGTTCTTGCAATGCTGTCAAGACCCTTTCTTTGGCAACTATATACAGTCAAGTAGTGTTGTGTGACTCAGTAAATGTGTAGTTTCAGTCGATTTGGTTTTGTTTTAGTTTACACAAATTTGCACCATAAACATACATATTTAGAACAGACTGTTATCCTAGCACAATACAATATAGTTAGGCATGGGGGGGAAGGTGATCACTGGCAGCCGCACATTGGCATAGGTGTGAGAGAAAGGATTTTTCTTTTAAAATATAATATTCATAAAAAGACGCCTCACACCTATGTGGAGATTACATCCTGCACATAATTCTCCATTCACTCAAACTCCTAAATCTGACAGAGTCTGGGACTGGGAGATAGGTGGGTTAGCGCTAATGATCATTAAATCTACAAAATATTTGACACAAAATAAAAGGTATGTATATGGACAATCAAAATCAGTTGGAAATATTAAACTTAATGTGGTGTCACTGTCATAGGCTAATTAAACGTAATGTTGATATGGTACTAAGTATGACTATGCATCTAGAAAATGAAAACATGGCGCTTCATGTCAAAAAGGTTGCAGACCCAGTATAGTATTATAGTATTATCTGAATACGTACAGTATTATATGGTATGGTGCCATATATCAACAGACAGACTAATCCAGACTTACTCAGAAGTCCAGTCTATGTTCCTCCATGGCTTCTCAAGGAGTTTACATTCTGTTCAAGCAACAAGACCGTTAGACAGTGACCAAAACACAGAAACATCATGTTTACATGTTTGTATTGAACTCACCTTCGACTTTGTAAACTTCACATTCTGTCAGCTGCAGGTCGTTGCCATGCATTTCTGCAGCAGTGAAATTGTAATACTTTTGACCAGGATTGCTGTACACTACAGGTTGGCCATTATGACAAAAAATTAAATTGTTTCCAAAATTAGGACCACTGGCGCTGGTCAATAGCACAGCATTGGCAGGATTGGTGACCTGATATTTGATAACATTTGCCCCGTTAAAGGTGAAAATAAAAACCTTGGCATCGTTCCCCCATTGATCACTTTGAATAAAAGATATACTGGTGTATCCCCCAAAGACGTGGCCAGAGTTATTGTAGCCCACAGACAGAGTGGGCCCCTGGTTGTCACATCTCTGGTGGAACGCTGCTGCAGTGTAACCATCGACTGAAGCCTTGTAGAGGAGCTTCAGAGACACGTTTCCTAGCTGGGAGCACAGCGCCCTCTGTTGGGCCTGGGTCAGCCTGGGATTCATGGTGGAAGAATGGTCCAGTCCAGTGGTCTGGATTATCAGATTGAACACAAAAAGACAGCCATTGCAGTTAATAACACTTATTTTATCAACAACTTTATGATATCAGGAGATGGTGCTAGAGTCAATGCAATGAGCAAATTAGTTTGTTGTTTGTTTAAAAGCTAGCTTTTATTGCTGCTAAGGTAAGTGTTAAATATCAGTCAGTGTCTCCCTATGCTACTCAGCAACATTGACAGGTGTAGCCTTCCTTCTTGAAAGCCAATATGCCAGTCAGAAACTTACTTTGTGTTACAATAATATATAATAATAATAATAATAATAATAATCGCTTTTACTCCAAAGTGATATACTATATAAACCATCAATTAAAACATCCATATGTTTGTACTGACACTAATTCAATCTGACTGCCATGCAATTAAATGTGTCCATGGCACTGGAAAACAACATCAATGTAGTTTTTGTAACATATCAGCAAAAGTTTCAAATAGCCTAAAGCAACTTTCATTCTACATACAAAAAGCAAAGTACATTATTATTATTGAGCAAGATGATTAAACTGCTTATTTTCAGAATGTATGGCTATTTTTGTTTCAGCTCTTCTCAATCTCATTGCAAATCTGAAATCTTTGATCAATCTGGTCATTACATTTAGACATACCGACATATTATTTTATATAGGCCTATATACACACATGACTTATTGCATTATGATTAGTATGGGGCACAGGGGCAGCGCTTAAGAAACTTCCCCGCCGCTCCCATTTTCAAGTTTCGTTTTCATTGAATTCTAAAAAACGAAACTTAATGAGACAATATCGTAAAATATGATAGTACTAGCTATGAGTACTGACGCATAATAACTGTCGCATAATAACTCTTAACTGTCTCTCAGTCACACAATGAATATAAAAAATAACATTCTCTCGCTGCGTATCCAGAGATTTTCTATCCGAAAAAACATTGTGATGCATGCGTGTCCAAATCGTCACCAGAAATAGCTGCAGCGTCGGCCGAGAAACATAAACATATCCTCTTATTAACAGGGGATCATATAGTCTACTACTAAAATCAATTTGAAGTAAAGTAACATTTCAGGAGCGTGTGTTTGTGAGCTAATTACCTTTGCCTTCCTTTTACGCCGCGGCTGCCTAGTAGTAGTAGCTCAACTTGTATTGTAGCCTTGTGCCTCAACCTCAACTATCATCTATGCGTCCAGATTCAGAAGCCAGAACCGTCTCTGATTGGCTGAGCTGCAAAAGGGAAGGCTGTGATTGGTCGTAAACTCATCTGCGATCTGCAGATCCTGCCGAGAGCCCGCCTACTGTATCCGGTCATCATTTGTACGGTCGCACGCACGCGCACACACATGCGCGCGCACACACACACGCACACACACCACACACAGGTTCTGCATGTTCTTAAAAGGGTTGATGGACATATGCTACCGTATGGAATCTCTATGGATTGAAGACAGAATATAGTGTATTCAGATTGGAATACAGACGTATTCTGAATGAATAATAAATAATACAGGATATTTGAATGATTGCAAATGAAACCTTTTTTTGTCAAATAATTGGTTCAGGAAAATAACATCATACAATGTTTGACTCTATTTTTCTTCATTCTTTAATTTTCACTATTGTGGTGTGTGTGGTACGTGTGTCTAATAGATCTAGAGAGAACACAAGGTAAGTTTCTGACTGGCATATTGGCTTTCAAGAAGAAGGCAGGCTACAGTTAGACACTGACTGATATTTAACACAAATAAAAGCTAGCTTTTATCTGATTTGCTCACTGACAACTTTGGCAGCGGTGGCCGAACGGATAGCGGCGCGGTCTAGATACCGGAAGGTTCCCAGTTCGAATCAGCCGTCCGACACGTTAAAATTACCACCGCTGAAATGCCCTTGAACAAGGCATCAACCACTACGATGAAATGTGTTCTATGAGCAGGGCCTGGCTGGAAACAAGTTCTTGAGCTTAGCCCAGATACCCTGGGTAAATATAGATTTCATTTCATTTCAACTGAGTCTTCTTGTCCCCACATGCGTCAGTTCAGCCATCACCTTAAGTGATTAAAGTGCATACTGTACCTTAAAGGACAACTTCACCACTTTTCAACCTATCTTCATATAATAGGTCCTCATCATGAAAAATGGCGCAATGTTTTTCTGTCTCATAGGAGGGCTGTGGGCAGTTCAGAAACCGTCCTCCAGTGACATCATCGATGGGGAATACAAGCTAATAGAAACTGTAGGCTTTCTAGTCGAAAAGTTGCAATGCAAAAATGGAAGCCATCGTTCTCACGATAATGAAAATCTAAACATTTTTGTAAAACAAATCTTGTTCCTGTTTTAGGTTGTTATTAGAGAAAGTAAAAGATGAGCTGCTTTCTTTCGTTTTAGGGATTTTAGCTGTTTTTGACAGGGGGTGGGGGCATTCGAGCATGGGGCTAAATATGTATGTATAGCGATTTATTTTTTTCTTATTTACTATAGTCCTACTAGATCCCAAGAAATTACATCTGGCCACAAAAGATCACGGGATCTACTGAATGTGTCAAACTGACATTGAGCCTATTACACACAGTGTGGCTTCCCCCAGTAGGCTACCTTCACATTCAGTAGATCCTGTGATCTTCTGTGGCTAGATGTAATTTCTTGGGGTCTAGTAGGACTATAGTAAATAATAAAAAATAAATCGCTATATAATTTTGTAAAAAAAATACACATTTTGCCCCATGCTCAAATGCCCCCACCCCCTGTCAAAAACAGCTAAAATCCCCAAAAAATTAAGAAAGCAGCAAATGAAAAAAAAAAAATGAACACTCATCTTTTACTTTCTCTAATAACCCAAAACATGAACCTTGGTTGAAAAAAACTAAAGTTGCCCTTTAAGTAGTTTACAATTTACTGTATAACTGGTGATGCATTTAGGATGCAGATTCCTCCAGGTAACCATAGGCTATACTACAGTGTATTACCCGAAGGAGACCACTGAATTGAGGCCAGGGTTGGGCTGGTTGTAACCTGACTCCGCCAGATGGGGCAGCAGAGAGTAGACTGGTGTACTCCCCTCCTGGATGTGAGAAGTCCTTTAAAATGTTGAAACCTTTCTTGCTTGATGCGGATGTGGTATAATCCGATGATGCTATCTCCTCTGCACTCCACTTCGCCCTCACCCACACAGACATGAAATTTCACTTGGACATCATCATCATCCCTCGGTTAGCAAATGATACGGAAACTGGGCCTGCTGGGCTGAACACTTCACTCTGTAACTGGATACTGTACGTTATCAGTGAGAGAATAGGACTAGGAGGGGCAATAAGTTAATAACACATCGAGCATTACAATGGCTAGACAATGGCTAGACTAAACATGGTCCATAAAATTAAATACGGAGAGGTCCCAGCAGTTCTAAGAACATGTTTCAGGCAAGTAAACGAGGTACACAACCATTTCACCAGAGCCAGTATTGCAGATGTGCAGGTGCTCCCTGCTTTTAAAAGTAAAGTGGGCAAAGGCTCATTCATTTATATAGGAGCCACACAGTGGATCAGCCTGGAAACCAGTGTTAAACTGACCTCCAATTTGAGGACATTTAAACAGAAGACTAAACAATGGCTACTGGAAAAGGTTCCCCTATAAAGGGTCATCTTAGAGGGATGGATAGGGTCGTACTTGTTGTGTTGTGTATGTAATGTATATATACTGTTATGTATTTGTGATGTATTTTAAAGTATTGTTCCGTTCAGTGTGAGAGGACCTCAGTGGAAATAAGTCTTTGGACTTTTCTGTGTAATCCTTGAATCGCTGATTATAATGTTGTATTATGATTGCTTTTCTAAATAAATCAAATCAAATCAAATCAAATCAAATCAAATCAAATCAAATCAAATCAAATCAAATCAAATCAAATCAAATCAAAGCATCACATATACTTGCTCAGTCCCCTGCTCTTCAAGCACGATTTATATACTTCGATTCTCTGATGTCGCACACCAAAAATAGCAGATGTATAAGCTCACAACCAGCTCAGCAGCCTTAAGAGTGTCCAGCTCGAGACTGGGAGGTCACTTCACTCCCCAGGCTGACTCATAACAAAAAATATATAGATGGTGCCCAAGGCCTCCCTGCTCGGGTTTCAGCATCAAGTGCTGGATTGGGGGCTAACAGGAGATATACTGTATGGGGGCTACATGGATGGATGGAACTAGTGTTGGTAACTTGGTTCATAAGGCTTCTTACAAGTTTAGTTTAGCTTAAGTTGACATGAGAAAAGAGAAAACAAGCACATTTGTAATGTGCCAGAGTCCAAAAATCTGGTGGCCTTTCTAGGAAACCTGAAAGAACTACAGCAAAAGTATTAAAGGACCACTTCACCACTTTTCAACCTATCTTCATATACTAGGTCCTCACTAATAATCATGAAAAAATGGCGCAATTTCTTTCTACTCGGTCTGTGTCTCATAGGAGGGCTGTGGGCAGTTCAGAAACCGTCTTCCAGTGACATCATCGATGGGGAATACAAGCTAATAGAAACTGCAGGCTTTCTAGTCCTGAAAAGTTTCAATGCGATTTAAAACAAATCTGCCTAATGATGATGTCACTGGAAGACGGTTTCTAAACTGCCCACAGCCCTCCTATGAGACACAGACTGAGTAGAAAAAAATCGTGCCATTTTATCATGATTATTAGTGAGGACCTATTATATGAAGATAGGTTGAAAAGTGGTGAAGTGGTCCTTTAACGCATCAGCATGGTGACAAAAAAACATGACACAACTGTAATCTGTCTTGTCGTTACTCCCGACAAAACTATGGAATGAGGTGGAAGCACAGAACACTTGGTGCAACGATTAACCACCTTTCACTAAATGTGGGGAAAACAAAGAAGACTGTTATCGACTTCCGAGGACCCCTCAAACTCACTCAGCACAGCAGCACCGCATTTCTGGGTGTGTAGCCTACGTCACAAGGATCTCTCCTGGACTGCATCGCAGACTCGATCTTTTCTTTCTCCAGAAGTAAAGTGTTGCTGAAATGTCCTGACCTTTTGTACACATCATGCTAGTGGAAAGTTAAGTTGCAGTTTCATTCGCATGCATCCCGATTGAATATGCGCCTCCATTCCTGCAAGTATTTCACAGCAATACAAATGGAAGTGCATTTCACAAATCAAGACACGAATAATGGACAGCTAAAACTAGTCTCTATAGGGGCGACTGTGGCTCAGGAGGTAGAGCAGGTCGTCCAACGATCCATGGGTCGGCGGTTCGAATCCCGGCTCCTCCTGGCTACATGTCAAAGTGTCCTTGGGCAAGACACTGAACCCCAAATTGCTCCCGATATGCTGGTTGGTACCTTGCATGGCTTCCGCCGCAATCAGTGTATGAATGTGTGTGTGAATGGGTGAATGTAATGCACAATCTATGTAAAGCGCCTTGGATAAAGGCGCTATATAAATGCACCATTTACCATTTAGTCTCATTCTGAAAATGAAATGCAAAATTCCAAAATGATGAATCCTAAAATCATTTATTTATGTCGTCAAATGAAATGAAATACTAGCTTCAATGTATCACTGACACTCTAGCACCTGTCCGCAGCCCACTATATTGCAGTTTTTTTTACAATCGGTTATTGATATGTAAAGAAGACATTTACATTATTTAGTTTTTACTAGCACCCCGTTTAGAGAGCTCTGATCACTGTCTATCAGACCGAACATGTCGTTATAAAAACAACATAATCTAGCCATGCATTAAAGATGACAAAAACTGACAACAATGTTAAAAAACGGGATATGACAAGAAAGTCTAAAACGCCACGGAAACAGTTCGGATACCATTAAATGTGGAGATACTGCAGTAGTTATGTTTGTGTCACAGAGGGCCAAACATTAAGTCAGGTAATGTCGGTTAAAAAAAATATATAAAGTGCAGGGAAATAATTCAAGTTGTTACTTGTTTCAAAGTTCCAGTTGAGGTGAAAAAAAGAGTCCAGGGTGGTTCAGAAAGCAAAAAAAGAGAACCTGTGTAAACCTGAGTTATACTCAGTTGCACGTGTGTGTCGCACAGCGGAAACCGTACATCTAAAACACACGACACATCACAGCCAGGGGTAAGAGGGAGGCACTGGAGTAACTCGGGAGAGGTTTATTGCCTTTATTTTTTATTAAGGTACAAAGTACAAAAGAAAATGCGGGTCCTGTATTTCTTGTACTTTGCACGGTAATAAAAGAAAAGGCAATAAACCCATATATACCCCCTTTTTGAAACTAGCTCCTTGCCACTCGCCCTAGACACTTCCACTTGGTTTGAGCATAGATATATAAATCATAGAGACGGCACTGGATGGGATGGGAATCCCAGTGCCATCTCTAATATGTATATATCTATGCTCAAACCAAGTGGAAGTGTGTAGGGCGAGTGGCAAGGAGCTAGTTTCAAAAAGGGCCCCCGAGTTGTTCCACTCAGAGGCCCCCTTTCCACCGGTTGGTTCCCAATGGGAACCGGTTCAGTTCTTTTTGGTTCTTAGTCCATGAGCCAGAGCTCCAAAATTGGAACGTTAATTATGAATTGAGTGGGCCGAACCATACCTATATTGGATTGTTATCACCATGAAACTTCCCCAGTTGAGTACTTACACGAAGACAATGATTTATTGTATTACACATTTTACGTTTTTAAATATGCAAATGAGGCAGTATGTAGGAAAATATGCGAATATCGAAAATATGAAAAGGCTACTACTGTGGAAGGGTTATCATGTATTAATTTACTTGTATTGATCCTATAAACAATTTAATATAGGTCTAGTTTTCCCCCCCAATTTTGGAGCTCATGGACTAAGAACCAAAAAAGAACTGAACCGGGTCCCATTGGGAACCAACTGGTGGAAAAGGGGGGTCTCAGTGCCGCCTTCTTAGCTGTGCTAGCTTCGGCCTGCTGACGACATCGCCCTATGGTGGAACCCGCCTTTCTTCTAACTCACAAGCATCGCGTTGCAATGAGTTGTGAGCTTGGAGAGCGCGCCGCGATTGCGTTGTTATGTGTAGGGTTGGAATCTTTTATTTTTTAGGATTAGCGGTCCGATTCCCCCGCCCCCTGAAGTATTGAAAAGCTACGCGCGCAACTGGGACCACCCAGGGACAGAGTGACAACCACGCCGGGCACCAGGTGCACGGGCCGGACCAGAGTAATTGTCCGGGAATGAGTTAACGGTTAACGGTCAAATGTGTACACTCTCAGAGTTGTTGTGGTGGTCCTTTGAATTCACCCATTTAGACCTGAGGCCGATTCTACAAATGCTTTCTAAATCCTGACAGTTTTCTGATGTCAGGGGTTCTGAAAATATGTTGTTCCGGGGCCCCGTAGCGTGCTACAAGCTTGTAGATCTGCAATTTTTTCAATAGCTAAAGTATAGCATAATGCTTAAAACACCAAAAGGGGTTCCCGCCCAGAATGGGATAAATAAAAACGTCTGAGAGAACCACTAGTATTGCAATTGTATAGCGCGATGTGAAGATCCACATAACCAGCTCTGACAAGTGTGATAAAAAAAACGGATTTCTGGAAACGGTTCCAAAATGTGATTGAACCGATTCCTGGTTCCTCAATGTTGGATCCAGTTCAGTTCCTCCGGATTCGGGATTCCAAGACTATAGCTGTGTGAGCTTGTATAGGCGGGCTAAAATGTGGTGCACGACGACACTCAGGTACAACTAAAAGTGTAACGCAGGTTTTAGTGTTTGCATGTGATCGTGATGAAGATGAACCCCCCACCCCCATCTTCAATAATAACCAGTGGTTCTAGGGTCCAGGAACCCGCAGGGGGTTCCTTGTGGGGGGTTCTAAATGGACCCGTCCTAGCCTAAGATTTAGACTCTTGTAGACGTACTGGGGGGGGGGGGAGGCGGTGGCTCAGGGGTAGAGTGTCTGGATGGTAACCACAAGGTTCCCAGTTCCAACACGGGCTCCCCCAGAGTTAGTGTCGAAGTGTCCTTGAGCAAGACACTGAACCCCTAATTGCTCCTGATGTGCTGGTTGGTGCCTTGCATGGTTTCCGCCGCCATCGGTGTATGAATGTGTGTGTGAATGGGTGAATGTAATGCACAATCTATGTAAAGCCCAAGGTGCTATATAAATGCGCCATTTACCATTTATTTATTGATTCTGACGTCTAAGCGACCTTGCCCCCATGGGTAGCTGTCTGAAAAGTTAAACTCTTAACTTGTACAAATGCACAACAGAACCCTAGCGGTCAGGGTTCTGTTGCGCATTCACACTGGAGGGAAATCCAAGATGCATGGATGCCAGATTCCGAGATAAAGTGGATTAAAATACTTTTTTTTAAATTGAAAACTACGGGTTGTAATTGCTTAGCGTACCCTTACCGGACAAGTGGGGCAGCAGGGAAAGCACCTTAGATTTGAGCAAGTTAAGTTTTGTACAAGTTAAGAGTTACTCTGAGGCACAGCTTTAAAGACAGCAACCCATGGGGGCAAGGTCTCTTAGGGCCGATTCATACTCCTATTTTAGAGCCGAATAAAAGTCGGTTCGGCTCTGTAGAGCCTACAATGTGACGTCATTTGAGGTTCGGGGGGGCGGGTACCGTCCTAAAGTCGGCTCTTCGGTGCTACTGAAAATTTCTGACGAGCCGAAATCATTTCGGCACTACAGCGCCGAAACAGCGGTAAAATAGGAGTATGAATCGGCCCTAAGACTCCCGTAGAGAGTGATCAGACGTCAGAATCGATAAATACGTAGACTACGAGAGTCTAAATCTTATAGGCTAGACCCGTCCTATCCCTTCCACGTCTGTATCTCTGAGAGATGTGCAAATGGAAGCGAATGGACCCGTACTTGTACATTTCTCAGAGTTACTGGGTTCCTTAAAGGAGTAGTTCACCCAAAAAGGAGGGCTTCCCTGGGCCAATAATGCGATGACTGGTGGAGTCTCCCAGCGGGGCGGCAGTGGATCAGGGGTAGAGTTTCCGGTTTGGGACCCGGAAGGTTCCCCAGTTCGAACCCGCGGCTCCCCCAGAGTTAATAGTGTCCTTGAGCAAGACTCTATGCACAATCTATGTAAAGGTGTATAAATGTGTGTGCGAATGGGTGAATGTAATGCACAATCTCTGTAAAGGTGTGTGAATGGGTGAATGCAATGCACAATCTATGTAAAGGTGTGTGAATGGTTGAATGTAATGCACACTCTCTGTAAAGCGCCTTGGATAAAGGCTCTATATAAATGCACCATTTACCATTTATTGACAGCTGAGGTGACCCGATCGTCAAATTATCGGTTCAGGAAATGCGACCAAAACCAAAACCAAATCCCAATGAATTCAAGGCTTCACGGGATGTGTAATGGATAGAAAATACGTTTTTTTGCGTGAACTACTGCTTTTAAAATGAAAACATAGGTTTTGAGAATCACTGTTGCTCTCTAAAACGACAGTTCCCCCCCCCCCCCCTGTTGTCCGCAGGCGCGTGTCTGTCCACAGTCGGCGCCCGTGTCCGCGGCGCCGTGCCGACGCGCACGTCAGGACCTGAAGACGTGCACGGCGCGCACCACGTACTGCCTGCAGATGGGGCACTCGTTCATGCGCTTGCCGCAGCGGCTGCAGGTGACCATGTGACCGCACTCGAGCAGCACGCAGTCGATGGGCGAGTCCATGCAGATGCGACACAGGTTGTCCTCCAGGCGCTTGGCCGTGGCGGAGTCTGGAAGCAGAAGTGCACACACACACGCACGCACGCACACACACGCACACACACACACACACAGCGGGGATTGTGAAATGTTACCTTTGTGGATAAAGAAAGAAAAAACAGGTGTGCTTCCTCTGGAAAGTGCCCTTGGTTGAGGCTGCTCGGTTTTGAAAATAACTTAACTCATAAACCAACTAAATGGAAAAAGCGGCTCTCCAAAATAAAATATGCAATTTCTCATGTTTATTTGAGAACGCTGACACGTTTCGGCAGTAGTCTTCTTCAGAGCAGACTAAAAAGTGAACCTTTGTGGACTATGTGGTTGAACATGACAACTGCACTGACACTCTTTGGCCCTTTAATCTAATTGAATGTACAAAGCACTGATATTCTTTTCACACGTTAATGTCTTAATGCTATACCGGATGGATGGATATGCTGTATTTCTGTATAGGTAGCCGTTGCTTGATCCCACACTCCCTGTGGAACTCGCTCCCGGCTCACATCAAGGCTGCCCTCCACCCTCGCCACGTACTGTATAAAACCCCTCCCTCAACCCTCGCTACGGAATGTATAAAACCCCTCCCTCCACCCTCGCTACGTACTGTATAAAACCCCTCCCTCCACCCTCGCTACGTACTGTATAAAACCCCTCCCTCCACCCTCGCTACGTACTGTATAAAACCCCTCCCTCCACCCTCGCTACGTACTGTATAAAACCCCTCCCTCCACCCTCGCTACGTACTGTATAAAACCCCTCCCTCCACCCTCGCAACGTACTGTATAAAACCCCTCCCTCCACCCTCGCCACGTACTGTATAAAACCCCTCCCTCCACCCTCGCCACGTACTGTATAAAACCCCTCCCTCCACCCTCGCTACGTACTGTATAAAACCCCTCCCTCCACCCTCGCTACGTACTGTATAAAACCCCTCCCTCCACCCTCGCTACGTACTGTATAAAACCCCTCCCTCCACCCTCGCTACGTACTGTATAAAACCCCTCCCTCCACCCTCGCCACGTACTGTATAAAACCCCTCCCTCCACCCTCGCTACGTACTGTATAAAACCCCTCCCTCCACCCTCGCTACGTACTGTATAAAACCCCTCCCTCCACCCTCGCTACGTACTGTATAAAACCCCTCCCTCCACCCTCGCTACGTACTGTATAAAACCCCTCCCTCCACCCTCGCCACGTACTGTATAAAACCCACACTCAAAAACCCACCTTTTCAGACTCACATTCTCTTTTCAGTCTAGTTTAATTTAGTTTGCTGTTTTCGTAAGTGAGTACTCAGAAAAGTGCTAATTGTATGTATTATTATTATTATTATTATTCAGTGTTGTTTTCGTCGACTAAAACTAAGACGAAAAATGTTCGTCGACTACCTTTTTCCTCTGACGAAAACTAAATGGAAACTACATGAAAACTAAGCCACTGTATGATGACTAAAACTAAGACTAAATATACTGACGATTTCGTCAACAAATAAAAACTAGACTTAAATGTTAGGAAGCGACTAGTGGACAAGAGATTCAGTATAAGTCCTTTTACACTTGGTTGCATGCTGAAAATAGCCGATCTACAAGCTCACAACGCGTTGCACTGCGACGCGTTGTGAGCTTGTAGATCGGCCATTTTCAGCAAGTGAAAAAACGTCATTACGACGGCATCAAGGCCCGCCAAAATACATTTTGTTAGACGAAATCAACTGTAGATTTAGTCGACTAAAATCTTATGATATTTAGTCGACTAAAACTAGACTAAAATGTGACTAAAACTAAATGAAAACTATTCAAGAGACTACGACTAAAACTAAATGAAAATCTATTCAAGAGACTACGACTAAAACTAAATGAAAACTATTCAAGGGACTATGACTAAAACTAAATGGAAACTATTCAAGGGACTACGACTAAAACTAAATGAAAACTATTCAAGGGACTACGACTAAAACTAAATGAAAACTATTCAAGGGACTACGACTAAAACTAAATGAAAACTATTCAAGGGACGACTAAAAAAAAAAAATGTGCTGCCAAAAACAACACTGTTATTATTAGAAATGCTAATAAATTATAATAATGAGTTATAAGGGAGAGCATAGTATGAGTTTCAAAGAGTTTTAATGTAATAATGCAATAATGCAATACCTCTTGTCCACCAGTAGGTGTCCTACCCAACCACTGAGGATAGATATGACTCAATAGAAGAGCATGGAGACCAACTACAATCATCACAGCTGCGTTAGTTATTATATTGTATTAACATACTCTACCATGCAAATTATTCACACACACACGCATGCACGCACGCACACACACACACAGAATTTCTTTTTTAACTGTTCTTGTTTTAACTGGCTGGAAAAGACATGTACGCTGTACGACTATAAACGTTGGGTTTATATTCAAATGCAACAACTTCCTTACAACAGCATTGCTTGAATACAATAAAATCAAACACGTACCTTCAGTGCTTGGTGTTGTGGTCGACACTGGAAAGAAAGACAAAGAAATAATGAATCGTCCAAATGAAAGAAACCATTCAATATAAATGGTTGCAACTAAAGGATTTCAAGCAAGTAGGTTTTGTGCCAGAACAAAATGACCAGTCAACTTTATAGGTCTCACATTTAACTTTGCGTTACTGTGCAGTGTGTGTGTGTGTGTGTGTGTGTGTGTGTGTGTGTGTGTGTGTGTGTGTGTGTGTGTGTGTGTGTGTGTAATGTACACTCTATGTAAAGGTGTGTGAATGGGTTTTTGGCAGCAAGTTTCTATTTTAGTTTTAGTAATAGTCTCTTGAATGGTTTTCACGTAGTTTTAGTCACATTTAGTCACCTGGAATGTGTTAGTGTTAAGTTTTCGACTAAATGTCATGAGATTTTAGTCGACTAAATCTGCAGTTCATTTAGTCGACTAAAATGTATTTTGGCGGGCCTTGATTCCGTTTTTACATTTGCTGAAAATATTTAATATTTTCAGCATGCAACCAATTGGAAAATGACTTATACTGGATCTCTTGTCCACTAGTCCCTTCCTAACATTTTAGTCTGGTTTTTATTTGTTGACGAAATTGTCAATATATTTAGTCTTAGTTTTAGTCATACATAGTTTAGTTTTTTTTTAGTTTCCACTTAGTTTTCATCAGTGGAAAAAGGTAGTCGACGAACATTTTAGATCTTGGTTTTATTCATAGTCTGGATTTTCGGTGGTGGGGTGACCACCGGAGCCGAAATAACGTTGATCGGTGGTGAGTAAAAACAGGGAGAAGGGCTGGGGGCGGTGGCGGTGGTTTGCTCTTCGCCGCGGCTCTGTGACGTCATGTTGTAGTTCGGTGGTCACCTCACCACCGATAAATCCATACCATGAATAACGCTTTATAGTCGACGAAATCAACACTGGCCGACAGTCACGTACCTTGTGTCTGGAGGTCTTTCTGGTCGTTGTAGAGGTGGGTGACTCTCTCCATCAGCTCCCACTTCTCACAGCAGCCCTTGAAGTTGACAAAGTTCTGGGCCAGGATCTCCTTGAGCTGGCGGACGGTCAGTCCCTCGATGTCCTCCACGCGGCTCAGGTCCGACAGCGACGCCCGCCGGCCGGGCAGCAGGCTCTCGCCGTCGGAAGACTGCGGACGAACGGACGGACGGGAGGACAACCATTTATTTTATTTATTTGCACAATTAAAAACGGTACAAACGTTAACATTATTTAAAAGGACACTGAAATAAGTGCAGTATAGGGATGCAGGGACCTGGGACGATTATGACAATCCCGCGTCACATTTGTTATGGCAAAAATAATTGCGTTTAATTAACGACATTATAACAATAATCATAATATGCTTTAAACGTAAAATGCCACTTTTGTAAGTAAACCACTTGAATACTCAGTATCCCTGATATGGGGGGGGGGGGGGGGGGGGGGGGGCAAATCGACAGTTCAACACATCACTCACGTTTAACATGTTTACAAGAACGTCATGGTTCATCAGAGAGGACGCTCACATTGTTATTCCCCCCCCCCCCCAGAAGCAAAGATTTGAGGTCAAAACCTTCGCTCTGAAAGAATATAATGTATATTCAAAGATTTGCGCCACATTTTCTCGGTTTTTCAAAAATAGCAGATCCACAAGCTCGTTGCGTGGCACCGAGTGCCGCGCTACGAGCTTGTGGATCTGCTATTTTTCAACAGCTAAAGTATAACATGATGCTTAAAACACCAAAAGGGGTTCCCATTCTGAATGGGTTAAATCTTGTTTGAAATGACCAAACATCCTGTCATCCTTCATCCACCTAGAAATGTTGAATTCACAATGAGCAGCTCATTGAATAATAATGAATAATGAATAAATGACCAAACCTGCCAACCAATTATGTCCCTTTTCTTTGACTGTCCACAACCCTCCTCTCAAACACAGACCTAAGTACATAAGTAAACAAACATTGTTTACGTGATTTCAGCGTGATTTCAGCGTGATTTCAGCGGTATTGTTCACGCTGTACACAAGCGACTGTAGGAGTGAGTCAGACAACACCTGTATTGTTAAATTCGCAGACGACACAGCTATTGTTGGTCTGATTGAGGATGATGAGATAAGCTATCGAAGAACAGTGGACGAGTTTGCCGGTTGGTGCAGGAGTAACTTCCTTCAGCTGAATATCAAAAAAACTAAGGAGGTCAAATTTGACCTTAGGACTGCTGCCCATGCACACCAGGAAATAGTCATTGGTGGGGATGGGGTAGTGATTGTGGAGGAATACAAGTACTTGGGTACAACGATTGATTCCAAGCAGACATGGTATTCCAACACTCATTCCATCTATAAGAAAGGTCAGCAGAGGCTGCATTTTATGCGCAGACTGAGACAGTATAACGTGGAGAAAAAAAAGTTATGGCACTTTTTCATCGATCCTTTGACATTTTGTTTTGTTTCATGGTATGGCTCATTATCATTGGTTAATAAGAACAAACTCCATAAAATCATCAACGTGTCCAGCAAAATAGCTGGGGTACGATTTGAGAGTATGACTGCATATGTATGAGACCCATTGGGTACTCAGGAAGGGGAAAGCTTTTACTAGGGACAATACACACCCGTTACACAGCCAATACCATCTTTGACCACCAGGGCGACGGTACATGGTACCTTCCCTGCAGGCTATAGGGCCTCAAGATCGTTTGTTCCCATAAGTATAGGACGTATATGAACAAGCAGGCCCCATCTCAGTTCCGTAAACAGACATTTCTCTAAAAGAGAAAACCAGCACTCACGGAACTCACGTCTTAAGGCACTCTTCATTTATTTAATTGTTGACATGATATGCTGCAGAGCAGCAGCAACGAACGCGTTTCGGCATTCAAGCCTTCATCAGCGTTGTCTGCTGGAGACACGGGAAGTGTCACATTATATAGTCTCCCTAGGTGAGACAACTTCCTCTGTCCCGTGCAGACACATGAACACACAGCCAACTTGTACCACAAGTGCAAATATTCAGCAGTTCAGACAGTCATTAAATCATAGACATCAAGGTCCATAAATGCATATATAGGACTAAAGGCGAAATATCGGAGTTTCCTGTTATCTTGTCACATATCAAAGTCCCAGAGGTTATGGGTATACACATTGAAACACAGTATTTACAAAATACAATGAGGTACATCTGACTGAGTCCTTGAGGAGAGAGGGGGGGTTTAAAGGGGTTTAGGGGACTGCTAGATCAAGCAATGAATATATAAACATTTAGAAAAATATATAAACATTTAGGAAAATATAGAAAAACATTTGGGTTGACTGATAAAGTTCATCATAGGTTCTCTTAATAGAGTGCTATTTTCTCAGTTCCGTGCATAGAGTGTGATGTGATGCCTCTTGGAACTATGACTGGTGGCCTTCTGTTGGCATTGCTTCTTTATTGTCTATGTACTGTGTGATCTGTTTGTTTCCATATGTTGTATGTATATCCTGATGACTGCTGTGCACGAAACAAATTTCCGAAAGGACAAATAAAGTATCTATCTATCATTTCATCATTATTATAGTGACCATTAGTGAGGTGGACCACTTACAGGTTGAAAATGGGTCAAGAAACTCCTCCCGATGCGCTTAAATAACCACTCACAGAGAGTTGGACGGACCCATTTTCTACAAATAGAAACCAGGTTAAAACAGGCCAGGCGTTTAACAAAAAAAACAAAAAAGTGTACCTTCTCGTCGTCCTCCTCGTCTTCCTCGTCGTCGTCATCATCATCATCCTCCTCGTCTTCGCCCTCTTCCTCGTCTTCCTCAGAGACGTTCAGAGACGCGTGCTGGGCGGCGGGCTCCTCGCCCGCTTCATAGAGCTGTCAGAACCAAGGAGACATACATACACACTTCACAGAGCTGCCGGAACCAAGGAGACATACATGCACACTTCATAGAGCTGTCAGAACCAAGGGGACATACATACACACTGCATAGAGCTGTGAGAACCAAGGAGACATACATGCACACTTCATAAAGCTGTGAGAACCAATGACACATACATGCATACTTCATACTAGAGCTGTCAGAACCAAGGAGACATACATACACCCTTCATAGAGCTGTCAGAACCAAGGAGACATACATGCACCCTTCATAGAGCTGTCAGAACCAAGGAGACATACACACACACACACACTTCATAGAGCTGTCAGAACCAAGGAGACATACATACACACTTCACAGAGCTGTCAGAACCAAGGAGACATACATACACACTTCACAGAGCTGTCAGAACCAAGGAGACATACATACACACTTCATAGAGCTGTCAGAACCAAGGAGACATACACACACTTCACAGAGCTGTCAGAACCAAGGAAACATACATACACACTTCACAGAGCTGTCAGAACCAAGGAGACATACATACACACTTCATAGAGCTGTCAGAACCAAGGAGACATACATACACACTTCAGAGCTGTCAGAACCAAGGAGACATACATACACACTTCACAGAGCTGTCAGAACCAAGGAGACATACATACACACTTCACAGAGCTGTCAGAACCAAGGAGACATACACACACACTTTACAGAGCTGTCAGAACCAAGGAGACATACACACACACTTCACAGAGCTGTCAGAACCAAGGACACATACATACACACTTCATAGAGCTGTCAGAACCAAGGAGACATACATACACACTTCACAGAGCTGTCAGAACCAAGGAGACATACACACACTTCACAGAGCTGTCAGAACCAAGGAGACATACATACACACTTCACAGAGCTGTCAGAACCAAGGAGACATACATACACACTTCATAGAGCTGTCAGAACCAAGGAGACATACATACACTTCACAGAGCTGTCAGAACCAAGGAGACATACATACACACTTCATAGAGCTGTCAGAACCGAGGAGACATACTGTACATACACACTTCACAGAGCTGTCAGAACCAAGGAGACATACACACACTTCACAGAGCTGTCAGAACCAAGGGGACATACATACACACTTCATAGGGCTGTCAGAACCAAGGAGACATACATGCACACTTAACAGAGCTGTCAGAACCAAGGAGACATACATACACACTTCATAGAGCTGTCAGAACCAAGGGGACATACATACACACTTCACAGAGCTGTCAGAACCAAGGAGACATACATACACACTTAACAGAGCTGTCAGAACCAAGGAGACATACATACACACTTCAGAGCTGTCAGAACCAAGGAGACATACATACAAACACACTTCAGAGCTGTCAGAACCAAGGAGACATACATGCACACTTCATAGAGCTGTCAGAACCAAGGAGACATACATACAAACACACTTCATAGAGCTGTCAGAACCAAGGAGAAATACACACACACACTTCATAGAGCTGTCAGAACCAAGGAGACATACACACACACACTTCATAGAGCTGTCAGAACCAAGGAGACATACATGCACACTTCACAGAGCTGTCAGAACCAAGGAGACATACATACACACTTCCCATCACAATCAGAACTGCAGCCTCACTCCCAATCTTCCGCCGTAGTCTGAAAACCACTTTGCGCGCATGCTGTGCGGCCCCCCACACACAATCATTCTACAGTTGTGGCCCCCGGCCTATTCTAGTGGAATACCCCTGTTCTATGGCTCTGGTCAGAACCAAGGAGACATACATACTTCATAGAGCTGTCAGAACCAAGGAGACATACATACTTCATAGAGCTGTCAGAACCAAGGAGACATACATACTTCATAGAGCTGTCAGAACCAAGGAGACATACATACTTCATAGAGCTGTCAGCATCAAGGACAGTTCAGGTGACCATTCATTGACAATGTGATTAACGATTGAATTGTGTTTTCTTGGCGCTGAACAACTGAACGTATTCAAATAAAAATGTAATTTATGTTTGGCGTTTTTTGTGAACAAAAGATCGCACAAGGCGAGATATGGCAAATACTGTAAATATACAAAGAAATGTATATGATATAGTCTTGATGACCTTATACAGGCTTATGCAAAGGCTCAACTTACGTAACTTAGATAGCATTTTATGTAGACATAGCGTATAGTGCATAGTATGCACTGTACTGTATGCAGTGCCACTGCATACACATAGTTTCATTATATACAGTAGATATTCCACTGTTTATGACATCAATAAAGTTCCGTCCGGTGATTACCGTAATCTCCGTCCTGAGCGCCGAGCGGTACTATTTGATAGGACGGAGACCTCCGTTCATGCCGCTCAGGGTGTTAATTTAACTCTGAGAGTGTACAAATGGTACACCTGGGGGTCCTTGAGGAAACCACTGCTGTAGCCTATATACCTACCGGCCGATCGGCGTGTTCCGACCCGGGGGAGTCGGAGGAGGGGCTGCCGGGGCCCTCGGCCGCCACCACCAGGGGCAGGAGGAACTCCGGGGAGGGGGTGGGACCGTTGCTGTGACGACGACGACGGGGGCCGGCCTCCGTGCTGCTGCCACGCCCACCGCTGCTGCTCCCACTGCTGCCGCTGCTGCTGCCGCTGGGGAGGTGCTGGTCCAGGACCAGCTCCACCAGCTCCTCCTTCTCACGGCACATCTGGGTGGGCACCTCGTGCAGGTGGAGGTAATCCCGCAGCTCACGCACCTTGTTGTGCGTGAGCGTGTGTGTGTGTGTGTGTGCGTGCGTGCGTGTGTGTGTGTGTGAGGTGGTTGGTGTGGGGGGGGGGGGGGGGTTGAAAGGGAAAAGTAAATCGTTAAGCCATTTAGGCCTGACGTCGAAATAAAAAAAAACGTTCGCTCTGAAAGAATATATATTCAAAGATTTGTGCCGCATTTTAACAAGATTTTTCAAAAATAGCAGACCTATACAAGCTCGTAGCGCGCCACTCGGTGAGCTTGTAGATCAGCTATTTTCCAATAGCTAAAGCATAACATAATGCACCAAACACCAAAAGGGGTTCCTGCCCAAAATGGGTTATTAATAATAACGCTTATAAATATAGTTACAATAACACATGTTTTCAAAACACACAACCCAAGACGATCCAGGTTCTCGCACATAGATACGTGTGTGTGTGTGTGCAAATAGACACTTTATACTGTATTACATATACCGCTGTGTACGTACAATACTGCCCATTTCTTACCTTACTACTTGCCTGTGTTTTTATTTATTTCTTTATTTTGTTATTGTTGCTGCTTCCAGGAATTGAAACACTTGAAATCTCATCGCTAAGGCGCTGTCTGTACACATTGTCATTTTGTCATTAGTCTCACTGTCAGCAGTGTAAACACATGCACACTAACTATAATGAATTGCATTTTTATTAGCGCTTTTACCGAGTGCTCAAAGAGCTTTACAATGGTCCATTCATTCATACATTGGGAGGTGAAGCGGTGAACAGTCGACGCCAGCGTCCTCACTTCCCTCAGTCAAACACCAATGGTGGCGAGCTCACACCGACCGACTCATTGGAGGCAATGCGGGGTTCAGTGTCTTGCCCAAGGACACTTCGACATGTGGACATGGAGGAGCCGGGATTCGAACCGCCGATCCAGGGATCATTGGACGACCTGCTCTACCTCCTGAGCCATAGCCAGCCCACAGTTGACTAGACAAATAAATAAAAGGTATACCAATGAAGGGACAGCAGGTTGAAAGTGGATAAGAAATGGCTCTAACCAATAGCCATGCTGTCCTAGGCATATTATCTTTTTGAGGGTCGCTAGCCCCTCAAAAAATGGCTTGCACAGCTTTCGAAGACGACCTCATATGGCAGCCAAGTTTATGGGATTTGTAATTGTTTGTTTAGAGCACTTACGACGTAAATCGTTTGCCAGCCAAGTCTTTAGACTTTAGGGCAGTGTTATGCGTGTCTTAAGTACCAGGTCTTATTACTTAACGTAAGACCTGGAGGCGTGATCAATGCCATTTGGCTATTCTGAGTGGCCAAACAGCATTGACCACGCCTCCAGGTCTTAAGTTAAGTAATAAGACCTGGTACTTAAGACCTTCTAAGGCTCGCTTAGAGCACTAAATGACGACGTAAGATGTCATGTGGCCGAATACAAATACAGTGGGCGGCACGAGTGAGCAAGCGAACATTTCAAGATTATGTTTGGAGTGAGCATGAGATTTTAGGCTGCAGGAGAAGCAGAACACATTTGTTAAGCCCTGCATTCCATGTGATAATGAATGATGATCATATCACATTATTGTTATTCTGCCTGTAAATGGTCGCTTTCGTAGTTTTCCTCAGCGGAAAATCATTCGTTCTCCTCAAATGTATTGCAATTTGTTACCGCAGGTCTGCCAGCTTGCAAATGCATGGATATACTATTGTTGTCTCGCATGCGAATACAGTAATATCTTACCTGAGTAGAAAGTACAGTACGGTACTCACTATTCTGCCAAGAAAGAGAACGGTACATACCGCAAACTGTACAGGGGAAATAGGGCATGATGACGTGTGAACACCTCTCCTACTGCCTACGGCAGCAGCTTTATGTCATTTAGTTTCCCCGCGGACATGTATCTATGCCTAACCCCCTTTTGGGGCGGGAACCCCTTTTGGTGTTTTTAAAGGGGCATTCCACTCATTTTCAACATTTTACTATGTCATTAATATACCTTAGAGCTGCTGTGTGGAAATAATAAAAAAAAGTCCCCCCATGCTGTGTTTCCTAGAACTGGAGGTCTGAACAAATCATTAACATGGTAAAACACATCTTGATGATGTCATCAAGATGTGTTTCACCATGTTAATTATTTCTTTCATACTTTTCATACTAGGAAACACAGCATGGGGGGACTTTTTTTATTATTTCCACACAGCAGCTCTAAGGTATATTAATGACATAGTAAAATGTTGAAAATGAGTGGAATGCCCCTTTAAGCATTATGTTATGCTTTAGCTGTCGAAAAATAGCAGATCAACAAGCTCATAGCGCGGCACTCTGTGCCGCGCTATGAGCTTGTAGGTCTGCTATTTTTTTGAATAATCGTGAAAATGTGCCGCAGATCTTTGAATATATATATTCTTTCAGAGTGAACGTTTTTAACTCAAATCTTTGCTTCTGGAGGGGGGGGGGGGGGGGGGTCTCTGGAACAACGCATTTTCAGATGGGGGTCTAGTGCCTGCGGCCAAATACAGATGATTCTGGGGGTCCTTGACGGGGTGCATACTTAGTTTAGACTAGTCATTGGTTAGACATGGGTTAAGGTTAGGTTTAGGTGTGCTGCCCCGTGGGAGGTTAGGTTTAGGGTGAGGGTTTGAGATAGGTTGTAGTTGTAGGTTGTAGGTTGTAGGTTGTAGTCACTGGTCTAACCAATGACTAGTCTAAACCAAATACTGTCTAAACTAAGTACTGCACCCGTCCTTGACGTGAAAAAGGTTGAGCACCGCTGACACAGAAACATAGGTTTTTCCAGAAACATTTTTTTTTAAGAATCGTCCTCAGGTCTAAATCAAGGGGCCAGTGAGGCGCTCCAACGTTGAAGCTCTGGGCCCTAGTGGTAAGAGGAAGGACTGCAGGCGGACCCGTGCACGGACACGTAGGACCATCACTCCCTACGTCACCCATACGTCACCCCGGACCTCAAATTTGAGGTCCGGAGGAGGTACTTCCGGCAGTCTTCCGGGCGCTTCAAAACGCCACTGAGCAACTGCTCCAGTTCGGTCTCTATCCTTTATATACTCTATGGTCTAAATGGGGCTAAACACATAGCATGCGAACAAAACACAGAAGCAAGAGAGGCCCGGAGCTCACCTTGAGCCTCATCAGCTGGGCGCGGTCAAAGAAGGTTCCGCGGAAGCGCTGGCACGTGTGACACAGTGGCGGGCGGAGGGGCTCCGGCTGCACCGAGCAGCGCCCGCAGAAGCTCTTCCTGCAGTCCACGCAAACATGCTGCACGCGGGAGACACGTTATAGTTATTATTACCAGTAAGATAACCCTGAGTGCGAGAAGCCACAATTGATTGATTGATTGATTGATTGATTGATTGATTGATTAACAGATTGGAGAATTACAGTACATTTCAAGCAGTGTTGATTTCGTCGACTAAAACTAAGACGAAAAATGTTCGTCGACTACCTTTTTCCACTGACGAAAGCTAAATGGAAACTAAATGAAAACTAAGCTATGGTGACTAAAACTAGGACTAAAGATACTGATAATTTCGTCACCAAATAAAAACTAGACAAAAATGTTAAGAAGGGACTAGTGGACAATTAAGAGATCCAGTATGTCATTTTACAATTGGTTGCATGCTGAAAATAGCCGATCTACAAGCTCACAATGCGTCGCGCTGCAACGCGTTGTGAGCTTGGCATCAAGGACCGCCAAAATACAATTTAGTCGACTAAATCAACTGTAGATTTAGGTGACATTCACACCAGAAAGCTTTACTGTGATTAAAACGAATCCTGCTGCGCATTGTCCGAAAGTTCGCTTCGTTTGGCAGGTGTGAAGGCTCATCCTAATGCGCAGCAAAGAACCACATTCTACTCCGCCCCAAAACGGACTTGATTTCGATTCGGTGCAGGTGGGAATGCAATCCGTAGCAAATAAAGGAAATGAATCAAACTATCATGTGGCGGATAAGGAGCTAAACACTACAGTTGGAGACGGAGAAGGGATATTAATTTTACGCAGTGCAAAGATGTCCCGTTATCATGTGACGTGGTCAAATAAGGAGACCGAATTAAGCCCTCATCGAAATATGAGGACGAGCACATTAATCTATTGCTTAAGGAAACACATAAAAAAACATTGCAGTGTACAGAATATTCTGTCTGTCGTGCGTAAACATGGAGGGCTGTCACTGTGTGGGGATCCGAGTGGAGAGTGGAGACTTTCTTCATCTTGTTTAAATATAAATACTTCAAAATTAAAACACATGTTTAGCTCAGCATGAGCTATAAACTGTATAGCTAACATGGCATATGCATAATAATTGTGATCGGATCATCAATGGGACTCTGGGGGTAAGCTATACTATTGTAAACTTCGGATCATTTTGCGCTCCCGTCTCCACTGTGCCTCGTTCATGTGCCCAAAAGAACAGTGGCTAGCGCACGCACGCACGCACGCACGCACGCACGCACGCACGCACGCACGCACGCACGCACGCACGCACGCACGCACGCACGCACGCACGCACGCACGCACGCACACACACACACACACACACACACACTGTGTATCAATATCATTGGATATTACACTACACTACACCTTCAGTCCATTGCTGTTTTTGGCAGCACAATTTAGATTTTTAGCTTTAGTCATAGTCTCTCCAATCGTTTTCATTTAGTTTCAGTCACATTTTAGTCACCTGGAATGTTTTAGTGTCTAGTTTTAGTCGACTAAATATCATACGATTTTAGTCTGATTTAGTCGACTAAAATGCATTTTGGTGGGTCTCGATGCCATCGTAATGACTGTTTTTACGCTTGCTGAAAATAGCAGATCTACAAGCGCACAACGCGTCGAGCTTGTAGATCTGCTATTTTCAGCATGCAACCAAGTGTAAAATGACTTATACTGGATCTCTTGTCCACTAGTCCCTTCCTAACATTTTAGTCTTGTTTTTATTTGTTGACGAAATCGTCAACATATTTAGTCTCAGTTTTAGTCATCATGGCTTAGTTTTCATTTAGTTTCCATTTAGTTTTCGTCAGTGAAAAAAGGTAGTCGACGAACATTTTTCGTCTTAGTTTTAGTCGACGAAAACAACACTGCTTCAGTCCTTCTAAAAGCCCATTCATACTCTCGTTGGGATCCGGCACGTAAAGACGGAGCATTAGTCATGTGGGAACCGCTCGAACATGCGCTACTCCCGTGCTTGCTTGCGGTTATGGTTAGGTTAGGGTTTGAGGTAGGTTGTCTTTTGTCGGACCAATGACTAGTCTGAACTAAGTACCATGGTTAGGTTAGGGATAGAAGGTAGGGTGTCGGTCTAATGGGGTGCAGTACAGACAGTTTTTGGTTTAGACTAGTGAAGTCATTGGTTAGACCAGTCATTAGTCCTACAACTACAACCTATCTCAAACCCTCACCCTATAAACCTAACCTCCCACGGGGCAGCACACCTAAACCTAACCTTAACCCATGTCTAACCAATGACTAGTCTAAACTAAGTATGCACCCCGGTCTAATGACTGCATGTCGGACCAAAACACGTGTCGGAACTTAGTACTGCACCCCTAGTTTTAGGTGATACGGTGTACAGGATCCAAAAGGAAGCACGCACATCTCCAGAAATTCTACAGGTCCTGGTCAAAAATATACGTACAATGAAAAGGAAGGACATTTTTTAACGTTTCGACCCTTGCGGGTCTTCGTCGGGTATGATACCTATAACATACCTGACGAAGACCTGCAGACGTAACATTTGCCTGGGAGCAGAGAAACAGTGTGCGGACATCCCTTCCTTTTCATTAGGTGATAAGGTGACCACCGAAACGGTGGCTAGTCAAAACAGAGAGATGTGTTTGGGTGAGCGGTGAGTCTCTTACATTTATCACCGCGGCTCAGTGACGTCATGTTGTAGTTTTAGTAAAAGCAGAGAGATGTGTTTGGGTGAGCGGTGAGTCTCTTACCACCGCGGCTCAGTGACGTCATGTTGTAGTTTTAGTAAAAGCAGAGAGATGTGTTTGGGTGAGCGGTGAGTCTCTTACCACCGCGGCTCAGTGACGTCATGTTGCAGTTTTAGTAAAAGCAGAGAGATGTGTTTGGGTGAGCGGTGAGTCTCTTACCACCGCGGCTCAGTGACGTCATGTTGTAGTTATAGTCAAAACAGAGAGATGTGTTTGGGTGAGCGGTGAGTCTCTTACCACCTCGGCTCAGTGACGTCATGTTGTAGTTTTAGTCAAAACAGAGAGATGTGTTTGGGTGAGCGGTGAGTCTCTTACCACCGCGGCTCAGTGACGTCATGTTGCAGTTTTAGTAAAAGCAGAGAGATGTGTTTGGGTGAGCGGTGAGTCTCTTACCACCGCGGCTCAGTGACGTCATGTTGTAGTTTTAGTCAAAACAGAGAGATGTGTTTGGGTGAGCGGTGAGTACCGAAAATCTAGACTATGTATGAGCCTTGAGTCACTTATCACCGCGGCTCGGTGATGTCATTTTGTAGTTTTTCCAACCACCGCGGTGGTCACCTTATCACCTAAAACTGGAGTAAAGGCTCATACATAGTCTGGATTTTCGGTGGTCAGCTCACCACCGAACTACAACATGACGTCACGAGCCGCGGTGAAGAGCAAACTACCGCCACCGCTCCAGCCCTTCTCTCTGTTTTTACTCACCACCGCTCAACGTTATTTCAGCTCCGGTGGTCACCTCACCACCGGAGCGGTGGTCACCTCACCACCGAAAATCCAGACTATGAATGAGCCTTTAGTGTGAGCCTTAATGCACGTGATTTGTTTGTTGTTGGATTTCTTTACGATTACTGTGAACTATCAAGCGACGCTAAATCGTGGAGCGTCGTGTAAAGTTCCAGATGTAATTCCGCTACCGTCTCACCTTCCTCGCTGTGGTGTCAAAATGGCCTCCGCATGCCTTACACAGCTGTGTGTGTGAGGTGGTCTCGGAGGGGCTGATGACGCCCAGCTGGGTGCAGGCCTGGCGCCATGAGCTTCCGTCTTCTTCCACTGTGGCGGTGGGCTTCACACCGAACCGAACCAGCTACAGGAGGCCGCTCACATGCTCCTGTCTGCACGCACGTACACACACACACACACACACACAAACACACACAAACCAATTAAAAGAGGTAAAGACGGCCGAGGCTACTCCAGGCTTTTCGCGCGCGTTTACGCACACACGCGAGCCCCGCATACGGACGGGAACCCCTTTTGGTGTTTTAACTAAGCATTATGTTACAGTTTAGCTATTGAAAAATAGCAGATCTACAAGCTCATAGCGCGCCACCGAGTGGCGCGCTACGAGCTTGTAGGTCTGCGATTTTTGAAAAATCATGAAAATGCGGCACAGATCTTTGAATATATATTCTTTCAGAGCGAACGTTTTTTTTTATAATTTCGACGTCAGGCCTAAATGGGTTAAAATAGGACTGGACCTATAGGTGGGTGGGCGCGTGTGTGCGTATACACCTGGTGCCTGGTGTAGCTCGGCCGAGAATCAGTGTAATTTAGATTTTATACTTAAAAACAAAACAAAGAAAGGGTCCCGCACACTGTCAAGACACTTGCCAAAATGTTGCTCTTTATTAGGTCGTTGTTTCGGTCAATTGTCTGTCCTGATGAAGGTCTAATCGACCGAAACGTCGACCTACTAAAGAGCAACATCAAGTGTCTGACGACTGACAGTGTGCGGGACCTTTTCTTTGTTTTCCAAACATACCCTTTCACTTTTTTTTTCTTTTTTTTTTAAAACAATATATTTATTGACATTTATATAAAACATTACAGTTATAGCTCTCTTGTTAAATAAAATGTCCAGAAAAAACAAACATAACAAATACAATACAACAATAGAATACAATACAATACAACACAAATACAATGACAACAAATAAATAAAAAATACAATCATAACAAACAACTCAACAATAAAAAACAAAAACAAATAAAACAGATATGGTCCCCATTTTCCTCCCCACATTACTGTGGATTATCTAATACAGGTCCTAATGGATTGCTTCTCATAAAATGCATGAACTGTCCCCATATTTCTTGAAAGTCATCAGATTTCCCTTTAATGGCTAAAGTAAATTTTTCTAGTGCAAGACAATTTGACAATTCTTTGTACCATTGCTTGATGTCTGGTTTGTCTCCCTTTCCCTTTTAATATATGCTCTATTGCCCTATACGCACCTGTGACTAGCCTTCTGAGGTGTGCATCAGCCTTTTGCTAAAATACTTTGGCTATTAAAAAATAGCAGATATACAAGCTCACTTCGTGCCACGCTGCGGCAGTGGCTCAGGGGTAGAGTGGCCGGTATAGAACAGCCAGATGGAGACCGTGAGGTTCCCAGTTCGATCCCCGTGGGCTCCCCCAGGCTTCGTACACACATAACAGACGGACATGCTCTGTGCTGTCCGTGTTTCATGGCCGCCTCAATGCTTTTCCAATGGAAGTCACGTGGTTTGACCAAACAGTTGTGTGTGATGGGGGGAGGGGGGGCAATCAAACACAAGTGTTTGGTCAAACCACGTGACTTCCATTGGAAAAGCATTGGGGCGGCCATGAAACACAGGCAGAGCACAGCACAGTTGTTCTTTATGTGTGTACGAAGCCCCAGAGTGTGTGTGTGTGTCCTTCAGCGAGACTCTGACTCTGCACCCCTAATTGCTCCCGATGTGCAGGCCGGTGCCTTGCATGGTTGCATTCATGAATGTGTGTGTGAATGCTGAATGGGTGTTAATGTACTGCACAATCTATGTAAACTAAAGCGCTTTGGATAAAAGTGCTATATAAATGCGCCATTTACACTATCAGCTTGTAGATCTGCTATTTTTGAAAAATCATGAAAATGTGTGCAAATCTTTGAATATATATATGTATTTTATAGCAAATCTTTGCTTCTGGGGGTCACTGGAGTCTGGAACATAATATTTTCAGATGGAGGTCAGCAGCCAAACATCATTTTGTGGGTCATTGACATGAAAAGGTTTGAGAAGTCGAGAACCACTGATATAGCAACGTATTCTACGTATTCTACGTTTTCAATTCTTTCTTTTTTTCTTTCATTAAACTATTTTTGAGTGGTGTAAACCACTCCAACAACTGGCTTTGTTAGTTTACGTGTCCACGTGTTTGTTCGTACCAAAAAAAATTGCATGGTTGCTATGGTCACCCAGTTCACACGGGTGTGATTTCATTACGTCAGACATTACGTCAGACCACAGCTGATCAGTCTATATAAGACCTTACACCACTCAGTTCACACGGGTGTGATTTTTAGAATGTAAAGGGCTTCGGATCGTAATGGGTTATATGCTTGGAGTAGCAGCAAACATTGCCCAATAGGAGATCTTTTCCATTTTATGTTATGTGTCACATTGCATTTTCATCTATGGAGGAGAAAAATGTAAATAAAAAGATCATCATTTTTTCACCCATTTCAAAATGTTGCATCACCACAAGTGATGCAATTGTCCTGCACCATCATTAACACACCCACCCACACACACACACACACGTGTATGTGCGTGCATGCGTGTGCGTGTTGGTGGCAGCAGGCCAGTGGGGGGGCCATGAGGGACCCCCACTAGCTGTCGCACCATCATACTGATCATGGTTGTCAGGGAGGAGCTATCATTGCTCATGGCGACACCCCTGGTGCCTACATGTATGGATGGATGGATGGTGATACAACAATGTGGACTGTGGATGGATGGATGGATGGATGAAACATGGATGGTGGATGATGACGATGATGATGATGGTGGTGGTGGTTTATCATCCATCATTGAGCAACAGAGATATCAGACATCCAGGCATGCCATGCAGTCTCTGGTTGCTGGATCTCATGCTTATATTATAGTGAATCGCCTGGCCTATTTTGTGCAATCCCCGAAAGACATAAAAAAAACACACAACATAGGCCTACCGGTCGTTTTGCGTGTGTGTGTGTGTGTGTGTGTGTGTGTGTGTGTGTGTGTGTGTGTGTGTGTGTGTGTCAGTCAATGCTATATATCAGACTGTCAGCCTCCTCCGACATTACCTGTCTAACCAAGCGCGTGTCCGTTCCGTGACAGCCATGGTGATCTGCTGCTGGTCCGTCTCAGATGATCCATCTGCGGTTCAACGGTTTTGCAGACCACGCAACCCAGGGAAGGCTTTTATAGTCCGGACGGTGTGTGGATGCTGTGGATCTTCGTCTGCGTGCGTGCGTGTCGCGGACGGTGCCTGGGCTGCCTGGGCCATGAAGCCACAGTCAGCTACGATGTTTTTTTTGTTTTTTTTTAACCAGCAGTAGCACCCGAGTTGGTGACCTATCGAATAGCGTGACTCCCGCAAGAAGAAAGATTGATTGATTGAAAATTGCACAGATTGCAGAATGGTATTACAGTCCAAGACTCCCAAGGAAGATACAGATCAGGATCAGGTGATGAATTGAAAACGGTGGACCCTCTTGTAAACAAGTGTAATGCTTAATATGGTGTCGTCCACTCACAGTTAACAGTTTTTGTATTGAGTTAATTGTGCTTGAAATGTATACCGTACTTCTGCAAACTGTTAATACTTCAATCAATCAATCAATCAATCAATCAATCAATCAATCAATCAAAAGCCAATACAAGAACTAGGATAAAACCAGAAAAGGCGCTGTTAAATAGCCTACTTGTGTTTACGCATCAGGGTCCTCCATTTTCAATCCATCATGAATTATGATTTTTGGAGTAGACGTGGCCAATGGCCATTGTTATTGTATTTGGATTACATTTTGACTAGGCTACGAGGTGGGGGAAAATAATTTCAGTCTTTTGTTGCCTGGCCTTACCTTACCTACCTGTTTTTCTATTTCCCCCACCATCAGATCAGAATGTGTGACCGCATGCAGTCTGTAGCCTCAATAACCTCAAACTAACTAAACGAAACAAGTAGTTGTTCCTCTCACATTTTGCACAACAGTAGAAAGCCCCGACTCCGGCGAATAATGCACAACAGCGACCCCTGTCGTCACCGAATTCAATAGTCCACCAATTGCGACGTAGCGCATTGATCGACGCAGCGAAGCCAATTTGGTCCTATTGCGCCTGCGCTGAAGTACGTGTGAATGACACAGTTCTGTAGGCCTACAACATTAACGTCATAAGTTAACTCATTGTAATTTGCATGCCAAACTGGACAATAAATAGTGAGATATTCACAATAGGCTATGTTCTATTTGCATATGCATGTCTGTATAAGCAACGAAAGACAGGCTATTTTGTAGGCCTACACAGTTTGGTATAGGAGTCAAGAGAACAGGACATTAAATTGAGGCCATGTATGAGAGTGAAGTGGGACTAAATTATGATAATATGAGACATTCCAACAACAAAAACCAACAAGTAAACAAACACACAAACATGTGGCTGCAGTGCAGTGAAACGCACAAGGGATATAGTTTTGAATTAACCTATAGTTTTGGGAGTTGTGGTGCAGTTGGTTATTTCATGATCGAGCGGGGGCGGGCCTTGGTGTGCGTGCTGTTGACCTGTTGCATGTGTCCTGTAGTGCGTGCATGTGCACATCTTGTTACCAAGGCGGACCAGGGGTTTTCCAAATCACCCAAATCACTGAATGCTCCTTTAAACAGAACATGCATGCATTTTCAGGTCAGGACACCAATTGTATCCAATCAGTACAGAGAACTTACACAGGATACATATTAAACAACGTGAAATTGGAAGTGATGAGAGAAAGAAACGAGTAGATAATAATACTGCTACTGGAACACTATAGAGCGTCGCAGTCCCGCCCCCTACCAGGGCCCAGGAAATGATTCCCCGTTCATTTTCCTCATAGACATTTCAAAAAGGCAGGTTACAACACTTTTTGTTGTTGTTTTTCTTCTTTGTAATTATTTGTTCGGCCCAAAATGTTGTGTTTGTTGTCATGATTTGTCACAACTCCAGTTGGCTTTGTCCGCGGCATACACGTCTTTAAATAAATACTTTTTTAAATGTCTATGGGAGAAATGCATTGGCAATTATTTCCTGGGCCTGGCGTGGTCATGAAAGGGGGCGGGACTGCGACGCTCTATACAAAATTAAGCTGATAAATGGGTACTCTCTCCGGATTGGCTGACATTTTGTCACCCACTTGAACATTTATTTTCTGTTTTTATTAAGGAGCTGGAGAGATGTTAGCCTGGCGCAGCCACACTAAACCCGCCCCTATTGCATATGCATATGCCCCGAGGCGGATTTAATATCTGAGTTGTAATGTGTCGTTTTAACCTGTTCTTTTCTTTGTTTTGTCATAAAAAAAATGAAAACAATACAGTTGTTGAGCAATACAGTAGCCTACAACATAGTCAACAAAGTGACTTATTTGGCCCAAAAGGTTAGGGCTGAAGCCGAAGCTTATATTGCCCACCTTAGTAAATAAAATCACACCCGTGTGAACTGAGTGGTGCAACTACACATTTATTGTTATAGTCAGTGACGTCACATACTAGCAACCATGCTCACCCGTACAGGCACAAACACACACAGGTACTAACAAAGCCAGTTGTTGGAGTGGTTTGCACCACTCAAAAAAGAATAGAATAAATAAAAATGTCACAGTAGGCCTACTATAATGTTTTCAATTGTTATTGAATGATCAATGTTTCCCTCTGTGCCAGACTTTGCTGGCACTGTCGCTCCCATTTTCCCAGTAGAAAAAAAGAATACATCTCAATTCCATAACTATAGTATCGTCATTTTAATGCATTTCACATTTGCGCTTTAAAAATCGCTCCCGTACAGTACTCCTACTCCGATAATTCAAAAGTACCTAAGAAAAACATTAGCCTAATATTTCTCACCATATAAAAGGAAATTACATAATTCAACAACTGCAGTAATTCATTTCTCTACCAAGAGATGGCAGCATAATAACATCACAGGTAACAAAAAAGAGTGACGGCCTGTCTAGAATGTAGATTCTCCTCTGTTGCTGTTCCAGCAAAACTTGCTGTAGAAATTAAGAAACTAGATATATATTTTTTAAAAAGTCAACTTTCAGTTTCAATAGAGCTAACTGAATATTGAATCTGCATCGTGAAGAACAGTATACAAAGAAGAAAGTGTCCTCTCAGGTATTGTCAGGTTGTGTCTCTGCATTCTCATAATCTGGATAATCTTCCTCTGGGAAGAGAGAGGGGGGAAAAAGCGCAGATTGTTAAGATTTAAGAGATTTGTGTCTCTCCTCCTATATACTATACTATATACTTTTTCCACTGACGAAAACTAAATGGAAACTAAATGAAAACTACGCTATGATGACTAAAACTAAGGCTAAATGTATTGACAATTTCGTCAACAGATAAATACTAGACTAAAATGTTAGGAAGGGACTAGTGGACAAGAGATCCAGTATAAGTCATTTTACACTTGGTTCCCTTCAGCAAGTGTAAAATCAGTCAATGGCCCTCCAAAATACATTTTAGTCGACTAAAATCTTCTGACATTTAGCCGACTAAAACTAGACTAACACTAAAACATTCCAGGTGACTAAAATGTGACTCAAACAAAATAAAAACTACTCAAGAGACTATATACGACTAACACTAAAATCAAAATTTGCTGCCAAAAACAACACTGAACTTGAGTCAAAGTACTCAACCATTTGGGTGTGGTTTGGGCTTTAGGAGGATTGATGTTTAATCTATTCATGATGACACGTCTTACCTTCTTTCTGCTGATTGGCCACTTGCTCCAAGAAGTCTGAGTTCTCGTAGTCATCGCCATCTGTTTGGTGTTTGCAATTACAGGTTATTGAGTTCAATCAATAATTAAAGTAGATTTTTCACTCGGGTAAAGATGGTCTAATTCCAGTTAGTTTCTAATAGGCATGTCCCGATACCGATACTTGTATCGGAATGCCCTCCGATATGCCCTTATTTGGTCATATCGGAATCGGCAAGTACGCCCCGCACCAATCCGATACCACATTTTATTTAATCACGTGATGCGCGCAGCACGGTGAGACGGGGCCGCCGGTATTGAAAACCCGCATCTCCAGCCGTAGGTGTGAACGGCTTTGCCGACGTGCGAATAGGGGACAATTTAAAACAAAGGCGGCTTGCTGTAGTTTGCGACTAACATAAATTTGCTTGCACAAGGGCTGCCAAGTATAGGCTATCTTTTGTTGTTTTTCTTTCTCCCCCTCTCTTCGAAGTTAGACTGGACAAATAAACTCTAAACTGACTGGGCCAATAATGCACTGTATTAAACCAAAATGTATGTACATGTACTTTACACTTTTTAAAAAAAGCACTCTGGTATCAGTATCGGTATCGGTATCGGTATCGGCTAACACAGAAATTGTTGGATCGGAATCGGATCGGAAATGAAAAAAGTGTATCGGGACATCCCTAGTTTATAATAAAGGTGATTGATATCACACATTCCCTCCATTCAAAGTGTTGGAAATAATTTACCCCCCCCCCCAAAATAAATAAACCCATACATAGACTTGCCTTCACTGACTGGTAAAGAAGGTGGAAAAATGTTCTCGTAATCGTACTGATTATTATCTTCTTCTAAAAGAACAAAGGAGAGAAAAAAGAAAGCACAGAGAAGAGCTGCATTAGTTACCAAAACACACTGTGGGTGTGGGGTAAGAGTTGGCGCAAGATATAAGCCCCATGTCTGTCTGTCTGTCTGTCTGTCTGTCTGTCTGTCTGTCTGTCTGTCTGTCTGTCTGTCTGTCTGTCTGTCTGTCTGCCTGTCTGCCTGCCTGCCTGCCTGCCTGCCTGTCTGCATCCCTATACCCTCTTAATATAGTAAGACAGAACATCAAAGTCCTGGAAATACTCGAGAAGAGATTCAATAATATTGTTCTCAGCAAGTGTTCACTGACTTCTGCTTTTCACTGAGACAAGACATACATGTATTGGAAACGAATGCTATCTGAAAGGATATGATGTGACTTATGGCTCCCCCGTCAGTTTCCTCTTTCGTGCTGCACGTTAGTTTCGGTTGCGATTATTCCACTAGTCTACGACCTACGCATATATCACCACCCATCACCCACATTATCGTCAGGCTTGAAACCTCATACTGTATAATACATACATGTGATGTGAAAATACACACAATCCGATATTCCTGCACTGTAGCCCAGAGTATTTGTCTCACACATAGCCAGCTTATCGGGCCGCCATAACTGAGGGGCTTGGGATTCAGAGCCCCTGGTTGTCCCAGGTGTACGATTCCAGGCCAGGCCAGCAATATGTCGATGTGTGTCCCACAGAGCAAGACTCTATACAAAATGTCTTCTAAATCAGACAGTTTTCTGAAAAACCTATATGAGAAAAGGTGGCACTGGAGCAACTCAAGACAGTTTAAGCCCTTGTTTTATTATCAGGGTGCAAAGTAATAAAGCCGTCCTTGCCTCTGAGATGCACCAGACTGGCCTGCCATATAGGCTATAGAGGCACGGTTGGAACTCCCTTCTGTTTAACCTATGTTTCTATGTCAGTGGTGCTCAAACTATATTTCATGTCAAGGACCCCAAAAATGTATTTGGCCTCCGACCCCCATCTGAAAATATGTTGTTCCAGGGATTTTTTCAGGAAATGAAAAATATTATTTTTTTCAGGAAATGAAAAATATACATTTTTTAGGAAATGAATTAATTTTAAAACAAAGCAATACTGCCTCATCAAAGTTGGTGTTGTAACTTTATATATTGTCAATTACTTCCATGAGAGGGGGAGAGGTGGTGGATTTAGTTGCTTCAGCAGACATTTGGAGGGTCCAGTGGAGTTAAGAGGTTTTGTCCAAAGCACTTTTTACTACTTTCCATTGGTTCAATATTTTCGAAACAACACACAGACGTAAAGGGTGTTCAATAGCACTAATTTATGGCAAAAACCTCAAAAATGGAGTTATGAGGTTTCCTCCCGACATCAACGATTATATAATGTGACAAAAAAACAACTGCCCAGGAGAATTGCTTTTTTTCCGAAATCTCCTGAACTTGAACACCGTATTTTGCGTTGAACAAATTTGTTTAGAAATCCATGCCGTACACCACGATACATCTCCGCTAGCTAAAGAGTGCTGGGTTTGCGCCCCGAAAATAGCTGATCTACAAGCTGTGACACGTTGAGAGCTTGTAGATCTGCTAAATCTTTGCTTATTTTTGTCCAAAAGTGCCCTCTTTATATGAGATTTCAGCAATTTAAGTCAATTGAAAAAAAAAAAAAGTCTTCTAAATTCTGACAGTTTTCTGAAATACTATATGTTTCTATGTCAGTGGTGCTCAATATTCCATGTCAAGGAACTCAAAAATGTACTGTATTTGGCCTCCGACCTCCATCTGAAAATATGTTATTCCAGGAAACCCCTCAGAAGCAAAGATTTTGAGTTGAAAATGTTCGCTCTGAAAAAGAATATACATTCAAAGATTTGTGCCGCATTTTCACGATTTTTCAAAAATAGCAGACCTACAAGCTCGTAAGCGCGCCACTCGGTGGCGCGCTTACGAGCTTGTAGATCTGCTATTTTTCAATAGCTAAAGTATAACATAATACTTAAAACATCATTTTTTAAGAGATGTTAATGAACGGGAAGTAAGACGTACCGTTTTGTGAGTGTGCCGTCTCTGTAATCACATCAACATTTTGATACACATCTGATTCTGCGAGTGGATTTCTGCAGAAACATCATTGGAGACGTGCCAAGCATTAGGTCTCTGGTTTTCAATATATATATATATATATATAATGTGTGTGTGTGTGTGTGCCTGTTGCTTTTGCACGCAAGCAAATAATATTCTTTTAACCATGTTTTATACTTTGTTGCAGTGGTGGGAAAAGTACTCAATTGTTTTACTTAAGTAAAAGTATAAATACTGCAATTTAGAACTACTCCGTTACAAGTAAAAGTACGGAATTGAAAATGTACTTGAGTAAAAGTACAAAAGTATCGGCATCAAAATGTACTTAAAGTACTACAAGTAAAAGTACTCATTGTGCAGAATGTGCCATTTCACAAGTTCAAAATGTGTACAAAGTCTATTGAAAATAGCAGATCTACAAGCTCACAATGCATCGCGTTGCGACGCATTGTGAGCTTGTAGATCTGTTATTTTCAAATGGCCGAAATGTATAGGGTTGAAGTCGTTAATGTATGTTTTGTTTTCCAATCAAAATTAAAATCGGCAAAGTAACTATAGTAACTAAAGTTTTCAAATAATTGTAGTGGAGTAAAAGTACAAATTGTGGCTCCGAGGTGTAGTGGAGTAGAAGTAAAAGTACTGGAAATTGGAAATACTCAAGTAAAGTACAAATACCTCAGAAATGTACTTAAGTACAGTACTTAAGTAAAAGTACTTAGTTACTTTCCACCACTGCTTTGTTCTGTGATGGTGTCGGTGCAGCGAAAATAGCTCCCAAAGCGGTGCGAACCTTTAGATCCGTTATATGTCACAACATTATGTGAATCTGTTGAAGATCCGTGCTTATGAGATGCCCAATGCACACAAAAAGGGAGCACACAAACACATAAAGATCTAGCCCTAAAATGGCCATTGCATGTCTGTGACTCTGAGAGCGTACAGTTGGGTGCCACCGATATTGTCCCTTATCATTTGACCCATTTAGGCCTGACCTCAAAATTTAAAAAAATCCTTCTAAATCCTCCAGTTTTCTGAAATAAATATTTTCACGATTTTTCAAAAATAGCAGACCTACAAGCTCGTAGCGCGCCACTCGGTGGCGCGCTATGAGCTTGTAGATCTGCTATTTTTCAATAGCTAAATTATAACTGTCCTTTTGCGCAGATCACGCAAACCTCAGCAAAAAGAAAAGGACAATATTGATGGCCTCCAACTGTACCATAGTGTCATAGTAAATCAGAAAACCTGGAGACTTTGACATTGCAATTGGGTTTTATGATCCAAATAAGAACAGTATAATGGTGTGTAAACACAAAATCTAGAATTTGCCATGGACGAGGCCAAGTCTTTTCACGGACAGGGAATTTGTCCGCGTACAGAGTAGACATATTGATAACCCCTGACGTTAAAGGGACACTTAAAATAATATATGTTAATGACGTTTAGAAGATTCAGAACACTGTCCTGGGGGTCTATGTGTGTAACATGTGGTTTTAGATATTTTAGATTTTTAGCAGTGAGCTCAGTGGATGGCTGTCTGAGGCTGAGCTCACACCTTTCATGCAATTCTCTGTGCTCGTTGGGTGTTGTGTCATGGCCGCCCAGCGGCCCAATGCATTTCCAATGGAGGTCACATGGTTTGACCCAACATTGTGTTGTGTGAGGGGGAGGGGCGCATTCGACTGCACCCCTCCCCCTCACACAACACAATGTTGGGTCAAACCATGTGACCTCCATTGGAAATACATTGGGCGGCCATGACACAACACAACATGCATCCAACGAGCATCCAACGAGCACGAGAATTGCATGAAAGGTGTGAGCTCAGCCTTAGGCTGAGCTCACACCTTTCATGCAATTCTCGTGCTCGTTGGGTGTTGTGTCATGGCCGCCCAGCGGCCCAATGCATTTCCAATGGAGGTCACATGGTTTGACCCAACATTGTGTTGTGTGAGGGGGAGGGGCGCACGACTGCGCCCCTCCCCCTCACACAACACAATGTTGGGTCAAACCATGTGACCTCCATTGGAAATACATTGGGCGGCCATGACACTACCCAACGAGCATCCAACGAGCACAGAGAATTGCATGAACCGTGTGAGTGCACCCTTAGGCTGAGCTCACACCTTTCATGCAATTCTCTGCTCGTTGGATGCTCGTTGGATGCTCGTTGGGTAGTGTCATGGCCGTCCCTCCCTAGATGCATCCATTTCCCACAAGGCTTTGTGGGAAGTGGGCGGTGCGCTAGAGCGGAATGCGGAAAACAACAGACCCACGTTTATCTGCGTGTAGTTTTTGGTGACCAATACGGCGATATGTGGAGTTGTACACTGTCATAATAAAACGGATGGCTTTTTACATACAGAATGGGGCACTGGCTTGCTAAATGAATCAAACTTTCTTCGATAGACGTCATCCTCTTCTGAACAAGCCAACACACAGAATCAGTGCCTTTAAATCTGGTACTGATTGTTGAAATGACTGGAGACAGCCGTGCGTCATTTCATCATCATCATCATGTCCACACCCAAACGCAGAAACGCATTGAACACAGGATAAAATCACTGCAGTAGCAGGTTTCAATTGTAGGCTATATTATACTTGCTTTTATATTTACACTTATGAGGTGCCAATCATATTTTTTAATGAAGGAATAAGTACCGCATTTTAAAAGCCACCTAAATTGTGAGTGGAAGTGGAACATGTTTCTTTCATTGTCTGTCAGCATGTCACACTATGTGCAAAATCCCGACTCTCGACTTTTCTCAATTTAAAAATGATAGACACTTTACCATTGCTCTGGCGACTTGGCAAGTCCTGCACATAAATTAATAGCAGAGTCAGACCTATAGAAGTAACAAGTTGTGAGCTTGTAGAGTGGCTATATTTTCGAGCTGTATAATAAATGTCACGTTATAATGTGTAGGCTGGCTAATACAAGTTCACGCGCGCACATTGTCAACATGTAGGCACAGTGACATGCATTCAATGGTGCGCCCTTAATTACCTAAACATGAGAGAGATGTGCCATATACGCACGATGCGATTCCATTCACACCTCTCTCTCTCTCTGCACCCTCTCTCTCTCTCTCTCTCTCCTCGCATGACCATGACCATGAAATGGAGAGCAAAATACAGCACGATATAGTTTCACATGCGGCTATGCACACACCACGCATAGACTTGTTGGTGTAGGCTACTGCGCAATGGCATTTGGCCTGGGTCCTTATTGGTAGGTTAATATCCACAGTTTATCCGTAGCGGTCCGCAATGAACCTATTGTTCAAGCTTCGCACTCCAATACAAATTAAACTATTTGAATAAAGGTTGTACACATCAGTGAAATTAACCTCTGGGAAAATCCCTAATTGAGAGAGTGTATAGGCCTGCACCACAGATCATATAGGCTGCATGGCTAACAGGACTTGGGCACTACCCATCTCTCTATATCATTTGATAAAGGCATATTAAAAACATGACTTGTACACCCAATGAAAATATAAACTTCACAGAATATATACCACTTCGAATTATAACAATCGGTTGAAGATTATCTGAATATCACACAAGTAAAATATCAACTTTTTTGCGCAACGGGCCATTGCGCTGAGGACTGGCAGTGTTTTACATATACTTGAGGACCTCTGCTTGGAACGCGCTGCATGTGGACGCAACACTTGGAGCTTGTAGATACACGGAATGACGATAAACATTTCACAGAATATATACCACTTTGAATTAAAACAATCGGTTGTGCTTAGCACTCGGCACCAATGCAAATGAAATAGTCCGCACTGGACTAGTAGGCTGATATATTTATTATTGGATGCAGCAGAGCAGAGCCTTTGCTCACTGCAGTTGATGCAACATAATACGTTTTAAAGTTGTTAACAGTGATATATAAACATGAACACTTGGATAGATATCTGTGTAGTTTCCATGCAGGCACAAGCTGCATTTCTCACCTAATTATAGTAAAAATGATATGCGCTAATAAGCGGTGACATCATCATTTCTCAAAAGCTCTGTCACTCTCCAGTCGGACTTTTCTGCGGGGCTCAGGAGACTACAACTAAACTCCGCCCATTGGGATACAAAACAGCCCTTCTCTCCTATTGGTTGGTGGTTAACCCCACCCTCTGTGTTGGGTGGACGTTGGGTGGATGTTGCGCCTACAAGCTGTTGTATGCATAGATATATGGTTGGCTGTGTGTTGACTGCCCCCCCTCCCCCTCATACAACACAATGTTGGGTCAAAGCACGTGACTCCCATTGGTAATACATTGGGCGGCCATGACACTACCCAACGAGCATCCAACGAGCATCCAACGAGCAGAGAATTGCATGAAAGGTGTGAGCTCAGCCACACCTTTCATGCAATTCTGTGCTCGTTGGATGCTCGTTGGATGCATGTTGTGTTGTGTCATGGCCGCCCAATGTATTACCAATGGGAGTCACGTGCTTTGACACAACATTGTGTTGTATGAGGGGGAGGGGGGGCAGTCAACACACAGCCGAAAGCCATACAACCATATATCTATGCATACAACAGCTTGTAGGCGCAACATCCACCCAACGTCCACCCAACACAGAGGGTGGGGTTAACCACCAACCAATAGGAGAGAAGGGCTGTTTTGTATCCCAATGGGCGGAGTTTAGTTGTAGTTTCCTGAGTCCTGAGTCCCGCAGAAAAGTCCGACTGGAGAGTGACAGACAGGCCACACCACTCTGGATCTTGCAAAATGTCACCGCTTATTAGCGCATATCATTTTTACTATAATTAGGTGAGAAATGCAGCTTGTGCCTGCATGGAAACTACACAGATATCTATCCAATTGTTCATGTTTATATATCACTGTTAACAACTTTAAAACGTATTATGTTGCATCAACTGCAGTGAGTAAAGGCTCTGCTCTGCTGCATCCAATAATAAATATATCAGCCTACTAGTCCAGTGCGGACTGGTGATTTCATTTGTATTGGTGCCGAGTGGGAAGCACAACCGATTGTTTTAATTCAAAGTGGTATATATTCTGTGAAATGTTTATCGTCATTCCGTGTATCTACAAGCTCCAAGTGTTGCGTCCACATGCAGCGCGTTCCAAGCAGAGGTCCTCAAGTATATAAAACACTGCCAGTCCTCAGCGCAATGGCCCGTTGCGCAAAGAAGTTGAGATTTTACTTGTGTGATATTCAGATAATCTTCAACCGATTGTTATAATTCGAAGTGGTATATATTCTGTGAAGTTTATATTTTCATTGGGTGTACAAGTCATGTTTTTAATATGCCTTTAGCAAATGATATAGAGAGATGGGTAGTGCCCAAGTCCTGTTAGCCATGCAGCCTATATGATCTGTGGTGCGCTTTATAGGCCTATACACTCTCTCAATTAGGGATTTTCCCAGAGGTTAATTTCACTGATGTGTACAACCTTTATTCAAATAGTTTCATTTGTATTGGAGTGCGAAGCTTGAACAATAGGTTCATTGCGGACCGCTACGGATAAACTGTGGATATTAACCTACCAATAAGGACCAAGGCCAAATGCCATTGCGCAGTAGCCTACACCAACAAGTCTATGCGTGGTGTGTGCATAGCCGCATGTGAAACTATATCGTGCTGTATTTTGCTCTCCATTTCATGGTCATGGTCATGCGAGGAGAGAGAGAGAGAGGGTGCAGAGAGAGAGAGAGGTGTGAACGGAATCGCATCGTGCGTATATGGCACATCTCTCTCATGTTTAGGTAATTAAGGGCGCACCATTGAATGCATGTCACTGTGCCTACATGCTGACAATGTGCGCGCGTGAACTTGTATTAGCCAGCCTACACATTATAACGTGACATTTATTATACAGCTCGAAAATATAGCCACTCTACAAGCTCACAACTTGTTACTTCTATAGGTCTGACTCTGCTATTAATTTATGTGCAGGACTTGCCAAGTCGCCAGAGCAATGGTAAAGTGTCTATCATTTTTAAATTGAGAAAAGTCGAGAGTCGGGATTTGGAGATTTACGCACATAGTGTGACATGCTGACAGACAATGAAAGAAACATGTTCCACTTCCACTCACAATTTAGGTGGCTTTTAAAATGCGGTACTTATTCCTTCATTAAAAAATATGATTGGCACCTCATAAGTGTAAATATAAAAGCAAGTATAATATAGCCTACAATTGAAACCTGCTACTGCAGTGATTTTATCCTGTGTTCAATGCGTTTCTGCGTTTGGGTGTGGACATAGATATCTCTGTCGGCCAGGGATTTTTTCTAAAACGGAGGACGAAAATATCCGTTTTGCCTCGTCACCCGTGCGCAACTTGGAGACCTCAAATAAGCCATCTCAGTCCGTGATTTCTAGCACTTTTGTTCAACAATGTAACTGTTTTAATTAATTCTCATCTATCTATTATAGTTATTTTGTATTTCGGCTACATTGAAAATGAGGGCCTGCCCCTAAATTGTACTCCATGCTTAAATGAAGGTTCTGATGATGATGAAATGAGGCTGTCTCCAGTCATTTCAACAATCAGTACCAGATTTAAAGGCACTGATTCTGTGTGTTGGCTTGTTCAGAAGAGGATGACGTCTTTCGAAGAAAGTTTGATTCATTTAGCAAGCCAGTGCCCCATTCTGTATGTAAAAAGCCATCCGTTTTATTATGACAGTGTACAACTCCACATATCGCCGTATTGGTCACCAAAAACTACACGCAGATAAACGTGGGTCTGTTGTTTTCCGCATTCCGCTCTAGCGCACCGCCCACTTCCCGCAAAACCTTGTGGGAAATGGATGCATCTAGGGAGGGACGGCCATGACACTACCCAACGAGCATCCAACGAGCATCCAACGAGCACAGAATTGCATGAAAGGTGTGAGCTCAGCCTTAGGCTGAGCTCACACCTTTCATGCAATTCTCTGTGCTCGTTGGGTGTTGTGTCATGGCCGCCCAGCGGCCCAATGCATTTGGGCCGCTGGGCGGACGACTGCACCCCTCCCCCTCACACAACACAATGTTGGGTCAAACCATGTGACCTCCATTGGAAATGCATTGGGCCGCTGGGCGGCCATGACACAACACCCAACGAGCACAGAGAATTGCATGAAAGGTGTGAGCTCAGCCTTAGGGTGCACTCACACGGTTCATGCAATTCTCTGTGCTCGTTGGGTGTTGTGTCATGGCCGCCCAGCGGCCCAATGCAACAACATTGTGTTGTGTGAGGGGGAGGGGCGCACGACTGCGCCCCTCCCCCTCACACAACACGGCCATGACACAACACCCAACGAGCACAGAGAATTGCATGAAAGGTGTGAGCTCAGCCCTAGGCCTCACTCAGACCTTTACTGCATTGCTGTATGCTTGTTGGATGAATGTTGTGTAGTGTCATGGCCGCCCCAAAGCATTTCCAATGGGAGTCACATGGTTTGTAGTCCACATTTTGGACTACAAGCTGTTGTATGGCTTTCGGCTGTGTTTCGACTGCGCCCCTCCCCCTCATACAACACAAATGTTGTGTCAAACCATGTGACTCCCATTGGAAATGCATTGGGGCGGCCATGACACTACACAACATTCATCCAACAAGCATACAGCAATGCAGTAAAGGTCTGAGTGAGGCCTATGGGTGCACTCACACCTTTAATGCAATTCTCTGTGCTCGTTGGATCAATGCTGTGTTGTGTCATGGCCGCCCAATGCATTTCCAATGGAGGTCACATGGTTTGACACAACATTGTGTTGTGTGAGGGGGAGGGGCGCAGTCGAAACACAGCTGAAAGCCATACAACAGACCCCTCCCCCTATGTTGTGTCAAACCATGTGTCCTTCATTGGAAATGCAATACTGTGTAGTATCATGGCCGCCCAATGTATTTCCAATGGTTTGACACAACATTGTGTTGTGTGAGGGGGAGGGGCGCAGTCGAAACACCCCTCCCCCTCACACAACACAATGTTGTGTCAAACCATGTGACCTCCATTGGAAATACATTGGGCGGCCATGACACAACACAACAAGCATCCAACGAGCACGAGAATTGCATGAAAGGTGTGAGCTCAGCCTTAGGCTGAGCTCACACGGTTAATGCAGTGATTTTTGTTGTGAGTGTCATGGCCGCCCCCAATGCATTTCCAATGGAGGTCACATGGTCTGTTGTATGGCTTTCAGCTGTGTTTCGACTGCGCCCCTCCCCCTCACACAACACAATGTTGTGTCAAACCATGTCTGAGCTCACACGGTTAATGCAATGCTCTATGCTCGTTGGGTAGTGTCATGGCCGCCCCAATGCATTTCCAATGGGAGTCACATGGTTTGACACAACATTGTGTTGTGTGAGGGGGAGGGGCGCAGTCGAAACACAGCTGAAAGCCATACAACAGACCATGTGACCTCCATTGGAAATGCATTGGGGGCGGCCATGACACTCACAACAAAAATCACTGCATTAACCGTGTGAGCTCAGCCGACAACATGTAGTTCGGGAAGTAAGTGAGCCCAGTGTCCATGACATCAGAGACACTGGGCTCACTGCTAAAATATCTAAAACCACATGATACACAAATAAAGACCCCCAGTAAAGTGTTCTAAATCTTCTTAACGTCATTAACATATATTTATTTGCAAAAATAAATGTAATAGATAATGTGACGATTTCCGATTTCCAAGCCTTTCGGTGTGCAAACCGAATGACACAAGATGTGTTTTTTATACTTACACATACATCGCCTCCATAGTACTTCCTCTCTGAGCTACAATGATACAAAAATCAGACAAAAAGAGAGTTTTAGACCATGGGTACTCTTCCCCGTACAACATGCATATCTCTGCTGTCGGGAGGAAACCTCATAACTCCAAAATGTTCATTCTTCAGGAAATTAAAAATATACATTTTTCAGGAAATTAAGAAAACCACATATTTTTTTTAAACAAAGCAATACAGCATCATCAAAGTTGGTGTTGTAACTTTATATATTGTCAATTACTTCCATGAGAGGGGGAGAGGTGGTGGAGTTAGTTGCTTTAGCCGAAATTTTGAGGGTCCAATGGAGTTAAGAGGTTTTGTCCAAAGCACTTTTTACTACTTTCCATTGGTTCAATATTTTAGAAACAACACACAGACGTAAAGGGTGTTCAATACCACAGATTTTTGCCAAAAAAAAATATCTAAAACCTCAAAAATTGAGTTATGAGGTTTCCTCCCGACAGCAACGAATACGGTAATAACTACAGAGGTCGTACTTACCACGACGTGAGACATTCGCATAATTAGGCTGCTCCTCCTCGTTATGTGTGACTGTAATCAACATGAAGAATATTTACTTAAATTACATGTACATTGGCATTTTTAAATACATCATTATGATGACTGTAATCGACATTGACGATTGATGATTTTCATAAAGACATGCAATTATCTTCATCTCTATAATTTAAATGAAACATGTCATTATCTTAATTAAAGTGTGCCGTGATTTTGTCCCCCTCCTAAAACATGATCATCAGGTACTACGATTATACTATAGGAGGAAGATTTTTTTTTAAAAGTGTTAAAATTATGTTTTTATGTTGTGGCCACACCTACCAGTTTATTAAGTAGGCTATGCCTGGTTGTTGTATGATAATGGGGAGGGGTTAGGGTTATGATGTCACTAAAATTATTTTGATTGGGCTTTTTGATTCAAAGGCTTTCAGCTTTCAGGAAGAGACCAAAAATACACAGGGAAGACATATTTGAAAACCACACCTGGGGGTCTATTAGAGTAATGTTAACTCCATAGACACATGCAAAACAGAAAAAGTACAAAAATCACGGCACTCCATCTTTAACTGGGCTGTCATGTTGAGCTGACTAGTGACATGTTTTGTGTGCGGCTGAAAACGTACGACAAACTAAAGTCTCGTTTATCCTCTGTTGTACAACGGAGACACATCATCGAGACGCATCGGTGAGCTTGAGGGTCTGCCGATTTCAGGAGCATAAAGTGTAGCATGAGTAAATTAGGCAGTGGCGTGCACAGACATTTAGAGGGGCAGGTGCTCAAGTTAAAAAAGGGCACCTTGTGCAGCGCGTGGAACCGGCCGGTTGCCTTAATCCATTTTGGGCGGGAACCCCTTTTGGTGTTAGCATTATGTTATGCTTTAGCTATTGAAAAATAGCAGATCTACAAGCTCATAGCGCGCCACCGAGTGGCGCGCTATGAACTTGAAAGTTTTTTTTTTTTTCTTTTTTCAAAAGGGCACATTGCCAAAAGGGCAGGGGGTGCTCTAGCACCCCCTAGTGTCTATCTGTGCACGCCACTGAAATTAGGCATAACTGGGCTCACCTGGTGAGTTCTGCACAGGTTCCACCGCTGGAGCGTCCCTGCAAGGTTGTTGTGATTGTTTAAATTCAGAGTTTTGCCATGACGAGATTTTCTTTTAAGGTCTGTTAGATCTAAACAAATTCGCACCACAAAGACACATGCATTTTTACACCCTTTCCCCCTCCCCCCAATGTAATGCCATCCTCCCCACACATACTTGTGTGTCGTCACTGCCATAGATATATATAAGAAAGCTAGATGGCTCACCCGCGCTCTGGCCAATGGAGAGCGACGTTGCTACGTGGCGGCCATCTTACCTCGGGGCCACATAACATTGTGTCTATGGGGCATGTACTCTTAAATAACCACAACTTGCTAAATTTTCAACCGATTTTCAAACGGTTTGGTTTGTTATAAACGTCAGAGACGTCCGCATACTTATATGCTTTTATACGACGTTCATATAAAAAAACAAAATTAAGTAGATAAGCGTCCTGAATCATAGCCACGTTGACAACGTTTGTAATAAACCAACCCGTTTGTAAATCCGTCAAGATTTGAGCGAGTTATGAGTTATTTTTGTTTTAGCTGCCATTGAACATACTGTACTGTAGCCCCGAAGTATGACATCAGAAACTCCGCCTTAAGCCATCTAGACTTTATATATATCTATGGTCACTGCTGTCGTATCCTACTGACTGCACCTGCCAGTGAGGAGCCCCCACCGGGAGGTGTATCCCACTGACTCGCCTGCCAGTGAGGAGCCCCCACCGGGAGGTGTATCCCACTGACTCGCCTGCCAGTGAGGAGCCCCCACCGGGAGGTGTATCCCACTGACTCGCCTGCCAGTGAGGAGCCCCCACCGGGAGGTGTATCCCACTGACTCGCCTGCCAGTGAGGAGCCCCCACCGGGAGGACGCAGGGCCTTCGTCCTACACCTCCCGCCCAACGCTATACCCTCTGACAGGTGCAGCGCTTAGCGAGCGGTCCAGGCACCTTGGCTGGTAAACCAGCATGACAGCGTGTCGCGGGTTCGAGTCCCGATCCCGACGACCTTTACTGTGTGTCTCTCTCCCCGTTTTCTGTCTACCTACTGTAATTCTATCAATAAAGGCTGGAACATATCGAGCAGCAGCAGCATTTTGGACGAGTTGTAGGTGCCTGATAGCAGATAGATCGATTCCTATAGACACAGAGCATTAAAGTAGTCAAGCCGCGAGGAAATGAAGGCATGGACAACAGTGGCGTGCACAGACATTTAGAGGGGCAGGTGCTCAAGTTAAAAAAGGGCACCTTGTGCAGCGCGTGGAACCGGCCGGTTGCCTTAATCTATTTTGGGCGGGAACCCCTTTTGGTGTTAGCATTATGTTATGCTTTAGCTATTGAAAAATAGCAGATCTACAAGCTCATAGCGCGCCACCGAGTGGCGCGCTACGAGCTTGTAGGTCTGCTATTTTTGAAAAATCAAAAAAAAAAAAGAAAAAAAAGTGTTTTTTTTTTTGTTTTTTTTTTCAAAAGGGCACATTGCCAAAAGGGCAGGGGGTGCTCTAGCACCCCCTAGTGTCTATCTGTGCACGCCACTGATGGACAACTCTCTCTAGGTCAGAGGGAGGTAGATATAGGCCTTGATCTTGGCCCGCAGCCTTAGTTGGAAAAAGCTTTGACCACGGCACTAATAATCTGCTATTCAAATTCAAATTTGTCAAAGAGCACAGGTATTGGCACTGAGAGTGGGCCAAAGACGGTCAAGCGGTGGGATAGCTTGGGGCATGAATCAAAGACCAGCACCTCAGTCTTTCCCGTGTTAAAAAGTTAGAGGCTGTCAGTATTATTGCGAACGCAGTGAGCATTTACTATGAGACCCAGCAGATCACGTCTGTGTGTGTGTGTGTGTGTCTGTGTGTGTGTCACGCTGTAACACCACCCGCCCACCACCAGAGGGCGCAGCTGTATCACACACAAAAACACACACACACACACACACACATGCACACACACACACACACGCACGCACGCACGCACGCACGCACGCACGCACGCACGCACGCACGCACGCACGCACGCACGCACGCACGCACGCACGCACGCACGCACACACAAAAAACTTAACTTAAAAAAAAAATTAACTTAAAAAAAAAACTTAAAAGGAAAAACGCACACACACACAAAACTTAACTTAAAAAAAAACTTAACTTAAAAAAAAAACTTAAAGGAAAAACGCACACACACAAAAAACTTAACTTAAAAAAAACTTAACTTAAAAAAAAAACTTAAAAACGAAAAACTTTAAAAGGAAAGAAAAACTTAAAAAAAACTTAACTTAAAAAAAACTTAACTTAAAAAAAAACTTAAAAAGGAAAACTTAAAAAAAACTTAACTTAAAAAAAAACTTAACTTAAAAAAAAACTTAAAAAGGAAAAACTTTAAAAGGAAAGAAAAACTTAAAAAAAACTTAACTTAAAAAAAAAACTTAAAAAGGAAAAACTTTAAAAGGAAAGAAAAACTTTAAAAAAAACTTAACTTAAAAAAAACTTAACTTAAAAAAAAACTTAAAAAGGAAAAACTTTAAAAGGAAAGAAAAACTTAAAAAAAACTTAACTTAAGAAAAAAACTTAAACACAAAAAAAGAGAACTTAAAAAAAACCTTACAAAATTACGTAATTTATTCTAATTGTTGTTTTTGCAATTTACGAGCTGCGTTCGCCTCCCGCGTTCGCGCGTCTTACTTGTACAGTATAGGCTACAGTATAGACAGGCTGCTATAGTATTATTACACTGTACTCACCCCGGGGCTGTGGGTAGCTGTCTTGTAATCTGATTGGGCTTGGTGACTGGAACGACAGAACAGAGAATTTACCCTTATATCTGTGATCGGCAATCTGGAAAACCGATCTTTTACAGTTACCAGTGGAACTCCCTGAAGGACCACTTTGGGAACCACAATGTCAATCAGATAGTATAATATCATTTTTCATCTTTGTGACAGGGCTAAACATTCTCCCCTTCCTCGATCCCCCCACACACACAGGAACAGTTTCGACGTGGGTTTTGACACAATAATAATTTTGGAAATATTCAAATTTGCCAAGATCGGTATCGGTATTGGACCGATCGTGAGAAAAAACAATCGGTGATCGGGATCGGTGTTATATGACCATGGGTCATATGTGTAGGTTTCTTCCCTCTTGGTGTGTGTGTGGGTGTGACTAACTGAGTGAGTGACTGAGTGATTACCAGCTTGTGTGAATGGTGAATGAGTGGTTGCTGAGTGTGACTGGCTGAGTGGTGGAACCTCACAGGTGATTGGCTCCTGGCTTCCTGTCTGGAGTATAAAGCTGCCTACCATCAGACCTTCAGGGGTCTTCCTCCATGCCAGTCTCCCAACAACACCAGCCTGGTGTTTGAGTGCTTTTAGCTAGCCATTACCAGTATTTTAGGACGTTTCACTGTCAACATGGTTTACTCCCGGTAATGTAGGGGTGGGTGTTCTTTCCTTTGGTTTCCTTGTTAATGTGTTTCTTTAGTTGATGTTAGGTAAGATACCTGTGTTTGTTTTGTGTAGGAAAGCATAGGCTTTATTTTAGTGTTGTAATGTTCTGTACAGGTGCCCACCCTGAGGTAATTTATCCCATGTATTTGATTTCACTGTAACTTATGCAATAAACCACTGTACTTTGGCTTTTCAACTGGTGTTGGCTGGTTATATTTGGGAACTAGGTAGGAGGGAGACCACTTTTGTGTTACACCTGGTGACCCCTAGGCCGGGTCGTAACATAATTGGGGGCTCGTCCGTTCTTTTGGTCGTTAAAAGTGACCCCGTTAATATTGGGATTTCTTTTTTTCTGTACCAAAAGTTTTTTTTTTTTTCTTTCAAAATAGTTTAGCTTGTACTGTGTTAAGTTTGGTCTCTTGTTTGGTTGGTGCTAAAACTGAGCCCATACTGCAATATGGTGATTTTTTTTTGGTGATGTTTGGTTAAGCTGCATTCGTTAAAAAGAAAGTAACATGATGTTTTTCTTTTTTTTCGGTCCTGTCTGATCGGCTGGAGTGGCAGTGGTAGGTATGTTGCTCGTATTTTTTGCACCTTAAATTTGGTTAGTTTACTATAGGTGTTTTGGACAAACTAAAAGCTGTTAGATTGCCAAATTTCTTAGAATCTCTGTGGGGGGGCTGCTGGGAGGCGAAATAGACCAGGTTGGTGGCGGAGCTGTTAATTCGATGTGGTTTTCTGAGTGGGGCATCTGAGAGACGGACGGTCAGTGCAACTGGTTGGATAGGGGGGGAGGATGAAGCGGAGGCTGAAGATTCTTCCCTGGGTGCCGCCAGGAGTGCTGGCCTGCCAAAAAAAGGCTGGGGGGGTTCTGGGGAACTAGGGATAACCCTTTGGGGGGTGAGTCCAGATAGGGCGCCGGCTGCGACGCCTGCTCCCCGGCCTGATGAGATGACCCAGCCATGGGAGAGAAATGCCGGTCCGGAGCGCGATGCTCCTGCTCTAAGGCCACCACCCAGAGATTGCCTTGGTCCCGTTTGCTGCAGAGAGGGTGAGAGTGGATTCTGCTTTTCAACGTTTATGTTGAATGTGTTGCTGCCATGGGAAGATTGGCTTAACCCGTGAGGAGCTTGTGATACTAAATAATGGTGCAGAAAGTCGAGTCATATAGCTGCTTTTGCCCTCCGTTCAGTTGTGCTGGTAGCGCACTAATTTTGATATGATGCAGTGGTGCTGCGATCGTTCGTATTTCTGTAATCCATAACCTTATACGGACGAGGGTGGATAAGAAATGCAGGGAAATGTTATTTGGCCGTGTTGTGGTGTGTGCAAACTCCGGAGGCTGGCACCCACGGCAGCAGTCAAATCTCGTAGCGTTTTTTGGGTTTTTTTTTCAAGTTGTCCTATGTTGGACTCAGGTACATTTAGTGGTTGTGCATACAACCGTAGAGGTTAGTTAAACAAAGTGGGGTTTTATACCTCGTTCTTGGTCCGTTGGTGTGTAATTCAAACTAGCTCTGAAAGTGTGACAGGTTATTTTATAACCTTATGTTATGTACCAAAAGTTGAATGTAGTTTGGGTTTTCGTTGTTAGTTGGCAAGGCATTTACCACACAACAAAATGTGCTTTCGATATAGGGTGTTTTAAACTGTTTTGTGATTAAATGTTTTAGCTATTCGGGTGATGAATAGAGACATTTTGTGATTCAATGCTTTAGCTATTCGGGTGAGGAATAGGAGCAGGGAAAGAGGTCTCAGTGGAGACACTAGGAGAGAGGGAATCTCAGTGGAGATAGGAAGAGGTCTCGATAGAGACGATAGGAGGAAGGGGTTACTTTGAGTGAGGTCTCGATAGAGACGATAGGAGGAAGGGGTTACTTTGAGTGAGGTCTCGATAGAGACGATAGGAGGAAGGGGTTACTTTGAGTGAGGTCTCGATAGAGACGATAGGAGGAAGGGGTTACTTTGAGTGAGGTCTCGATAGAGACGATAGGAGGAAGGGGTTACTTTGAGTGAGGTCTCGATAGAGACGTTAGGAGGAAGGAAGAGAATATCACATGTTTTGTGTGTTTGTAATAAAAATGAATTGGTTTGTGACTTCTCGTCAAATCTTAATTCATGTGTGAGAGGGTTAACATTTTCTTTGTCTTGGGCCATGTACTTCCTGGGTTCTTTTTCCCTCCTCTTAATTTGCTTCCAAGTACTAGTTGCTGAGGTGTGGAGGAAAGGGTGCAGGTATACAGGCCAGAGGGAAATGGAAATGGTTGTTTGTTTGTTTTTCTCATTGGTGGTACAGTATGTGTGGGTATATGCTCTTAACATGGTGTTCAGTGTGCCTGATTAGAATAATTCACACATGGGAAGGGGTATTTTAAATATATCCTGACGTACTAAATTGAATTAGTTTAATTTTTGATGTTTTTGTGAAGTGTTCGAGCATATTCACACTAAGTCCATTGTGGAGAAATGTCTACATTTTGTTTGCTTTGTGATAATGTGAAATCAAACATTTATTGATGTATATTTTTTAGAAGAAATGTTTGATCTTAAGGGGGGAGGTGTTATATGACCATGGGTCATATGTGTAGGTTTCTTCCCTCTTGGTGTGTGTGTGGGTGTGACTAACTGAGTGAGTGACTGAGTGATTACCAGCTTGTGTGAATGGTGAATGAGTGGTTGCTGAGTGTGACTGGCTGAGTGGTGGAACCTCACAGGTGATTGGCTCCTGGCTTCCTGTCTGGAGTATAAAGCTGCCTACCATCAGACCTTCAGGGGTCTTCCTCCATGCCAGTCTCCCAACAACACCAGCCTGGTGTTTGAGTGCTTTTAGCTAGCCATTACCAGTATTTTAGGACGTTTCACTGTCAACATGGTTTACTCCCGGTAATGTAGGGGTGGGTGTTCTTTCCTTTGGTTTCCTTGTTAATGTGTTTCTTTAGTTGATGTTAGGTAAGATACCTGTGTTTGTTTTGTGTAGGAAAGCATAGGCTTTATTTTAGTGTTGTAATGTTCTGTACAGGTGCCCACCCTGAGGTAATTTATCCCATGTATTTGATTTCACTGTAACTTATGCAATAAACCACTGTACTTTGGCTTTTCAACTGGTGTTGGCTGGTTATATTTGGGAACTAGGTAGGAGGGAGACCACTTTTGTGTTACACCTGGTGACCCCTAGGCCGGGTCGTAACAAAAAACCTGATCGGAGCATCCCTAGTATTGATCTTGCTTCCTCACCTTTCTATTTCTATATTGAACACGATCAAATCAACATAATCTGTAATTGCATAATTATGTTTTATTAAATAATGATAATTGTGTACGTTTACCTGTTTTTGAGCGCATCACAGCGAACCTGCTCCCCTCGCGTTGGCTGTCAACATATAGTGCTTCAAGTCAGTTGAAAAATACACGTAATATGATCATCATAAATCTAATCTAATTCTAATAGAACAAAAGTGAATCCCTTACACTGTATACTAATGATGAGTTTGAAGGAATTGAAGTAGGAGTGGCAAGTATAGCATTTACGGGCAAATATGTTTAAAGGACCACTTCACCACTTTTCAACCTATCTTGATATACTAGGTCCTCACTAATAATCATGATAAAATGGCACCATTTTTTTCTAATCAGTCTGTGTCTCATAGGAGGGCTGTGGGCAGTTCAGAAACCCGTCCACCAGTGACATCATCGATGGGGAATCCAAGCTAATAGAAACTGCAGGCTTTCTAGTCCTGAAAAGTTGCAATGCGAAAATGGAAGCCATCGTTCTCACGATAATACAAATCTAAACATTTTAGTAAAATAAATGTTGCCTAACGATGATGTCACTGGTGGACACGGGTTTCTGAACTGCCCACAGCCCTGCTATGAGACACAGACTAAACTGAGTGGAAAAAGATGGTGCCATTTTATCATGATTATTAGTGAGGACCTATTATATGAAGATAGGTTGAAAAGTGGTGAAGTGGAAACGATATTTGTACATTTCTCACTTAAAATAAGGAGATAGGTATAGGCTATATGTTAACTTTTGATTGATTGAATACTTTAGTCAGAAATGTAAACATGCACAAGATTAACCCATTCTGGGCGGGAACCCCTTTTGGTGTTTTAAGCATTATGTTATGCTTTAGCTATTGAAAAATAGCAGATCTACAAGCTCGTAGGTCTGCTATTTTTGAAAAAACGGGATGTAGCGCAAATCTTTGAATATATATTCTTTCAGAGTGAACATTTTTAACTCTTTAAATCTTTGCTTCTGGGGGGGGGGGGGGGGGTCCCTGGAACAACATATTTTCAGATGGGGGTCGGTGGCCAATTACATATAATTCTAGGGGTCCTTGACATGAAATAGTTTGAGAACCACTGATATAAATGTTTGAGCACCACTGACATATAGAAACATAGGGTTTTTCTGAAAACTGTCAGGATTTAGAAGAAATTTGTAGAATCGTCCTCAGGTCTAAATGGATTAAGGCTAAACGGATAACACAAATAAGTCCTATAGGGACTTGTTTCCATTGTGGTCCTACTGTATACCACAACCAGCACAATGCACCTCTACACTCTACAGCAGTGGGTCCCAACTATTTATTCTGCATTATTTAACCCATTTAGACCTGAGGACGATTCTACAAATGTTTCCTCATGTTTCTATGTCAGTCGTTCTCAAACTTTTTCATGTCAAGGACCCCCAAAAATATATGTAATTGGCCGCCGACCCCCATCTGACAATAATATTGTTCCAGGGACAACGTTCACTCTAAAATAATATATATATTCAAAGATTCGCGCCACATTTTCATGATTTTTCAAAAATAGCAGACCTACAAGCTCGTAGCGCGGCACTCGGTGCGCGGCACTAAATGGGTTTTAACGCAGGACTTGAGAATTTGTACTTGTCGTTATATACGTTCCACCAACTGGCTCAGCAGGCTGAATGAAATATCTATACTCACAATGTCTGCTGGTCATACAGGCGGTTCTCTTCATGTATGATCTCTGTAGGAGGAGAGGAGAGGAGAGGAGAGGAGAGGAGAGGAGAGGAGAGGAGAGGAGAGGAGAGGAGAGGAGAGGAGAGGAGAGGAGAGGAGAGGAGAGGTATACACAGCATGAGGACAGGTGCTGAAATCCCGTAAGAGAGGGAAACCTTTGGACAAAAGTATATATAGCGAAAATAGCAGATCTACACGCTCACAACGCGTCGCAACGGGCGCAACCCAGCACTCTTTAGCTATAGTGCAGATGCGGTGTGTAACGACATGGATTTAAATTCTAAACAAATTTGTGCAATGCAAAAAAAAATGCTGTGTTCAAGTTCAGGAGACTTTGAAGGAAAAAAAAAAAGCAATTCTCCTGAATGGCTGCCTTTCCGGCATGGCATGATGGAAAGGAGTTGCATTTGCATTTCTTTCACCATGTAGTAAATGCTGCATTCGTGGTCCGGAGAGGGCAGTTGTTTTACAGACGGGTATAAGGGCAGCTGGGGCTGAAGCCCCCTTTGATGTCTATGTGTGCATGGCACTGCATGATGTTACACATTCAGTCAGAGAGGTACAGTTGGAGGCCGTCGATATTGTCCTTTTCTTTTTGCTGAGGTTTGCGTGATCTGCGCAAAAGGACAGTTAACCCATTTTGGGCGGGAACCCCTTTTGGTGTTTTAAACATTATGTTATAATTTAGCTATTGAAAAATAGCCGATCTACAAGCTCATAGCGCGCCACCGAGTGGCGCGCTACGAGCTTGTAGGTCTGCTATTTTTTAAAAATCGTGAAAATATTTATTTCAGAAAACTGGAGGATTTAGAAGGATTTTTTTTAAATGTTGAGGTCAGGCCTAAATGGGTCAAATGATAAGGGACAATATCGGTGGCACCCAACTGTACACACTCACAGCATGATGACCTAATGATATCACACGGTTACACATTCAGTCAAGTGGAAAACATTTCACCTCAACAAACCAGGCCAGAGGTTAACTCAGGACGGGAACCCCTTTTGGTGTTTTAAGCATTATGTTATAGCTTTTGAAAAAAATAGCAGATCTACATAGCTCATAGCGCGGCACTCGGTGCCGCACGGCGAGCTTGTAGATCTGCTATTTTTCAATAGCTAAAGCATAACATAATGCTTAAAACACCAAAAGGGGTTCCTGCCCAAACAATGGATTAAAATGATTTACAAGGCGTTTCTAGAAACGGCCTCATAAATGGGTTAAAAACCGTGCTGTTTGGAACAAACAAAACAAAAAACAAAAAAAGTGGACCTGGGTATAAATGTGCAATTTTGCATGAAGCTATTATTCTATACATTTAAAAGGGTCTTTAAAATAACCCATTTAGGCCAGATTAAATCCTGATAGTTTTCTGTCGGGATTTGCGCCACATTTTCACGATTTTTCAAAAATAGCAGACCTACAAGCTCGTAGCGCGGCACAGAGTGCCGCGCTACGAGCTTGTAGGTCTGCTATTTTTAAATAGCTAAATTATAACATAATGCTTAAAACACCAAAAAGGGTTCCCGCCCCCAAAATGGGATAAAAAAATGTCCTTATCCACATGAAGTGGAACGCCCATTATGCGTGTGTGTGTGTGCGCATGCATGCGTGCAGGACCCCTTGGCGGTCCCCGAAACACCCCCCCCCCCCTCCCCACACACTTTTCCGTTTGTTTTTCTTGCTTCAAACTTACTGCTTTTCTTTCTGCATCGCAGACACAGAAATGTGAGCGCGCTGAACGAGAGCACAGACACCACCGTCAGGACGGCGGTCACGGTGATGTCGCTGCCCGTCATACTGTCGTGCCTACAACAACACACAAGAGGAAGTTGAGTCATTATTTACAACGGTTATACGGTACACAGGGGACATTACAAAAGCAGGAGGAAGAGAGTTTTTTCTCTACATTGTGATAGTATAGTGGTTTTCAACCAGCGGTCCTTGAGGAGGGAGGAGGTTCCAGGTGGTCCCCATAACGCTAAATGAGCTAATTGGTAACTAAATAGACCCTTATATAGATCTTGAACTATAAGGGTCCATTTGGTTTCATTTTACATTACATTATTGTTGAACATCTGCATTACTTAATTTACAAGACGTCATCATGTAGAAATTGAGAATTGTTATTTTGATCCAACGCTTGCCTGTTGGTAGTATCTCCTAATGGTATATCAACATCAATATAGGCCGCATGGAAAGTGGACACAATGTTATTCAACGACAACCACATATTCTTTAGTTTCTGGTCTGAGAGGCTCATCAAATGGTGGTCCGTATAGTGGCTCAAATTCCCGAATAAATAATGGGCCTTATATATGAAAATGGTTGAAAACCACTTCTGTAGAGTGTTTGTTCAGGTAACAGGGGTCTCTCCAGCTCTTTAAAGGACCACTTCACCACTTTTCAACCTATCTTCATATAATAGGTCCTCACTAATAATCATGAAAAAAACTTTTTCTACTCGGTCTGTGTCTCATAGGAGGGCTGTGGGCAGTTTAGAAACCGTCTTCCAGTGACATCATCGATGGGGAATACAAGCTAATAAAAACTGCAGGCTTTCTAGTCCTGAAAAGTCGCAATGCGAAAATGGAAGCCATCGTTCTCACGATAATGAAAATCTAAACATTTTTGGGAAAAAATCGTGCCATTTTATCATGATTATTAGTGAGGACCTATTATATGAAGATAGGTTGAAAAGTGGTGAAGTGGTCCTTTAATAGACAGAAAACACGTTTTCAGGCCAGGAGAACAATTTATTGTACACAAACAGAAGGGAGAACCCCAGACTTTTATTAGTGGTACTTTTTTTGTTTGTTTTTGTTTCATCACTTCCAATCTCACTTTTTTTTTTATCCCATTTAGGACTGAGGCTAATTAGTTCCCAAACCTTTTTGGCCGTGCACCCCCTGTTACCTCTCGACCTACTGTAGCTAACCCCACACATGGAAATATAAATTGCATAAGCTATATAGAAATACATTTCCTATTTATCCACATACTGTATATGCACATATATGAACCTGAATATGGCATATATGCAGCATATAGGCTATATTCTTGGCATAATGGGATATATCTTGCGCCACCCCAGAATTCCATGCTAGAAGGCTTTCTTACCTTTATTTGTAGTCGTTACGTCCCCACCAAAGAGGTCCAGGTGTTATTTTGTGCAAAAGCGCATTATTGGCTATTTCCCCTACCATAAGCCCTCAATGAATTGCATTGAATTGAATGGGGCTATGGGGTGTTATGCTAATTTGCTTATTTCCATCACTCAAAAATCTATATTTTACTCTCTTCATAATGTAAATAGTATCCCGAGCGGCACACTTTACTACTTATTTCGATGGAACTAACCGAATTAGCACAAAAACCCAACCCCCATTGAGGGCTTATGGTTATAGGGGAAATAGCCAATAATGCACTTTTGCACAAAATAACACCTGGACCTCTTTGTTGGGAACGTAACGACTACAAATAAAGGTAAGAAAGCCTTCTAGCATGGAATTCTCCTTTAACCCTTATCCCTAAACGTATTTACAATTTTTTTACTATTTTAAAAAAACCTTTTAAAATAGTTCAAATAGCTGATCTACAGGCTCACAACGTGTAGATGTAGATGGGGCTAGTTGAACTATTTTAAAATGATATTCAAAATAGCAAAAAAAAAGGCAAATAAGTTTAGGGATAATTGGGTGGCACAAGATGGAGCCCATATGTTATATATTTAAAATAAAACCACCATTAGCCTTTTTCATGTCGCGCACGCGGCGCACCCCCTAGAAGGCGCCTGCGCACCACAAGGGGGGCACGCACCACAGTTTGGGAACCACTGCAGTGTAGATCATACATGGGGCAACTGGCGGCCCGGGGGCCACATGCGGTCCCCACCTTCACTTAATGTGGCCCACAGGTTAATCGGCCTGACGTCGAAATAAGAAAAACGTTCGCTCTGAAAGAATATATATTCAAAGATTTGTGCCGCATTTTTACGATTTTTCAAAAATAGCAGACCTACAAGCTCATGAGCTTGTAGATCTGCTATTTTTCAATAGCTAAAGTATAACATAATGCTTAGTTAAAACACCAAAAGGGGTTCCCGTCCAGAATGGGTTAATATCGGAATACTGATATATTATTGATTTCAGCTGTTACAATTCCAAACATGTAAACATGACCCGCTTTTATTACTTAAGTCTAAATGAGAAGCTTAATGAGCAGTATTAAAAACGTGTCTTTTTAATGTCCTATTTAGTTCATATAACATTACTAACAAGTTAACATAACTATATCTAAATAGATTTGAAATTAAATAAAAAAGGTTACTTTTCGGGATTCCAATTCAAAAAGAGCAAAAAATAATAATTCAGGATTTCAATTCAAATATTAGCAAAAAAAATAGCTGATCTACAAGCTCGAAACGTGTCGCAGTGTGACGCGTTTTGAGCTTGTAGATCGGCTATTTTTTCCTACGACAGTAACATACACCCCTCTGGAGTGAGTGTAATATAGTGGCTCCAAAATATAAAATATATAAAGGGGTTCCCGTCCTGAATGAGTTATAGCACAGTACTGTATGCCCTGTATCATATGAGTGCTATATTGGATATAACTGGTCTCCTGACCTGGAAATGTATTTTTCTGTTTACCAAAGAGCACCCCTATGTCTGAACAAACACTCTACTGCAATGATCACTATCAGAAAATACAGAAAAACCGGCACTATATTATTATTATTTTGCTGCGCTCTGGGAAAACAGAGCAGCTGAATTCTTTGTTTTGATTAGGTGTGGAGTGGTGCTCGTTTGAACCACGGCTAGAAGGCTGTTTCAACCAATCAGATTGCTTCCTCGAAACGACAATATAACTCAACATACAATTGGGGTGGTTGTATTTTGTCTCCCTGTTCTTCTATTGAGACATTTGGATGGTGTCAAAGGTCATGTCCAGGGCCGGTCCTGAGCAATCTGGCGCCCCCCTCCCCCATGGCGCTCGAAGCGGCCCGCTTCGTCGGCCTTCATGTCTCACCTATAGACACAGGATCTGACACTAATTCTGACCTGATGGTCAGGATTAAATTTATCCCCCGAGCAAGCAGGCAGGCTCTATTAGCTCAATGGTACAAATGTCAGTACTTGCGCCCTGAAAACCAGGTTCAAATCTGGGGTAAAAGAGGAAAGTTACATAGTGCAGCTTAGACGGAAATGGAGCCCTACAAGTACACACCCTTAAAGTACACAAGTAACCCAAAAAACAACAAGAGAGAGCCTCTATGATGTGACACTGTGTTTGTCACTGACATCAGTGACATGGACTAACAACGTAAGCAAAGAAACCTCGCATAGGTTTTGTTTTTTCCCCCTGTCAACGCTCCATGGCTAACCACATTCATTTTGTCCAAAACACAAAGTCAAACTGAAATGTTTCCGACACTTTCAGGTACACTGCGACCTCAACTTGCATTTGCATATCCTTTACCATTATGCTATAATGGTGTAATAATTAAGTGAGTGGTTCTCTTTTTTTTTTACTTTATCATTTTTATCCCACGATTTTTGTAACCCATTTTTCACCCGTGTCAATTATCTAATGTGATCCTGGGCTCTACACACCCTCCGCCAACCTAGTCCCCATATGGGGGACATGGGGAGAGCAACGGACTTTGGCCCTTTCTCAATTCCCCCCTTCTCCATGGCCCTTAGCCCTTCCCCTTGCTGATGCGCGTTCACGTGAGGAGGAAGGGTTTTCTCAATTCTCTTTGGAGCGAGGGTTAGGGCCAAGGGTTAGGGTTAGGATCCCCTTCAAACGAAGGGACTTCGCGACCAGACTTAAAACGGAGGGACATCACAGAGGGCGAAAGGCGGACGAGGTAAGAAGTCTTTTTTGTCCTTTATTATGGAAGAATATGATAATAACCAATATTATTTGAATGTATTAACAATCTGCATCGCCAAAAACATCGCAATCTCTAGCAAAGGTTAACGTTACCTCACGTGAACTAACGATATGCTACGGCGTTGCATTCATACAACGTTACCCATTAATTTGGCATCGGCGCTTTATTCTTTTTTATTTACCGCCGGTGCCCCGGTGGAACAACTCGGATTAGCAGGCATCAGTCCGACCCCCCAGACCCCGATATGTCAACATTCTGCAGTTTTGGAGCTCTTAAAAGCCGTGAAATAGCCTACTGTACCTACATAACGCTGTCGCTGCATAACGTTGGCTACTCGCTGCAGTGATAGCTGGTATGGTTTTATCATGACCAATGTTATGCTAATCCCCACAAGTTGCAAAAGTTACATAACTAATTAGCAATGGTGTTGTTTTTTTCCCCATGCAGGCAAACCAGCTATGGAACAGACTGCAAGCTGCTGTACAGCCTGTACATTGGATGGAGATGAATCACAATGGCATTTTCATTGTCCTAAATGTTGTTGAATTTGAAAGATTGTCATTCATATCATATGTAGTATACCACGACTTCGTCATAGGACATGATAGAAAATGACTGTTCTTAATGATATTAAAAACAATGAACACAGTGACCACAGCCCCTTCTTTCTATACTGTAAATTGTTTTTCCTTTTTCTAACCCATATGATAGGCTATAACTGTACCCATTCTATACAAACTGTTAATACAATAATCAATGAATCAGGTACAACTGTTGAGCAGGTGTCAGAATGAGCTATATCTAGCTGAATTACATTCTGGTGGGCTACCAAGATGAGACAAAATTACAATATATTTATTTCATCATAACCACAGCCATGTTATATTTACGTTCCATCTCTTCTCCCAAAATAGCCGATCTACAGCTTATAGCAGTGGTTTCCAAAGTGGGTTATGGGGACCCCCAGGGGTCCTTGAGAGACTTCCAGGGGGTCCCCAGCTAAATTATAGTTTGGAACCAAATGGACCCATAAGGGTCCATTTGTACGATCTCAGAGACATTGATTTTACAATATAAATTGGGGGTCCCAGAGACAGAAATGCCATCAAATGGGGGTCCATGGACTAATGCATGTCACACTGGCGGTCCTTGACACTGCTAGAGCCGTAAAAATATATGGGGTCCCTGGCATATCTCTTCAAATGGGGGTCTGCCGGCTAATTAGTGTCAATTTGGGGGTCCTTGACATGAAAACGTTTGGGAACCACTGGCCTATAGTGAGTTTGCAGATCAGCTATTTTCTGAGAACAGGTTGTATATCAATATATCACATATCTACAAGGGACGTTCAATATTTATTTAGGGACGTTCCAATTCCTAGGGGGATGATTTATCTCCCTACCCCTTGACACTCATTATGTAGGGGCAAGGGGAAGGGGCAAGGGCTGAGGGGTAGGGTTAAAAAAGGAATTGGGAAAGGGCCGAACTCATGCTTCCTTCATGCCTGAGTGTCCAAGTTGCTCCTTTTCACCTGACGGGAGAGCTTCCCTGGTCGGACGTAGCGCGTGGAAAGGAGCATGTTATTCCAACCAGTTCCTTTCCCCTCCATCAGGCGCCCCGGCTGGCCAGGGGAGGCAGTTTAGAGACCAGGATTACTGCATGTTTTTTGTGAGGGTACCTACCCTAGGGGACACGGGGAGAACATACAAACTCCACACAGAAAGGCCCTTTCGCCAACCCCGCCTCTGGTATGGGCACTGATGACGCGGAGGAGGAAACACACCGCAAGCACCCACAGCGCCCCGAGCGAGAAAAAAAATAGCCAATGTGTAGCCTACTAACAGGGTTAAAGTGGAACAACATATTTTGAGATGGGGGGGTCGGCGGCCAATTACACATAATTCTTGGGGCTCCTTGACATGAAAATGTTTGAGCACCACTGACATAGAAACATGGGGTTTTTCAGGAAACTGTCAGGATGTAGAAGACATTTGTAGAATCGTCCTCACACATCTAGGGTCAAGCACCCCTGGGGGTCCCCAGGCCCACTCTAGAGGTCCACTCTATGAGAACCACTGGTATAAAGTTTACCATCCATGAGTCCGTTTGGAGATTCTCTCAGCTGTCATAGTGACAGGAGAATGAGAGAAGATTAAATGCTTTGCTCCATTCAAACAATTTATTTTTAAAACAATAAAACATTGTCATGCTACAGGAATAGTGCGGTCGATGTGTTTTACTCACATGAACTAAACTTCCAATATATTGAACTATAAACATTCAATATTGTTAATACTCTCTGCAATGTTTAAATACTTAATAATTTTTTTATTCATTCATTATTTGTATTATTTGACCTGAATTTGACATTACATTATTGTGGTTAGAGTGTCCGCCCTGAAACTGGGAGGCCGAGGGTTCGATCCCCGGCCGGGTCATACCAAAGATTGTAAAAATGGGACCCAATGCCTCCCTGCTTGGCACTCAGCATCAAAGGGTTGGAGCGGGGGGTCCTGCAGCGCGGCACGGCTGCAGCTCGCCGCTCCTTGGCTGCGGCAACGTGTTTGACAAATCGTACGACTTTGACAATGGCGCCTTGGATAATGCCTGTTGGTTAATGGTTATGTTACTGTGTTTCTCTGCACTAGTGGGATTAATAAAGTTGTTGAATTTAGTTAAATTGAACTGAATTCAATTTAATTCAATGTGAATTCAAAGTGAAGCATACAGTACATAATTGAACTTTATCCTTCAAACTTTAACATTTTATTTTTTTCAAAATATGTTAAATAATAACCCTGGGTCGCGCGCGCACGCACGCACGCACGCACACACACACGCACGCACGCACGCACGCACGCACGCACGCACACATAGAGACCCTCATGACGCTCATGACGACGAGAGACCCAGAAATTCAGAAGTGAATTCCCCGTTCATTTTCCCCCATAGGCTTTCCAAAAAAGTATTTCTTTAAAGACGTTTAAGCCGCGGACAAAGCCAACTTGGATCGTGACAAATCATGCCGAACAAATAATTACAAAGAAGAAAAACAAAAACAAAAAAAGTGTCGTAACCTGCCGTTTTTTTTCCTTCTTTCTAATTATTTGTTCGGCCCCAAAAACATTGTGTTGGCTTTGTACGAGGCTTAAAAGGTCTTTCAATAAATACTCTTTGAAATGTCTATGGGGAAAATGAACGGGGAATTATTTCCTGGGTCCTAGTATAGATTCAAGATTCAAGATTCAAGAAGATTCAAGAATTTATTTGCCATGTCAACAAGTTGATAGGAATTTGTCTTGGTTCATACTCAACATATACAGACAACCATAGATACAAAAACAAAAAGGACAATACAATACAAAAACCAGCAGCATAGGGAATTACATTGTTTTTAAAGTGCACTATGCATATTGCTACATATACATACATCTAGTTCAGATGTCTAATGGCTACGAGGTAAGTGCTATCTCTGAAGCGAGATGTTGAGCTCTTGATGCTTCTATATCTCCTGCCTGATGGGAGGAGATTGAAGAGGTAATGTGCAGGGTGAGAGTTGTCTGCAATGATTTTTTTTGCCTTCCTAATTATTCTGGTGGGCGGGACTGTGACACTTTACTCTGGGGGAAACATTCAGTGACAATAGCCTGTTCTACAAGCTCACAACACATGTAGAAGCGTGTATAGATTTTAGACTATTTCGAGATTTGACGTAGAGATGGAAAATTACAGCTGACCAAGTACAGAGCCCTGTGGGACGCGGCCAACTAAGTATAATGTGGTTTTAATGTTGTCACACTAATGAATTGTCATTAGTCACATGACTAATAGTCACATGACTTCAGCAGCAGTGATATACTTGAACACAACTGAACATTTGTTCAAAGATTGTTGGACAACAACTTCAGAAACTTTATACATCCACGTATGATAACAGCATCCTAAGGTTAGCAAGGAATATCACCTCTAATACTAAGCATGTGTTGTATGGAGAATATAGGTTGCTATACCTTCAGGAAGGAGATATGGTGTACCAGCATACAATAAGGTCAGACTAAAGAGGTCCTTTGTCCACCAGTCGACCTTGAGGCTTAATCAAGAGTCGTAGTAGCCACAGGATAATCTAAGCGGTGGATATTGCTCTTGTCTTCATGTCTTTATGTATGTAAATTGTCTTGTTCTTTGTGTTATGTCAAATGTGTGTACGTATATGTGTTCTGCATACTTGGCTGCTGTGTCGCAAGACAAATTTCAGTGTGAACTGACAATAAAGTACTATATCATATCATATATGTCACCATTGAAGGCACAATTTTCCCGACATTCCTTGCAAAGCATTAGCGGAAGCTTCCGCGTGCGTAACATAAGTCCCGGAAAAGACGCGCTGTGATTGGCCAGTAGTCACTTGAGCGACAGCGAGAGACATGGAGGAGTCACATGAGTGACGTCACTGGGGCAGCGACGCATGCAGTCGCCTTCAGCAAATGCCTTCAGCACTTATAAATAAGAAAGCTGCGGAGAACTGTTGCTCTGTGTTCACTCTTTAATGTTTTCTGTTAGTAATCTAATCCCCCCCTGGCTCTGATGTTGTATTGTTAATAACTTTGTTGTTTGTGTTTGTTTGTTTGTTTGTCTTGTTTTGTATTGTAATGTATATTGTCATGACTGTTATAAAGATTTGTTTAAAAAAAAAAAAAGCCTTCAGCACTGCACTTCCGCCTTCATTGGGGTACACGTCGCTCCAATGAACTGCAGCGGCAAATGGGGCATCTATTTCTTATAATATCTATGCTTGAACAGACCAGACCACTGGATACCACTCTTTCAGTCAATTTCAGTGGTGGAAAGTAACTAAGTACTTTTACTTAAGTACTGTATTTAAGTACAATTTTGAGGTATTTGTACTTTACTTGAGTACTTCCAATTTCCAGTACTTTTACTTCTACTCCACTACAATCATTTGAAAACCTTAGTTACTAGTCACTTTGGAGATTTTAATTTAGATTAGAAAACATACATTAACCACTTCAACCCTACACATTTCGGCCATTTGAAAATAGCCGATCTACAAGCTCACAATGCGTCGCAACGCATTTTGAACTTGTGAAATGGGACATTCTGCAATATGAGTACTTTTACTTTTATTACTTTAAGTAAATTTTGATGCCGATGCTTTTGTACTTTCACCCAAGTACATTTTCAATTCCGTACTTTTACTTCTAACGAAGTACTTCTAAATTGCAGTATTGGTACTTTAAGTAAAGCAATTGAGTACTTTTTCCACCACTGGTCAATTCATCGTCTCTGATGAAGGCCTTGCAACGGCATGACATGTCTATATAGAACTATATACTTCTTGAAATGGATTTGTTCAGTGTTCTTCAATGTCTGCGGCCTCACCCAACTCAAACCGCCCCAATTAAGCCTCATGTTCCATTCCTTATAGCCGGAACATACAGTTCAGCAACATCATAAGAAATAAAAAAATAAATAAAACACAAATATTGCTTTCGACACCACAATAGACACCCCCCATAGAAAGCAATTATTACATCATTTTCAACTCTCCACCAAAAAGCAAGAAGCACACAAGGAGAATGACATTTTGACATGTGTGTGTGTGGTTTTTGTTTTTTACCTCCAGTGAAGGCCCCTCTCCTCCTCTCCTCTCCTCTCAGCTCAGTCTCACAGTGTGACCAGTAAGACAATAGTGTCGTTCGACACAGAGCTTTGTGCTGCAGACGGAAGAGGTTAACACGCTTCCTCTTTCAAACTGAAGCCCTCACCACATCCGCCCACATCCGCCCTCCTCCTCCTCCTCCTCCCCCCCTCCTCATCGCCTCGCTCACAGGAATAGAGGGTATGCGCGTGACATCATCGTACCTGGAAGTCATGCGGGAACGCCCACTGAGTGGCAAAAAGCTACTTTCTGGCCTTGACAGCCCATTCATCCAAACAGAAACGTCCTGTCTGATTGCATGAAACAATGTTAAACTCACCAACATTGCAGCATGTACGAAAAGCTTGAATTATCCTCTTTCTATCTGCAAAGTTTTTGTTTCATAAAAATCCACCATAGAAACGTTATGAGCTTCTTTCTGTCAAGAAATGCCCTGCATTTGATTATTTTTCTAAGTGTCAGAGTTTGGAAGTGCTTGTTTTCAATAACACAACATTTTGCTGCCTCCTGCATTATGTGACATTTAGAAACAGGTGTTACGCAGGACGGTTGAGTGATTTCCAACGAGCGCTTCCAAACTCCAACACTCCATGCTGCTCAATGTTTTGCCGCTCAGTCTAGATGAGGGGGGCGTGTCCTGATGGGAAAATCATGCATGTGCATACTCTCTATAAGACCCTCGCTAGCAGCAGCATGGTCGGAAAAGTACACGCACATGAATACTGCATTGTAGAAATACACCCGTTACAAAAGTAAAAGTCTGGAAATCTAAATGTACTTGAGTAATAGTACATTTACAACAAGCAACCCAGGTCTATATGAAAACAAGCCCGAAAGAAGTGACTATGGGCCACATGAGCGCACGCACGCACACGCGCACGCATGCACGCACATACACACACACACACGTTGGTATACCTAAGTATACCTTTACTCAAGCACTGTACTGCAGTAAGTGCAGTTTGGAGACAAAAAAATATTGCACTTACTAAATCCACTACAATAATTTGACAGCTGTAGCTACTATAGTTATTATGCAGATTTAAGTTTTTATAAAACAAATCGTTAATTACAGTATGGTGATATTTATTATGATGTATTATTATAGGCTCAGCTGCCAATGCAATTTAAATGCGGGCTGTAGCATGCCACTAGGGTACAGGACAGAGACAGTGGGGGCTGTAGTGTAGCATGCCACTTGGACACAGGACGGAGACAGTGGGGGCTGTAGTGTAGGATGTCACTTGGACACAGGACAGAGACAGTGGGGGCTGTAGTGTAGCATGCCACTTGGACACAGGACAGAGACAGTGGGGGGCTGTAGTGTAGCATGCCACTTGGACACAGGACAGAGACAGTGGGGGCTGTAGTGTAGCATGTCACTAGGACACAGGACAGAGACAGTGGGGGCTGTTGTGTAGCATGCCACTTGGACACAGGACAGAGACAGTGGGGGCTGTAGTGTAGCATGCCACTAGGACACAGGGAAGGAGACAGTGGGGGCTGTAGTGTAGCATGCCACTAGGACACAGGACAGAGACAGTGGGGGCTGTAGTGTATCATGTCACTAGGACACAGGACAGAGACAGTGGGGGCTGTTGTGTAGCATGCCACTTGGACACAGGACAGAGACAGTGGGGGCTGTAGTGTAGCATGTCACTAGGACACAGGACGGGGTCTGATCAGCCTTGATCGGGTCGCCTGGAGGAGGTCTGTTGTAAGACCCACAATGACACACCCAATGATACCAGGTTTACAACACTGATGATGTGTCCTCAGTTCATGCATCAGTCGATGTTTGACAGGATTTTCTACATGGTGGTGTTGCCACTTCACTTCCTTCCTGGACTACAATTCCCATAATGCTTTGGTGCACTGCTCCGGATCCTTGTGGATAGGGGGAGGGCTGTCTTAAGCCAAATTCCAATACCGCAACTTTCACACTCGCTCACTCCCCTCGCGTCCTCCACTCGCTCCTCGGCTCCGCCCCCAGCGAGGAGGAGTGGAGGAGGAGAGGATTCGATGCGAGGACAGAGTGGTGGAGTGGATTTGCCTCTAGAATCGGAATGTACTCTGCTGTCATTTCGACGGCACATTCCGCGATCACTTATGACGTGAATCAATTCAATTCAATTCAAAGGGCTTTATTGGCATGGGAAAACATACGTTTACATTGCCAAAGCAAAAGTGGTGGAACAATACAGTGTCACACAGCTGGATCACTGGAACTCTGAACCCAGAGCCGTACAGTCTACAGAATAGACAATTCATTTTTGTGCATGTAACCGAGGCCAATGTGTATGTATTGGTAACATGTGCAACAAGGCTATTTATTCCTGAAATAGTGAATAAGCGCCAGGATGCGCACACTTTTATATTATATGATTGTGAATGTGAAGGGAATTCCTGACCTGCCCGCAGCCCGCGTTCCTTTTTGCTCGTATAAATAACCCCCCTCCTCGGACAGTCCCTCCGACGGTCTTTGCAAATAACGGACACTATAACAGGAATTATAGGTAGTCTCTCTGACTTACATATTCAGTTCAGTTCAGTCCACATATAAATAAATACATTTTTGTCACCGTCATTCATAGCAGTCTGTGCATTCAGGCATGCACAGAGAGAAATTAACTATAGCTTTTGAGGTGCGCACAATATAGCCTACTTTTATTATGCTTATATCACACAACGCAATAAAGCCAGTGGCTTGTTGTGGTCCTTTCACTTTCACATAGGCTATAGGCTACTGTATCATTCTGAAGCTCTATTAATTCAGCGAAAATGTGTCTCTTCAACAAACAGCAAAGCTTTTTAGTTTAATGTGTGTGCGTGTGTGTGTGTGTGTGTGCATGTGTGTGTTGGGTCAGCGACAGTGTCTCATCAGCCGCAGCGGCCGGCAGCTAGTGGATGGGGGGTGGGGGGTGCATAGTATCGGGTTTCAAGCAGTGTTTTCTGTGCCACATGTGGAGGAGGCGGACTTATGTCACTGGAGAAGGAAAAAAACATGTACACGTGATGCGGAAATCCGCAGCGAGGAGACAACATACCCCACCGAGCCTGCACCTGATGTACACTCGCTCTATGTGGTCTCGGAGAGCCCACTCGGCTCCTCCACTCGACTCCACTCTCCTCCTCGATGGAGCACTTTAACAATCGGAACGTTAACCATTTCCGGGTCAAGCTGGAATGACCCCGAGTGATCGAGTGGGAGTGAGCGAGTGGCCGAGATTTTGGGTATTGGAATTTGGCTTTACTGAGACAACATGTAGTCCAGGAAGTAAGTGGGTCCAGTATCCATGACATCAGAGACACTGGGCTCACTGCTCAAATCTAAAATATCTATAAACCACATATTACACACATAAAGACCCACAGGAAAGTGTTCGGCATCTTCTAAAGATCATTAAAACACCAAAAGGGGTTCCCGTCCGGAATGGGTTAAAAGGAACTAAACTCTAAACACAATAGGTAACCACCACACTAAACTGCTTTTAAAGCCCCACTGTGCCCCATCAAATTGCTAATCAATTCCGTTCAGGTGTGTCTATTGACTCTATTCGGTGCTCATGGAGTTCAAACCAGAACGAGTTGAAACCAGTGTTCATTTCGTCGACTAATTATACTATGACGAAAAATGTTCGTCGACTACCTTTTTTCACTGACAAAAACTACATGAAAACTAAATGAAAACTATAAGCCATGATGACTAAAACTATGACTACACATGCTGTCAATTTTGCCAACAAATAAAAACTAGACTCAAATGTTAGGAAGGGACGCGCACTGCGACGCGTTGTGAGCTTGTAGATCGGCTATTTTCAGCAAGTGTAAAATCAGCCTTTATGACGGCATCAAGGCCCACCGAAATACATTTTAGTCGACTAAATCACCTGTAGAAAATAAATCTACAAAAATCTCATGATATTAGATTAGATTAGTCGACTAAAACTAGACTAACACTAAAACATTCATCCATCCATCCATCTTCAACCGCTTATCCGTAGTCGGGTCGCAGGGGCAACAGCCCCACCAGAGAGCTCCAGAGTCCAGACTTCCCTCTCCAGAGCAACATTAGTGACTTCCTCCTGGGGGATCCCGAGACGTTCCAAGGCCAGTGAGTCGATGTGTTTCCTCCAACTGCGCCTTGGTCTGCCCCGGGGGTCTCCTCCCAGTGGGACGAGCATTAAGGACCTCCCTAGGGAGACGCCCGAGAGGCATCCTAACCAGATGTCCCGAACCACCTGGCTCCAGGCGAAGAAGCAGTGACTCTACTCCGAGTCTCTCTCGTGTGACTGAACTTCTCAACCTATCTCTAAGGGAGATGCCAGCCACCCGTCGAAGAAAACTCATTTCGGCCACTTGTATTCGCGACCTAATTCTTTCGGTCATGACCCACACTTCATGACCATAGGTGAGAGTAGGAACGAAGATTGCTCGGTATAGACAGAGAGCTTTGCCTTCTGGCTCAACTCTCTTTTCGTCACAACAGAAACATTCTAAAACATTCAGAGTGACTAAAATGTGACTAAAACTAAATGAAAACTATTCAAGAGACGATGACAAAAAAACAAAATGTTCCGTCAAAAACAACACTGGTTGAAACCTCTCAATAACTCTCAAAAGGAGAGGATTCTCAACAGAGTTCCTCGGTACTCCAGTGTCCTCGACATGACAAGGTTTGAGAACCACTTTGTGGTCTAAACAGGAACGATGACACGTACAGTACATGCAGAAAGCCCGTTGATTTCCTTGTTTGATAGGATTGTCTTTTGATCAGATGCCCTCGCTAGGAGAGTCCTTTGAGTTCATGTGAAGGCAGGAAACATGCAGAGGGGCAGGGTGAAAGCAAAAGACACTCAGACACTCTAAAATCCCCCAAAAAACATTTGCAAAAATACCCCAAATAGGGATGGCAGCTTGACAATGGTTAGTGACATTGTTAAATGAAGAAAAAAGTGGAATGACCGCACTACGATATAATTCAGCTCCCCGTCCTTTTTATTTCAATACAACAACGTTTCGCCCCGCCAGGCTTTCTCAAGAATTATATGGTGTGCGGACATTCCACTTTTTTCTTTATTTAGTCACTTTTTTGGTCCAGCTGGGACGTGCATATCGTTTTCCTTCTTTACTAGTGACATTGTTGCCAACATTGTATGAAAAAAAAGAAAAAACTGAATGACTCTTGGTTGGTCACCGACCAAGATTAATTTGAGGTTAATTTAAATCGGAGGGTGTGCAACATGGATTCCATTTGTGTGGCAGTGGCTCAGGGGTAGAGTGGTCGGTATAGAGTGACCGGATCCGCAAGGTTGCCAGTTCGAACCCGGGCCAGTGTCGAAGTGTCCTTGAGGTTGGTGCCTTGCATGGTTTTCAATTGAAACGGGCGTCCACCCTCAGGGGGGCCTCCAAGCTCCAACTGAACGTCAGGCGTCAGTCAAACCCCCCGCCACTCTTGGCCCTCTCTCTCTATCTCGCTCATTCATTGCCTTGCTCTCTCCCACAATGTTAAGTTACACCTATTTTATGTTAATAACCTGGGTAAAATGTGCAGCATTGGGAGGTAAAGGGGAGACACTTAAATTGTGAAGGGACGACAGAATGAGAAGAGGTGTTGTTGTTGATAATTGTCGAGAGTAATGGTTGCGTGTGATATTGAACTGTCAAACTATTTGTATCAACAGAATAATTATGTCATAGGTTTATGGGGGGCCTCATATTTGGTCTTGAAACGGGCCTCCAGATTCAATACTACTTCAAATCAATCAATCGAACCACAACTGCAGGGTATGTCACTAGAATAGTCACATGCAGTTCTGACCTAAAGCAGGGGTTCTCAACGTTTTTGGCCAGGGACCCCCGGAAATGCTTTGGCAATGTCTCGGGACCCCCGCCCCGCCCCCTCCCGACCCCCAATATAAATTGACTGCTACAATAACCTTAAACCATTTTGGGCGGGAACCCCTTTTGGTGTTTTAAGCATTGTTATAATTTAGCTATTGAAAAATAGCAGATCTACAAGCTCATAGCGCGCCACCGAGTGGCGCGCTACGAGCTTGTAGGTCTGCTATTTTTGAAAAATCGTGAAAATAAAATTTAAAAAAAATCTTTTTTTTTGTTTTTGTTTTTGGAAAATAATTTGGGGACCCCCTAAAATTATTTGGCGACCCCCCGAGGGGTCGCGACCCACGGGTTGAGAACCCCTGACCTAAAGCACAAACAAGTTCCTTCCCTAAGAAGGAACTTACAGTAAGGCAACAGCAGGCCACAAATGTTTCACACGCACATCACAAGATGTTCCAAGAGCTTCCTGTTGAGAAAGCATTATGGTTGCTGTCGCGCAGAAAAACCTTGTATCTCCACATTTCAGCTCTTCATGTTTTTGTTTGTTTGTTTTGTTGTTTTTCATTAGGGATGACCGGATACACTTTTTTCACTTCCGATCCAATTCCGATACCTCCATTTCTGTGTTAGCCGATACCGATACCGAATACCGATACCAGTGTAGTGATCTCATGTTGTGTTTATAGCTATATCTTGTGTTGTGTTTATAGCAGATTCCTCACTCAAATGTCCACTTGCATTTTTAGCAACTCCAAAGCAAACTCCACATGTCCCAACATTTTATTTACCTGCCATAGTGTCAACCCCTTACCCCTGTGTCGGATCTGTGGTTAGACTGGTATATTCGCTGATACTGATATGACCCGATATGACAAATAAGGGCCGATCCGGTATCAGTATCGGGACATCTCTATTTTTCATACATTTAATGTCCTACTTTGTCCGTACAAGAGTTTCCCGTTGCAATCAGAACTACAGATTCACTCCCAGTCTTCCACCGCAGTCTGAAAACGCACCTCTTCAGACTCCATCTTAGCCCATAGCACTTTCCGTTCCTTTGATGAATTGAAAATGGTGGGCCCTATTTTAAACAAGTGTAATGCTTTATGGTGTCGTCCACTCACTGTTAACAGTTTTTGTATTGAGTTGTACTTGAAATGTACTGTAATTCTGCAAACTGTTAATAAATCAATCAATCAATCAAAACCGTAGTACTTGCCCTAGCCTCAACCTCCTACAGGCGTATGCAAAGGCTCAACTTATGTAACTTAGACAGCATTTTATGTAGACTTAGATGGCAGTTTATGTAGACTTATAGCATTTTATGTTAACATAGCACTATATAGTATATATGCATAGTTTCATTTTATAGGTATATTCCACTGTGTTATCTTCTTAGCTTACGTATGATTCATGGTAATTACTTTGTATGTAGCCTATATGATGTATTGCCATGCTTTTTGTTCTTGCTTAATGTAAATCGCTCTGGATTAAGGGCGTCTGCTAAATGCCTAAATTGTAAATTGTTGCACACAAGTTGCAAAAAATAGCTGATCCTACAAACGTGCCAGTGACTAATACGCCAACAATAACCCAATACGGAAAACTGAACGGAGACTATATTATTTATCGAATTGAATTAAATATTAGCATTGCAAAGGAGCTCAAATCATTGGTTCTCCCCCTGTGGGTCGGGACGCTCAGAGGGATCCACAGATGATGAATGTGCAACATTGATTGATTGATTGATTGATTGATTGATTGATTGATTGATTGATTGAAAATTGTATTAACAGTTTGCAGAATTACAGTACATTTCAAGCACAAACTCAATACAAAGGCTGTTAACTGTGAGTGGACGACCCAATTAAGCATTACACTTGTTTACAACAGGGTCCACCATGTTCAATTCATCAAAACATTTAGAGACGTACAAATAGACACTTCTATATAGACAAAGAACAGAACAGGAATTCATCATAATGGAGGTAAAAAGGGAAAAGAAACATATACAGTGAGGGGGAAAAGGGGGGGGGGGGGGGGGTCGGTGGGGGGGGAATCAGATTTTACGGGGGCCAGTTTCGAATTGCAGCCATCCGTAGGTGCCCTTTGAGAGCGGTTTTGAAGGAGTCAAGGGATTCGCATGTCTTAATGACATTTTGGTGGCATAGGAGCGAAAATAATTTAGTCCTTTGTTTGTGCCGAATCTGGGTTGTACATGGTTCGTTGCACTCCCTCTGGTGTTGTGGGTGTGGACTTCGTTAACATTAAGGAAGTATCTAGACAGGTACATGGGTATCTTGGTGGAGTATCGAATCTTGTGGACCAGACCCATTGCAAGATGCTGTACTCTGTCGTCGACCCTGAGCCATGCCAGTCTGTCAAAGTGGGCAGGGGTTCGGTGGGTTCGGGGGGTGAGGCCAAGTAGGAGCCTGACCAGTTTGTTTTGGGAAGTCTGGAGCCTAGTTTTAAGGGCCTTTGAGGTGCTGTGGTACCAGGAGGTGCATGCATAGTCAAAGAAGCCTTGTACGAGGGCTCCTGCTAAGGTCTTCAAGGTGTTTTTGTCGACCAGTGAGGAGATCCTGTAAAGGAATCTTGTTCTTTGGTTGACTTTTTTGATTACGTTGGTGGCCATTTTATCACCGGAAAGATTAACCTCCAGGATGGAACCTAGGTAGGTAATCTTTACGTGTGATAACATTGTCACCCACTCTAACCAAGAAGCCATTTGCCTTGCTGAGATTACTATCAGATCCAAAGAGAATGGATTCAGTTTTTCCCAGGTGTAAAGATAGTTTGTTATCAGCGAGCCAGGTGCAGATTCTACCGAGTTCAGAGCTGAGGGCATTTTCAACCTGCAGTTTGTCCCTGTCCGAGACCAGCAGTGCCGAGTCATCTGCGAACAGGAACAAGTTGCAGTCACAAGCTGAAGTCATGTCGTTTACATATATTAGGAACAGTAGAGGCCCTAGTATGCTTCCTTGTGGAACGCCACAGCTCACTGGGAGGGGGGGGGACAGTGTTCCGTTCACTTCCACCATCTGTTCTCTCCCCTCCAGGTAGGATTGCATCCAGCTCACTGATGTGCTATCGAAACCAATTGCTTTTAGCTTGTTAACCAGTATGGAGTGGTTCACGGTGTCAAAAGCCTTTTGGAGGTCCAGCATGACCATGCCGCAGTATTTGCCAGCATCCACCTCTTGTTTGAGTGTCACATTTATTTTGTGAGTGACAATTTAAAGACTTTCAAGACCTTTATAATATAATTCCTCAAGAAAACAAAAGGTATACTGACAGTCAACACAGAGGACAAAACCATTGCCACGTCAGGGCCTCGACTGCTACAACAGAACAAGACCTGAAGGTCCGGAGAGTACTTGGAATAATACGTACGTGGCTGTTCATAGCTAGCTAGTACACAGTACTGCTGTGTGGACCCTCACAGTGGAGTCAGTACTGCTGTATGGGGCCGAGACATGGACCCTCACAGTGGAGTCAGTACTGCTGTATGGGGCCCGAGACATGGACCCTCACAGTGGAGTCAGTACTGCTGTATGGGGCCGAGACATGGACCCTCACAGTGGAGTCAGTACTGCTGTATGGGGCCGAGACATGGACCCTCACATTACATTACATTACAGTCATTTAGCAGACGCTTTTATCCAAAGCGACTTACAATAAGTGTATTCAACATAGGTAGGGAACAAAAACTACTAATCACCAGAAGTCTTTAGTGCATTTTCTGCAAAAACAAGCAACCAAGAGTATACCTAGCGCTAAGGTAAAAGTGCAATATATCAGCTACCTATTTCCTTAAACAGATGAGACAAAATAGCTAAATCAAATGAGCATGAGCTAAAACAATTAAGTGTATCGACTAAACAAGATCCAATAAACAATACAACAATAGAAAACAAGCGTTCGTACAACTAGTTAACAACAAGTAGGTCAGGCAGAGAGGAAGGGTAGTGTTTCCTGAAGAGGTGGGTTTTCAACCTGCGGCGAAATATGGGCAGTGACTCTGCTGTCCTAACATCAGTGGGAAGTTCATTCCACCACTGTGGGGCCAGAACAGAAAAGAGTCGTGACCGTGTGGATCGGCCAGAAGGACCCTTGAGTGACGAGGCAATCAGTCGCCCCGAGGTGGCAGACCGAAGTGGTCGGGCAGGGGTGTAGGCATCGACCATAGCCCGGAGGTAGGAAGGAGCTGTTCCTTTCACTGCCCTATAGGCTAACACCAGGGTTTTGAACTGGATGCGAGCCGCTACGGGGAGCCAGTGTAGAGAACGGAGAAGGATGGTTGTGTGGGAGAACTTGGGGCGGTTGAACACCAGACGAGCCGCAGCTTTCTGAACAAGCTCCAGAGGTCTGATGGCAGATGCCGGAGCACCAGCAAGGAGGGAGTTGCAGTAGTCCAGGCGGAAGATGACGAGAGCCTGGATGAGCACCTGGGCTGCCTTCTCCGTGAGGAAGGGGCGAATCCTCCTGATGTTGTAGAGGAGGAATCTGCAGGACCTTGTCACTGATGCGATGTTTGCCGAGAACGTCAGTTGATCGTCCAGGGTCACACCCAGATTCTTCGCAGTCCGAGTTGAGGTCACCACAGCATTATCAATGGTGATGGCCATGTCTCGGTGCGGACAGCCCTTCCCCGGGAGGAACATCAGCTCGGTCTTGTCCAGGTTGAGCTTCAGGTGGTTTGTCGACATCCACGCCGAGATGTCAGCCAGACAAGCAGCAATGCGTGCCTCCACTTGGGTATCAGAGGGGGGGAATGAGAGGATCAGCTGGGTGTCATCGGCATAGCAGTGGTAGGAAAAGCCATGGGAGTGGATGACAGCACCCAGAGATGTAGTGTAGAGAGAGAAAAGAAGAGGACCCAGAACCGAGCCTTGGGGAACCCCAGTTGTGAGCCTGTGTGGTTCTGACACAGACCCTCTCAGCATCACCTGGTAGGAGCGACCCGTCAGGTAGGATGCAAACAGGGAGAGTGCAGAGCCTGAGACACCCATCCCCTCGAGGGTGGAGAGGAGGATCTGATGGTTCACCGTGTCGAACGCTGCAGACAGGTCCAGGAGTATCAGGACGGAGGAGAGAGAGTTCGCTCTAGCGGCATGGAGCGACTCCGTCACTGCCAGCAGGGCAGTCTCTGTCGAGTGACCCACTTTGAACCCAGACTGGTTGGAGTCCAGGAGGTTGTTCTGGTGGAGATAGGAGGACAGTTGTTTAAAGACAGCACGTTCGAGAGTTTTAGATAGGAAGGATAGAAGGGAAACCGGTCTGTAGTTCTTGATCTCAGAGGGGTCAAGTGTCGGTTTCTTCAGGAGGGGGGTGACTCTGGCAGTCTTGAAAGTAGAGGGAAAGTAGCCAGATGTCAGAGAGGTGTTAATAAGGTGGGTTAAGAAGGGAAGAAGTTCAGGTGCAATAGACTGCAACAGAGTGGATGGGACCGGGTCCAGAGAGCATGAGGTGGGGCGACTAGAGGTAACAAGGAGAAGGACCTCGTTAGGGGAGAGGGGAGAGAAGTGGGATAGAGAGGGGATGGGGGGGGGGAGAGGAGTAGATGAAGGTAGAGAGGGGGGGGTGGCAGGCAGACGGGTGTGGGTAGTGCGCAGGGCACCAGCCGGGAGAGGAGGGAAGGAGGATCGGATATCGTTCACCTTCTTGTCAAAGAAGTTGGCGAAATCGTCAGGGAGGAGGGACGAGGAGGGAGGAGGGGGTGGTGGTTGTAGGAGAGAGGAGAAAGTTTCAAAGAGTTTTTTAGGGTTGGAAGCAGAAGCCTGAATTTTATTGCAGAAAAAAGCAGCTTTAGCAGCTGATAGAGAGGAGGAAAAAGTAGAAATGAGAGATTGGAAGGTGAGAAGGTCCTCCAGGAGGTTGCCATTTCTCTATTTGCGCTCAGCCGCTCTCAGGCTCCGTCTCTCAGTCCGCACTGAGTCCGACAACCAGGGGGCAGGTGGAGTTTGGCGTGTAGGCCTGGTGGTGAGGGGACAGAGATGGTCGAGAGAAGAGGATAGAGTAGAGAAAAGAAGATCTGTGGCGGTATCAGGGGATAGAAGAGCAAAGGATTCAGGGGCAGGGAGAGCAGAGAGAACAGAAGAGGAAAGATCAGTGGAGGAAAGTGAGCGAAGATTGTGACGTGACAGTGGAGTCAGTACTGCTGTATGGGGCTGAGACATGGACCCTCACTGTGGAGTCAGTACTGCTGTATGGGGCTGAGACATGGACCCTCACAGTGGAGTCAGTACTGCTGTATGGGGCCGAGACATGGACCCTCACAGTGGAGTCAGTACTGCTGTATGGGGCCGAGACATGGACCCTCACAGTGGAGTCAGTACTGCTGTATGGGGCCGAGACATGGACACTCACAGTGGAGTCAGTACTGCTGTATGGGGCCGAGACATGGACCCTCACAGTGGAGTCAGTACTGCTGTATGAGGCCGAGACATGGACCCTCACAGTGGAGTCAGTACTGCTGTGTGGGGCCGAGACATGGACCCTCACAGTGGAGTCAGTACTGCTGTGTGGGGCCGAGACATGGACCCTCACAGTGGAGTCAGTACTGCTGTATGGGGCCGAGACATGGACCCTCACAGTGGAGTCAGTACTGCTGTATGGGGCAGAGACATGGACCCTCACAGTGGAGTCAGTACTGCTGTATGGGGCCAGAGACATGGACCCTCACAGTGGAGTCAGTACTGCTGTATGGGGCCGAGACATGGACCCTCACAGTGGAGTCAGTACTGCTGTATGGGGCCGAGACATGGACCCTCACAGTGGAGTCAGTACTGCTGTATGGGGCCGAGACATGGACCCTCACAGTGGAGTCAGTACTGCTGTATGGGGCCCGAGACATGGACCCTCACAGTGGAGTCAGTACTGCTGTATGGGGCCGAGACATGGACCCTCACAGTGGAGTCAGTACTGCTGTATGGGGCCGAGACATGGACCCTCACAGTGGAGTCAGTACTGCTGTGTGGGGCCGAGACATGGACCCTCACAGTGGAGTCAGTACTGCTGTATGGGGCCGAGACATGGACCCTCACAGTGGAGTCAGTACTGCTGTATGGGGCCCGAGACATGGACCCTCACAGTGGAGTCAGTACTGCTGTATGGGGCCGAGACATGGACCCTCACAGTGGAGTCAGTACTGCTGTATGGGGCCGAGACATGGACCCTCACAGTGGAGTCAGTACTGCTGTGTGGGGCCGAGACATGGACCCTCACAGTGGAGTCAGTACTGCTGTGTAGGGCCGAGACATGGACCCTCACAGTGGAGTCAGTACTGCTGTATGGGGCCGAGACATGGACCCTCACAGTGGAGTCAGTACTGCTGTATGGGGCCCGAGACATGGACCCTCACAGTGGAGTCAGTACTGCTGTATGGGGCCGAGACATGGACCCTCACAGTGGAGTCAGTACTGCTGTATGGGGCCGAGACATGGACCCTCACAGTGGAGTCAGTACTGCTGTATGGGGCCGAGACATGGACCCTCACAGTGGAGTCAGTACTGCTGTATGGGGCCGAGACATGGACCCTCACAGTGGAGTCAGTACTGCTGTATGGGGCCCGAGACATGGACCCTCACAGTGGAGTCAGTACTGCTGTATGGGGCCGAGACATGGACCCTCACAGTGGAGTCAGTACTGCTGTATGGGGCCGAGACATGGACCCTCACAGTGGAGTCAGTACTGCTGTATGGGGCCGAGACATGGACCCTCACAGTGGAGTCAGTACTGCTGTATGGGGCTGAGACATGGACCCTCACTGTGGAGTCAGTACTGCTGTGTGGGGCCGAGACATGGACCCTCACAGTGGAGTCAGTACTGCTGTATGGGGCCCGAGACATGGACCCTCACAGTGGAGTCAGTACTGCTGTATGGGGCCGAGACATGGACCCTCACAGTGGAGTCAGTACTGCTGTATGGGGCCGAGACATGGACCCTCACAGTGGAGTCAGTACTGCTGTATGGGGCCGAGACATGGACCCTCACAGTGGAGTCAGTACTGCTGTATGGGGCTGAGACATGGACCCTCACAGTGGAGTCAGTACTGCTGTATGGGGGTGAGACATGGACCCTCACAGTGGAGTCAGTACTGCTGTATGGGGCCGAGACATGGACCCTCACAGTGGAGTCAGTACTGCTGTATGGGGCCGGAGACATGGACCCTCACAGTGGAGTCAGTACTGCTGTAGGGGGCCGAGACATGGACCCTCACAGTGGAGTCAGTACTGCTGTATGGGGCCGAGACATGGACCCTCACAGTGGAGTCAGTACTGCTGTATGGGGCCGAGACATGGACCCTCACAGTGGAGTCAGTACTGCTGTATGGGGCCGAGACATGGACCCTCACAGTGGAGTCAGTACTGCTGTATGGGGCTGAGACATGGACCCTCACAGTGGAGTCAGTACTGCTGTATGGGGCCGAGACATGGACCCTCACAGTGGAGTCAGTACTGCTGTATGGGGGTGAGACATGGACCCTCACAGTGGAGTCAGTACTGCTGTATGGGGCCGATACATGGACCCTCACAGTGGAGTCAGTACTGCTGTATGGGCCGGGGACATGGACCCTCACAGTGGAGTCAGTACTGCTGTATGGGGCCGAGACATGGACCCTCACAGTGGAGTCAGTACTGCTGTATGGGGCCGAGACATGGACCCTCACAGTGGAGTCAGTACTGCTGTATGGGGCCGAGACATGGACCCTCACAGTGGAGTCAGTACTGCTGTATGGGGCCGAGACATGGACCCTCACAGTGGAGTCAGTACTGCTGTATGGGGCTGAGACATGGACCCTCACTGTGGAGTCAGTACTGCTGTGTGGGGCCGAGACATGGACCCTCACAGTGGAGTCAGTACTGCTGTATGGGGCTGAGACATGGACCCTCACAGTGGAGTCAGTACTGCTGTATGGGGCTGAGACATGGGCCCTCACAGTGGAGTCAGTACTGCTGTATGGGGCCGAGACATGGACCCTCACAGTGGAGTCAGTACTGCTGTATGGGGCCGAGACATGGACCCTCACAGTGGAGTCAGTACTGCTGTATGGGGCTGAGACATGGACCCTCACAGTGGAGTCAGTACTGCTGTATGGGGCTGAGACATGGACCCTCACAGTGGAGTCAGTACTGCTGTGTGGGGCCGAGACATGGACCTTCAGCACAAGAGCCCTGGATGGAGTCTATACAAGAATGCTACGAATGGCACTAGGTGTCACATGGACGGACCGCATCAGAAATGTGGATCTCTATGGGGACATACCACGGGTCACGGACAAAGTCAGAGAGAGAAGGATGAGGCAGGGCACTGCGTCAGGCACACAGAACTAGAGGCAAGCAAATGGACACTATGGGAGCCAACCCAGGGCAAAGCCAGGAGGGGCTCCACCTATGCACCAAATATGTAGACTATGTAGACGCACTGAGGTGTGACAGCTTAGTTAACAACACTAGTAGAGCTCTAGACCCTAATGTTAGATAGGAGAGTGTGGAGGTAGTTAACACTGTAGAGCTCCCAATTTGGGTGGTCCCCGGTTCAATTTGGGTGGTCCCCAGTTCAATTTGGGTGGTCCCCAGTTCAATTTGGTTGGTCCCCAGTTCAATTTGGGTGTTCCCCAGTTCAATTTGGTTGGTCCCCAGTTCAATTTGGGTGGTCCCCAGTTCAATTTGGTTGGTCCCCAGTTCAATTTGGGTGGTCCCTAGTTCAATTTGGGTGGTCCCCAGTTCAATTTGGTTGGTCCCCAGTTCAATTTGGGTGGTCCCCAGTTCAATTTGGGTGGTCCCCAGTTCAAATATTATCCTTTTGGGTGGTCCCCAGTTCAAATATGATACATTTTGGGGGTCCCCAGTTCAAATATGCAGTTCAAATATGATTATTTTGGGGTGGTCCCTGAGTTCAAAAATGATTATTTTGGTGGGGTCCCCAGTTCAAATGTGAATATTTTGAGGGATCACAGACAGCCTGAAAAGGTTGAGAACTGGCTTAAATCAGTCATTTTCAGTGCAGTCTTGTAGTCAGACAGTAAAAAAAAAAAGGCCAAGTAAACCTTAATTTTCACGTCAAATATAGGTCGACTGGCCATGTCGAATGGGTTGCATATACATGTGCACCCCCTGCTGATACAAATGTAACTACTACTCTGGCTATTTCACACTTTTGGTACGACAGTAGCAGCCATACACAGGGAGTAGTGACACGTTGTGAGCTTGTAGATCTGAAGAAAAACAAAGTTCAGTTCAAAATAGCACAAGTCATCTATCTGCAAGCGCACAATACGCCGCAAAGTGAGCTTGTAGATCTGCTATTTTCACTTAGTTTGGGTTAACGTCTACTCTCTCTTTTGGGTCTCCACCTGAAACTTTTGGGAACCACAGTGCCAGTGACGTGCACACATTGACATCAAAGGGGGCTTCCAGTGGCGTGCACAGATAGACACTAGGGGGTGCTAGAGCACCCCCTGCCCTTTTGGCAATGTGCCCTTTTGAAAAAAAAACAAAAAAAAACATTTTTTTCTCTTTTTTTTTTTGATTTTTCAAAAATAGCAGACCTACAAGCTCATAGCGCGCCACTCGGTGGCGCGCTATGAGCTTGTAGATCTGCTATTTTTCAATAGCTAAAGCATAACATAATGCTAACACCAAAAGGGGTTCCCGCCCAAAATAGATTAAGGCAACCGGCCGGTTCCACGCGCTGCACAAGGTGCCCTTTTTTAACTTGAGCACCTGCCCCTCTAAATGTCTGTGCACGCCACTGAAAGGGGGCTTCAGCCCCTGCCCTTTTACCCGTCTGTAAAACAACTGCCCTCTCCATGATGCATCCACGGATGCAGCACTTACTACATGGTGAAAGAAATGCAAAATGCCACTCCTTTCCATGCCACGCCGGAAGGCGTTTTGGGACGTGTGGACAACGCTCCACACGTCCCAAACTCTTCTCCCTTCTGGCTCCAAAACTGTGGAATGCACTTCCCGTTGCAGTCAGAACTGCGGCATCACTCCCAATCTTCCGCCGCATACTGAAAACCCACCTTTTCAGACTCCATCATGGCCCATAGCACTTACCCTACCCCCTTAGATAGCACTTTTGTAGACTTAGACAGCATTTGATACAGACTTATAGCATGTTATGTAGACAGCACTATAATTGCATTGTATGTAGTCATAGCACGTCATAGTACATAATGTATAGCATAGTAGTTTATATGTATAGTTTCATTACATAGATATTCCACTGTTACGTTCTTAGCTTACGCATGTTTCACATGATAAATGCTTTGTGTGATGTATTCCCATGCTTTTTTGTTCTTGCTTAATGTAAATCGCTCTGGATTAAGAGCGTCTGCTAAATGCCTAAATTGTAAATTGTAAAGCAGCATTCAGGAGAATTGCTTTTTTTCCCCCGAAGTCTCCTGAACTTGAACTCAGCATTTTGCGTTGAACAACAGACATGGACCCTCACAGTGGAGTCAGTACTGCTGTATGGGGCCGAGACATGGACCCTCACAGTGGAGTCAGTACTGCTGTATGGGGCCGAGACATGGACCCTCACAGTGGAGTCAGTACTGCTGTATGGGGCTGAGACATGGACCCTCACAGTGGAGTCAGTACTGCTGTATGGGGGTGAGACATGGACCCTCACAGTGGAGTCAGTACTGCTGTATGGGGCCGAGACATGGACCCTCACAGTGGAGTCAGTACTGCTGTATGGGGCCGGAGACATGGACCCTCACAGTGGAGTCAGTACTGCTGTATGGGGCAGAGACATGGACCCTCACAGTGGAGTCAGTACTGCTGTATGGGGCCGAGACATGGACCCTCACAGTGGAGTCAGTACTGCTGTATGGGGCCGAGACATGGACCCTCACAGTGGAGTCAGTACTGCTGTATGGGGCCGAGACATGGACCCTCACAGTGGAGTCAGTACTGCTGTATGGGGCTGAGACATGGACCCTCACAGTGGAGTCAGTACTGCTGTATGGGGCCGAGACATGGACCCTCACAGTGGAGTCAGTACTGCTGTATGGGGGTGAGACATGGACCCTCACAGTGGAGTCAGTACTGCTGTATGGGGCCGAGACATGGACCCTCACAGTGGAGTCAGTACTGCTGTATGGGCCGGGGACATGGACCCTCACAGTGGAGTCAGTACTGCTGTATGGGGCCGAGACATGGACCCTCACAGTGGAGTCAGTACTGCTGTATGGGGCCGAGACATGGACCCTCACAGTGGAGTCAGTACTGCTGTATGGGGCCGAGACATGGACCCTCACAGTGGAGTCAGTACTGCTGTATGGGGCCGAGACATGGACCCTCACAGTGGAGTCAGTACTGCTGTATGGGGCTGAGACATGGACCCTCACTGTGGAGTCAGTACTGCTGTGTGGGGCCGAGACATGGACCCTCACAGTGGAGTCAGTACTGCTGTATGGGGCTGAGACATGGACCCTCACAGTGGAGTCAGTACTGCTGTATGGGGCTGAGACATGGGCCCTCACAGTGGAGTCAGTACTGCTGTATGGGGCCGAGACATGGACCCTCACAGTGGAGTCAGTACTGCTGTATGGGGCCGAGACATGGACCCTCACAGTGGAGTCAGTACTGCTGTATGGGGCTGAGACATGGACCCTCACAGTGGAGTCAGTACTGCTGTATGGGGCTGAGACATGGACCCTCACAGTGGAGTCAGTACTGCTGTGTGGGGCCGAGACATGGACCTTCAGCACAAGAGCCCTGGATGGAGTCTATACAAGAATGCTACGAATGGCACTAGGTGTCACATGGACGGACCGCATCAGAAATGTGGATCTCTATGGGGACATACCACGGGTCACGGACAAAGTCAGAGAGAGAAGGATGAGGCAGGGCACTGCGTCAGGCACACAGAACTAGAGGCAAGCAAATGGACACTATGGGAGCCAACCCAGGGCAAAGCCAGGAGGGGCTCCACCTATGCACCAAATATGTAGACTATGTAGACGCACTGAGGTGTGACAGCTTAGTTAACAACACTAGTAGAGCTCTAGACCCTAATGTTAGATAGGAGAGTGTGGAGGTAGTTAACACTGTAGAGCTCTCAATTTGAGTGGTCCCCGGTTCAATTTGGGTGGTCCCCAGTTCAATTTGGGTGGTCCCCAGTTCAATTTGGTTGGTCCCCAGTTCAATTTGGGTGTTCCCCAGTTCAATTTGGTTGGTCCCCAGTTCAATTTGGGTGGTCCCCAGTTCAATTTGGTTGGTCCCCAGTTCAATTTGGGTGGTCCCTAGTTCAATTTGGGTGGTCCCCAGTTCAATTTGGTTGGTCCCCAGTTCAATTTGGTTGGTCCCCAGTTCAATTTGGGAAGTATTCTAATTTGGCAGACAGTTAGAGCATGCCTTAAGGAACATTTTTGGCTATAGGGCCATCACAGATTTGTCTCGTGGTGACCATGGCAGCCATCTTCCAAAATGGCCGCCACCTGATGTTATTTTACAATAACTCAAGTTCTACACCACCTAGGATCTTGATTCTGGTGACTAATATTACATTTTCAAGGATGAGGGATACAGTGGTACAATTTAGATTTTCCCTTCTCAAAATGGCCACCAACCTGCTGTTATTTTACCAATAACTCAAGTTTTAGACCTCCAAGGATCTTGGATCTGGCGACTAATCATTACATTTTCAAGGATGAACTTTCTCTGGGAGGGGTCAGGGCTTATTTCAGGTGCAGGTTGAGTTGCTACTGACAGGACATTACAGTAGGTGGGCTTTATGGCCTTTGACTTGTCCCTTTCAGGCACAGACGCACAGTTTGACTTCACTGGCCACTGCAGGGAACTGTGGGGGAGAAACTTTGGTCTCTTGACACCCCGATTAGGTTCAGGGTTTTTTTGGTAGAGACTTGCCTTTCATGACATCGTTGCTGCAGCAGTTGATCTCCTTACTGCGAGCGGTGGCACACTCTGGGTCTCTTGGGCGTTGTATCTTGGTGGCCTCCTGCCTGTGTTTCTCCGTCCTCATGAGCTCTGTGTTCTGGGGCTCTTACATTGTCTTGGCTGGAGATTGCTTTCTTGCAGGGTCCAGCCCAGTCTTGTGCAGATGGCTGCTGGCCCACCTCGAGGCCCCAACCTCAATTGTTCGGTTGGTGTGATTAGGTGGGGTGGTCTTCCCCAATCAGGATGAGGGGTTTGACCCTTTCAAAGCGGCAGTCTGGCCAAGTGTCTGTATTTAGTTGTGAGGCTAGATACAGGATACGATTGCTCACCCAGCCCCAGGTGACTTGAGGTGAAGGCTCCTTTGATTTGGTAACATTGCTTTGGTTGACATGCTGGGGACACAGAACGACACTGATGCCTTCAGTGTCTGCACATCCTGCCTGATAGTTCTGAAGGCAGATCTTCAGGTTTTCCGTTGAGGCAGAGTCTTTCGCTCACTGTTCACCTCAAGCAGGACTTCAAGGTGTTTGCCTTTGCACAGGCTATATGGCTAGGACTCGTGCTTCAACCACTCCGAGAACTCCAACAGGGTGTTGGTTGCTCCTGGGCCGCAGAGCATTGTGCGGCGGAATTCAACTCTTATCTCTGGTGGCAGCTTGTTGAGGAGTCGTGCAACTTGTGAGCCGCATCTAAGTGCTGTGTCTCCCTCTGGGCCTAGGGTTGTTAGCATGCCTACCAGCGACTGTACTTGAAGCGCAAACTTCTCAAAGGCCACCCCATCGCCTCGACAGATGTTGGCTGCCTCCAAGACACTTGCTATTTTCCGTAACACTAATTCGTGGGACTGTCCAAACTTGTTGTTTATGTGTCACCCGGTGGTGGTCTAGAACATTATTAGAACGTTATTTAGTATGGGGATATTAATAAAATCTGGTAATAAATTTCTTACCAAGAATTTTCACCAATGTGTTTGGAAGGGTGTCTACTAACATATCCCACATTGCTTTATATTCAACCACCCTAGGGGAACTTTTGACAGCTGCTGAAAGTTGGGGTACCATCAACAACCAATATAAGGCAAAATGTTCATTATGCTTATAGCATGTGACATGTCAAACTAGGGGGTTTTCATGATTCTGAATGCATTCCAAGCATTAGCTATGCACGAAAAACACTCATTGGGCTGAAAACGGCCATAGCCGTCATCACAAATGTGATTAGGTCAGCACATTTGGGCACATTTGGGCAAGTGGATATGGCCGAATTTAGCCCAAGGAGTTTGACCCCTAGTTTGGCCATAGACCCCCTAGTTTGGCCATAGCCACTTGCCCAAATGTGCCCAAATGTGCTTACCTCATCACATCTGTGATGATGGCTATGGCCGTTTTTAGCCCAAGGAGTGTTTTTCGTGCAAAACTAATGCTTGGAATGGATTCAGAATCATGAAAACCCCCTCGTTTGACATGCCACATGCTACTTAAAGCACAATGAAAATTAGAACATTTAGCCTTATATTGGTTGTTGATGGTACCCAACTTTCAGCAGCTGTCAAAAATTCCCCTAGGGTGGTTCAATAGAAACCAATGTGGGATATGTTAGTAGACACCTTTACAAACAAGAAAATTCTTGGTAAGAAATGTATTCCCAGATGACATTCTGACAATATTCCCTGACTAATTCACTCTTCGCTAAGTCCCACCCAAGCCCGTTCTTGGCCAATACCACGTTAGCGACGGTTACTATGTTAGGATCCTGGTCACGCTTTCAATGCTGGTCAAAATGTTTCAGCAGTGTCAATAAATATATTTGCTGTACAGCATGTGTGGACCTCAGAAAGATGGTTTGTTTTCTTACCTTGTTATGAGCAAACTAGTCCATTCCATGAATCAGTTTATGACATCAGGAAAACTCGTTTTATTTTCGTCTTTTGATAGATTTATAAAGTAACTATTTTGGTGTGAAGCGGTTCTGGTGTTCCCAACTCTCGTTTGTAAACAAGTCGCCATGCTGTTTGAGATGCACCCAGCTGCAGTCCCAGACATTTCTCCTAAAGTGTCTCCCTCAAACACGTCCAAAATTGTGTATGGTGTTTGCGACAAGTGGACGAGATCAAATACATTTGTTTAATGTTTACATCCAACGGCCTGAGACCGAGGCTACTTCAGAAGTGGGTGTACAGATTTGGACCAATCAGATCGTTTTGTAGGCAAACCGGAACTTCTTACCACACAAACTTGTCAGGGTTGCCAGGTCTGCTTATTTCCCGCTACTTTTGGCTTAAGGCTAATAATTAGTGTATGTAATACATTACCAAAACATGAATTATCATAGACATATGCCTACATAGTATTTATAATGATAAATGCATACAATCTTTTTATTATGATTATATATGGTCATATTGTGTTTGTTTTGGCTTGTTTTTCTTGATTTGGCTTTAAGAGTTGGCTTGTTTTTGGAGGTGGGTTGGCTTATTTCTCTCACACAATGTGGCAACACTGAAGTCAAAACAAAAACAAGACAACCTTGACATTTTTTATTAAAAATATAACCGCATGAGTTTTCCTGATGTCATAAACGGTCAGAATCAGCTTAGTGTTCTAAAAGAGTGACTTTGAGAGCTGTTTCCCCGTTACAATGGAAGTCAATGAGAGCCTATTTTTATTTCTAATATGTACTATTAAACTGCACAACGGAGCGAAATAATTCATGGAATGGACTAGTTTGCTCACAACAAGGTAAGAAAACAAACCCTCTTTCTGAGGTCCACACATGCCGTAGGCCTACAGCAAATATATTTATTGACACTGCTTAAACATTTTGACCAGCATATTGAAAGCGTGACCAGGATCCTAACATAGTAACCGTCGCTAACGTGGCATTGGCCAAGAACGGGCTTGGGTGGGACTTAGCGAAGAGCTAATTGGTAAAATAATAGCAGGTCCGCCATTTTTGAAAATGGCTGCCATTGTCACAGGATAAATCTAAATAGTACTACTGTATTCCTCATCCTTGACAATGTAGTATTAGTCACCAGAATCAAGATCCTAGGTGGTGTAGAACTTGAGTTATTGGGAAATAACAGAAAGTTGGCGGCCATTTTAAAAAATGTCTACCATGGTCACAGGACAAATCTAAATAGTACCAATGTATCCCACATCCTTGAAAATGTATGATTAGTCACCAGAATCAAGATCCTAGGTGGTGTAGAACTTGAGTTATTGTAAAGTAACAGCAGGTGGCGGCCATTTTGAAAAATGGCTGCCATGGTCACAGGGCAAATCTAAATAGTACCACTGTATTCCTCATCCTTGAAAATGTGGGATTAGTTACCAGAATCAAGATCCTAGGTGGACTAGAACCTAAATCAGTTCAACTTGTCAACTCCGTCAGATGTCCGTCAACTCTGTCAGACGTTGGTCACATGATGTTTTTGTTAATTTCCAAAGAAATAGATGATTCAATGTCAAATATTTTGTGCTTATGTATTGAAACACCAACTGAAATACTACTTAATGATGCTTTTTATTTTCTTTAACATGGTTTTTATGCTATAATATTGAAAGTAAAGGTTGAAAATGAAGGATTTGAGAAATGGGATATTTCATAATAGTGTGATATTGGAATAAAACAATATTAAATTAATTGTATTACTTAACTTGACTACTAAAAGCCATTATAAGATAACTGAGGACTTTATAGTATTGTTGAAATTATCAAATTAAAATAAAGGGATTTTAGTGTGTCTGATGGAGTTGACATAAATCAGTTATAAAGTGCATAAATGTCCCATTTTAGAAATAAATGTTATGCGAAAAACCTGTTCCTTCTCAAGATTGGTAGTTGAGACCTGTGTCTACAAATACATCCATTTCATCCATTTAATGGTTCTTAAAATTAAAAGAAATCTGATTTGAAAAAGGTTTTGTCCCTTATCTCAAGAATGAGTGAAAGACATACATAGTAGTGAACATACATATTATTATAAGAAATCAATGTCTCATTTCAGAATCCACATTACAAAAACAGTTATTCATAGAAAACAGTTTAACACCAATTCTTCATTTAGAGTCTAAATTGGCTGTTTTTTTGGACCCGCCTGTGTCTCTTACCTCCCCGACGGGTCGGTCTTTTGTCTTTGATCTCGTTATGTGTAGCGTTGACCAAAAGGACGCGGCCGGGTGGGTGCGCTCTCGGCTCCCGATTCTTCTGAAGATGTACCGCTAGGTGTGAATCCATCTGCTCCTCGCTGCTGTGATCTGAATGATTTGATTCTCCTCCAGACATCCACTTGTACACTTTGTCATTCTTGTATAGTCGAATGTGTCACGCCGATATTTTCTCAGTTTGATTTCCAATAGTTCTCTGTGGTAGCTCTCAAGTAAAGTGACGCACCTCTGGTCTATTTCTTTTAGTTGTTGGGCTCCATATACTTTGCCTTGATGTCTTTCTCCACTTTTACAATTTCTTCTCGGGTGGTGGTTATTTCTTCATTGAAATGAAATGAAATGATTACTATATTTACCCAGGGTATCTGGGCTAAGCTCAAGAACTTGTTTCCAGCCAGGCCCTGCTCATAGAACACATTTCATCGTAGTGGTTCAATGCCTTGTTCAAGGGCACTTCAGCGGTGGTAATTGTAACGTGTCGGACAGCTGATTCGAACTTGCGACCTTCCGGTATCAAGACCGCTCCGCTATCCGTTCGGCCACCGCTGCCACAAATCGCATTTGCAACTATTAATAGCAGACTTTACTTGAGAGCTACCACAAAGAACTATTGGAAATCAAACTGCCGAAAATATCGGCGTGACACATTCGACTACAAGAATGATGGATTCACACCTAGCGGTACATCTTCAGAAGAATCGGGAGCCGAGAGCGCAGCCACCCGGCCGCGTCCTTTTGGTCAACGCTACACACAACGAGATCAAAGACAAAAGACCGACCCGTCGGGGAGGTAAGAGACACAGGCGGGTCCAAAAAAACAGCCTAACTGTCTCCAACGTTATTAACTTATCTACTAGGCAATTAAATGCCGAAGAAATGTCTGTCCTTTCAAAAGGGCTGTCATTTGTACCGTCACAAAAGGCTAACCCTTTCACTACTAAAGTTGAACTGTTTAAAATGTTCAGAACGATTAAACTTAAAGCTTTTTTCAACAAAGATAGTACTACAGACATTCCACCTCTCTCTCCACAACTAAGGAGAGCAGAGGAACCTGCAACAGACGGTTACACGTCTAAGAAGTTCAAGCCCAAAAGTGCGTTTTTGTCTCCACCAGGCCGAAGGCATGGGGAGAGAGTATGTTTTTCACTCCGTCCGTGTGTGTGTCCGTCCGTCCTTCCTTCCTTCCGTCCGTCTGTTACCAGCTAATCTCCGGCACCGTTAACCCGGTCGATGCCAAACTTTGCACACACACTCCCTGGATGCCAACGATGAACCTCTGCCCCGCATTTTCCAGAACGGCCTGTTATAGCGCCACCATGAGGCAGCTTTTCACATTCTTTACCTAAAACTGCACCGATCTGCGTGAAACGTTGCATGCACACTCCCTAGAGGCCAAGGACAAACCTTTGACCTGCATTTTCCCCATCTGCCTTTTATAGCGCCACCAGGAGGCCGACTTTTGTAAAACACATTTTTTGATATTACTCCTCCAGATTCTGTCCAAAAATCTCACAAATCGTTACACAGTATCTTATGGTCATGTGCTCAAGTCGGATCTGTCCGATATTTCATATTCCATCCTAATTGGCTATAATTGGCTTTCACAGTTTGCAAGATTGCCCCGTTTTGAACAAAAGCCTCAAATCATGAACGCAGCATGCAATTTACGTGAAATCTTTCACACATTTTCTTACTAGGCTGAGGAATATGTCCCACCCTTTTCACATTGGCCTGTTATAGCGCCACCAACAGGTTGATTTTTGCAAAACACATTTTTGGAACAAAATGCCTCAAATCATCCAATTGCCATAAAAGGCAAACATGTTTATATTACTCCTAAACATTTTGCCAAACATCTCACACAGTCCTATCCTCCTGGTGGAGACCTGTGCCCAGAAGGGCACTTTTTCTAGTTCCTCCTGTATTTAATCCTTCTGTGAATACTTTTTGTAGGTTAGTTGACCAAGATGTGACTTCTATGTTTTCCCCTAATGAGACCATTAACCATTGCCATTCTAATCTAATCTTTCCAAGAGATAAATGCTTTGCAAGAATTGTCTAATGATCTGTCTATAGTTATCCGTAGAGCCGATAAAGGCGGTGCTATAGTCCTACAGGACAAAGAATCCTACACAGTTGAAATAAAAAGACAGCTTGGCAATGCAGATCATTATACCATGTTGACATGTGACCCTACTATTAAATTCTCTAATTAAATTAAAAATACATTAGACAAAGCTTTGTCTGATCAATTTATATCTAAAGAAGAGTACAAATTCATGGTATGTGAACACCCTATCCGACCCATTCTGTATACTCTACCTAAAATCCACAAGAGTTGTACAACACCTGTTCCAGGGCGCCCCATAGTGGCAGGTAATGGTTCTCTAACTGAACCTCTCTCTCAGTTTGTTGATTCTCATATTAAGAGCCTGGTATTTAAACTGCCCTCCTATTTGAGAGACACCACCGATTTTCTGAATAAGTTAAATTCTATCAAAGACTAACAGACTCAGATATTTTATGCACTATGGATGTAACTAGTCTGTACACAAATGTAACTCACAAAGAAGGGCTAGAAGCCCTTCGACATTATATGTAGTCAAGAGACGACCAGTCACCTCCCACTGATTTGGTCATGGACTTAGCAAACGAGGTCCTTACTAAGAATTATTTTAAATTTGATAATGTATTTTACCTTCAGAAACAAGGTGTCTCTATGGGCAGCCCATTCTCTCCTAACTATGCTAATCTGTTTATGGGAAAATTTGAGGAAGACTTTGTATATAATAATAACCCTTTCAAGGCCTACATAAAATGTTGGTTTAGATATATAGACTTCACTTCTCATATGAACTCAAGGTTACCCTCTATCAACTTCTCCCTCGAAGCTAATTCTGAAACGGTGTCCTAGATGTGAGTGTCACTAAATCTCCATTGGGTATACATACTACAGTGTACCGCAAAAAAACAGATAGAAATAACTATCTCCACTATTCAAGCTATCACTCCTCCAATTTAAAAAAAGGGCTACCTTATAGCCAAATGTTGAGACTCAAAAGAATCTGCAGTACAGAGGCAGACTTTGAGAGACAAGCCTCTGATATGAGTGCCAGGTTCAGTGAAAGGGGGTACGAAGAAGTCACTTTAAATAAATGTAAGTCCAGAGTTAAACAGTTGGATAGAACCGATCTCCTAACCCCTAAATCGTCTTCCGACAGGTCAAAGAATAGTTTTGTGTAGCACATTTTCTCCTATTTCTCAACATATTAAACATGCAATTAAAAAGCATTGGCATATTCTCTCCAGTGACCCTTCTATAGGTAAAACTTTTTCTACTCCTCCTATCTTTGCAAATAAAAGGTCTAAGAACCTAATAGACAAACTTGTTAAAAATGATATTTATGTACAACCTCAACATTTCATGTCCTCACTACCCTCAGGTAACTTCCCATGCAATAACTGTCTTAATTGCAACGCCATGATCAAAGGGGAGGATTTTTTACATCCTCACACAGGTAAAAAAATTAAAGTAAAAGGGAGAATCACTTGCAGAACAAAACATGTTGTCTATCTCCTAAAATGTCCCTGTGGCTTCTGCTCTATAGGAACAACTAAAAGAGAATTAAGAACAAGAATCACTGAACATAAAAGCAACATCAGGACAAAAGAAGAAAAGTCCCCCATAGCTAGACACTTCAACAGCACTGGACATGACATATGTACCCTGAGGTTTCAAGGCATTGAATATATCAACCCTTTAAAGAGAGGTGGGGACAGAGATCGGTTATTATTGCAACGTGAAGCATTTTGGATCCATTTCTTAAACACTGTATTTCCTAAAGGTCTAAATGAAGAATTGGTGTTAAACTGTTTTCTATGAATAACTGTGTTTGTAATGTGGATTCTGAAATGAGACATTGATTTCTTATAACAATATGTATGTTCACTACTATGTATGTCTTTAATAATGAGACACGGCTGTACAGTCCCTTTTAATTGAACAAAACATTCTATATAGCCATGTCATTTCCGTTGCTTGCCAATTTTGACACTGACGAAGGCCTGCGCGCCGAAACGCGTTTGTCTGTCTGGTATGACTGCTGCTGCGGAGCACTTTGATCATTAAACAAAGACTCTTACTCGACTGGATGTGCAGATTTTATTCATTTTCTAAATGTGAAAACGGGACAGCCAAATATTCCAAACTTTCAGCGATTCTGCCAATAATTACTGTATAATTCTTACATCCATCTACAACCGCTTATCCGTAGTCGGGTCCCGGGGGCAACAGCTCCACCAGAGTGCTCCAGACTTCCCTCTCCAGAGCAACATTAGTGACTTACTCCTGGGGGATTCCGAGTCGTTCCAAGGCCAGTGAGTCGATATTTTCCATCCTAACCAGGATGGAAGTTCAGGCATCTGCCTGAACCACCTCAGCTGGCTACTTTCCAGTTAAAGAACAGTTAACTCATTTAGACCGGAGAACAGGTTTTCAGTTTTCAGAAAATCCTGCGCCACATTTTCAATGACTGCATGAGACTGCTGCTCAAAGCTGCAGTGTAGTGCCAGTCAAATGTTTGTAGAAATAAATGTACCCAACTTGCCCTGCTGTGCTACGTTAACCTCATGTATAGATTTATGGGCAGGTTAACAGGCTCTGTGAGAAGCATCATTGTAGCACTTTCCAACCCTGCTAAGAGCTCTGTCAGGCTGTCGTGGAGCCACTGGCGTTCTAGCCTATACAGAGATAAGTCCCCCCTGTTTGTTCATGCTTTGTTTATTTATAGTTTGTTTACTTTTGTGTTTTTATGTTTTATGACGTGTTCCGCCCTATGGACCCCACTGTGAGTGTGTTGAATAAAGTTTGAATTGAATTGAATAGCAAAAGTATAACATGATGCTTTAAAACACCAACAAGGGGTTCCCGCGTCCAATAATACACAACACACCACTAACACACGGACAGTAGACTTTTTTTATCAAAGGTTTATTGTGAGGGCGGCGGCGGTGGCGTCATGTCCTCCTCTCTCATTACTCCGCCTCCTTGTCCTCTCCGTGGGTGATGACGTAGCACAGGTTCTTGTAGTCCAGGTTCCCAGCCACATCCAGCGGGAAGTTCGTAAACATCTGATTGACCTGCAGCAGCAGCAGGAGGATTGGGAAAGGATTCAGAGATTTAAAGACCTGAGGACGATTCCACAAATATCTTCTAAATCCTGACAGTTTTCTTGAAAAACCTATATGTTTCTATGTCAGTGGTTCTCAAAACTATTTCATGTCAAGGACCCCTAGAATTTTATGAAATTGGCCGCCAACCCCCATCTGAAAATATGTAGTTCCAGGAACCCCCCCCCCCCCCAAGAAGCAAAGATATGAGTTGAAAATGTTCGCTCTGAAAGAATATATATTCCAAATTTGTGCCACATTTTCACGATTTTTCAAAAATAGCAGATCTACAAGCCTATGAGCTTGTAGATCTGTCATTTTAGCTGTCAATAGCTAAAGTATAACGTTACGCTTAAAACATCAAAAGGGGTTCCCGCCCAAAATGGGTTAAAACCCATTTAGACCTGAGATTTAAAAAAAAGGCTTCTAAATCCTAACAGTTTTCTGAAAAACCTATATGTTTCTATGTCAGTGGTGCTCAACCTTTTTCATGACAAGGACCCCCAGAATGATATGTATTTGGCCCACAGACCCCCATCTGAAAATATGTTGTTCCAGGGACCCCCCCCCCCCCCCCCCCCCCATAATGCTTAAAACACCAAGAGGGGTTCCCGTCCTGAATGGAGTTAAAACCTCACAGAGACGACACAGCACCAAGCACTCCAAATGAAATGGACACAACTCGCGCAACAATCGTCAATATCGTTGAAGGGATGATTCAGATTGGATTTGATGCCCGCAGCCCATGTACTCTCAAATAGTTTTAACACTAGCATGTCTGTTTTTTTTTAGATGTTGAAGTTGATTATCCTTGGCTCATGACCTTTTCAGAAGGTTCCTCTTCCATGACCATCATTGATGGATAATTTTGAGTTATTAGATCTGTAGATCTGTTATTTTTGGTGGATGGTAGTTTCCATGTTCTCAATAACTATGTATTTTTCATGCCCTGTATCCCACTGAGTTTACATATCATTTCTGCCCCAGCGTAAAACAGATAGTATTAAATCTCACTCTCCCCCAGTCAGCGAGTAAGATAAAAGATTGTTTTCTCCTGTTGGACGTCTTGCATTATCTGCCCCTCTGGTGAAAAACATGTTATTCGGCCTTGGTACGGTGCTAGGGCAGACAAATTGTCTCCTAGTTACGTTAGCTGGTTGTCAGTAACTTGGGCTGTGAACTACATTTACTTAAAGAACTACAATTCCCTTCGGTCACTCTTCCGGGATTTTACCGGAAGTATAATTTGCCACGTATCCCAAGTAGGCCTCCCGGCAATAGGTGTCGCCATAATTCACTTTTGGGTTACCCTCTGAACTCAAATACATTACTTCCCCATGTCCAAAGGATGTTATGACTTATGTAGTATAAAATGTTGTCACTGATGATGTGTCAGTGAGAGATCGTTTTAACGCTGTACGGACCTGCCATTTCTCTCCCGATGTGATTTGTAATATATATCAAATGGAAAATCCCCATAGCTCTGGTGTGGACTTCTTTCTTCCGTGTCTGGTGTCAAACTCATTCTAAGGTATTCTGGTATACTCTGATACTTCTACTCTCTGCCTAATTCTTTCCTTTTAGTATTGTAGTTTTCCTCTAAAGTATTTATCCTTAAAAGGTATTAATACAGTTATATAAGTTTAACATTATAACAGTAAAGATAAAGTTAATATTCACTTGTTTAAAAGGTTTACAGTCCTTAATTCTGACTTCTTGAGTATTTGTACTCTATTACATTCTTACAAATTCTCCTCCACGGTACTCCTCCAGAGTCCAGATGATTGATTGGTCTTCAATCCTTCCCTTATCCTAAATTTATATGCATCAATCATCATCCATCATCATTCTATCATCTCAGAAATGTTTGACATCTGAAACATTTTCTAAATAATTATGAATTTAAGCACATGCTACTTGTGTCCCTTTTTTCTTCAGCCATGCTAGTGTGGAATAGAGGGTATGCGCATGAGATCATCATCATACACCTACTGAGTAGCAAAAAATCACACCTGTGTGAAGTGAGGGGCGCTAATATATTAAAGTCTAACTCATGTTGATTAGGTGACGTAGTGGTGATGTAAAACAAAGGGTGCAAACACCAACATTAAACGCCATTAAGAATAAAGAGACAATATGACGTAATGAGGGACAATATGACGTACATTTCCCCTTCATTGTCAATGGCGTTTTTAAACAAACATTGAACTAAAAACAAACACTAAACCTGCCCCTCAAAAAACTACTTTCTGGCCTTGACAGCCCATCAAAACAGTCCCATCTGATTTCCTAAAACAACGTCAAACTCACTTTGCCACTCACTGTATGCATGCGCATATACCCTCTATAGTGAAAATAGCAGATCTACAAGCTCAACGTGTCACATTGCAAAATCAGCTCATCTAGGCTATTTTCACAATTACATAGGGCTTAAAGGAGTAGTTCACCCCACAAAAAAAAAAGAATTATATCAATTACACACCCCATGAAGCCCTAGAATTCATGGACTTTTTTGTTATTGTTTTAGTCCCATTCCTGAGCCCTGTAGTCTCCCTAGGAACGCAACAAAAACTAAGAAATCCATGAATTCAAGGAAAATAAGTAAAACGGCTAAAAAGTTTTTTAGATCTCTATTCTTAGATTAGACGTTGATTAGCGGTTGTTTAAACCAGGAGTTCTCAACCCGTGGGTCGCGACCCTTCGGGGGGTCGTCAGATTATTTTGAGGGGTCTCCAAATTATTTCCTTTTTATTTTATTTTTTTAACTGAATGGCTGGAAAATGGTAATGAAGAGTTTACATAGTACATGCATAAACTTTCCTTAATGATTATATCTGGTTTCAGTATTCATTTATGATATATTTTCTCTATTATTGGGTATTTTTGCAGTCAGTTTGTATTGGCAGTGGGGCGGGGGTCACGAGACATGTCCAAAGCATTTCCGCGGGTCCCCGGCCAAAAACGCTGAGAACCCCTGGTTTAAACGTCTATATATAGACGTTTAAACAACCGCTAATCAACGTTTAATCTAAGGATAGACATCCAAAAAACTTTAATTTTTAGACGTTTTTTATCGCATTTTTAGACGGGTCTGCTGAAAGGGCAGAGTCCGGTTCTGAATCCAGGGACGTGCACACATAGACATCAAAGGGGGGCTTCAGCCCCTGCCCCTTTTACCCGTCTGTAAAGCAACTGCCCTTTCCAGACAAACGAATGCAGCATTTATACCAGAGTGAATGCTGCGTTCGAAATGCAAGAAAGAAATACAAATGCCACTCCTTTCCATGCCATGCTGGAAGGCAGCATTCAGGAGAATTCCCCCCCCCCCCGAAGTCTCCTGAACTTGGAACGCAGCATTTTGCGTTGAACAAATTTGCTTCGAAATCCAATGTCGTACACACCGCATCTCCACTATAGCTAAAAGAGTGTTGGGTTGCGCCCCGAAAATAGCTGATCTACAAGCTCACAACGCGTCGCAGCGCGACACGTTGTGAGCTTGTAGATCTGCTATTTTGTCCAAAAGTGCCCAAGTGCTATAAGACGTGCATTACCTCATCCTCTGTGAATTTGTCCGCCTGAGACATGAGGTGGTATTTGATGCTATAAAGAAAGAAAAAAGAAAAATCATTCACTATTTGTTCATTTATTCAACCTTATATCGGATGGACAATGGACAAAAAAAACAATTATTCTTCTTGTAAATCAAGTAATACTGCAGACGCAGTTTAACAATAATTTAACTCCTGAGAGCGTAGCATTGAACCAAATTGGTATCATTTCACACTCTCTAGAGAGTCAATGATCTAGATAAAGGGCCCATTTGGTTACAATATTCTCCATCATTTAGGATTTAGCTGCGGGAGAGACCACCTGGAACGTGGAATTTAAATTTTAAATTGACAAAATGTTTCTCACTCTTCTCCCCGGAGGATGCCCGTTCCTTCTGGGTCAAAGATCTTGAAGGCGCTGAGAATGGTGTCCTCCGGGTCGGTACCTGCAGGCCAGAGAATCACTGTCACTATGTGACATTAGCCTCTCTCGAGACATTGTCAGAGGAAAAGAGGCTGCCGTTTTTCCTAAATATTTTGACGATGGGTTCTCTGATTGCTGTCAGATTAACCGCCCGACACATTATGTCCCCTTTGACCCATTTAGGACTGAGACCAGATTCTACAAATGTCTTCTAAATCATGAAAGTTTTCTGAAAAAGCCCATGTTTCTATATCAGTGGTTTTCTATAGCCTGGGGTCCACCTATGCTTTCTATGGCATAGGCAGCTCCCGGCAGGATTGTGGTTTTCAAACTATTTCATATCGAGGACCCAAAAAATGATTATGTAATTGACCGCCGACGGTCTACAAGCTCGTAGCGCGCCACCGAGTGGCGCGCTACGAGCTTGTAGGCCTGCTATTTTTGAAAAATCAAAGAACGACTGACATAGAAACATAGCTTTTTCAGAAAACTGTCAGGATGTAGAAGACATTTTTAGAATCTGATCTCAGGTCAAATTGGGTTAAAATAATAGTTAAAACACCAACAGGGGTTCCCGCCCCGAATGGCTTAACAAACCACCATCACGTTTTAGCACAATACAGGGACATGCATGAGACAGATGGAGAAAGAAATAGACGTTCCCTATCCTAGAATTGGCATCTCTTTTCGTATGCCATGCCCCCCGACACGTTCCCATCAGGGGCGGCCTTAGGAATCTGGAGGCCCGTTTCAAGACCAAATATGAGGCCTCCCATATACCTATGACATCATTATTTTCTTGATACAGCCGTATTGATACAAATAGTTTGACAGTTCAATATCACACGCAGCCATTACTCTCGACAATAATGAATGCCACAGACGAATAGTCCAAGTCCACACTATTGATCCATAATGTATAAATGATAGATAAGGGGTCAGGACAACGAGGCCTTTTCGTGGAGGGGTCAGTCTGAAATTTGGACTTAGACTGTTTTTCGTCTGTGGTACTTAGCAACAACAACACCTCTCCTCATCCTGTCGTCCCTTCACAATTAAAGTGTCTCCCCTTTACCTCCCAATGCTGCACATTTGGTTAGTTAGGTTATTAAAGGGGAAAACCACCCATTTTCAACATTTTACTATGTCATTAATATACCTTAGAGCTGTTGTGTGGACATAATAAAAAGGTCCCCCCATTCTGTGTTTCCTAGAACTGTAATTATGAAAAAAATCATTAACATGGTGAAACACATCTTGATGACATCATCAAGATGTGTTTCACCATGTTAATGATTTTTTTCAGACCTCTAGTTCTAGGAAACACAGAATGGGGGAACTTTTTTATTATTTCCACACAACAGCTCTAAGGTATATTAATGACATAGTAAAATGTTGAAAATGAGTGGAATGCCCCTTTAACCCATTTTGGGCGGGAACCCCTTTTGGTGTTAGCATTATGTTATGCTTTAGCTATTGAAAAATAGCAGATCTACAAGCTCATAGTGGCGCGCTACGAGCTTGTAGGTCTGCTATTTTGGAAAAATCGAAGAACGACTGACATAAAAAAACATAGCTTTTTCAGAAAACTGTCATTTTCAAACAGACCTTTTTAGAATCTGATCTCACGTCAAAATGGGTTAACATAAAATAGGTGTAACTTAACATTGTGGGAGAGAGCAAGGCGTGAGCAAGATAGAGAGGGCCAAGAGTGGCGGGGGGTTTGACTGACGCCTGACGTTCAGTTGGAGCTTGGAGGCCCCCCTGAGGGTGGAGGCCCGTTTCAATTGAAACGGGTGAAACATAGCTGAGGCCTCCTATGGTCCCCATGATGCAGATGATGATGCCCCCCCGGGGCTCCAAACTGACCTTTCAGCTTCTCACCAAACATGGCCAGGAAGATGGTGAAGTTGATTGGACCAGGAGCCTCCTTCATCATCTCATCCAGCTCATCCTGGCCCACGTTTAGACGGCCTGGAGCCACAAACGCAGAACACCATTCACAACGTTTAGTTTTAGTTTTAATCATTACTAATGAAAAACACTTTTTCAATTGAATACAACTAAGCTTTGCAATAACCATGTTTTGTGAAACATTTGTGATTTAAATTTGACATACAGTAAAGATTAATAACCTCTAGTTAGTACAGTACATACATGGGCAACTGGCGGACGGACCCCTTATTGATTTCAGCTAATTACTAGTATTAAAATGTTATTGTCTTTTGTATGTCCATAGTTAAAATAACTATAACTAAATGCATTTGAAACCTAAAAAGGTTACTTTTCATGATTCCAATTCAAAAATGAAAAAAAAGAGTCAGGATTTCAATTCAAATATAGCAAAAATAGTTGCTCTACAAGCTCAAAACGCGTCGCACTGCGACACGTTTTGAGCTTGTAGATTGGCTATTTTTGCTACGACAGTAATATGCAATGTGGCCCGTCTGGAGTGAGTGTGGAACTATAGTGGCCCTCTGGAGTGAGTGTGGAACTATAGTGGCCCTCTGGATTGAGTGTGGAACTATAGTGGCCCTCTGGAGTGAGTGTGGAACTATAGTGGCCCTCTGGAGTGAGTGTGGAACTATAGTGGCCCTCTGGATTGAGTGTGGAACTATAGTGGCCCTCTGGAGTGAGTGTGGAACTATAGTGGCCCTCTGGAGTGAGTGTGGAACTATAGTGGCCCTCTGGAGTGAGTGTGGAAATATAGTGGCCCTCTGGAGTGAGTGTGGAAATATAGTGGCCCTCTGGAGTGAGTGTGGAAATATAGTGGCCCTCTGGAGTGAGTGTGGAAATATAGTGGCCCTCTGGAGTGAGTATGGAAATATAGTGGCCCTCTCCATGGTCAAAGTTGCCCAATGCCCACCCCTGCACTAGTACATACATACTACACACACAAGAAAGAACTGCAAATTCTACCGCCTGCAATGATGCTATCAGCTGTGTTTGACTTGCATGTGACATTGATACACTGCCTTGAACACTATCGATGTCTCTGTCTGCTCCACATTTCTGTTTCTTAATTGCGACAGTAGGTCGCATTTACTATGAAAACCTGCATCCCCCGGCCGTCTGGCCATTGGTCTCCATATATGGTCACGCCCTGTGACATCACGCCTCCATATATGGTCACTCCTCTTGACATCTCGTGACATCATGGAGACCCTTAGATCTCCATATCTGCATATACAGTATGGAGCCGGCCAGCAACTCTACATCCGATGATCCGACGTCAAACCTCAAAACCTTAGATCTCCATTCCATGGAGCTGACCTGATCTGACATTCCATATGTTGATCCTTCCCCCACCCGTCCTTCCTTTTCTGACATTCCATATGTTGATCTGACCTCATCAAACCCTGTGCACTCAAGATACGCGCCATATATGGCCAGTGCAGAATTCATTCCATATGTTGATCTGACCTCATCAAACCCTGTGAACTCAAGACACGCGCCATATATGGCCAGTGCAGAATTCATTCCATATGTTGATCTGACCTCATCAAACCCTGTGAACTCAAGACACGCGCCATATATGGCCAGTGCAGAATTCATTCCATATGTTGATCTGACCTCATCAAACCCTGTGAACTCAAGACACGCGCCATATATGGCCAGTGCAGAATTCATTCCATATGTTGATCTGACCTCATCAAACCCTGTGAACTCAAGACACGCGCCATATATGGCCAGTGCAGAATTCATTCCATATGTTGATCTGACCTCATCAAACCCTGTGAACTCAAGACACGCGCCATATATGGCCAGTGCAGAATTCATTCCATATGTTGATCTGACCTCATCAAACCCTGTGAACTCAAGACACACGCCATATATGGCCAGTGCAGAATTCATTCCATATGTTGATCTGACCTCATCAAACCCTGTGAACTCAAGATACGCTCCATATATGGCCAGTGCAGAATTCATTCCATATGTTGATCTGACCTCACCAAACCCTGTACACTCAAGACACGCTCCGTATATGGCCAGTATACAGAATTCATTCCATATGTTGATCTGACCTCACCAAACCCTGTACACTCAAGACACGCTCCGTATATGGCCAGTATACAGAATTCATTCCATATGTTGATCTGACCTCATCAAACCCTGTGCACTCAAGATACGCTCCATATATGGCCAGTGCGGAATTCATTCCATATGTTGATCTGACCTCATCAAACCCTGTGAACTCAAGACACGCGCCATATATGGCCAGTGCAGAATTCATTCCATATGTTGATCTGACCTCACCAAACCCTGTACACTCAAGACACACTCCGTATATGGCCAGTATACAGAATTCATTCCATATGTTGATCTGACCTCATCAAACCCTGTGCACTCAAGACACGCTCCATATATGGCCAGTGCGGAATTCATTCCATATGTTGATCTGACCTCATCAAACCCTGTGAACTCAAGACACGCGCCATATATGGCCAGTGCAGAATTCATTCCATATGTTGATCTGACCTCACCAAACCCTGTACACTCAAGACACACTCCGTATATGGCCAGTATACAGAATTCATTCCATATGTTGATCTGACCTCATCAAACCCTGTGCACTCAAGATACGCTCCATATATGGCCAGTGCGGAATTCATTCCATACGTTGATCTGACCTCATCAAACCCTGTGAACTCAAGACACGCGCCATATATGGCCAGTATACAGAATTCATTCCATATGTTGATCTGACCTCACCAAACCCTGTACACTCAAGACACGCTCCGTATATGGCCAGTATACAGAATTCATTCCATATGTTGATCTGACCCCCCATTCCAAAGCGCTAGCGCTCGCCCAGCAGTCTGCCGTCTGCCGTCACCCAGGCGTGCACGCGACCTCTCCCTTTTTACAGCGAGGGCGATTCTTACTGGTAAACTAACATGAAGAATCTTGACGTATATAGGCTATCACATCTGTGTCTGTGTGCCTCTAGGCTACATGTATGAGGAGGCCTCTCGTCTGGTGATTCTTGAGTACTGTGGTATACTCATGGCCTCAAAAGTAGCTAGTAAGCTTACCCAGGGCTGCGTATGTGTCCCTCAGGTCGCCTTTGTCGATGAAGCCGTCTCTGTTTTGGTCCATGATCGTAAATGCCTGGGGGGGCCGGGAGGGAGGGAGAGAGAGAGAGAGAGAAGATCAGCTTCTTGGGGAGTTATACAGACATATAATATATACCAGTAAGACGCCTTATAGGCATTATGTCAGTACTAGTCATAGAAGCTTAATTTTAAATTGTCTCATATAAGCAGGACGGCACATTATTATTTTTGGCTATAGTACTCAAAAGGAGCACCTTATACGTATCCCGCCACAACGTCACGCTGCTTTCACACGGGCAGATGCAAAAGATACAAAGATGCAAAGCTGCACAGTGTATTTGTAGTCGTTAACAGTGGTGGAAAGTACTTTTTAAGTACTTTTACTTAAGTACTTAAGTACAATTTTGAGGCATTTGTACTCGGAGCCAAAATTTGTACTTTTACTTCACTATACAATTATTTGAAAACTTTAGTTACTAGTTACTTTGGCGATTAGAAAACATACATTAACCACTTCAACCCTGTACATTTCGGCCATTTGAAAATAGCCGATCTACAAGCTCACAATGCGTCGCGTCACAATGCGTAGCTTGTAGATCGGCTATTTTGACTTGTGAAATGTGACATTCTGCAATATGAGTACTTTAAGTACATTTTGATGCAGATACTTTTGTACTTTTACTCAAGTACATTTTCAATCCGTACTTTAGGATCTAAAGTAATTTAGAATTAGATCTAATCTAATTCACGCCAGCATTTTTTCCAGTTGAGCTCTTATTTTGAAAAGCCACATTTCCTAGTTAGTTGAACAGGTCCAGGACGACTGTTGTTTACAAAATGGGTCTATGGAGTCCCCATCGTCGGCTCTGTGCCGTCAAAGAAACGCTGTTTTGACCAAAAATGCCATCTGGGACAAGGAATAGGAGATACACAGGCGAGTGAAAGAAACAGATAGATCATCGGCACCATAATAATCCATTCTAAGTTGGGCGACCGAGTCTTGTGACAACAACAGCTAGCTACCCGATGCTAACGTAAGTAGCATTATGGCTTGCACGATCGAATGCACTATAAAAGCGCAATTGCCATTGATCTGGCGGTAAGCGTAGTATTAAATAATAGGCTTCAATTGACCTAGATCTACGCCAATGGCGCGGAAGCTGTTAAGCAGCAGGAGGATCCCTATTTAAAGTCTAAATCACACATGCTGAATGAACCCACCTCCTTGAACTCCTGGATCTGAGCCTGCTCAAACATGCTGAACACGTTGGAGCTGGCCTCCGCCGTCTTCTTCTTGGCCTTCTTTGGTGACTGTGAGGTGGAGGACGACAAGACATGGGGGTTGTAGGGGTGATAACCATACATTTTAACCCATTTAGGCCTGACGTCGAAATTTAAAAAAAATCTTTTTAAAATAAAAACCGCATGTTTATATATCGGTGCTTCTCAATATTTCATGTCAAGGACCCCAAAAATTATATGTAATATGCCACCGACCCCCATCTGAAAATATGTTGTTCCATTTCCCTCTGCACCAAATACATATTAACAAAACCGTAGAAACGGTTTGTTTGTGTTCGGTTTTTTGTTAAATTCCCGCTATAGTGAACATGCAATATCTAACAGATAATGATGATAATAATCGTAATTATGGTGTTAATTAACATGAATGAAGTGACCCTCACACAACAGTGAGGATCTGATGTAATTAGCGGTTTTTATTTACAGGTTTTTACACTTTCAGAGTTCAATTGACAGTAAATGCTACTGTATATGACAATCATGGTACTTTTTCCCCCTTTTTTTCCTTAAAGGACCACTTCACCACTTTTCAACCTATCCTCACTAATAATCACGATACAAATCATGAATTTTCTACTCAGTCTGTGTCTCGTAGGAGGAGCTGTGGGCAGTTCAGAAAGCCGTCCACCAGTGACAAAAGAAAACAAAACTTGCCTAACGATTATGTCACTGGTGGACGGGTTGCTGAACTGCCCACAGCCCTCCTATGAGACACAGACTGAGTAGAAAATATTGTACCATTTTATCATGATTATTAGTGAGGACCTATGAACATAGGTTGAAAAGTGGTGAAGTGGTCCTTTAATAAAAAGTGGACTCCTGATAATAACCATATGATACTTGAACCAAAAACCTTGTTCCCCCACCCCCCAAATAAATAAAAATAAAAATAAAACCAGAAGTTCAGCTAGAGTCTAGACAGAGACCGAGCCCAATGACCTCCACAAGGAGGGAGAGAGAGGAGAGCCAAAGATATTAAGCATCATGCGTTTGGTTGGTTGTCTTACCATGGCGAGGAGCTTCTTGTCAACAACACGTCCACCGTTCTCAAAGTGTCTGCAGGGATGACAACTTGCCAAAAAGGCCTCATTTTGTGTTTATATAGGCTTGGCTTCCCTCACCCACCTGCGCTAACTTTAGACAATAGGACTAGGCTTGATCGTCACCCCTTCCCCAAGGCATTCTCTGCCATATACAGAGTTAACATGTACCCAGACTACCCACCCCGCATGCGGCGACAACAGCAGCTATTGTTATACGCAAGTGCAGGTACAATATCAAGGCTGCGTCTGTGACCTTGGTTGAGGCTTTGTGTTTGGATGCCTGCCAGTGTGTTGATTTCGTTGACTTTAATACTATGACAAAACAATGTTCGTCGACTACCTTTTTTCACTGATGAATACTAAATGGAAACTAAATGAAAACTATAAGCTATGATGACAAAAGACTAAATACCGAATAAAAACTAGACTAAAATGTTAGTGTACAAGACATATAAGTCATTTCACACTTGGTTGCAGGCTGAAAATAGCCGATCTGCCATTAGTGTAAAATCAGTCATTACGACGGCATCAAGGCCCACCAAAATACATTAGTTAGTCGACTAAATCAACTGTGGATTTTGTCGACTAAAATCCTATGATATTTAGTCGACTAAAACTAGACCAACACTAAAACATTCCGGGTGACTAAAATGTGCACTGAAACGAAATGAAAACTATTCAAGAGACTAAGACTAAAATCTAAATGTTGCTGTCAAAATCAACACTGACGCCTTGCAGACTTGACGGGTTTGCTGTGCGCTCTCACAGGTGCACATGCAGTGTCTCAGCGTGCCAGATTAGCGCCGTAATTAAATAATACCCCCGTGGAGACAGCTGCGAGCGCGCCTGCAGCCTTCCCGTGGAACTGATTATAACGCTTTGTTTCTTTGGTCAGGTCTGGGCTGCCTTCCTGTGGAACAGGGGTGGGCAACTTTGACGATGGAGAGGGCCACTATATTTCCACACTCACTCCTGATATTACTGTCGTAGCAAAAATAGCCGATCTACAAGCTCAAAAAGCTTGTAGATCAGCTATTTTTTGCTATATTCGAATTGAAATCTTGAATTATTTTTTGCTATTTTTGAATTAGAATCCTGGAAATTAACATTTTTATGTCATTTCAAAAATGCCTTTAATTATACTTGTGTTGAGCAAATGAGCTACTAATTTAGACAACAAGTATGTTTACACATCATCGATACGATACAAAGTCAAACGATAGGATACGGTATTTGCCGGTTACCGTACATGCCGATATACTTCGATATATCGATACAGTAACTATATCGTTACATCCCTATGTGGAACTAATGGGTTCTTTCTTTGCGCCTGCAGTCTCCGGGGCTTATAAAATGCAGCTAATATGTGGTGGTGGTTTGGTTACGGTGTTAATTTCGCCTATGGCGGAAATGTTTCGTCGACTACCTTTTTTTCACTGGCGAAAACTAAACAGAAACTGAGCTATATGAAGACTAAAACTGAGTCTGTCTAAATATATTGACAATTTTGTCAACAAACAAAAACTAGACTAAAATGTTAGGGAGGGACTACTGGAGAAGACATTAGCTCTGAAAATATCAGATCTGCAAGAGTACAAATGACTAAATGATAGAGGGGGGTTGGGTTTTTGTGCTAATTATCTAAATAAGTAGTAAAAGTGTGCCGCTTGGGATACTATTTACATTATGAAGAGAGGATATATTAAAAAAAAACAGATTTTTGAGCGATGGAAACACCCCAATGCAATTCAATTCAATTCAATTCATTGAGGGCTTATATTAGGGGAAATAGCCAATAATGCGCTTTTGCACAAAATAACACCTGGACCTCTTTGGTGGGGACGTAACAACTACAAATAAAGGTAAGAAAGCCTCTAGCATGGAATTCTCCTTTAACAACACAATTAAATCTTCTCTTCTCTTATTATCAATTTAGTACCGAATCGGCTGTGTGCTATATACTGTAGAATCATGTAGTGTCATTTGTGCACTCATGGTGACCGTCACCATGACTACGTATGTATCCACCTCATGGTACCACAGCACCACAAAGCAGTGTTGTTTTTGTCGACTAAAACTAAGACGAAAACTGGTCATCCACTATACCTTTTTTCATTGACAAAAACTCAATGGAAACTAAATGAAAACTAAGCTATGATGACTAAAACTAAGACTAAAGATATTGACAATTTCGTCAACAAATAAAAACTAGACTAAAATGTTAGGAAGGGACTAGTGGACAAGAGATATAAGTCATTTTACACTTGCTTGCATGCTGGAAATAGCAGATCTACAAGCTCACAACGCGTCGCAGTGCTATTTTCAGCAAGTGTAAAAATGTCATTACGACGGCATTACAACGCCAAAATAAATCAGTGTCGACTAAATCAAGTGTAGATTTAGTCGACTAAAATCTCATGACATTTAGTCGACTAAAACTAGACCAACACTAAAACATTCCGGGGGACTAAAATGTGACTGAATGAAAACTATTCAAAAGTAAACTGAAACTGAAAAAAATGTTGCTAACACTGCCACAAAGGCCTTCAAAACAAGGCTCCAGTCATCCCAAAACAACCCGGTCAGACTACTGCTTGGCCTCACACGCACCTACAACTCATTTAACCCCTCTCATTATGGTAGGGAGGTATGGCACAGGGGTATAGAACAGAGTCCAGCGACTTACAATGGGCCTGGTCTACAGCATAGACCTATTCATGTCAGTGGAAGTTGCTCAGTGGCGTTTTGAAGTAGCCTGGCTAATAAGCCAGACTCAAATCACGTGGTATTTGAGTCTGGAGATGCTGTGTATGGATCTCGTTTCCCGGGGGGCGGGTTAAAACATTTTCTCTTTGACGCAATTGGTCAGAGCTACTGTCAGTCAAAGGTCTCAAGCATTGAACGTCACTGTACCAAAGCCCGCCCATATTGCATACCGTGTCCCGATTGGCCACACCAGTTCTCTGGTGTAGGAAATGGGCGTACAATTGAGCCTCTTCAGATCCGTAATCCGTAAATCCGTAATTTCTTTTTGCCAACGGCTGATTCGGTCTGGCTTATTAGCCAGGCTAGTTTTGAAGCACCCGGAAGGACCGTCTACTTCCGCATTTTGCCAACCAAATTTTGGTTGGCAAATGCGGAAGTGCAACCGAGCGCTCAACGTTAAAGCCCAGCTGCACGGGGTTTCCTCGTCATGAATCCACGGGTCCGGCCCGCAGTCCCTCCTCTTACCACTAGGGCCCAGTGCTTCAACGTTGGAGAGCCTCACTGGGGCCTTGGTCTACAGGCACAAAGACATCATCCACACATAGACGTCAAAGGGGGCTTCCCTGCCCGTCTTTAAAACAACTGCCCTTTCCAGACCACGAACGCAGCATTTACTAACGGTGAAAGAAATGGCAAAATGCCACTCCTTTTCCATGCCATGCCGGAAGGCAGCGTTCAGGAGAATTGCTTTTTTTCCTCCGAAGTCTCCTGAACGTGAACACAGTGTTTTTGTTGCGCGCCGAAAATAGCTGATCTACAAGCTTGTTTTTTGAGAGCTTGTTTTTTGTTTAGTACTCGTTTATATTATGTTATTGCGTAGTATTGTTTATTTGTCTGTCACTAAATATTTCAATGAATTGAATACACAGGACCCCAATGGAAACAACAAACCATAGTGCTTTCTTGAGTTCAATACCTTTAGCATTGTATTTATATTTAACTATGCTTGTTTTTTTTTGCAAACTTTTAATAAAGCAGTTCAGTCAGTCAGTCAAACTCTCAGAGTCACAGATCTGTAAGGGTCCATTTGGTTCCATTTGTGTACACTCTGAGTTACAGATCTGTAAGGGTCCATTTGGTTCCATTTGTGTACACTCTCAGAGTTACAGATCTGTAAGGGTCAATTTGGTTCCATTTGTATACACTCTGAGTTACAGATCTGTAAGGGTCCATTTGGTTCCATTTGTATACACTCTCAGAGTTACAGATCTGTAAGGGTCCATTTGGTTCCATTTGTATACACTCTCAGAGTTGCAGATCTGTAAGGGTCCATTTGTTTCCATTTGTATACACTCTCAGAGTTACAGATCTGTAAGGGTCCATTTGGTTCCATTTGTATACACTCTCAGAGTTGCAGATCTGTAAGGGTCCATTTGTTTCCATTTGTATACACTCTCAGAGTTGCAGATCTGTAAGGGTCCATTTGTTTCCATTTGTATACACTCTCAGAGTTACAGATCTGTAAGGGTCCATTTGGTTCCATTTGTATACACTCTGAGTTACAGATCTGTAAGGGTCCATTTGGTTCCATTTGTATACACTCTGAGTTACAGATCTGTAAGGGTCCATTTGGTTCCATTTGTGTACACTCTCAGAGTTACAGATCTGTAAGGGTCCATGTGGTTCCATTTGTGTACACTCTGAGTTACAGATCTGTAAGGGTCCATTTGGTTCCATTTGTATACACTCTGAGTTACAGATCTGTAAGGGTCCATTTGGTTCCATTTGTATACACTCTGAGTTACAGATCTGTAAGGGTCCATTTGGTTCCATTTGTATACACTCTGAGTTACAGATCTGTAAGGGTCCATTTGGTTCCATTTGTATACACTCTGAGTTACAGATCTGTAAGGGTCCATTTGGTTCCATTTGTATACACTCTGAGTTACAGATCTGTAAGGGTCCATTTGGTTCCATTTGTGTACACTCTGAGTTACAGATCTGTAAGGGTCCATTTGGTTCCATTTGTGTACACTCTCAGAGTTACAGATCTGTAAGGGTCAATTTGGTTCCATTTGTATACACTCTGAGTTACAGATCTGTAAGGGTCCATTTGGTTCCATTTGTATACACTCTCAGAGTTACAGATCTGTAAGGGTCCATTTGGTTCCATTTGTATACACTCTCAGAGTTGCAGATCTGTAAGGGTCCATTTGTTTCCATTTGTATACACTCTCAGAGTTACAGATCTGTAAGGGTCCATTTGGTTCCATTTGTATACACTCTCAGAGTTGCAGATCTGTAAGGGTCCATTTGGTTCCATTTGTATACACTCTCAGAGTTACAGATCTGTAATGGTCCATTTGGTTCCATTTGTATACACTCTCAGAGTTACAGATCTGTAATGGTCCATTTGGTTCCATTTGTATACACTCTCAGAGTTACAGATCTGTAAGGGTCCATTTGGTTCCATTTGTATACACTCTCAGAGTTACAGATCTGTAAGGGTCCATTTGGTTCCATTTGTATACACTCTCAGAGTTACAGATCTGTAAGGGTCCATTTGTATACACTCAGAGTTACAGATCTGTAAGGGACCATTTGGTTCCATTTGTATACACTCTCAGAGTTACAGATCTGTAAGGGACCATTTGGTTCCATTTGTATACACTCTCAGAGTTACAGATCTGTAAGGGTCCATTTGGTTCCATTTGTATACAGTCTCAGAGTTACAGATCTGTAAGGGTCCATTTGGTTCCATTTGTATACACTCTCAGAGTTACAGATCTGTAAGGGTCCATTTGGTTCCATTTGTATACACTCTCAGAGTTACAGATCTGTAAGGGTCCATTTGGTTCCATTTGTATACACTCTGAGTTACAGATCTGTAAGGGTCCATTTGGTTCCATTTGTATACACTCTCAGAGTTACAGATCTGTAAGGGTCCATTTGGTTCCATTTGTATACACTCTCAGAGTTACAGATCTGTAAGGGTCCATTTGGTTCCATTTGTATACAGTCTCAGAAGGCCTTACTGTATTAGTGCCACGCGCCACAAAGTGGATAGGTAACTACTCTCAGAGTTAGTCATTCACTGTGTTGATTTCGTCGACTAAAACTAAGATGAAAAATGTTCGTCGACTACCTTTTTCCACTGATGAAAACTAAATGGAAACTAAATAAAAACGAATCTATAATGACTCAAACTAAGACTAAATATATTGACAATTTTGTCAACATAAAAAAAACTAGACTAAAATGTTAGGAAAGGACTATAGTGGACAAGAGATCCAGTATAAGTCATTTTAAAATAGGACCCTCAAGTTCCCTCTGGAACCCCCTCAATGACCCCCTGGAACCCCCTCAAGGACCCCTGGTTCCCCTAGGACCCCCTGGAACCCCCTCAAGGACCCCCTGGAACCCCCTCAATGACCCCCTGGAACCCCCTCAAGGACCCCCTGGAACCCCTCAAGGTCCCCTGTTTCCCCTAGGACCCCCTGGAACCCCCTCAAGGACCCCCCTCAAGGACCCCCTGGAACCCCCTCAAGGACCCCTGGAACCCCCTCAAGGACCCCTGGAACCCCCTCAAGGACCCCCTGGGTACCCCTCAAGGACCCTCTGGAACCCCCTCAAGGACCCCTGGAACCCCCTCAAGGACCCCCTGGGTACCCCTCAAGGACCCCTGGAACCCCCTCAAGGACCCCCTGGAACCCCCTCAAGGACCCCTGGAACCCCCTCAAGGACCCCCTGGGTCCCTGCATGACCCTGGCAGTACAGATATGGAGTGGAGTGTTTGTGTAGGATGTATTTATACTGTACTATTTGATGGAAAAACAGGTGAGCATTTTGATTCTGTCACGCAGCCATAAATCTGTCCTCGCCAGCAACGCAGCGCCTGTTTTAGATGACACTGTGCGCGTGTGCGTGTGTGCGTGCGTGTACTTTATTACAATAGTTGTGTGATGGCCAAAAGTCTCCCAAGTAGTTTGAGAAAGACAGTGGTTGCTTTAAAACAATATGTTTTAGAATTAGACTTCAGATCATATTGAGGTTATGGTTATGATTACAGGCATTTAGAGGTTAGAGTTAGTGTTAGAATTGTGCCTGACTTACATCTAACCCATTTAAGCCTGATGTCGAAATTTATAAAATTTATAAAATGTCTTCTAAATCCTGACAGTTTTCTGTCAGGATTTGCGACACATTTTCACGATTTTTCAAAAATAGCAGACCTACAAGGTCATAGCGCGCCACCGAGTGGCGTGCTATGACTATGAGCTTGTAGATCTGCTATTTTTCAATAGCTAAAGTATAACATAGCCTAATGCTTAGTTAAAACACCAAAAGGGGTTCCCGTCCAGAAGTACCAACAATAGCATGGATCTACAAATGTCCAAATTGTCCTCACAAGTACCATAGTGATCATGTTTAGTGTGTGTGTGTGTGTGTGTGTGTGTGTGTGTGTGTGTGTGTGTGTGCGCGCGCTTGCGGGTGCAATGGTGTGTTTGTGAGCACAGGTGGTGATGCATCTTGTGTCTTAAATTCAATATTAGACACCTTAATTATGACTATTATGCAGTGGTGGAAAGTAACTTTTACTTTTAAGTATACTTTTACTTACTTAGCTACTGTACTTAAGTACAATTTTGAGGTATTTGTACTTTACTTGAGTATTTACAATTTCCAGTACTTTTACTTCTACTCCACTACATCTCGGAGCCAAAATTTGTACTTTTACTCCACTACAGTCATTTGAAAACTTTAGTTACTAGTTACTTTGGAGATTTTAATTTTGATTAGAAAACATACTTTAACCACTTCAACTCTATACATTTCAGCCATTTGAAAATAGCCAATCTACAAGCTCACAATGCGTCGCGACGCGACGCATTGTGAGCTTGTAGATCTGCTATTTTCAATAGATTTTGTACACATTTTGAACTTGTGAAATGGCACATTCTGCACAATGAGTACTTTTACTTATTTAAGTACATTTTGATTGCCGATACTTTTGTACTTTTACTCAAGTACATTTTCAATTCCGTACTTTTACTTGTAACAAAGTAATTTAAATTGCAGTATTGGTACTTTTACTTAAGTAAAACCATTGAGTACTTTTTCCACCACTGCTATTATGTGCGTGAAACATGCATGCCAAACGTGTTCAGACATTGTAGTGTGTGTGTGTGTGTGTGTGTGTGTGTGTGTGTGTGTGTGTGTGTGTGTGCGCGTGTGCGCGCGCACACCCGTCACTTTTATAAGCGCTTGGCATGGCTTAGCGTTTGAAGAATGTTCTGTGTCTGTCCTGTGGCCCGTCGCCACCATCGCGCTCCTATCTGGGTGGTGGGTGCATGTTGGTCCAACACTTGACAGACACCCACCAAAATCTCTTCGCCAATCCACAAGCTCACACCACTGACCACTTGAACCCTATAGTCTTGCGTAGCCAGACAACTAAATTCCACAATCTCAGAATGCGGGTGCAGTACTTAGTTTAGACAGTTTTTGGTTTAGACTATAGTCATTGGTTAGACCAGTCATTAGTCCTACAACTACAACCTATCTCAAACCCTCACCCTAAACCTAACCTCCCACGGGGCAGCACACCTAAACCTATACCTTAACCCATGTCTAACCAATGACTAGTCTAAACTAAGTATGCACCCCCAGAAGGCTATATAGTCTGGAACTACACCTCCTCCTCAAATCCAAACAAGGAAGCTGGCATTTACGTTCACGCAAATATAGGTTGTATTTCTTATAAGTTATAATATTTTAATTTATTAACCCATTTAAACCTGAGCTCGGTTCTACAAAATGTCTTCTAAATCCCGACAGTTTTCCCAAAACCTCATGTTTCTATGTCAGTGGTGCTCAACCTTTTTCATGTCAAGGAACCCCAGAATTATCTGTATTTTGGCCGCCGACCCCCATTTGAAAATATGTTGTTCCAGGGACCCCCCCAGAAGCAAAGATTTGAGTTAAAAATGTTTGCTCTGAAAGAATATATATATTCAAAGATTTGTGCCACATTTTCAGGATTTTTCAAAAATAGCTAAAGCATAACATAATGCTTGAAACACCAAAAAAGGGTTGTCTCTTTCAGTATAATACCGAGGCCTTGGGGCTCCTGTATCTTTCAGTATAATACCGAGGCCTTGGGGCTCCTATCTCTTTCAGTATAATACAGAGGCCTTGGGGCTCCTGTCTCTTTCAGTATAATACCGAGGCCTTGGGGCTCCTGTCTCTTTCAGTATAATACAGAGGCCTTGGGGCTCCTGTCTCTTTCAGTATAATACAGAGGCCTTGGGGCTCCTGTCTCTTTCAGTATAATACAGAGGCCTTGGGGCTCCTGTCTCTTTCAGTATAATACAGAGGCCTTGGGGCTCCTGTCTCTTTCAGTATAATACAGAGGCCTTGGGGCTCCTGTCTCTTTCAGTATAATACCGAGGCCTTGGGGCTCCTGTCTCTTTCAGTATAATACAGAGGCCTTGGGGCTCCTGTCTCTTTCAGTATAATACCGAGGCCTTGGGGCTCCTGTCTCTTTCAGTATAATACCGAGGCCTTGGGGCTCCTGTCTCTTTCAGTATAATACCGAGGCCTTGGGGCTCCTGTCTCTTTCAGTATAATACCGAGGCCTTGGGGCTCCTGTCTCTTTCAGTATAATACCGAGGCCTTGGGGCTCCTGTCTCTTTCAGTATAATACAGAGGCCTTGGGGCTCCTGTCTCTTTCAGTATAATACAGAGGCCTTGGGGCTCCTGTCTCTTTCAGTATAATACCGAGGCCTTGGGGCTCCTGCCAACATCATGTCAGGAGCAGCCATGAAATCAGTTGTGGAATAAGTACTGACATTTTTATACTCAAGTAAGTAACACTAGTGCAATGTATACGTTACAAGTAGGAGTGCACGATTATGAAATGAAGACCGATATCCGATCTCCGATTATTTGCATCTGCTGATACCGATTCTGACCGATTCCGATATTATACAGAGGACCACAATGGAAACAAGTAGGCCCTAGGCCTAGGGGCTTGGCCCAAAGCCTGTTAAAAAAGTATTCAATCACTCAATAAATAGCCTATACTCTTTTCCAAGTGTCTGTTTTCACAACTGAATGACTACTGAATGAGATGAGTACACAAATTAAATGTAGAAAAATGCGGCTTTTGTTCTAGACTAGAGGTACTAGACACTTTTGATTTATATTGAACTCATTGATGATTTTTTTTTTACATTTTTCATTTAAAATATTTTTTTTGCTGGTGAAAACCGATTAAATAATCGGTATTATTTTGAGACCGTTCCGATACCGATATGGCATTTTTATGGCCGAATGATGTCAGAACAGGCCAGCTCTATATATGGACACTGGCCAGGCGAAGTTTGTGATGTGACATCAGACCATAGCTGTGGCCAGCCTATATAAAGTGTGAAGGAAATGTCACTCTGATGTCTATGCCTCTATTATACAGTACTTTGTTCTACGTGAGGACACTCTGTACCAGTCCCCGCACTTAACAAGCAAGGAAACTTTATTTCCCCGCATTTTGCAAAACCCGTGCGATGTCGACCCTTTTTTGACTCATCGCGGCAGTTCAAAGAGAAGAACGCGACGGACAAAACGAGCATGTTTCTGTCCAGGGCGCTGGACGAGATCCTGTCGGACAAGAAGGAGCTGGCAAAGAGCCAGCACAGCCAGCTGCACAAGGCCTGCCAGGAGGCGCGGGACGAGATGAAGGCGGAGCTCGAGAAGCAGAAAGACGTGGCGGCCGGCGACAAATACGTGCTGGCCTTCATGCTGGCCTGCCGGTCCGAGTGCCCGCGGATCGTCAGCACGGCACTGGACTGCCTGCAGAAGCAGATCGCGTACGGCCACCTCACGGGGAACTCCCCGGACGGCGGCGGCGGGACGACGACCCCGGACGGCAAGAGGCGGCTGATCGACCGCCTGGTAGAGACCATCTGCGACTGCTTCCGGGGTCCCGAGACGGACGAGGGCGTCCAGCTGCAGGTCATCAAGGCCCTGCTGACGGTGGTCACCTCCCCCCACGCGCAGGTCCACGAGGGCACCATGGTGCTGGCGGTCCGGACGTGCTACGACGTCTACTTGGCGAGCCGCAACCTCATCAACCAGACCACGGCCAGGGGCGCGCTCACGCAGATGGTCAGCGTCGTCTTCGCGCGCATGGAGAGCCAGGCAGAGGCCCAGGAGCAGCAGCAGGAGAACCCATCCCCGGTCCCAGGAGGTCAGAGGTCGTCTACCTCCCCCCGTTATGACCAGGCCCCAGACGTGGAGATCAACAGCTCGCCTTCTCCTGCAGCCCCCGTCACTCCAGACCTCACCGACTCCACCACGACTACCACAGCTGACCACTCGCCGACACCTCCAGCATCGACCCTGCAGGCCTTGCCAGACGCACCTTGCATCAATGTGGAAATCGAGAGCGATAAGGCACGGGTTGACGAAGCGGATGGGGAAGATCAGGCCGCGCCGACTTCAGACACAGCATTTGAAATCGAAGGCGTCGTAGAGATAGCCACCGCCGCAACGTGGACGACGGCAGAAGAAGGATCGCAGAGTCCGGAGAGCGATCCAACCGCAACGGAACCGACATATACCGGGGAAGAGCAGGCAGCAGAGACGTCACTACCATCACAGATACAGACTGGACCAGGAGGTAACCACGCACCCCATCCCGTCCCCGAGCACACCAAGGTTATTCTCCCCCAGGGCCAGCAGATCGACGCCGGCATCACAGAAGACTGTGCGTTTGTGTCCTCCACAGACATGCTGGACACGGAGCCCCTGCCCGGAGGCCTCTCGGACGTACGTTTCTCCCACGTGCTCCAGAAGGACGCCTTCCTGGTGCTGCGCACCTTCTGCAAGCTCTCCATGACGCCGCTGTCAGATGTGCCCAATTCTCACGAGCTGCGCTCCAAGGTGGTGTCGATGCAGCTGCTGCTCTCCGTGCTCCAGGGGGCCGGCCCGGTGTTCCGCACCCACGAGATGTTCGTCAGTGCCGTCCGGCAGTACCTGTGTGTTCCGCTGTCCAAGAACGGCGTCTCCTCGGTGCCCGAGGTGTTACATCTCTCGCTCGCCATCTTCGTGACGCTGCTGTCGCATTTCAACGTTCACCTCAAGATGCAGATCGAGGAGTTTTTCAGGGAGATCTTTCTGACCATCCTGGAGACGTCCTCCAGCACCTTTGAGCACAAGTGGACGGTCATTCAGACCCTCAGACACATCTGTGCAGATGTCCAATGTGTTGGGTATATTTACGTGAACTACGACTGTGACCCAAACGCCACGAACATCTTTGAGCGGCTGGTAAACAACCTGTCTAAGATCGCTCAGGGCAGGAGTGGGCAGGAGCTGGGAATCAGCGCTCTACAGGAGCTGAGTTTGCGTAAGAAGGGCCTGGAGTGCCTGGTCTCAATCCTCACATGCATGGTAGAGTGGAGCAGGGACATGTACGTTGAACCCAGCCTGCAGCCTAACCTTGGCCAGGAGCATGCAGGGAATGCAGAGGAAACAGAGCCCCTTGCGAACCACAGGGACATTGCCAGCAGCACTTTGGACTCCACTGTGTCCACCAATATGTTGGCCTCGCAGGACGAGCACCCAGAGCAGTCTGAGGTACAAGAGCAGGAGATCATGGAGCGCGGTATTGAACTGTTCAACAAGAAGCCGTCGAGAGGCGTCCAGTACCTGCAGGACAAGGGCATAGTGGGAAGAACAGCCGAGGACATCGCACAGTTCCTCCGCAAGGAGAGGAGACTGGATACAAGCCAGCTCGGTGAGTTCCTAGGGGAGAACGTCAAGCTAAACAAGGAGGTGATGTGCTGCTATGTGAACCAGCTGGACTTCTGTGGTCAAGACTTTGTCTCTGCACTCAGAGCCTTCTTGGAGGGATTTGGGCTGCCTGGAGAGGCCCAGAAGATCGACAGGCTCATGGAGAGGTTCGCCGCTCGATACCTGGAGTGCAACCAAGGACAGACGCAGTTCGCAAGCGCAGATGCCGCTTATGTCCTGGCGTACTCCATTATCATGCTGACCACAGACCTGCACAGTCCTCAGGTGAAGAACAACATGACCAAGGAGCAGTACATCAAGATGAACCATGGCATCAATGACAGCAAGAACCTGCCAGAGGACTACCTGTCTTCTATATACGATGAGATTGCCGGCAAGAATATCGCTGTGAAGGAGACCAAGGAGTACTCCATCACACCCAGGTTCTGTGTAGCCGGTGAGAAGCAACGTTGTCTGCTGTACAACCTGGAGATGGAACAGATGTCCAAGACGGCCAAGGCTCTGATGGAGGCCGTGAGCCACGCACAGTCCCCCTTCAGTGCTACATACATGGAGCATGTCCGGAACATGTTTAAGCTGGCATGGACTCCCTTGCTGGCAGCGTTCAGTGTGGGCCTTCAAGACTGCGATGACCTAGAGGTGACATCCTTTTGTCTGGAAGGGATCCGCCGTGCCATCAGAATTGCTTGCATCTTGAGCATGCAGTTGGAGCGCGAAGCATACGTTCAGGCCCTGGCCAGGTTCAGCCTGCTGACGGCCAGCTCCAGCATCACGGAGATGAAACAGAAGAACATCGACACCATCAGGACGCTCCTTACTGTGGCCCACACGGACGGCAACTACCTGGGAAACTCCTGGCACGAGATCTTGAGGTGCATCAGCCAGTTGGAGCTTGCCCAGTTGATTGGCACAAGGGTGAAGACTCAGGGAGGATTGGAGGGCGGCATTGATTTCATGCCCATGGGTCTGGGACATGTGGTGGGAAGCCAGGACAGGAACCAGATGGCTCACATCCAGGAGTCTGTGGGCGAGACTAGCTCTCAGAGTATAGTCGTTGCAGTAGACAGGATCTTCACTGGCTCCACAAGGCTAGATGGAAATACAATTGTCAACTTTGTGCGGCTGCTGTGCATTGTCTCCATGGATGAACTGGCATCAGCCCACCAATCCAGGATGTTCAGCCTGCAGAAGATAGTAGAGATTTCCTACTACAACATGGACCGCATCAGACTGCAGTGGTCCAGAATCTGGCAGATCATAGGAGACCACTTTAGCAAGGTAGGCTGTAACCCTAATGAGGACATAGCCATCTTTGCGGTGGTCTCTCTTACACAACTGTCCGTTAAGTTCCTGGAGAAAGGAGAGCTGGCCAACTTCCGTTTCCAGAAGGACTTCCTTAAGCCATTTGAACACATCATGAAGGAGAACACATCTCCCAAAACCAGGGATATGCTGATCAGGTGTGTTGGCCAGATCGTGAATTCCCAGGCGGCCAACATCCGATCAGGCTGGAAGAACGTCTTCTCGGTGTTACACCAGGCGGCATCTGACCATAACGAGGCCATAGTGGAGCTGGCCTTCCAGACCACGGGCCTCGTGGTCACGGACGCCTTCCAGCAGCACTTTGAGGCGGCCGCCAACTCGTTCCAGGACGCGGTGAAATGTCTGTCGGAGTTTGTGTGCAACGCTGCTTTCCCCGACTCCGCCAGCATGGAGGCTATCAAGCTCATAGGCCACTGTGCTAAATGGGTCTCCGAGAGACCACAGGCTCTGGGGGAGTACACAAGTGACGACATGACCGTGGCCCCCGGTGACCGGGTGTGGGTTCGAGGCTGGTTCCCCATCCTGTTTGAGCTCTCCCACATCGTCAACCGCTGCAGGCTGGATGTCGGTACCACCGGCCTGGCGGTCATGCACGAGGTCATGAAGAGCGATGGACACACGTTTGAGAAGCGGTGGTGGCGCGACCTCTTCCGCATCGTCTTCCGAATGCTCGACAACATGAATCTGTCCGAGCAGCAGGCAAAGACGATGGAGGAGCAGGTGCACGGCACCATCTGTGACGTGTTCACCCAGTTCTACGAGCCTCTCAGCGAGGTTCTCCTAACAGACATCTGCACACAGCTACAACGCTGGGTCAGGCAAGGCAACGAGCAGCTGGCGCGCTCAGGTACCAGCCTTCTGGGAAAGCTGGTGATTCTCAATGGGAAGAAGTTCAGCTCAGAGGTGTGGGACGTTGCCTGCTCCTGCATGCTGGAGATCGTCCAGTACACCAGCCCTCATGTCCTGCCGACGCAGAGACCAGCCGGACAGGTAGAGCAATGTGACGAAGGCAAACATACAGACGTTGACCTGGACACTCGGGTGATGTCCAGCTGGAAGGGCAAGGCCATCGCAGACCAGAAGCTGTTTGCAGGTGTGCTGATAAAGTCTGTGGTACAGCGGGAGCTGATCCAGACCATAGACAACATTGTATTCTTAGATACCGGCAAGAAGGGGGGTGCAGACAACGATCTAGAAGAGGCCGAGGTCGAGGGAGTGGTGGAGCCAGGTTCCGACCGGGGCATGTACAGACACCTGTCCTCCCATCACCTCTTCAAGCTGCTCGACTGTCTGACGGAGTCACACAACTTCGCCAAAGACTTGAGCTCCAACAGTGAGCACAGAGCGGCACTCGAACGAGAGTCCAAATCCAACCTTCTGCAGGAGCAGGAGACCGGCAGTCTGGATTGCAGTCTGAGGATCCTATTCCGGGTGTACTCCGACGCCCGGCATCAGGCCTCGTGGCCCGACGCCGAGGCGCGCCTGCTGCAGCTGTGCGGCGACGCTCTCTCCCACTTCGCGAGCCTGACCTCGGAAAGCCACAGGGAGGCGTGGAGCGGCCCGCTGATGCTGCTGCTCACCGGGACGCAGCGACTGCCCGGCGGCAAGTTCAAGCCCCTCATGTCCCGCTGCTACGGCCGCCTGTGTCGCGTCATGCACTTTGACCTGAGCCCGGAGCTGCGGGCCGCGCTGCAGCGCTTCTTCCTGCGCGTGGGCTCCGTCTTCCACATCAGCAGCAGCGCTCCCGGTGGCTCTCACCCCGGAGCGACCGCAGAGGAGAAGGGTGTGAGCGTCTGTGTAGAACGGATGGAAAAGAGTAGGGGATACTCTACCTGAACTGGAACCATTTCCCAGAGGGGGAGAATGGAGGTCCAGACAGAGTGTATGTAGCACTGTCTCTGATCAGAGACTGTAGCACTTTCACCTCTTTCTCTTGTCAATACGTTTAGATACCAGCGTCTCTTGTCATGTAGACGCCAGTGTCTTTTGTTGAGATTCTGAATTCTTAACTCCCCTGAACTGTGGTGCAGGGCCGAGCATGGATCGGATTTGTAAATACTGCATCTTTACCCCTTAAATTAAATTAATTATTATTTCAATGGTCTAAAATCTAGTTTTATTTGATGGCACTTCCTGCCCTGGCATTTGGCCTTTGTGCCTTACAAAAAAGAACACTACCAAAAAGCCTTGCACTTAAAATTATGAAATCCCAGGCCTGCTGGTTTCAGGCATAATCTTTGTTCCTTTTTTGTTTTCAAGTACAATTTTTCTTCTTGTTTCTTTGGCTCCCGTCCTTGTTTCCATCTCATTTCTTCCCTACCCTGGATCATGACGATTTCCCCCCTCCCAATCAAACTCCCTTTTTAACCCATTCTGACCAGGAACCCCTTTTGGTGTTCTAAGCATTATGTTATACTTTAGCCATTGCAAAATAGCAGATCTACAAGCTCGTAGCGCGGCACCGAGTGCAGCGCTACGAGCTTTGTAGGTCTGCTATTTTAAAAAAAATCATGAAAATGTGGCACAAATCTTTGAATGTATATTCTTTCAGAGTGAACGTTTCTAACTCAAATCTTTGCTTCTGGGAGGTCCGTGGAACAACATATTACAGAAATACATATAATTTTTGGGGCTCCTTGACATGAAAAAGGTTGAGCACCACTGAAGAAACATAGGGTTTTCAGAAACTGTTAGGATTTAGAAGAATTTTTTTAAGAATCGGCCTCAGGTCCCTATTATAGGAACTGTATTACAAAAATCACACCCGTGTGAACTGAGTGGTGTAAGGTTTTATATAGCATGATCAGCTGTGGTCTGACGTTTGGCTAGGTAGGGTCGTCTTCTGATGTGATGATTTGTGACCATGAAGTTGATTCAGCTGGAGTTTTTGTCCGATGTGAGGTATTATATAAGGTAAGGTATTATATAGCCTGATCAGCTCTGATCTGACGTAATGAAATCACACCTGGATGTGATTTCACATAACTGGCTTTTTTTGTGCAGAGAAAATGACCATGGTTGCTACGGTCATCCAGTTCACCCAGGTGTGATTTAATTACGTCAGAAATTATTTTGAACATAGCAACCATGCTCATTTTTTTCTGCACACAAAAGCCAGTTGTAGGAGTGGTTTACACCACTCAAAAAATAGAATAGGGCATACCATAGTGTAAGCACTAAGCAGCGGCACGTCGTTTTCTTTATGTAGGAGAGTAGCGTTAGTTCTCTAATTGTTTTATCAAATAACTCACTGACAACATGCGAGGATGTTATTTCTTTATATAATGACACAATGTATTGCGGTGGTTCCCAAACTTCTTTCATGCCAAGGACCCGAATTGACACTTATTAGCCGGCGGAACCCCATTTCGAAACATATGCCAGGGACCCTGGAGATGATTTTTACGGCTCCAGCAGTGATTCTCAACCTGTTTAATTTCAAGGACCCCCCCAGTTTGACATGCATTAGTCTACGGACCCCATTTAATGGCATTTCTATCTCTGGGACCCCCAATTTATATTGTAAAATCAATGTTAATTTAACTCTGAGAGTGTACAAATGGAACCGTCAGGTTCCATTTATACACTCTGAGTTACAGACCCATACGGGTCCATTTGGTTCCAAACTATCATTTAGCTGGGGACCCCCTAGAACTCCCTCAAGGACCCCTGGCTGGGGGTCCCCGGATCCCACTTTGGGAACCACTGATTTATTGTTCAGATCATACATCTTCCACTCGAGGGGTGAGTGGTGGACTGAAGTCCATCCAACTCAAGGAAGAGGGTTGTGTTCTATATAGGGAAATTAGCCCTTCACTAAATCCCACCCCAAAAAGCGATTGTCCGATGCCAATCCAAATAGTTTAGCAACGGTTGCTATGCAGGTCAAGCTTTCTTTGCTGCTAACGCGCCTATTGGACAAGGATGGGTTGGGACGGGACTTAGTGAAGGGCTAATTGCATTGTAGAATAGTCTTCCAGGTGATGTTTGTACTATAAAAGGAACCTTTCAAAAATAAACTCATGTACACTCAGTACAGTCAATAACATCTTAGCTCACATGGTGCTTTTATTGTTGGCAAACCTCATTTTGTCTACTTTATTTAAATTGTTTTATTTCAGTCGTTTCCTTTTGTGTGATAAATGATTCGTGAAATGCTTTCTTAGATTGTTTTAAAAGTGTGTAATACGTAGAGAATGTGATGTTTATTTTTGTCTTAGACCCCCAGGAAGACTATAGCTCCCATTTCAGGAGTCAGTAGTAGTAGTAGTACATTTATTTGTATAGCACCTTTCACAGAGAGGACTCACAAAGTGCTTCACAGTTCACATGATGCAATAAAATACAAGAAAAGGAAAACAAGGCAGATACAAATTGCTGTACGATTCCAAAAAAATGACAATACAAGCATAATGAATAAATAAATATACGCTGAAACAGGAAAATCAGGTTGAACCATCTACAAATGCTTGTGCAAAAAGGAACGTTTTAAGGCTGTTTTTAAAAATGTCCACAGAGGGTGCAAATCTCAGGGCTATTGGAAGAGCATTCCAGAGTTTGGCTGCTACAGCCTGAAAAGCTTTGTCACCTTTTGTCTTCAGTTTGGTGGAGGGTGGGTCTAATAGACCCTGTTTTGCAGACCTGAGGGCTCTACTGGGCACATAACGTGGCACCAGATCAATTAAGTAACCCGGGGCCTGACCATGCATGGCTCTAAAAGTGAGCACCAGAACCCTGAACTGGACCCTGAAATTCACCGGGAGCCAGTGCAAGGAGGCCAGGACTGGCGTGATGTGGCGTGATGTGGCAGCATGATCATGATCTTTGTGTTTTTAAACGTGAACCACACGTCCAAGACAAATCGGTTGAGTTGGCTGTTCAATGTTCATCATTGCAACGAGGTAGTCAATATGCGATTCGTTTTTGTTGTCATTGCATCGCTTTGATTTCATTACGTTAATGGACTTCCGCTATCGTCACATTATTAGTAGTAGACTATTTGAGAACGGCGAGGAAGCCGTAATATGATTACATTGCTTAATGGTGGTTTCACAACACCAGAGCTAAAGTAATAAATAAATGATCACATTGCCGACTGATGATGGTTAAAAAAAATCACCTGGGTAATAAATACGCAATGAACATGTCCGAAAGAACCCATGAATGGACACTAGTAAAGTCAAGAGCAGGCTCTTTTGCAATGACAATAATGATGTGCTTTGATAAGGTTAGGTTATGCATCAATGATGCATAACCTAACATCAGAAGTAGGCCTATATAATGTATAGTGTTACCACTGGCAATGAAATCTAGGTGTGCCCGTCGTGGAGCGCACACAAATGCATTTTGGTAGCCAAGACCACTGACATTTTACTAAGGCATATCTCGCTAAATTTCTTAAGCGATTCTTAAAATTAAAAGAAATCGCCATAATCCTTGGGAACCCTACTTTCAATTGGTGTTGTCAGCCAAGACTGTATTGTCTTCCAATCTAACGATATAGTCACATTACGCACAGGTACGCACAGAGGCTGCTGCGTCTTCCTGCCCTGTCATTACAAGGAGCGAGCGATCGAGTGTGCGTGCGAGAGTGAGACTCTAGATTAGATATAGGCTAGGCCTTTTATATATGTGATACATGCATGATTTCACATAATGTGCGAGTCAGAGCTAACGTTACTCAATGATTATTTTGCCGTCTGATTGATATCACAGCAATCAACTAGATTGCATTTGAATACATTGGACAATATTTAGCTGCTTGTCAGAAAGTGAGAGAGAGAAAACATGTGAATGAAATTCTCTTCTCCAATTTCTATATAGGCTATATTGAATTGCTTACGTGCGCTGAGAGAGAGAGAGAGAGAGAGAGAGAGAGAAATGCGCTCCAAATTTGTTAAGTCAGCCATCTCTCGTTCCGCAATGACTGCTTTCATTTCATGTCATGTTAATAGTAGGATGATTAAAAATGCCTATTTACTCTGTAGGCTACACTATACTATAGCACTCTCTCGCTCTGACATACCCCTGAAATGGTAAGAGTAGGCCTAGGTTTATAGGCAACGCGTGTCATGGACAAGTATAGTGGATTGAAATATTAAGTAGTAATGCCTTTATCTCATGTCAATTTTAGCGTCGTATACTCTTAGGTTTTAATATTTTTATTACGTTTTTTCAAAATAGGACAGACAGATAAAAAACAATACAAGACAAGAAAAAGAAAACAAAAGAAAGAAAAGAACAGGGCATGATTTCATTCTGAATGAGTCATTACATTACAATAAATGACACTGCTAGATTGTGTAAAGAGTGGAGGACATACAACTAAATGCTGAGGTTCAATGTGACATTTGAGCAAGGTGATCTAGAAATGGCTGCCATATAACATAGAACTTATTTGAATTGTCCATCATGTCATAGCGAATTTTCTCCATATGTAATATACAAGTAAGTTCCATTAACCAGGTCTTGAAGTGAGGTACTTCATCTGATTTCCAGTCTTAGAATCACTTTTTTTGCAATTACCATACCATACATCATTGTATTTTGTACAGAAACATTGTGATTTGACAGTATTTGAGAAGAACCAAAAAGTGCGGTCTCTGGGTCAGGTTCAAACACATCCATACACATCTGAAAAACATTTAAATATATCACACCAAAATGTATACAATTTTGGGCATGTCCAGAAGGTGGGTCAGGGTACGTTCTGCCATTCCGCATCGATCACATAGTGGTGACTGGGGAGGTAGTTGGAAATATCCGGTGTAATTTTGTTTTTGAGTAATGGAGTCTATGCATAACTTTAAATTGTATTAATTGATGTAGAGTGTTAACAGAACAAGACCGGATTCTACGAAGACCCTCCTCCCAGACATCATCCCCAATCTGCATACCTAGTTCTTCCTCACAAGCATTTTTCAAAGAATGTGTCTCAAGTTCAACGTTGATTTGTTCAGAGTGTGTATTTATCACTTTTGCGTTGTATACTCTTATACATATAGCATCTGTCATTCATATGATGTTACAATAACGTTATGGTAGGCTACAGACTACAGTAGGTTACAGCCAGGTTCAACCAAGTTGTGGCTCTAACTGGAGTCGATCCCGTTCTGACTCCTCATGCATAGAAGGAAGCATGAGGTCAGTCCACTGCCCCCAGGTTGGTGGAGGGTGTGTAGAGCCCAGGAGGATCACATTACATAATTGACACAGGGGTGAAAAATGGGTTACAAAATCGTGGGATAAAAAAAGATATAAAAAAAAAAAGGAATCCGGCATTCTATTGTTGACTTACCGGAGTAAAGGACGAGGTAGAGCGACTATTGAGATGGACAACTTTAAAAGAACGAGGTAGAGCGAGTATAGAGATGAACAGATGAATTATTTCATACTTTGGCTATTCAAAGGTAGCAGAAGTTTGTAGATCTGCTATTTTTTTTTTAGAAATCATTGAAGTTGGTGCGAATATTTGATTATTATAGGCTATCTTTTAAAGCAAAATATTTTAATTCAGGTCTTCGCTTCAGGGCGTCCCTGAAACAAAAATATTTTGAGATGGGGGGTATATACAGGTCTTAATGGGTTAAAGCAGTGGTCCGGGGACCGCCAGTGGTCCTTGAGGGGGTTCCAGGTGGTCCCCAGCTAAAGTTATGGTAAGTTGATAACCAAAGGGACCCTTATTAGATATTTAACTCTTGAGAGCATGAAATGAAACCAAATTTGGTTTCACGCATTACTTAATTTACAAGAAGTCTACACAATTAGTGACTGTAGAATAATTGTTATTTTTGATCAACGTTTGCCTGTTGTCTCTCCTAATGGTTGGTACCGGTAGGAGAGACATCATTCTAAAACGGTTAGTCCCAATACTTGATTCTGATTGGCTGGTTACCGTCACGTGACCGTTGTAAAAATCTCACCGATAATCCACACCTTCAATCACTTTATATCATTCCCAGCTGATCCCGCGGCTCTGTAGCTGAATTGGGGAGGGGGAGCACTTGATTGCCTTACACACGCTGGCCGTGCGGGCGTGTAAGCACCGCCCGCACTCATATGACTGTGAATGTCTGGCTCCAGGCGGCCCCGTAAAGACATCAATCGCTATTCTCCCAATCACATAGACTACTTGCCGAACAAAACAAGGAAGTGTCACTCGCAAAGCGTAGCTACTTTTGTGAATGTAATAGTTTTATATTGCTATATGTTTGTAACCGTTTTAGAAAAGCAATAAGCCACGTGAGGTCCCAGTTTACCGTGGATTTTACAATGGCTGATAGACCCTCCGCCTACACCAGCCATTGTAAAATCCACGGTAACCTGAGACCTCTTGTGGCTTATTGCTTTAATATAGCATGGAATTGTGGACAAAATCCTATCCAACGGCAACGACATACATGGAGAAGAGAGGAAAAAAGAACAGTCAATGAAAAATAACGTATTCTCATCTTGGTTTTTATTTCTATTATTACTATTGTCATTGTTGTTAGCACAGTAATTTGTGGACCTGATACAAGACAAGTACATACTCCTGGCCAGTGCCCTTGACCAAGGAGGTACATACGGTACATGGCAATACAACTTTGGTAAGTCCCCAAGCACTCCAACATTAAAGATGGAGTCCCACAATTTTTGTATTTTTCCAGTTTTTCATGTGTCTATGAGGTGACAGTACTTCATTAGACACCCTGGAGTCGTTTTATGTGCAATGGTGTTTTAACTTTGTATTTAGGGTTTCTTCCTGGAGGCTGAACCCTTGACAGTCAAACGGGCCAATGAAATAAACAGTAATATAGTGACATCACACCATCAGCCCCTCCCCTAACCCTTCCCCCTTTATCATACAACTACAGCTGTGGGTGCGGCTTCAGTTCAGGTGGATCACCATCCATAAGGCAAACCAGGCATACTTAATGAACTGGTGGGCGTGTCCACATAAAAGCATGATTTTATACAACACACACACACACGCACGCACGCACGCACGCACGCACGCAACATAGTATGCCTCCTGCGATGCGATCCAAAAATCCTCCACAGTGTACTGTGATTGTGAAGTTGTGTGTTCACGTTAATATGCCCCCGTCCAACTGTCAGAGCTGGCTTTCAGGTGCCTGTGCCACCTAATACCTGATGATCATGTTTTAGGGTGGAAAGAATTTGTGGCACTCCATCTTTAACAACATCCATAATATCTTACATCCCAACCACCTCCCTCCTATGCCAAAATAATACCCGACCGTCCAGTGTGATCCTCCCCCAGGGGGCGCTAATCCACGGTGGAGCGTTTCTTTCCCTGGAAGAAGTGGATGCGCCGGTGCGTTTTCAGAGAACCCAACTTACTGAAGGTCCTGTCACAGTCCTCGCAGCGGTACAGCCCCTCTCCGGCGTGGACGGCGCGGTGTCTCTTCAGAGAGGAGGCCGTGGTGAAGCTCTTCTCGCAGCGCTCGCACCGGAAGGGGTCGGGGTTGTCGGCGCCCGTGTGGACGTACTGCTGGTGTCTCTTCAGCGTGGCCGACCAGGCGAAGCTCTCGTCGCAGTATTTGCAGTGGAAGGGTTTCTCCCCGGTGTGCACGCGCTGGTGGTCCTTCGGATAGGGGGTGGGACGATAATATATATAATATCATATAATATCAGGATATATTAGTTTTTTTAGGGGTTATTGTTCAACTTACTTAACCGTTTCCCCGCCAGGATTAATTAATGACATGCCAGGATATCGCGCCGCTCAACCCTTATTTTGAAGATGCAAAACACCGTGACCGGATGTTGTGTCAGCTTAAGGTATAGAACTGCAAATCATAGAATGCGCTATATCACTATATATACGATATCTCTGAAAAGGCATATTGTGGAGACATTTTGATCACGATACGATATTCATCACCATATCGCCCTACCTTCAGATGACTCAGCACGCTGAAGCCCTTGTCGCAGCGCCCCCTACCTTCAGATGACTCAGCACGCTGAAGCCCTTGTCGCAGCGCGCCCCTACCTTCAGATGACTCAGCACGCTGAAGCCCTTGTCGCAGCGCGCCCCCTACCTTCAGATGACTCAGCACGCTGAAGCCCTTGTCGCAGCGCGCCCCTACCTTCAGATGACTCAGCACGCTGAAGCCCTTGTCGCAGCGCGCCCCCTACCTTCAGATGACTCAGCACGCTGAAGCCCTTGTCGCAGCACTCCCCCTACCTTCAGATGACTCAACACGCTGAAGCCCTTGTCGCAGGGCGCCCCCTACCTTCAGATGACTCAGCACGCTGAAGCCCTTGTCGCAGCTCCCCTACCTTCAGATGACTCGGCACGCTGAAGCCCTTGTCGCAGCTCCCCTACCTTCAGATGACTCAGCGCGCTGAAGCCCTTGTCGCAGCGCGCCCCCTACCTTCAGATGACTCAGCACGCTGAAGCCCTTGTCGCAGCGCGCCCCCTACCTTCAGATGACTCAGCGCGCTGAAGCCCTTGTCGCAGCGCGCCCCCTACCTTCAGATGACTCAGCGCGCTGAAGCCCTTGTCGCAGCGCGCCCCCTACCTTCAGATGACTCAGCGCGCTGAAGCCCTTGTCGCAGCACGCCCCCTACCTTCAGATGACTCAGCGCGCTGAAGCCCTTGTCGCAGCGCGCCCCCTACCTTCAGATGACTCGGCACGCTGAAGCCCTTGTCGCAGCGCGCCCCCTACCTTCAGATGACTCGGCACGCTGAAGCCCTTGTCCCAGCACGCCCCCTACCTTCAGATGACTCGGCACGCTGAAGCCCTTGTCGCAGCGCGCCCCCTACCTTCAGATGACTCAGCACGCTGAAGCCCTTGTCGCAGCGCGCCCCCTACCTTCAGATGACTCAGCACGCTGAAGCCCTTGTCGCAGCGCGCCCCCTACCTTCAGATGACTCAGCACGCTGAAGCCCTTGTCGCAGCGCGCCCCCTACCTTCAGATGACTCAGCACGCTGAAGCCCTTGTCGCAGCGCGCGCACCGGAACGGTTTCCTCTCTCCCGTGTGGAAGCGCTGGCGGTGCGTCTTGAGCTGCGCCGCCTGACTGAAGCCCTTGTCGCAGCGCTCGCACCGGAAGGGTTTTTCTCCGGTGTGGACGCGCTGGTGTCTCGTCAGGCTGTCCGACTTGCCGAAGCCCTTCTCGCAAAAATTGCAGACGTGGGGTTTCTTGCCGGGGAATGTCGGCGTCGGCGGCGGTGCTTCCCCCAGTTCGGCTGAAGCGTGCGTGGACTGTTCCTGTTCGTGACCGGAGGATGATGTCGGTTGGTCCGTGTCTGCTTTTCGTTGCCGGCTGGTTACGGAGTCAATGATTTGCCGACTGGCGGCTGCCGAGGTGGTGATCTGCTGTCCGTTGCTCCTCAGCATTTGGCAGTAGAGGTCGTTGTGGCTCCTCTTGATGTGTTTATATAAGAAGTCCTGAGACGTGAAGGAGTATGAACACTCGGAGCAGGAGAAGAACTGAGTCTGGGACGACTGGGACATCACTCCTGAGAGACAGAGAGAGGGTTATAAACGGTCAGTATAGAAACAACTTGAAAAGCCTCCATCATCTCCGTTAATCAATTTATTTAATTATTCATCTTTATATTCACCCTACAATTTAGTCATTATGCCAACTCACAGTTTTACCCACGCATGTAGTATTCGAGGGGCGCTAGCTCCTCCAATGTCTGACTTTCGGAAATTACGTCATATGGCAGCCAAGTCTATGGACTTTTAATGACGTAAAAAAAACAGACGCCCACGTGACGTCATGTGGCAGCGGTGTATGGACTTTTAATGTTTGTTTAGAGTACAATGTTTGTTTAAAGAAATTAGTTGCCCCTCACTTTACACGAGTGTGATTTTCAATGACTAACCTCCACTAGGGTATTAAGCAACTAGTCGACTAGTTTACTAGTCGACTAGTAAATCCACTAGTCGACCTTGCTGGTACTAGTCGACTAGTTTTTTCTTCTTTTTTTTACCGATTTTGTAGGCCTCAATATCAGGTAGATTATAGTTATAGTCACCAATGTACACAGTTTTTTAATGTACAAATATTTATTTCCCAAAAAAAAACGAAAAAAACAAAAAACGTTTTTTTTTTTAAACATAAAAGGTGGTTTAACAACTAGTCGACTAGTCGACTAGTAAACTAGGCAACTAGTCAACTAGTAAAAATGACTAGAAGTGAATGCCCTAACCTCCACTAGTCTCCTCCTCCCAATCATCACTGTCTTCAGTGACTTCAGTGTCAGATTCAAGTTTAACTTCGACTTCAGAAAAGTGTGAAGAGATATCTTCATCATCATCATCATCATGTTCACTTTTCACTAATGTCAAAATTGACCCATCGGGCTCCTCTGGTCTTTGAAGTAGCTCTTCCTGTTCATCTTTAATGTGTGGAGGCTCTGGTTCCTCCTGGAGCAGACTGGGGCTCCTCTCCTGTTTAATAGAATCCTCCTCTTTACACACAACCACGTGCAGGATGTCTAGGAGGAGAAGAATAACATGATGGTCAACACTGGAATCCTATAATGTAAATCCATTCTTCCATGTTCCATAAAAAAAAACAAGCTATACCTAAGATAAGATTACTACACTACAGGTTACTAATTATGTTGTTACAGGCGTTTCTGAAAGCTGACGTTCTGAAAGTTTTAGCAAGTAGTTTGAAATCACATATTTAGTTGCTTTACCCAAAACATTAATATTACCAATAATCTATTTGAATCATGAAATTATGAAACAATATTAAAAGATGATACTTCACACGTGAGCTCTGATTTGTAAGTACATTTGGGCATAAGCAAAGACATGTAGAACATGGTTTGTCTTAATGTTTGTGCATTATAGTATGTCCTTTCTAAAGTAGAGCAATCACACAGGCGATAAGAGGGGCGAAGGAACTGGTTGGAATAACGTGTTCCTTCCACGCGCTACGTCCAACCAGGGAAACTCCTCCCTGTCAGGTGTAAAGGAGCAACTTGGACACTCCGGCATGAAGGAAGCATGAGTTCAAGTCCATTGCTCGCTTCATGTCCCCCATATATGGGGACCAGGTTGGCGGAGGGTGTGTAGAGGCCAGGATCACATTAGATAATTGACACAGGGGTGAAAAATGGGTTACAAAATCGTGGGATAAAAATTCAAGAAAAAAAAAGAGGGGGCGAAGGAATGCAGCTGCAGCAATACGAAAAATACTCAATATGCACAATAAGCGAGGCGCACTTCCAGGGCTGCTCGACCAGATGGGTACCTGACCAGTGTTAGCGAGTTGTCTCTAATGCCCTGCCATCAGGCGTTCCTCTGCTGCACATGCCATGCGTGGGCTCCTGACTTTAGTAAAAATAAACAAAACTACTTTGCTACTCGCTCACCGAAACAAAGGCCGTTTTGTGTTGTTGAAAGTCAATTCTACAGGGTGGGAATCCTCTCAGGAGTCAGGACCCCACCTTCTCTGTATAATATACTTTGTTGGGGGTATTTTTAGGTTAAGGTTAGGTTTAACACAGTTTTCCTGAGGTCAGGGTTAAGGTTAGGTTTAGGTATAGTTTTACTGAGGTTAGAGTCAGCTATTTAAAATGCTCATGTGTTAATTGTATGGTCTTCTTTCTCTCAACTTCAGGGGCTTCAGAGTAAAAGTGGCCATGTCTTTCCGTCATAGGTTCAAATCCGGGCACCGCCAACCCAGTGTATGAGTCTTCAAGAACCCTGCCCCCCCACTATGAAAAAAACGACCCTGTCACAATTCCATGGTCTTCTTTTTCTCAAGTTTAGTCTTCCATGTTTCTATGGCTTATTGTGCATATTATTCTTATTGCCTTCCTGCTTGGCCATGCCTTATCGCTGCTTGCAGCGATTTATTTTCTAGTTTTTTTTTCTTTCTTATTGCTTGCAATTGGTCCTGTTATTGCTGCTTGCAGCTATATTTTGCCATTGTTATTGTATAGTGAAAATAAGACATTGCGGCAGCCTTACAGAACAGAAAATATTAAAGAAAGGAAGAGCACATGAAACTTACTGAGGTGTGGATGGTCTTCAGGTTCCTCCTGTTTAATAGAAATGTCTTCAGGTTCCCGTTTAATAGAAACGTCCCTGGCTGAGTCTGGAGAGTTCATCTTCACCTGCAGTCTGGACTCCACACACCACTCTGAAATGTAGTGAATAAGGACTTTAATAACTGGAGACCCAGTTGTGTCAAGAATAACAATATAATACTATTTGTAGAAGGTAAAGACAAAATGGCCTTAGCACGACTCTCCAAAACGTGAATCCTGATATGTAAAATAACTCATGCTTAACTTAAGTTAAGGAAAAATGTATGAAGTTTGACTCCTGCTGTGCAAACAAGTCTGTTAATCAATTTGAACATTTAAATTATATACTAGTCTACTATATTTAATAAATACCCCTTTTTTTTGAGTTTTCAAATATTTTTGACCGTAATCCGCCGGCAGGCTGATTCGGTCTGGCTTATTAGCCAAGCTAACACACACACACACACACACACACAATCCAATTTCCAAATGCTTGTGTCCGGAAGGTGAGCTCCGCAGAGCGGGCAGTAGTTGGCTGCCTCTCGCTGGCCGTGCGGTCTGGCTGCAGTGTTGTTGTAAGAGTAAGGCCTCACTCACACCTAAGACACACTTGTGTCCTGTGTGTTCTGTGTGTCATGGCCGCCTCGATGCATTACAAATGGGAGTCACATGCAACAAGGTTGTGTCTTCAAACCATGTGACTCCCACATTGGAAATGCATTGAGGCGGCCATAACAAACAGAAGACACAGGACACAAGTGTGTCTTGCGTGTGTCTTAGGGCCTGTACTCACGAGGACGATTTCGGTGTTTCTCGGGCAAGTAATTAGCCGATCTGCCCTTTTTGTCACACGGAGACGGCGTTTTGGGGGACTTTAACGGCTAATTTTGAAACTACCTTCCAGAGTGGGAAAGTTTGGAGACGCGACTTTCACGTCTCCGTGTGTACAGCGAATGCCGCCTAATTTGCTGAAACGGTGATGTCATAGTCCCCTCGCCCCCTCCAAACTAACTAGTGTTAATGGTTTATTTCACCATAACCACTTACATATAAGTATCACAGCTATTTTATATTTGCACATAATGTCTATAAATCTCTTCTCCAAAAATAGCCGATCTGCAGCCCGCATGCACGAGCTTGTAGAGGAGCTATTTTTGGAGAACAGATATAAATTATGGTGATTACCAATCCGGAAAGACAAGAAAAAAAACGGATCTTCTACATTATTGTTACTATTAAATGGTGTAGTGTAGAATAGATTAGTATATAGGCTATACAAGATAGGCAGCACAGCCACCGCACGTTCCTCTCAGGCAGGTCTGACTGCGCAGTGCACAGTGCAAAGCATGCATGGACCTCATCAAAGTGCTTCTCTTCTTGGGTGGAAATTAAACATTCTTTGTGTAACTTCAAAACGGCTTTGCATTGAGAGACCACAGGTAGGATAAACACATTGTTTACTGTCCATATTCCTCTATAAACGGCCTGTTTTCACTGTTTCCAATTGCTCTTTTTTTATACTTTTGTAGGCTATAGCCTATGTGCAATGATTAGCTGTGCTGCCACTGCCAGCAGGTGTAATCAATCTATAAACGAGCAATTATCTGACATTCAGAGGTGTTGCGCACCAGCGAATATATATTCAATCTCCAAAGTCAAACTCATAAATTCACAATGTACCATGCCGCTCCTCGTTGTGAGCTGTATGATCATCTGAGAGAGAGAGAGAGAGAGCGCACCCGCGCTCTCTCTCTCTCTCTCTCTCTCTGAATGTGTGAATCACTTACTTTGTGCGTGCTGCTCGTTTTCAGAAGAATTAATCCAAGGTTTGTCATATTATGATTTTAAAGTAGGCATCAACTTTAGCTGGTAAATCAGTGTGTGCAGAGTGAGAAGCATCACTGCTCTGCAACCTCTGCTGATTAAATTGATATGACCTAGATAGACTATGTCATATGCGCATCTGAGATAATTAGTTATTTGGCAACACCTGTGTGAAATACCAATAGTATAATTTATAAAATGCTTTCATATTGCCTTAGAATAAGCTTTTTCTTTATTTTTGGGTGGCCATCTACAGGCCGGCAATATATGTACTACAGCTATATCTTGAAAACGAAGCAGTTTACCGTCTCGTCTAGACCCGTACATAATTAACATAACCGCAATGTAGACGCAGTAAAGCTTTAATATCGTTCACAAAACTTAGGCGGGGAACAGCCCGCGACGTCCTCGTGAAGG